>NC_080467.1:15967724-17170224 GCF_030265055.1 Doryrhamphus excisus
TTTTCATCATGACAGGTGATGCTATTGAATAATCATTCATTCATTCATTTTCTACCGCTTATCCTCACGAGGGTCGTGGGGGATGCTGGAGCCTATCCCAGCTGTCTTCGGGCTAGAGGCGGGGTACACCCTGGACTGGTCGTCAGCCAATCACAGGGCACATGTAGACAAACAACCATTCACACTCACATTCATACCTATGGACAATTTGGAGTGGCCAATTAACCTAGCATGTTTTTGGAATGTGGGAGGAAACCGGAGTACCCGGAGAAAACCCACGCATGCACGGGGAGAACATGCAAACTCCACACAGAGATGGCCAAGGGCGGAATTGAACCCTGGTCTCCTAGCTGTGAGGTCTTCGCGCTAACCACTAGACTGCCGTGCCGCCCTTGAATAATCATATGAAATGATTAATGAACTGATGGAATTGGAGTCACAGTGTACAAATTACATAAATGTTACATCTCACAACAACTATGGTGCGTTTAAGGACCGATTAACAAAATGCAAAATCCAATGTTTGAAGACAAAACATGAGCATTTGTTGTATTTCCCCATATATACAGTATGTCTGTGTGTTCTACCTCCTTCTTTCCTTCTTCCGTAATAGCGCCCAACTTCTTCTTCCTCCTCCCCCTTTTGAGTGAGACCGCAGGTGCCTTCGATGGTGCAGAACGTTTCGTCAACATTGTTGTCAGGGATAAAACTTGCAAACATACATAGTGATAGCACATTCAAAGCAGAAGTTTGGGGGCTGTACATGTTCAATGGTGAATATGCGGGGGTTGGACAAATAAATGGATGATGGTCATTTTATGAGCAAAGGGAATTGGACATGTGTGTGTGTGTGTGTGTGTGTGTGTGTGTGTGTGTGTGTGTGCGTGCTTGTGCTGCTCAGTCAGCCAGGCCAGGAGCAGGTGCTAGTTTTTCTGTTTGCTTCAGTGAGCTCTGTGTGGCTCCACTCCCAGCTGGGGCACAACAACTTCTGAGAGTGTGTGTGTGTGTGTGTGTTTGTGTGTCGAGGTTATGTGATGTGGTCAGATTCGTTGCTGTTTTGTGTGTATGTCGGAAGTTCAGGGCTCGTCACATCCCTGCACATTCAGCTGATCCATGGTTAGATGCTGACGGCCAAAGTCACCCAGCACCATTTATTATGATATGGTGGACTATTCCAATGAATCAGTCCTATTTTTCATTCATTCATTCATTTTCTACCGCTTTTTCCTCACGAGGGTCGCGGGGGATGCTGGAGCCTATTCTAGCTGTCTTTGGGTGAGAGGCGGGGTACACCCTGGACTGGTCGTCAGCCAATCACAGGGCACATATAGACAAACAACCATTCACACTCACATTCATACCTATGGACAATTTGGTGTCGCCAATTAACCTAGCATGTTTTTGGAATGTGGGAGGAAACCGGAGTACCCGGAGAAAACCCACGCATGCACGGGGAGAACATGCAAACTCCACACAGAGATGGCCGAGGGTGGAATTGAAGACCTGGGTTTGATTCTCTGCATGGGCATATTTGCATATATTCCCGGTGTGAGGGTGGGTTATCTCCAAGTACTCTGGTTTCCTCCCACATTCCAAAAACATGCTAGGTTAATTAGCGAACTCCAAATTGTCCATAGGTATGAATGTGAGTGTGAATGGTTGTTTGTCTATATGTGCCCTGTGATTGGCTGCCGACCAAAGATAAGCGGTAGAAAATGAATGAATGAACTATTTTAATGTTATCCCATAAAAAAATTCAACCATGATGACTGAAATACAGTTGGGGATGGTAAATGTGGAAAAAATGTAAAATGTTTGGTCATGACCGCATACAGTACATTTTACGTGTATTAGCACATACAAAGCAAAAAAACACCAATGAAAAAACAATTTCGACTCCAAATTGTCCATAGGTATGAATGTGAGTGTGAATGGTTGTTTGTCTATAAAGACGGGAATTTTCGCTCTTTGAGGGGAGCCGGATCTTGGTGAGCCGTTCAAAAAACTGGCTCATTTGGCTAATTTTTATATTTAATAAGTTTTAAGAAGCCAGCCTGGCCTTAACTCGTTTTACCTTGGAAATAATCACTGGGAGGAATGAATTTAGATATCCCACCAATATGAGTTTGAATTATTCTGAAATACTGATTATAACCTTTTAAAGTCTAATCTGGATTCATTGTAAACATTCCACAGGGTGGTGTTACACCGCTGCTGCTGGTCTCCAAGGCGGGGGGCATTCATGTGTTTCTGTGTTTTTTTGTTTTTTTACTGCCGCACTCACATGAAGGCATCGTGCACAATGTGGCATGATGCTATTTGTAATTGGGAAGGTTCCCATTGTTCATGTTAATGAGCCGTTCAAAAGAACCGGTTCGTTCGTGAACCTCACAACACTATTTGTCTATATGTGCCCTGTGATTGGCTGGCGACCAGTCCAGGGTGTATTTCGCCTGTCGCTCGAAAACAGCTGGGATAGGCTCCAACACCCCCTGTGACCCTCGCAAGGATAAGCGGTAAAAAATGAATGAATGAATGAATGAATGCATTTGAATCACTGTAATGTGCTTAGTGTCAACATGCTATTAGCATAAACGGCATGTGGCTACATTTCATGTGTTTGCTAATTCTATGCTAAGAACTCACTCTCGTTACATTCAACCCTCTTAAAATGTGTCATAAAAATATTTTAAGTAGTGTGTATCAGAGTTAGGGTTGAAAAAAGACAGAAATGTCTTTTATTTTTGAGAGAGTTACAACAAGCACATGGCATCTATTCTGCGGATGTCTCTGTAGTACCGAATCTGTGGTAACTAATCATAGTGGTTTACAAAATGGATTTACTGAGATTTGCTTTAATCTAACAATCTACACCAAGAGGCTCTGCAGATTCTGATTAAATTCCATCTTCAAACATATTTTTTACTTGTGTCCTTTTTCTGTCTTTGGTTTGTTGTCGCACATCGTCGCCTCCGAATCGTCCCTGAGGTTTCACCTTAGAAACGTCTTAAGCCGTCTGTCACATATTCAATTTCAGCATCCTCCTTCAAATAATCTCTCTCTCTCGATCAGTACCTCACTTAGAGCTGCTCATCTGTCTCATCTCTTCCCCACTTGGTTTGTTGGGGACTGGCAGCTGGAGGTACCCAGCTGCAAGGCCACCAGTCTAACCATGACTCATGACAACGTCCCCCTGTCATCTTGTCAGTTACGGCTGACAGAGACCTCTCCAGGATGCATGGTATGGAGAATCACACGGTGCCTAGTGGGAAATGACTGTGAGAAGCCTCTTCATTAGTATGTATGTTTGTGTGTGCGTACATATGGTCAAGACCAGAAGGTTCATTAAAGATGCCTCAGTGAGTCAGTGCAGTATCATTGCCAGATGAGGTGTGTGTGTTCCCAGTATAGGGTGTTCATGTGTACACTGGATAGAGACCAAATGACTGCTTACTGGGTGTGTGCCATTTTCTATTCTATTTATTCTCTCTCAGCGCAGGAGGTCCCATGTTACGCCGTTTCCTGGTTAGGATGCACTCTCATATACTACTGAAAAACATCGCTTTTGTTCTCTTTTATTAACTTTTTGCCGTTCATTATGTCTCACAAGTACAAGGCAAGCTTTTGATAGGAAAGTGTGTCAAAGAAAAGGAAAGTCAAAGCAGAAAGGACACGCACCATTGAAAGGGTGAACGAAAATAAATTTCTGGGGATCACAATAGATGAAAATATGAACTGGAAACCTCATATTACAAATATACAACATAAGGTGACCAGAAATATTTCAGTATTGAACAAAGCAAAATTTGTTCTCAATCAGAAATCACTCCACACTCTTTATTGCTCTCTGGTTCTACCATATCTTACTTATTGTGTGGAAATATGGGCTAATAACTATAAAAGCAATCTTCACTCGCTAAATGTACTGCAAAAAAGGTCAGTAAGGATAATTCATAATGCCACCTACAGAGAACATACTAACTCCTTATTTCTAAAATCACAAGTACTTCAACTTGCTGATATAGTTCATCTTCAAACAGCTGAAATAATGCATAAGGCTAAAAACAACCAATTAGCTAAAAATGTCATCCAATACTTCTCTACAAGAGAGGAGAAATATGATCTCAGGGAAGAAGTACATTTGAAACACTTATATATATGCTAGGACTACGTTAAAAAGCCATAGCATTTCAGTATGTGGAATCAAACTATGGAATGGATTGAGTAAGGACCTCAAACAATGCACAATGATGAGCCAATTCAAGAAACAATACAAGCAGTTGATGTTTGCTAAATACAAGGATGAAGAGTCTTGAACCAGTCATGATGTGCTATATATATCACTATATTGACACTTACTATGGTACACATTATGTCATTATGTCATATCACCTCGTACTTCGGTACATTATTAAAAAAAAACAACAACCTTAAACTGTATTATGGAAAGCAGGAAGTGAACAAATGTAACAGTTACTGATTGTAAAAGTACCAGATGGAGGGGTAGGATTTAATAAGCTTTGCTTCTTCCTACTCCTTTTGGACATGTGGAACTGTGAACTGATTATGTGATGCACCCAATTGTAATCTGATGCATGTTCAAATGAAATAAAACCATTACCGTTACCTTGAAGGTGAAATTAATGCTCATGAACTTTGGCCAGATGCTTCGTCTTGGTCAGGGGTCTCAAACATTCATCACTTTTAGAGCTACTTATTGTGTATTTTCCTGTTAAATGTGGTATTTTTCTTCTGTCCAGACGATAGAACAAACAGTATTGTTGATCAAGATGATTTACTTTGCCAGAAACACGGTGCAGTGGGCAGGAAGACAACCAAAAACCAAGACTGTCACAGACTGGCACCTGGGGCCACACACCGGCACAGCAGGCCCAGAGTCGCCCCTGCCAACGGGAAGGAAACATGGCCCCTAACATAGGACGGCCCAGCCCAAGGTAAGAGGAGATCCAGTATCATACTCTGTCCCAAGGATGGAACCAACCCCTACTGAGGAACCCCATTAAAAAAGCATAAGTAAAAATAAACAAATAAATGAAAAAATTTTGGTACACATCCCCTGACATCTAGCCGTCCCCAAAGGCATTATGCCAGATTGGCACCAGGGTTCACCAGTCAGAATAACAATTATTTTTTTGGAAAGTATAAGTTTAGGAAGTTCCAAGCATCATACTCGATAACATCCATGTACTCCGTGTGAAAGGGATTACTTTGGTGTGAAAATGAAGCTTTCGGAGACAAAATGCAGAGAGGTGTAGTACCTCCCCTTGTTTTTGACACGGCTCTCCACCTTGACTCATCAATTTGGTACACTTATGAGACATGAATAAAGCAGAAACAGTACATGAAAATCCATATTTCTGTCTAATGTCAACCATGTGTGGGAGTCTGCAACTCTGCCATGCAAATTACATGGAAACTGAATTGAACAGTCTGTTAATATGTCAAAAAAAAATGTCTTACCGTTAAATTGTCAATCTCAGATACAGTTTATCACCCGTGCTTTCTTGGAGATAACAATGAATTTTAAATTATAAAAATTATCACTACGGTTTAAAGTAATAAGAATATCTGCAGTTTCTTGGATCCTTCTGAAAAAGTGTTCACATTGTTTTTTTTTAAGTTAGCACAACTTGAAGAAAGAATAAATCCTAGTTGTTGGTTACCGGTGTGATTCTAAAACTTTAAATTTAAATCGAACTTTATGTAATAGTGTGGCACGGGCCAATGAAGAAAACATTACATTTTGGTACATATCTGGTCAGCAAATCCACTGATATATTTTATATTTTCGTCAAAATAAGAGCCTCGTGGTGACTGAGTGGTTAGCATGTAGGCCACACAGTCAGGAGATCGGGAAAAGACCTGGGTTTAATTCTCTGCTTGGGCATTTGTGTTGAGTTTGCACGTTCTCCCCATGCATGCGTGGGTTTTCTTTTCCTCCCACATTCCAAAAACATGCTAGGTTAATTGGTCACTCCAAATTGCCCATAGGTATGAATGTGAATGAGACCAGGATGTACTGCGCCTCTCGTCTCTCCCAAAAATGCTGTGACTACGCTGGCCATGCAAGAACCGGGAAGTTTTCTTGGGTTTTGCAGATGGTGGTTACGGAATGGGAAGGTTTATGTTACAGACTATGAACACAGGCGCATTTCATTGATGGCATTTTGAATTTATATACTATAGATCAGTGATTTTCAACCACTGTGCCGCGGCACACTAGTGTACCTTGAGAAACCGTCAGGTGTGCCGTGAGGAATTATCCAATATCACTTTTTATAATTAACATGTATTAATCATCATTTGCAAATATTATGTCAATAGCCATTATGTCAATAGTATATATGGACCCAAATATTCCAATCGCATTTGGTTTATTTGCTCAAACGGAAATAATTGAACAGGGATGGAATATTCCTTTAACCAATCCGATTGACGTATCTTGTACCTGCTCAAACGGAAAGTTCTTCTTTGTGGTGTTTTTCTTCTTCTGTTGTTTATTGGCGGTTGGCAAGCACCTTTCGTATGCATTAGCGCCATCTGTGAAACAGAATCTAAACCCTTCTATACTTTATTCATAAGTCCAGTTTTATTAAAAAAGAAAATAAATGTCCTGAGTTTAATTATAAAATATTAGCAAGATTGAATTTGATCTTTTCCTGTTTAAATTTACCCCGGGTGCGTTCTTTCAGAGCATGCTCAGATATGACGTAACACGCAGATCCAGATGTTCTTCACTTTTAAAAATGGAGGCCAGCAATCGGCATTGGACTAAGCAAAGTTGGTTTTTGATTCAAACTAAATTTCAAGACTGGACAGACGAAAAACTGGCAATACGGAGTTATTCCAACAAGTGAAAGAAAAACTCGGGGAAGCCGGTATCACGTGATGTTGATGTTTACCTTTCACTGGGCATGCCCTATTGACTATTCTGGTTGATTTTCACGGCGCATGTAGACAAGAGATTGGAATATTCCTTTCCATGGATACCATTGTTTCCCGAAAGGTCATTCAGAAAGAGAAAAAGTGGTCATGTAAAAACGTGGCTACTGTGGAGTGTCTGTGGTGTAAAGACTGGCAGAGCAATGTAATATTGGTCCGTGTGGCAACACCTACCTTGTTCCTCCGATAGACTTATTGATGCACGTGTGAGGTTGTGGTGACATTTTGGAACATTTTTGGTTAGTGGTGTGCCACAAGATTTTTCCAATGTAAAAAACGTGCCGTGGCTCAAAAATGGTTGAAAAACACCGCTATATTTTTAAACCATTGCCCCATGTTGCAAGGATCTGTACACAATTCCTGAAAGCTGAAAACATCCGAGGTCTTGCAGAGCATAGAGACAGTCAGACATGACTCGAGATCTCTCTTGCTGTCAAGATTTCAATCATCCATCCTATTCCATCCTATTCCTAGCCGGTCGGCAGTCAGTCAGAGGCGACATAAAGAGACAGAAAATAATTCACACTCCATCACTGAATGTGGACTGAACCCACGCTGCCCGCAACTAAAGTCAGGGGCGACTGAACCACTAGAAGATCAGTGAATATCTTGTCAGATACAAGCATTAATGATTAATGATATAACCCTCTGGTCTCTTCTTCTGTGTCCTGTGGAGATCCTGTGCATGTAAGTGGATAAATGAGAAGCAAGAGAGTCACCTTCTCAACTGGTTTTCATTTATATAAGAGACACTGGAGATAGAAGTCGACAAGGTCGACACAGGAGGTGTAGAGAGAACAGCATGATGGCGGATCAGAAGCCGCTTACCAGTGTGTGATTCACTGTATGTCACCTGAGCTTTTGCAATACTTCATAAAAGGTTGCCTCATGTAAGAAAAGCGTAAAATAAATATGAGAATGTACATGGCTTTGCATGACGTTTTGGATTTTTTGATGACAACACATTGGATTTGTACTAAATTTATACTAAGAATCTTATAGGTTTCTACACGGTGGGCGTGTGGTTAGCGCCCAGACCTCACAGCTAGGAGACCAGGGTTCAATTCCGCCCTTGGCCATCTCTGTGTGGAGTTTGCATGTTCTCCCCGTGCATGCGTGGGTTTTCTCCGGGTACTCCGGTTTCCTCCCACATTCCAAAAACATGCTCGGTTAATTGGCGACTCCAAATTGTCCATAGGTATGAATGTGAGTGTGAATGGTTGTTTGTCTATATGTGCCCTGTGATTGGCTGGCCACCAGTCCAGGATGTACCCCGCCTCTCGCCCGAAGACAGCTGGGATAGGCTCCAGCACCCCTGCGACCCTCGTGAGGAAAAGCGGTAAAAAATGAATGAATGAATGACAGCCTAGGCGTCATATGACATATTAAACATCTTATTTGAGAACATTCTGACATTTATTAAACAGAAAAGTTTTTCTATCCGTTTACTTAAAAAATAACTTATTTCTGCTTCTGTCACTAGTTTTTCCTCTTGCTAGGGTAAACATGGGCTCCTCCCTGGATGTTTTCATATTAAATGCTAAATTGTAAATGCTGCTATTAAAAAAAGAGAAATCATGACAATGCACAAAGAGAGAAAATACTACATCACCACTCCATAAACAACTCTGAGCACAGAAGGACGTCTATTGGAAATTGATTTTGCCTGCAGCACTTCTCTTCAGAGGTAGACTACAAAGGAGGTAAGCTACTCAATATGTGCTTTTTATCTTGTTCAAAGTGCACACGATGGGTAGCCACGTTCAGAGAGGGAAAGGTTCCAGTACTTGGATGAAAGACTTGGTCCAACTGAAATTGCATGTTTAAAGGTTTGTCATTCTCATCATCTGAAGATATTGTGCAAATGCTCTACGCAGCAAGGTTGGGGGGGCATGGGGGTGTTTTCCTGCCATATGGCTTTTGCTCTTTTTTTCAATAATGTGCAAGATTTGCGTTCAGTGGGATTTGGTAATACTGGGATTCGAAACAGGTCCTGGACTTTCCCTGAGACCACACATACATGCTTTATCTGTACTGGAATGGGTGGGGCATAAACTGGAAGTGGGAGTGGTTGGGATTAAATGAGTGTGTTAGTGTGTTAATATGTGTACTGTGTATGTGTGTGTAAGACTATTTAATAGGTCGTCAAAAATGGCGGTTAACAGTGATAATTTCATTACTTACTTTAGATGTTCATTCATTCATTCATTTTCTACCGCTTTTCCTCACGAGGGTCGCGGGGGGTGCTGGAGCCTATCCCAGCTGTCTTCGGGCGTAAGGCGGGGTACACCCTAGACTGGTCGCCAGCCAATCACAGGGCACATATAGACAAACAACCATTCACACTCACATTCATACCTATGGACAATTTGGAGTCGCCAATTAACCTAGCATGTTTTTGGAATGTGGGAGGAAACCGGAGTACCCGGAGAAAACCCGTGCATGCACGGGGAGAACATGCAAACTCCACACAGAGATGCCCGAGGGTGGGATTGAACTCGGGTCTCCTAGCTGTGAGGTCTGCACGCTAACCACTCCGCCGCCGTGCAGCCTACTTAAGATTTCATTCATTCATTCATTTTCTACCGCTTTTCCTCATGAGGGTCGCGGGGGTGCTGGAGCCTATCCCAGCTGTCTTTGGGCGAGAGGTGGGGTACACCCTGGACTGGTGGCCAGCCAATCACAGGGCACATATAGACAAACAACCATTCACACTCACATTCATACCTATGGACAATTTGGAGTCGCCAATTAACCTAGCATGTTTTTGGAATGTGGGAGGAAACCGGAGTACCCGGAGAAAACCCACGCATGCACGGGGAGAACATGCAAACTCCACACAGAGAACACGATTGTTGCATAAGACTTCAAAAGATTTGATATTTCGGAAATGCAGTCCTTCCCAAATCAGCATACTAAGCATCACAGTTCTTTTAGCATAAACCTAAAGCTAATCTACTGCTATCATGACACCTTTAGATAGAACCTTAGATAGAACTTTAGATAGTAAAAAAAAAAGTTCTATTTCAGCTGCAATCTGAGCCAAGGAGCCTGCAGACCCATTGTGTGGCGGCTGGTATTTCCAAGTTGCATTGCCATTAAAATGCTCTCCTGCACAGTCCTCCTTATTCTGATTCAAGTGCAGTGAAACTCTGTGACACATGGTTCCCCCACTGACATTCCTGTGGAAACTACGTGGCCCCAAATTTAAAAGCAAGGAGGAGGAAAGGTGGTGGAAGAGGTGACTTGCCAGAGGACATCAGAGGGAGTAGCAGAAGGGCAAAAGGAAGAGTGCCATCTTATTATAACCTAACCCTAGGGCACTGGTCTTTTATGTGATGTAGAACACACACACACACACGTACATGCATGCACACCCACACACATCAATCAGGAACCTACTGTAAGGTAAAATATTGACATCCGGTATATTTCTAGCCATATTGTAGCTACTTGACTTAGGAAAGTCCAAATGTGACATTTGTTTGGTGCGGGAAAAAAAACAGTTAATATGAGCTAGTTAACAATGGACGTCATTGGGAAATGTGTATTTTGAGGCTAAAGCCCTCACAAAATAAACCTCAAAAAAACACCAACAATGTCCATATACATAACGGACTTCTATATTAACCAAGGTATAGTGATATTGTCATTGCAGCATTGTAACACCTAGCTCTCAATTTTCAGACTCAACAAGATGCTCATTTGTCATCATATTTTACCTGAGGACTGGAGCACATGACTTGTGCTGGAAGACACGGCCATCCCAATGAGATATCGTGATATCGTAAGTGTTGTCACTGCATCTATAGTGATGCTATTGACGGAAGTAGCATGAATGCTCTATGGGAATTCAATGGTAATGTCTAAAATCATCAAATAAGATGATAAGATATAAATAAATAAGATATAAGATACTGTAAGTATTACAGCAGGGGTCTCAAACTCAATTTACCTGGGGGCCACTGGAGCTAGGTTCTGGGCAAGGCTGGGCGCATCAGGTTTTCCAAAAAAAAACGTTTTCAGTGCTTTGGTTCGGATTTTCTACAATAAAAGCTCTGATAAAACATTCCACTGTTCTCAAATATCTTAATTTTTATTTTTCTGCACAAAATAAGATGAAAAATAAATAAACAAATCAAGAATAAAGAAAATCAATCAATCCGTAATAAATAAATAAATATAATAATAATAATAAAACGGCAAATAATAAAAACTTAAGAAACCACATATAGTTGGTGGGTAGACAAATTATTTTTTCAGATTAAAATGAACAAAGCATTATTAGAGCCCTGTAGACATGACAAAACACGACTATAGTCACATTTATACTCTTTTTATTTACAACATATTGCGCAACTGCAGGGTCTTGAGACACATGCTAACTCGCAAACTAGAGAGCTAGCGACCTAAACGGTAGCCTTCAAGTTATTTCCTTTAAACTTAAATAGCCAAAAACTTACCACTTCCACACAGATAGGGAGGATAACTATTAACAGTTATTTAACCTTTAACATGAACATTAATCAAACGTAATAATTTTTTCTGGGTACATGATACCATACAGCATCCATATCAAACTTGCGCCGGCCGCACTAACATTAAACTTTCATATCAAGGCGGGGGCCTCAAACTAGTGTCCTGCGGGCCACATTTGGCCCGCGGGCCGCGTGTTTGAGACCCCTGTATTACAGGTTTTATTGATGTATTTGTTCTTGCGTGATCACAGCATGTATATCAAATGATAAAAATAAGTGTGTCCCAATGATGTGCATTGTTAACATATAGGTTATTTGAGCCCTGAGGCTTGTATGTCTGCTCTGCAATACTGCCTTGTATGTAAGGCCCTCAGATTGTTGACTATATTGATGGGGGATGCAGGAAGCCTCGCATGGGTCAAATTTAAAAATCCAGAACCACCCCACCCATCCTTAGTCAGGGACTGCTTTACTGTTCCAATGTTTTATCTGAAAGTGATATTTTGGAGTTAAGGTAGTGATTTGCAATATTGCAATAATAAACATAATCTAACATACAAGGCAAACATGGAGAGTTTGGGTTCCCTTTCGGAAGCATATCGTTCGCATGCACACAGATCCACACACAATAAAAGCACACAAGTGCACCACAATTTAATTGAATTTGCTCGGACCCTGAGTGCATCGCAACACATATATAATACTGTAACACCTTTCCTCCTCTCTCGTGATTAATGGTCATGCTCTGAGCACCACATCATATTTCTGGGAACACACCGTTTTTCAAAAACAAATATGAAGCCGGACATATGCTTGCACACAAATATGAATACAGAGAATAGTCAACTATTAATTAAATGCGGATAAATCTGCATGTGCGCTGTGTTTGACAAGATGATGGATTGCATAGGAATGTAAAAGCCATTCTGCCATTTGCAGCTTCATAACGGTCGTTGGGTGCAGTTGGTGCTATGCTGAAATATTGACGATCATGTCTCAGTTTACTTACAAATGTACTTACGTTTATACAGCAATCCAGACTCGTGAATTTTTCTTATTTATAAATGTAATATGTTCATAGAACATAGAAAACTTGTTTATGACCTTCTAAATAAGTTTTTTTAACATTACTAGAGCCCTCTAGATGTGAAATAACACCCCTATAGTCACCTATACACTCATATTATCACATACTACAGTATTAATTGGCCCTGTACCCTAGAAACCGCCCATGAATGATACGGGAAAAGGCCGAAATGATACTGTGTCAAAGCCCAGGGCAGTGATACTGATAAAATATAGAGTTTAACCATGTCCAGTATCAGCCCCCGTAGCTGTCCACTCAGAGCGCGCTGCTCTGGTATCGTGCCCGTGAAACAACCAATCAGAGAACAGCACACGAGTGCTTAGTGCCTAGTGCTTCTCCAGTCACCAACAAACCCAAACTTGATTAATGGAACTTTAATTGTCAGACATTGATAAGATAAGACTGTTGATAAAATATTATTGTTGAAATATTTTTGCAATTGTTGTGTTTACACTGTTTAGATATAATAAATGTAATAAACTGAACATTCTCTGGAAACAAAATGGTCTTTTGATTAAATAGTACGTGATAATAAGCTCATGATTAGGTCTCGGGCTGATACTGACACTTGGGGGCATGATACCTGGCCTGATACCAGACAAACCATGTGATAACCTATAATTACCCAATAGAGTAGAAGTTATAACATAAAATACGACATTTAAGACAAAAATAAGACTTGTCACTTGAAGAAGATACACGTGCAGGCCCATTTGCCGCAGATTATTTTGCTAACGTGCAATAAAAGCCCCTGGTTCCAGAGTAGTGTTGCCCACTTGCCAACTTTGTCGCTAAATCTGGAGACATTCTGAACCCTCTTGGTGATATATTTTCTCAAAAACAACTACTTTTTCTGGCGTTGTTGCAGAATTTTATGGTATTTGGGGACTTAAAAGTGAAAGCACGTATTTATTTGCAGTTTGTGTGCTCACCTGCTGAGAGGGCCGTCCGTAAAATTTGGCAACAGTGTTCGAGATACGAATTCTGGCATTTGTGTGTCTCATCGAACATTCGATGTACTGTATGTATTTTTGTTAATTTAGCCATTTTTATGATTGTGGTTTGGAATTACTACAGTAATAAACCATATGAAAAAACTTTGATTATATTTAAGGAAATTTACAGGAAACGTACAGGATGCAAGTTTATTTTCTGAGTCAATTCATATATAACTAATTTCTCTAATTTCTTCCGCCAAGCACCAGATGTCTGAAACATCTTTGAACATTTGTCTTTTAAAAGTAGAAAAGGACAGATGTATACTTTAAAATATAATTATGTGTGTGGGGGGGGGGGGGGGTAATTGCACACTCTGTTCTTGCCTTTAAGCGACTATAAGAAACTATAAGTGACTGTGCAGATCTTCTCACTGACCGTGTAATAGCAGAAATGGAGCAGACTGGGGGTTCATAGAGAAGGATTTGGGAACCCGGTTTATGAGGTGTTTCTGGACCGGGACAGCATGCTCATGCTCATGAAATCATCCATTAGGCCACCCAAACCCTCCTTTTTCTGTCACCAACCAGCCCTGCAGTCGCTTTGCGGTCAAAAACGTCTCTGGTTTTAGGTGCTTACATGACTTTTCCACCTTACTTTTATTTCCTGATTAAAAGAACAGGTTTTCTTCAATAAAATGGGATGAAGCTTAAGCTAAGCTTAAGTGGCGATGTAGCAAGTCCCAGCTGCTATACGGTTTTGTCTTATGTATAGGAAAACTCAGTGCTGTACAGTCAGGGCCAGAAAAGCATCTCCGCTGGCCTAACTACTACCAAAAATGAGGCATAGCCTCTCCTAATTCACAAGTCTGTTGTCATTATTTCATTTGTAGTTGGGACACCACGGAAAGATTCCAGTCACATAATCGGACACTTTATACTCAACAAGCAGATTACTGTCAGTGCTGCTCAAGCTTTTTGTAAAATGGTGCATTCAGATGCATTGCATAACTCCTGGAAAAGAAGTTGCCGCTGCATTTAGCGACACTTGTAAATTACAGCAAACACACCCACACATGCACGTGCAGCCCTAAGTAGGCGATATTTACAAAACCAACCAACACAATGTTACTAAATGTTTTACTTATAGCAGACAAACAAACCTTTGGACGAGTACTGCTTCATCATTACTGTTAAAGTTTCCCCTCAAGTCAAACTTTATTTTTTGCAAAATACAAATTTTTCACTCGGAATTACTATAAAATGAATGAACCAATTAATATCTTCAATATTTCAAGTTCAGAATCAGGTATGATTTATTTATTGCCAGGTATGATCAAACACATACTAGGAATTTGTTTTGGTATAGTAGGTGCAGACACATCTATTAAAAAAGAATGAAAAATACAAAATATACAGAATAAACAGTATAAATATATGTACACAGTCTGTTTTTTGTTTGTTATTCCGGAAGTGCAGTCTGATTGTATTTCCTAAAGTCCAAACTGGGCATTAATGTAACGTTAATTAACATAATAAGGTTTATGTTTTTAAAGTGTGCAGGATTAGGGGCTACATACAAAACTGTGGTGAGACCAGCGATGTTGGTCTAGAGACAGTAGAGACAGGAAGCAGAACTGGAGGTAGCAGAGATGAGGATGCAGAGGTTCTCATTGGGAGTGACCAGGATGGATAGGATCAGGAACAAGTACATCAGAGGGACATTACATGTTAGAGATAAAGTCCTTTAGGCCAGACTTAGATGGTTGGGACATGTCCAGAGGAGAGATAGTGAATATATTGGTAGAAGGATGCTGCCAGGTAGGAGGCATAGAGGAAGACCAAAGTGGAGGTTCTAGAATATAGTGAAGGAGGACATGAGGGTAGTTGGTGTGAGAGAGACAGTGGTTGAAATAAATTAAACAGACCGAAGAGGTGCCGATTCTGGAAGATATGGAATGCTTCCTGTGTGGGTGATCATGTGTAGCTGCTCAATACAAAGTGCTGAAAATGAGCATAATAGGTTAGCCCTTTAAGTACTTGCTCGGACACCGTTTATGCACCAGCCCCAGATCATTAGGTACCGATTTGGCCCAATTCAGCACACCCCACCCTATCCCAAATCCTTAACAACACTCAATGACATGGGATGACTTGACTATCTTCTATATCAGGGGTCTCAAACTCAATTTACCTGGGGGCCACTGGAGCTAGGGTCTGGGCAAGGCTGGGCCGCATCAGGTTTTCCAAAAAAAGAAAACACATTTATTAAAAACAGAAAAATATACAAACTTTTTCAGTGCATTGGTTCGGATTTTCTACAATAAAAGCTCTGATAAAACATTCCACTGTTCTCAAATATCTTAATTTTTATTTTTCTGCACAAAATAAGATGAAAAATAAATAAACAAATCAAGAATAAAGAAAATCAATCAATCAGTAATAAATAAATATAATAATAATAATAATAAAACAGCAAATAATAAAAACTTAAGAAACGACATATAGCTGGTGGGTAGACAAATTATTTTTTTCAGATTAAAATGAACAAAGCATTATTAGAGCCCTTGTAGACATGACAAAACACGACTATAGTCACATTTATACTCTTTTTATTTACAACATATTGCGCAACTGCAGGGTCTTGAGACACATGCTAACTGGCAAACTAGAGAGCTAGCGACCTAAACGGTAGCCTTCAAGTTATTTCCTTTAAACTTAAATAGCCAAAAACTTACCACTTCCACACGGATAGGGAGGATAACTATTAACAGTTATTTAACCTTTAACATGAACATTAATCAAACGTAATAATTTTTTCTGGGTACATGATACCATACAGCATCCATATCAAACTTGCGCGGGCCGCACTAACATTAAACTTTCATATCAAGGCGGGGGCCTCAAACTAGTGTACTGCGCCGCGTGTTTGAGACCCCTGTTCTATATGAACACATACAGTGCATCTTGTGATGGCATAATGTGAGAACGCTGAAAAAGTGACAACCCTGAGAAACACACCACACAAAATGACAATGACAGACATCATTAAACGCTAAATCAGAAGATTGTGTCTGGTGTTTGTCAGATGACACTGTCGAGTGCTCTGAAAACAAAAAAAAGTACTCCGGCAACAATCAAATCCCTCAGCATGTACCACACTAACCCATTTTTCTAATTAGTCATCACCCAATAAAACAACAGTAGTAACAAAGGACATGAGAATTAAAGGGCCGGGACATTTTTTATGTTAATAGCTACTGTGAGAGACAGTTATACGAGACAAAATAGAATAACACATTTGAAGGTGCCCAGGAGTGTCCAATTAGACAAACATGAGGCAAAAACAATCTAGAGGCAACAATCTGTAACACTAAGCCACATTCTAGCTAGTGAAAACAAGAGGAAAGGTGTGAAACAAACAGCCAATTAATTTAATTGGGTCTTCTTTCATTATTTTTCATGTGCAAAATCAAAATGAGCTTTTTTTTTAACCACAAATATTTTAGAAGTTTTGAATATATAAATGTAGTATTCATTTTCTACCGCTTTTCCTCACGAGGGTCGCGGGGGTGCTGGAGCCTATCCCAGCTGTCTTGGGGCGAGAGGCGGGGGCCCAATCACAGGGCACATATAGACAAACAACCATTCACACTCACATTCATACCTATGGACAATTTGGAGTCGTCAAAATAACCTAGCATGTTCTTTTTTTTAATGTGGGAGGAAACCGGAGTACCCGGAGAAAACCCACGCATGCACGGGGAGAACATGCAAACTCCACACAGAGATGGCCGAGGGTGGAATTGAATCCTGGTCTCCTAGTTGTGAGGTCTGCGCGCTAAACACTAGACCACCATGCCGCCTTCTTAATATCATTTATTAATTATATTGCAGACCGAGAGTCTCAGTGTTGGTCCGCCATGGAGCGTCATTCAAGCCAGAACGATTACAATGGTCATATTTTATAAAAACGTGATAATACAGGTGCAAACATCTACCACTGTCATGAGTAGAAAAAAAATTGTATTATTAGTACAGTATTAACTTTGCACTTTTCCCCATGTATTTAAACTTTCTTCGTTAATAGTTTTTGAAAAAAAAATATTTTGTTATGTTATGACTTTAGTCCTGCAATGTAGTCACTTTTTCCAACCTAAACTTCAAAAAAGTATATGAAAATATAATTATATTATATTATATTATATTATATTATATTATATTACATTATATTATATTATATTATATTATATTATATTATATTATATTATATTATATTATATTATATTATATTATATTATATTATATTATATTATATTATATTATATTATATTATATTATATTATATTATATTATATATTTCATATATAATTAATAAAATGATTATTGTTTAATAAATTCTTTGCTACTAAAACAACATAGTTTGTCCACATAATAGCCGCCCTAGACAGAATGTTGAGAAATTAAAAACTTGCCCATTAATACACTGCATGAATCCATCTGTATTGTTTTTTTTTTAATCAGAAAACATCAGAAAATGGCTAGCAAACAAAATAGAAACCAATGTTACCACAAAGCATGTTTTTTAATGACAGTTTTCTAAATGCTTATAAATGATAGATATTGATAGATATTTCATAGACCAGGCAGTGGCATACCTGCCCTGTGGTGCGCCTACGCCACTCACACCTCTATCCCTCCCACCGGTGCAAGTGGCAAAGAGGGAAGACAAAAGGCATAATAGGGTTTAACACAGCAGAGTGTGTCAAATGAACGCCTCTCATTGCCTTTAAATGCTTTTTATTTTTTTTCAGAGGTTTTTCTATAGAGCAGCTACACACAATAACCAGCACAGAAATATTTCTATATCTTGTCTGGACAGTCCAAAGTTTGTCAAGATAAGAGGGTACTACAAGGCGTCTCTCAATGGTAAGTAGCTTTAGCATTTAGCATTTTAGCATTAACATGTAATGTGGTCATTACATGTTTTTTGTGGGACTACCAGTGTTTAAAAAACTTGGGTAGACCCCCACTGATTGTGGTGGGAAATGGTTATTAGCAACCCTGCTGCCTGTATGCACACTCTATAATGCTACACAGACAACCACTTTTATTACTTTACTTACACAAAATAATCAGAATTAGGACACTGATAAACGACCCCAAATAAAAGTGTTTTTCCACTACAAAAGTTTAACGTTATCGACAATAAAATGCTGAGGGCCATTTTTCCGCCTTAGCCGTAAATATTTTAACACATTTAATGCACACATTAAGTACATACATACATAACCGTTAAAAGAATGAGCAATAAATCATGAATGTTGTCAAATAAGTGTAGTTTGCAATGCATTTTTTCATGACACACTTAGCGGTATATCCGTTGTGTATGTTTTTTTTTAACGATTTTGAAATACATTAACTGAACATATTAGCATTTCTACACACTCAAACCTGCTAGAACCCTGCTTCTGCTTTATGGAAAGTCAGGGAAACAACAAGGTAAGAGGTCAAGTGGGACACATTATGGCGATTGTTAGATATGCAGCCACCATTTGATGGGCTGTAATGACCCTTGGACAAAGCTTCACTTGGACCCATGAGATGTTATGCAATTGTGAGGACCAGGCCGATATAATGGGAGAAACAACACCCATTTATGGGTATATCTGTCACATTAATGAGCAACACAGCCATTAGTGGGGACAGTAGAAAACAGTGTAACATCTCTGGCCTCGTGGCAAAAGCCAGTGTCATGTTACATTAGTGATCAATTTAACCAAGCACTGCGTTTGAAAGCATCGCCACGTGCCAATTAACTCGAGTCCTGCTGGTCAGCTGCCTGTAATTTCAGTTAATTTTGCTGCCTGTGGGGACAATCAGGAAGTGCACAAAACAGTGTGACCCTGCATTGTAGGCTATATTTACATAATTTGACAAGCACAATAGCATACAATCTTCTTTCACTTTATGACGATTCCACGGCTTCCTTGAGAAACTTGAGAAAATTATGCAGCTTTTTTATGTTATTGTGTCATTACAGTATATGAACACCATTTCAGATGATTTCCTCTTACAATATGGCGAATGTATAAACAAATCAGGCTGGTGTTGGCGATACCGGTCCGATACTTTGTTCAAATTCAACTAATGCGTCTGGTACAATTTTAAAAGTTGTCTATTTTATATCATAGCATGAGGAATGTGAGATATTTCAATATTTTTAAAATATAATTACATTACGGGGAAAAGGCCCCGGGGACACACCTAGGACATGCTGGAGGGACTATGTCTCACAGCTGGCCTGGGAACGCCTTGGTGTCCTCCCGGTGGAGCTGGAGGAGGTGGCCGGGGACCGGGAAGTCTGGGCTTCCCTACTAAGACTGCTGCCCCCGCGACCCGGACCCGGATAAGCGGAGGAAAATGGATGGATGGATAATTACATTTGTCATTTTAATAAATTAAATATGTAATAATTATTTGTGTGTATTATTAAAATAAAGTATTAATTATTATAATATTATATTCTAAGGCATAGAATATGCCAAAATATCAGAACATCAAAAAAATGTATTCTACCTTTTTCCATTCTTTAGTAATCAGCAATAGAACATTGCTAAGTTTGAAGAAAATATCAGTTCCCAACAAAAAAAGGAGAAAAACTTTCACCCAAAACTTTCACTTTGACACAATAATATTGGCTTTTGTGACCGTTCAAATATCTAAACAACAACATGGAATAACAACAAAAAATACTTATTTATTTACAAATATAAGACCATGAAATACCGTATTTTCCAGACTATATGTCACACTTTTTTCATAGGTTGGCTGTTCCTGCGACTTATACTCCAGAGCGACTTATAAATGAAAAAACTGTTTATGTTACATAACACCTTTTCTGTTCATGTTTATTTTAGTGTAGCTGAATAACCATTGTGTTAGCATAACATAATGTCTGTTTTGGTCAAGTAGTTTGGAAAATAAGTTACCCGCAAACACTGCAACTTATACTCCAGTGCGACTTATGTATGTTTTTTTCTACCCAATTATGCATTTTTGGCCTTGTGCGACTTATACTCCAGAAAATACGGTATTGACAATGTTCACATTTGTTACTGAACTGTGTGTGTGCTAAAATTTCTCCTCAATACATAACCTTCTGCACACTACACTCCTCCATGCTTTTCCACTTTCTACTTCCAGTGAACCATGTTAATACATGGGAAAGATGGTGAGCGCTTATCAAATGCACCTCTGCCACCCTGTGGCCATTTTTATGTCTTAAAACTGTAGTGACAGTGACATCTATTTGTGTACAGTTACATCATCACCTCTTTTTGCCTCTCATGTATGAAAAGACGTAAACGACTTATGAATACTAGGGATGTTCCGATCAGGTTTTATGCTCACTATACTGATCCTGATAATCCATGAGTGGAATCAGTCGATACCAATACTGATCACATACAGTACATGCAATGTAAATGTTTAAATGTACTTCTGGCTGTATTAGGCCAAGAGCTACGAATTATTGTAACATTTATTTTAATAGCTTATTTCAAGAAAAACAAAGCCTATATTTTACAAGAAGAAAAAGCAGATTTGCCCACACCTGCTGGGCCCCTCCAGCCACATCCGCTGCCTTCTGAACCGCAGATCCGTCCGACTCCCTCTTCTGTGCTCACTCGTCACGTCCGAGGGTGCAAAAATTACAGTACATCACTCTCATAAAAACAGGAAGTCCACACACTGCACACATAGTTGTTCTGCTCTGATTGGCTGAGGGATCAACGTTTTAAAGCAATTTTTGATACCATGCTTTTTTTCACTGATATCGATCGAAACTGATCGGTGGCCGATTGTAGCACTCCTGGCCTTGTTCCATGAGTGCAATCAGTCGATACCAATACCGATAACAAATATTTAAATGTACCTCTGGCTGTTTTAGGCCAAGAGCTACTAATAAATGTTACTAATTACTGTAACATTTATTTTAATAGCTTATTTCAAGACAAACAAAGCCGAAATTTTACAAGAACATGAACAAAATGCTAGTATCCACAACTTTTCACAATGCATTTATTTCTAGCCTTCTCACATTATTCATTGAAAACCTGAATGAAAAGCAGATTTGTCCACACCTGCTGGGCCCCTCCAGCCACATCCGCTGCCTTCTGAAAAGCAGATCCGTCCGACTTCCTCCTCGGCACCCTGGAGAGGAGACAGCTTGGGACCTTTGCAGCTTGGGACCTTTGCTGAAATCAGTGTGCACAATACACGTTTCAAGAGCGCCACAAAAGCTTACTCGTCACGTCCGAGGGTGCAAAACTTACAGTATATCACTCTCATAAAAACAGGAAGTCCACACACTGCAGACATAGTTGTTCTGCTCTGATTTTTGATACCGTGCTTTTTTTCACTGATATCGATCGAAACTGATCAGTGGCCGATTGTAGCACTCCTGGCCTTGTTCCATGAGTGCAATCAGTCGATACCAATACCGTTCACATACAGTACATGCAGTAACATGTAACATATATTTTAATAGCTTATTTCAAGCCAAACAAAGCCGAAATTTTACAAGAACATGAACAAAATGCTAGTATTGAAAACCTGAATGAAAAGCAGATTTGCTCACACCTGCTGGGCCCCTCCAGCCACATCCGCTGGAGACAGCTTGGGACCTTTGCCGAAAACAGTGTGCACAATACGCGCTTCAAGAGCGCCACAAAAGCTCACTCGTCATGTCCGAGGGTGCAAAACTTATCAATAAACGTTTTAATCAACGTTTTAAAGCAATTTTTGATACCGTGCTTTTTTTCACTGATATCGATCGAAACTGATCGGTGGCCGATTGTAGCACTCCTTGTGAATAACCTTCCAGTTCGGAAACTCCCACACTACCACCTGACTATGTGGTGTCGGTGTGGCAGGAACTAGGACACACACTTCAGTGACAAATGGAGTGCAGGAATCGAAAGGCCAATAATTGGACTATTTCTTTCAAATACACTAATATTACTTTACAGACTTCCTCCGGGCTGCCAAATGTCATAACGTTATTACCTGGTTACGTGGTTTATGTTTTTAGGTCGCACAATCAGGAGATCTAGGGTTATAATCTCTAATTCATTATCCTTAACAAGCCATAAAACTAATTAAAATTAAGAAAATTAAGCAAAAAAACATTTAAAATGAGTGACGTCCACGACCTAATAGTATCTTAGCCAGCCAAACAGAAACACAATGTACCTTGTTTAAGAAATTATATCTTACTTAGAGTTCACTTTTTGTAGTGTACCAAGCAAACTACCGAGACGGAAAACAGCAGGCTTCCTTTCCAGCAGATAAATACACCTCATGAATTGTTGTTATTATTATTACTATCCAATCTCCCTCCTCTCAAATCGGGGCACAAATATTCAGCTTTCCCCCCCCTCAAGGGTTGCCAATAGAGGAGCCAAGAGCCTGCAAATCTGTCTGTTTATATACATCACATCAAAAGCAAATATTAATGCTCAATTTCCTAGCAGTGGGCCATCCTATAATGCATTTATCCTCTGCAAATACCAATGTCACGCTAACTCTGGGGAAAGGCATCAGCTGAAATGTTATGAATAACTTGATCAAATTACATAGTCAAAGCAGGAGGGGAATAATAAGGCTGGTGCTCTGGTGGTTGGCAGCCACAAAGTGCCCCGCCAGGTTAAGGCACCCAGCCAGACACCATGCCTGGAACTAAATGAAGCCGTTAGGAAATGGCACAGGTCATCAGAGGCATACGGACGCTCCGTCGGGGCCTGCGATCCCCTGAGAAACGATATACTGGAATAAAATATTTTGATGTAATCATAAAGACGTTCTCGCTTTTTGCTTCATTTTACCAAAATTAATTTAAACTCGTGAATTATAAGAAAGTTTCTTTTCTCAATTATGAGGTTTTTGTTCATGTACTTATTTATGTGGTGTTATGAATACTAAAGTACCGGTAAATACACATCCATCCATTGTTTTATTGTCTCATTTGGAACACCCAGACTTGTCCATTGCCTTCTCCAGTTCCACCAGTGGGACACCAAGATGTTCCCAGGCCAGCTGTGAGGTATTGTCCCCCCTGCCTGTCCTAGGTCTAACCCCACATGGTGTCATCCATACATGTGTCTCTTCTCATTTTCAATCTGTGATCTTGTCCTTTCGGTCATTACCAAAACTCAAATCTAAAGACTTGTCTTTACCTCACAGTCATACCTTAGGCTGGCTACAATAAAAGGCTACTCCAAAATATGCAATTTTATCACACAGCACAATCCGCAGATGTACCAAATGTTGCGGGAGCATGCAGTAGGTATGCTGACTGCAGGAATGGTCACCAAAGCTCTTGACCGGAATTGAACATACATGTTCCATCTCCGAAGGCATTTTTTTGAGTGTAGATGGACCAGTACATTGAGAGTTATCCTTATGGTTCTTGAGCTCTATCTTTCATTTTTCACTGGTGAACACACCCCCAGGATACCCAAATTCCTATTTTATTGGGGGTTATGCGCCCCTGGTAGAGTCTCTCAAGGCAAACTGGTCATAGACGGGCCAGACAAACTTTATGAACAAAACCCAAAAGACTCGTTAATGTTGGCCGGTCCTTCCCCTGTAAGGGTGTGATGTATTGCATGTTGGGTGGTAGTTACAGGTGGGCTCCTGGGTAACTCTGACTTTTTCTCCTTGAATGTGTTAAAGCTCTGGATGCTCCAGGACTACCGTGGTTGAATTTTCTCTTTGCATGGAAGTCAGTCAGGAGCAGTACCTTTGGACTGGCAGACATGGGTGGTGGTCCCCCTTTTCAAGAAATGGTACAACTTCATTTTGTCCATCCATCTTCTTTGGGTCGTAGGGTCAGGGTGCCAACGCAGAGAAACCCAGACTACACGTCCAGATCCTCCTGGTAGATCCACAGGCGTTCCAAAACCGATAGAGATACAAACTCTCCAATATGTCCTGGGTCTTCCCTGAAGTATCCTACCAGTCGGACATGCCCAGAACACCTCCCCGGGGAAGCATCCGGGAGTCATCCTAACCATCTGCTTCCTCTAAATGCCTAAGAGAAGCGTCTCTACTCCGAGTCTCTCCCGGATGACAGATGCTTCTCACTCCATATGTAAAGCAGAGCCCAGCAACCCTACGGGGGAAAATCATAATGTCATCTTTTCGGTTATGACCCAAAACTCCTGATCATAGGATTCATTTTGTAAAACAGTAAAACACTTTTTACAACATTTTACAGCAGCAGATAACTTGATGATGGCTTACGAGCCATTTTGCCAACAACCCAGATGGCAAACATAATATGGTAATGGTAATGGTAATGGTAATGGTTTTATTTCATTTGAACATGCATCACATAATCAGTTCACAGTTCCACATGTCCAAAAGGAGTAGGAAGAAGCAAAGCTTATTAAATCCTACCCCTCAATCTGGTACTTTTACAATCAGTAACTGTTACATTTGTTCACTTCCTGCTTTCCAAAATAAAGTTTAAGGTTATTTTTTTGTTTTTTGTTTTTTTTTTATGTTTTGTCCCGTACCAAAGTACGAGGTGTATAACCATATAATGACATAATGTGTACCATAGTAACTGTCCATATAATAATATATATCTATATATCTATATATCTATATGTCTATATATGTACCATATATATACCATATATATACCATATATATACCATATATATATATATATATATATATATATATATACCATCTGGTACTTTTACAATCAGTAACTGTTACATTTGTTCACTTCCTGCTTTCCATCATACAGTTTGAGGTTTTTTTGTTTTTTTAATAATGTACCTTGTACCAAAGTACGAGGTGATATGACCATCCAATGACATAATGTGTACCATAGTAAGTGTCAACATAGTGATATATATAGCACATCATGACTGGTTCAAGACTCTTCATCCTTGTATTTAGCAAACATCAACTGCTTGTATTGTTTCTTGAATTGGCTCATCGTTGTGCATTGTTTGAGGTCCTTACTCAATCCATTCCATAGTTTGATTCCACATACTGAAATGCTATGGCTTTTTAACGTAGTCCTTGCATAGAAGTGTTTCAAATGTACTTCTTCCCTGAGATCATATTTCTAATCTCTTGTAATAGTTCCACAACAAATACATGTTTTAGTTTGGTTTATAAAAGGTAATAATAATCTGGTCAGTCACTTTTGAAATGTTTTAATGATAACAGATCACAGATCACAGATGGCATCCACATGTGCGTGCATTTTTCATAAATGAAAAAGCAGCAATAACTCACAATAATTTCCTGAAACTTTTTTTTCCCACGCACACTAATTCAATTATAAATCCAATATCTTTTCTCCCTATGCCAAATGTCAAGCTGTGCCAGAGTTATTGCTGACTATGTGCAGAATCAGTTCGTTTTGGATAGATGGAAGTAAACCACAGCGTGCTGGGATATGTTTGGTCCAGCTGTGTTTAAGCATGCAGATTGATAAGAAGATTAGTTATCTCCTTCATCTGACCCTAAAACAAGGTCGTTAGCGTGGAAAGATCTTGCCAATAAATGATTTATCATTACCATCTTGTGTGTGTGTGTGTGTGTGTGTGTGTGTTTGAAGTCAACAACATTCCTCACTGAGTAATACCATCACACATTTGGAAATACTTCTTTGTGATGAGCGCTGACAAAGACAATATTTAGCAGGAAATAAAAAGCCTCCTGCAGGATTTAACAAGGAGTGGTCCATCGTTTGAGTCGGCGAAAGCCACTTTAATTTCCTCCGAGTCTACGGCGAACAATTGAGCGAGCAGCTCTGCTCATCACAGCATACCATTAATCACAATTGATACATTCAGGGCATTTGTGGATTTCAATCAATGTCTGGAATAGTGTGCACAAATCACTGTCATTTATTTAACAAAGGTCGTTATTAGAATGGACAAACCCTTTTTTTGAAACACTGGTAGTGCGGTATCTAGTTAGATGTTCTGAAAAACAATTTAGCACGGAAACTGACTATTAACATTGAAACCTGAGTTGACCTGTTACTCACATTCTTGATCAGAGGTTTAATACCAAACGAGGAAGAATAAAATTGCTTATGAGTAGTGATAACTCGTTAACAGTGCTAACATTCATTCATTCATTCATTTTCTACTGCTTATCCTCACGAGGGTCGCGGCGGGTGCTGGAGCCTATCCCAGCTGTCTTCGGGCGAGAGGCGGGGTACACCCTGGACTGGTGGCCAGCCAATCACAGGGCACATATAGACAAACAACCATTCACACTCACATTCATACCTATGGACAATTTGGAGTCGCCAATTAACCTAGCATGTTTTTGGAATGTGGGAGGAAACCGGAGTACCCGGAGAAAAACATGGAAATTCCACACAGAGATGCAGGGAATTGAACCCCTGCCTACGCAATAACCACCGTGCAGCCCCATCATAAAATCATTAATTCATTCATTTTCTACCGCTTATCCTCACGAGGGTCGCGGGGTGCTGGAGCCTATCCCAGCTGTCTTCGGGCGAGAGGCGGGGTACACTCTGGACTGGTGGCCAGCCAATCACAGGGCACATATAGACAAACAACCATTCACACTCACATTCATACCTATGGACAATTTGGAGTCGCCGATTAACCTAGCATGTTTTTGGAATGTGGGAGGAAACCGGAGTACCCGGAGAGAACATGCAAACTGTGTAGCCTGTGCATCCACCGTGTAGCCCAGGTGCAGAGATTTATACAGTAAATTGCTCTGATTTTAGATCAACATTTGCAATAAAGGTTTCAGTATCCAGAAACTTCCTTCCCCTTATTCTCTCTTCAATATGCTTCACACACTTATTTAACACATTTAAAGTATGCCATCCACTTTCTATGCCGCTTATCCTCACTAGGGTCGCGGGTATGCTGGAACCTATCCCAGCTGACTTCCAGCTAGTCGGCAGCCAATCGCAGGGCACATATAGATACCTATGGAGAATTTGGAGTCGCTAATAAACCTAGCATGTTTTTGGAATGCAGGAAGGAAACCGGAGTCCTCGGAGAAAAACATGGAAATTCCACACAGAGATGCAGGGAATTTAACCCATGCCAAGGCACTAACCACCGTGCAGCCCCATCATAAAATCATCCCATAAAACTGAATAGAAGCTTTTCCAGCCTGGATTTGAACATAGGATAGTCGCACATCTTCTGGAAGACCGTTCCAGATTTTGGCCTCCTAGCTGTGAGGCCTGGCGCTAACCACTAGACCACCGTGCAGCTACAGGAAAACACTGACAGCAAAAAAACAGGTTCTGTAAAAGTGAGCACTGATTAGTGAATTCCCGTGAGGTAGAATTTCTTTTTTGTAAATAGAATATTTTTGTACTTAGCACATAGAAAATCTGTTTAAAACGTAATTTTTTTTTTGGCCTTCTCGCTAATCTCTCCTCCGCCATGCAGCCTAATATATAACAGAAGATTGATAAACGATGTCAAATTTGGCATGCATGAATTTTTCTATGAACTGCATCATAGACGTTGTAAGTCAACCGCAGGCCTCGGTGGGATGAAACAAAACAAAACAATCAGGCCTCATTTGTGCTCACGTCACACAGCATGGCTCTCGTTTCCCTTGCAGGCGAATCAGTGCGATATGCATGCATGTGATCATCGAATGACTTCGAAAAGACCTGCGATGGAAAGCCATTTCCGTCCATTGAAATAACACTCGGCTAAATGACTCTTTGAACTTGACTACAGGCTACACAGACTCATCACGGAGTCATTGCAGACTGAATGGCAGAGTAGCAATATAGCATCTTCTCACTCAGCCAGACAGCTCATGAATATCAATGAGGACCAGACACAATCAGGGTGACGGTGTCTTAAACAATGAGGAAGGAAAGGGGGGAAGGAAGGCTTAATATGACTCCATCAATTGTCTTCGCCCTGCTCCTCACACATGTACACATATGATTAACAGCACCGGCACATTGTTGGCAGTGGGTGAAGGTGGAGAGGTCACCCGTGATGATGGAGGATCCGTTGTTGAAGACAGTTATATTTTGTGTTCGTATATTGTAACAATTCCAAATCAGTTAAATGTTCAGACCATCATTTTTTATTGATGGTTAGTGATCACTTTCGCCTTATGCTGGAAAAAAAGCAATGTTGGTGCTTGCAGTGTGGAGGTTATGTTTTGCCGGCAATTTATTTATCTGTCTGTCTGTTTGTCTTCAAAATAACTTGAAAAGTTCTGAATGTATTCGGATGACATTTTCACAAATTGTCAGAAATGGGACATGGAAGAACTGATCAAATTTTGGGGGTGATCCAGATGACTGTCTGGATCCAGGAATTTTTTTGAGGATTCTTTAACTTTTGCGAGACAGGACCATTTTCGTTATTTGTGCATATATAATATATAGAGATCATATTTCTCCTCTCTTGTAGAGAAGTATTGGATGACATTTTTAGCTAATTGGTTGTTTTTAGCCTTATGCATTATTTTAGCTGTTTGAAGATGAACTATATCAGCAAGTTGAAGTATTTGTGATTTTAGAAATAAGGAGTTAGTATGTTCTCTGTAGGCGGCATTATGAATTATCCTTACTGACCTTTTTTGCAGTACATTTAGCGAGTGAAGATTGCTTTTATAGTTATTAGCCCATATTTCCACACAATAAGTAAGGTATGGTAGAACCAGAGAGCAATAAAGAGTGTGGAGTGATTTCTGATTGAGAACAAATTTTGCTTTGTTCAATACTGAAATATTTCTGGCCACCTTATGTTGTATATTTGTAATATGAGGTTTCCAGCTCATATTTTCATCTATTGTGATTCCCAGAAATTTATTTTTGTTCACCCTTTCAATATCCACATTATTTGTCTATTTGTATTTGCTGGTGTGTGTCCTTTCTGCTGTTACCAAACAGCATGATTTTAGTTTTACTTAGGTTACTAAGAACTGCTGAAACTATTTCTATTGACACGAGTCCAGAGCATGACCAGACAGACAAGTCACCTTACACATTAACGGTGTAGTTTCAGCACCATGACCAGCACCCAACCAAATCAAAATGTTGGGTGAAAAAAGAAAACTCAGGAAGGCAGAAAGTCAAAAGAACACAAACTGAAAGCATGTCTATGAAATCGCATAATTGCACAGCGGTGCATTTGAATCAATTAGAAGCGTGGAGTTCATTAATGCAGCATTGTGTTTACTAAGCGAGCGCCATGAGCTCACAGAGGACAAACACACAGTTCCAGGTGACTCAGATGTCCCAGTCACAATGAAGGCACGTACTTATAGCCTATGTCACGCCTTCAGCTGTGACTCACATCACTTTTGTCACACGTTTCCGTTTATCTGGCAGGGTTGAACTAAAAAAAGCTGACCCCCCCTCTGCTGAATGTCTAATAGTGTCTGACAGTGTCCAAATGGACTTCCATACAGTTCAGCGAAGGTCATTTCCATCATTTAGCGCTACTAATGAGATGAATAATGAATGAATTAGCGCCCTGGTGGGAGTGGGGAAGACGTGTTGATTGAGAAAGGACGTGCCGCCGTTGCTTGAGAATGAAGGCGACGCAAACAGGTGCGATGTTTACTACACATGCTCACTGAGGAGTCTATCTCCAGCTGGAACATTTTCCTGACATCCTCCAGAGTGAAGGTAATTTTATTACCCAGCATCCAAACTCGGCATGCTTGACTGGTGGAAGGGAGAAAAGAAATCAATAGGAGCCATTACCACAGTTCTGGCGCGCGTGTGTGTGTTGGTGTGTGTTGGTGTGTGTGTGGTGTAAAACAAACCTCATTTACTGTTGACTAATGAAGATTTAAGAACCTACTGTTTGTCTTTTTTTCTGAGCAGCTGTCAGGGCTTGATTATGTCTTCTCATCTTCCAGAAGTCATCACCACGTACGTGTAATGTCGGCGTCTTACGTTTCACCTCGGCGCCTGTTGAAAGGTGGGGCCCCGAGTGTGACCCCCGTGACCCTGCAGATTGACAGGGAAGAGAAGGAGGAGGTGTTAGAGAAGGAAGTGGAGGAGTTGAGTGCACCGTTCGGGCCATCTGCTGTACAAACCGAGCCTGTCGACTTGATAATTAAAATTAATTACCCCAAATTAACTGCAAAGCGTTTTGTTCACTCGGTCTACACGCGGAAGTAATGACACCGAATCTAATCACCACACATAAAATGAAGACCACTACACTCCGTTATCCGTATTGCTCATCATTTGAAGCACATGTCGTTGTTTTGTTTAACAGGCTTACAGGGCTCCCACTAATCCACAGACAATTTGTCTTTTTAAATCTGAGACGGCATCACTTTGCGTCTCTCATTTCAGACACAGTTGGAGGCTGCCTGTGCCTCTCTCTGGGCTTCAAGCCATCATCATTTCCGACTGTGATGTATGGATTTGCAAAAAGCCATTGTGACAGTCAGTGGCACATCTGAGACAGCAAACACATCCAACTCAACAAAACACCACTTCAACCTTTTTTACAGCCTTGGATGGGATTGCAATCACACGCTTCTTTTTTTATTGTGTTATTAAATATCGAAATACAGCAGAGCTCCACTTTGTCACAATTTTGGATCAACCTTTGAGATAAAAGTCACAGTCTTTATTATTAGACTAGATTCATCTCCAGAACCCGACTTAGATGCTCTGTGCAGTAAAGGGCAGAGCATCTGTTTGAGTCCAAATCAATCAAAACGAGTCTGGTCCCAAGTCAAACAAACTTAAAATCTTTGAGTCCTTACAAGTCAGAAGCTGTTTATTGTTTACCAAATAAAATGGCATTTAAATAATGTAACCATCTATTCATTCATTCATTCATTCATTTTCGACCGCTTTTTCCTCACGAGGGTGACGGGGGTGCTGGAGCCTATCCCAGCTGTCTTCAGGCGAGAGACAGGGTACACCCTGGACCGGTCGCCAGCCAATCACAGAGCACATATGGACAAACAACCATTCACACTCACATTCATACCTATGGACAATTTGGAGTCACCAATTAACCTAGCATGTTTTTGGAATGTGGGAGGAAACCGGAGTAGCCGGAGAAAACCCACGCATGCACGGGGAGAACATGCAAACTCCATACAGAGATGGCCGAGGGTGGAATTGAACCCTGGTCTCCTAGCTGTGAGGTCTGCACGCTAACCACTCAACCGGCGTGCCACCATCTATTCATTCATTCATTCATTTTCTACCGCTTTTTCCTCACGAGGGTCGCGGGGCTGCTGGAGCCTATCCCAGCTATCTTCGGGCGAGAGGCGGGTTCCACCCTGGACTGGTCGCCAGCCAATCACAGGGCACATATAGACAAACAACCATTCACACTCACATTCATACCTATGGACAATTTGGAGTCGCCAATTAACCTAGCATGTTTTTGGAATGTGGGAGGAAACCGGAGTAGCCGGAGAAAACCCACGCATGCACGGGGAGAACATGCAAACTCCATACAGAGATGGCCGAGGGTGGAATTGAACCCTGGTCTCATAGCTGTGCGGTCTGCATGCTAACCCCTCGACCACCATCTATTAAGTTTGACAAATATCAATTGCTTTACTATTTAAAATGACATAACCATCACATTAGTTGAACGGCCTAGTGGTTAGTGCACAGCTAGGAGACCTGGATTTGATTCCCCGCTCCGGCATATCCGTGTGGGTTAATTGTTAATTAATTAGTTGTTGGTAGGTTAATTGGCAACATAGTATGAATGTGAGTGTGAATGGTTGTTTGTCTATATTTGCCCTGTGATCGGCTGGCAACCAGTTTAGGGTGGACCCCGCCTCTTGCCCGAGAAGACAGCTTGGATAGGCATGCCCACGACCCTTGTGAGGATAAGCGGTATAGAAAATGGATGGCTAGTTAGAAATTGGGACGTATTTTACTCAACACATTCAGAGTGTTGAGTCATCAGACTAAGGTCCGATTCAAGTCCGGCGTCATTGATGTCAAAGTCCACACAAGGTGCAGTTATTGGATGATTTGGTCGAGTCATGTCCAAAGTCATCAAAATTGTGACTCCAGTCCAAAGTCATGTGACCAGACCTCTGCCTCATGTCGGCTAAGAAGAGAAGAATGTAGATTTTTATCTCTAAAGTTAACATCAATTTCTGCATCATCAATGCAGCATCTTGTTGCAGGGCTTTCTACGGTGAACCCTTTCAAAATAAGATTTTATCTGATGTTTGTTTGTTCACGTATTACTAATCTACTGAATAAGAAGCTTCATTTCATGTAGACCTTCTTTGTTTAAGCCCAGAGTTTAACATACAGTCACTATGATTGATATCATTATTTATCTCAAGTGTATGTGATGTATCTGTCTCTCGGTAAGCATCCCCAAGGAAGCCGGTGACTGTTGAAGGATTTCATATATGTTTGTCTCCTATTCTTTGCGTCTCATATATGTTTGTCTCCTATTCTTTGTGTCTCATATATGTTTGTCTCCTATTCTTTGTGTCCATGTATGTTTGTCTCCTATTTCTTGTGTCTCACTCATATAACTATGCACTACATTTAATCAAGTACAACCAAGTAGCCTTGGGCAAATCACAGGACACATAATCGCTTTCAGGCACATACAGTTCCGGAGCTCTACTACACATCCACAATTTTGACTAACAACAGATAACGGGAGAGCATGACGTCGGCAGCCATGGCCTGTCGATAACGGCTGGCTCCACCGCTCCACCCCGCCCGTCCTGCGTTGGTGAGAAGACGTCGGCCGAGGAGAAGAGGGGGGCCACCTGTGATGCGCCAGAGATCTACCGACATTTCTTAGCATAATAAAAGCCGGGCAGGGACAGTTAGCTGTACTCATTTGTTCTGACCTGTAAGTAAAGCCTACGTCTCTGCAGGTGTTAGGGAAAGACTTATGAACCCGGAGCTCCGTGTAATCTGACTGGTCTGAGAGTAAACCATATAACTGACAAGTTCGTTGTCATCTCTTGCCTCCAACACGACACCCACAGGAATCACTGACCTAAGAACAGGTGGTCAAATTCCAACACTGTCCATGTGTATGACAGACCATATCCTGTCGTTTCCACATGGTTAAATGTGTGTCCGGAACAATGAGATAAATTACCAAGGAGCGTGGTGAAAATGCCATTCTCCACCTCTGCGGTAATGTTAATCCTTTTTGAATTAGGCTTAAGAGAACAAATGAAATTGGATATATTCATGATAATGGAGTGCGCTCAAGCAAGTTTCATGTGTCTGCAATTTAATTTTAATGCTGAATTAGATGGAGAAGACTTTCTGGTATTTGTTGAAAAAATATCTATGAAATGACTACGGCATATACTTAGTCCTCAAACGATTGCAGGGTGGAACCTTGGTTAGCGTCATTTACTCTTTCCGCAAGGTCCGCCTCTAACAAAACCATACTCTAACCAAATCCATTTTGTGTTGACTGGTTAATTGGTTCTAGATCCCTTCGTGGAAAGTGAATTTCTGCAGTCATAAATGTAATATTTTGGTAATGGTAATGGTTTAATTTCATTTGAACATGCATCAGATTACAATTGAGTGCATCCCATAATCAGTTCACAGTTCCACATGTCCAAAAGGAGTAGGAAGAAGCAAAACTTATTAAATCCTACCCCTCCATCTGGTACTTTTAAAATCAGTAACTGTTACATTTGTTCACTTCCTGCTTTCCATAATACAGTTTAAGTTTTTTTGGGTTTTTTTTTAATAATACACCTCGTATCGAAGTAGGATGTGATATGACCATCCAATGACATAATGTGTACCATAGTAAGTGTCAATATAGTGATATATATAGCACATCATGACTGGTTCAAGACTCTTCATCCTTGTATTTAGCAAACATCAAATGCTTGTATTGTTTCTTGAATTGGCTCATCGTTGTGCATTGTTTGAGGTCCTTACTCAATCCATTCCATAGTTTGATTTTAGCTGTTTGAAGATGAACTATATCAGCAAGTTGAAGTATTTGTGATTTTAGAAATAAGGAGTTAGTATGTTCTCTGTAGGCGGCATTATGAATTATCCTTACTGACCTTTTTTGCAGTGCATTTAGCGAGTGAAGATTGCTTTTATAGTTATTAGCCCATACTTCCACACAATAAGTAAGATATGGTAGAACCATTGAGCAACAAAGAGTGTGGAGTGATTTCTGATTCAATACAAATTTTGCTTTGTTCAATACTGAAATATTTCTTGCCACCTTATGTTGTATTTTTGTAATATGAGGTTTCCAGCTCATATTTTCATCTATTGTGATCCCCAGAAATTTATTTTATCTTAGAAAACCTGTTTACGACCTTCTAAAAATGTTTTTTTTCACATTTTTAGAGCCATCTCGACATGAAACAACACCCCTATAGATCCACCTTTACACTTTTATTACCTAATATAGTACAGCTGTCCCTCGTTTTATCGTTAATTGGCTCCAAACTCCATTGCGTTTAGTGAATTTCCAGGGAGTAGGATGTTGTTAACACCAAGCTAAACCACAAATGAAGACCCTGGAGTTCAACTGTGGCGTTCAATTGCTTCCCTTTATATTAATGTATGGTGAAAACTGTAAAAAGAGAAAAAGTGCATTTCAACATGTTGAGCCGCTACAACACAATCAAGTGCTTAAAGCTTATTCAATCATATTTTGTCAAAATACTCAACAATACCCAAATGTATATAAACTGTAACATAGTTAAAAATACGACATTCCTGCGCACTAATTCAACGTGGATGACATCTAATGCATTCTTGTGCAATCTCTAGCTAGCGATCTTTTCCTTCTGGCGAGAACCGGAAGTAAACCGGAAGATCAGCTTCGGGAACCGGAAGTACATTTTAGCGATAACATTTTAAAATATAAATTTGCATAAACAATGAATTACTTATTTAAACAACTTCTAATCGCTTTTAGCAAATATTCATACTTTTAGCATTGTTTATTTAAACCCATTACCTTATTTATTCAGAACATTGACTTAAGGGTTCTTTCTTTATAAATTTAATATTTTTTATATGTAGTATTCTACAATGGTAACTATGTATCAGCAATTTTACTCTAATGTGTGGTGAGACACACAAGCAGCAGACTACATTGCCGGAACGACAGTGATTAATCTCACAACCAGCAGCATACTCCCAAACACAGGCTAAAGGTGACTTTAGGGGTGTTATTTCATGTCTAGATGGCTCTAATGATGTCAACAGGTTTTCTATTGGTTTAACTCTGGAAAATATTTGATGTATGATATATAAATAAAGAATTCACTTACTGGAACCGATTAACCGTAAAAAACGAAAATGCAAGATTCTGCTGTTTAAGTGTACAATATGACCTTTTAGCGCTTGTTGCTGGTGCCGAAGTCTGCATCTTTTAAGAGGAAGTACAACTTAGGTTTTGAGTGTTTCAGTCTCAGGATTTGAGCTTGATGCTCACCATCGTCTGTGCAGGTAAAAATAAAGTTTCAGCATCACAAAATCCATTTAGCACTGAAACGATCCAAGTTGTTATTATTTTTTCTTTATGTTCTGTTCAATCTTTACTATTTTTACAACGCTCTCCACAAAATCAGCCACGCACTCACTATATCCTCTGCTGGCTTTCACGTGTCTATGTATTGATTTTGCTATTAGAACACTTTGCAGATCTTGTTATGTCTTATTACGGCCAGAGTGAAATGTCCTTTTGCCGCCAGCAGACTGTGCTTTCAGCTCACATCCTCGCTGGCTCCATTAATGGCAGGGCTCAGCATTTTGAAGACCAAATGAGGCACTGTAATTGTGTTGTTAGAGCAGATGGATTAGTCATGCGGGCACATGAAACTGAACTTACATGTTCAGATTGCTGCCATAGTGGGAAATGTTCACATTGATGTGGTCTTTCGGCCAATATGATTCACTTTTTTTTTTGGTCCAAAATGAAATATCTCAAAGAAGGAACAACAATTTATGAGCCACTTCCGCCTAGTTTGTCAATATTTTGTTAAACATCTGCACATGGTGCTCACTGGTTGAAAAGTGGAGTGTCATGTTTATGGGCGACTTTTTTAAGTTTGAGCGAAGAGGGGGCTTAACATGCTACCAGTCCGCTGCAGATATCCGCTGGAGAAGAGGGCACCATAAAGCTATAGACAGTGTCTCACCAACGCAGCTCACGTTGTGTTGCATGGGGGAATTCCACCCACAATGACTGTTCAAAATAACCAAAATAACATGTGGAACATGAAAAGTCACTGGAAAAAATTGTGTTTTCAATAAAAATCTACAAATTGGCGAAGTAGAAAATGCTAAATCGCATATATCGCAATATATGCCCCACTTCTTTCTTTAGATTCTTCAGTGGGTCAGAAACTGATGGGGCTAATGCAAAATGACAACTTTGTTTCTCATCCTTGACACAATACCTCCATTCATGCCACCCCCGTGGATGTGCATGCCCACTGGCTCCATATAAAAACTTGTGTTTTGATTTCTGCCCATGACATATTCCTTAATTTGCAAGAACCCCGAGGTAGAATGCCAGCATTGACCTCTTGCTGTCAAGAAAATTAATCTCCTTTCATCGGAGACTCTGTGTTTATGATGCAGCAAAATCTTTTTTCATCAGTGGCGTCATCAGGCCTATTTTAGGGGGATTCAGCCCCCCTAAAATGTTCTTAACCCCCCTAAATAATTTGATATTTTTTATTGATTTTTTTTTAGCTCTTCAAACAAATTTTAATATTAGTCAATAACAAAACAACTGAACTCAAAATACAAAACAGAACTAGACCATCACACTACCACCACCATATTTTACTGTTGGTATGATGTTCTTTTTCTGATGTAATGTAATGGGGGACACACCTTACACCTTCCAAAAAGTTAAGCTTTTGCCCCATGACACCACAGTATTTTCCCAAAGGTCTTGGGGATCATCAAGATGTTTTCTGGTAAAATTGAGACGAGCCTTAATGTTTTTACAAAAAAAAATCTCTGACAAATTTTATATAATAGGGCAAAAGCAGGCTAATAAGCAAGCCAATAAGCAGGCTAATACTAGCCTACTACTAGTAGTAGTAGTAGTGGTAGTAATATTCAGAAGAAGAATGATAATGATAGTAATAATAATAGGCTAACTAATAACATAATGGTGATTATTATATAATTGATCACTGTCCACTAGACAAAATGGTTGCAGAGCTTGAGCAGCGGTTTTGCAGTGTAGATTGTGTGTACTTGGTGTAAATGTAATGGTGGCCTAAAACAATTGAGTATCCCTACTAAATCTGTCCAAAAGTGGGAAAGTTATATGCTGGTTGCGCACCCCCCCCCCCCCCCCCCACCCGTCCTCAGAACCTAATGACGCCCCTGGTCGTCATCTAAATATTATATTGCATGTTTGTGTAAATCTGTGGTTCGAAGTATGTTCTTTTTTGCCGTGAGAAATTATCCAATATAATTTTCATTATCATTTCTTAATAATTTTCTGCAAATATTACGCCATTGTCGAGTGTCCGCGGTAGAAAAACTGGAAGAGCAATGTAATATTCGTCCGTGTGGCAACACGTAGCTGATTGCGTCGTTCCTCCAATAGACTTCATGATGCACGTGAGGTGGTTAGTGGTGTGCGGTAAGATTTTCCAATGTAAAAAAAACATGCCGTGGCTCAAAAAAGTATGAAAAAACTGCCTTAACGTGTTGGCCAGCTTGAGAAGGTACTGGAAGAGCGTCTGCTCACTGTAGTTAAGCGACGCGCCCACAAGATGTAAGTAAAGACCAAATCATATCTATGCGAAAGGTGCAGTTTTTTGTGCTTGCCGTATCCATCTGAGTATCTCATCTCACGCACGCAGCAGATCGGCAAAACGCCTTTGAGATGTAATTTTAATTACTATTATAATATTTATTATATTTTCCCCATTGTTTCCCCTACTTTCACTTATTACTCCGTGTACTCTGGTAGTTGCGCATGCGTCCTGGCCGTGAGTATGGTCTAGTGTAAAATAATGTATACTGTATGCCTTGGCTCAATAAGTGTTGGGAAACACTGTCGACATAAATTTGTATTTACCACCATCTAGTGGCCACTTACTGGAATGCAGCCTACACATAATTAAAGCCTATAAACAAAACCTCATTTATTCACACATGTATTCTGAATAGAGTTGTGCACAATTTAAAAAAATAACCCACCACTAAAAATGATGTTTTACACACATTGCTTCTTACTTCTTACTTGTTTCTCAAGGTTCAATTGGTAAAATAAGCCCTTCCAATGAGAGAGCAGTACATTTTTTTGTGTAACCATTGAATAATCCTACTTAGTTGTAGTTCACTATTGTTGTGTAAACCTGCTGTCTTGCTTCACTATTTGTACCACGAAGGTGCCTTATTCGTACATCACACAATCATAACTACGCACTTTAACTTTAAACATACTACCAGCGTGATTCACAAATTGTGCTTCTATTCATGAAGTTAAATAAGAAAAGTAAGCATACATGTGAAAATTGTTTTTTGCAGGTATTGAATGCTTAAATGTTTTAGCTCTTTTTTTAAATATTAGTCAATAACAAAACAACTGAACTCAAAATACAAAACAGAACTAGACCATCACACTACCGCCACCATATTTTACTGTTGGTATGATGTTCTTTTTCTGATGTAATGTAATGGGACACACACCTTACACCCATCACACCACAGTATTTTCCCAAAGGTCTTGGGGATCATCAAGATGTTTTCTGGCAAAATTGAGAAAACCTTAATGTTCTCTTGTGGTTTTCATCTTGGAACTCCGCCAGGCAGGCTGTTGTTGCCCAGTGTCTTTCTTATTGTGGAGTCACGAAAACTGACTTTTAACTAAGGAAAATGAGGCCTGCAGTTCTTTGGATGTTGTTGTGGGGTCTTTTGTGACCTCTTGGATGAATTGTCACTGCGCTCTTGGGGTCATTTTGGTTGGCCGGCTACTCCTGGGAAGGTTCACCGCTGTTCCATGTTTTCGCTATTTGTGGATAGTGGCTCTCACTGTGGTTTGCTGTAGTCCCAAAGCTTTAGAAACAGCTTTCTAATCTTAAACCAGATTACTGCGATGCTCTTAGCGGATGGATTTTTAATTTAAATATTATTATAATCTGACCAAATGTTTTCAGCAAAATTGATTTGTGAAAAAATTAAGACTACATAACTACAACATTTAAGGTAATATAATAATATCAACAAAATATTACAATTATTCCCTGTTATGACTTATCGTTGGAGCCAAATAAAGACATCAATCTCATCACACTAGTGGCCACAAAGCATGACATGATCAGGGAAGAAAATCAACAAAATTCTGTTGATCCACCCTGGTGTTTCTCCTATATGGAAAAAATAAGATTTCATTTGAATATTCATTGTTTTCTGAACTATTTATTATTATTTAAAGTGGTTAATGTAAGCAAATTAAATACCTGAAATCAATGTTGTTATGTCTTATGTCTCTGCAGAATACCTCAAAAAAAGTTTATTTCAGCTTTTCTGGTTCAAACACTTTGTCCTGCATTTTATAAAAGAGCTAATCTGTGGAGCTAATCTCTGGATTTACTTGTTTTTCTTCCACATCACATTCCATCCACTGCACTGTTAAATGACTATGTTTAGTGCCAACCACCCCTAATATCCAAGTCACAATAACAGCATACAAGTACAATAGCTCTCAGTGCTGTGGATATTTGATATTAATAAATAAACATGAGTCATTGAGACGCCCCGATGTACCCCTGCGATGTACCCCTCTGATTTCGGATCAACATTTCCCATAAAAGTTACTGCTGCAATTATTAAATTCAGCTCCAGAGCCCTCCCTTTTTAAAATTAGATTAAATTTCCCTATCTTGAAGGGAACCTATTATACTTTTCTACTTTTGTTGTCTATATATGTTGTTATATTCATATATATGTTAAAGGATGCCAAAGCTTCAAATAATGAGATTTGCAAATTTGGAAGTGAGCCCTGAAAGTTTTTCAGTATGTGGCCCTCAGTAGAACAAGTTTGGACACCCCTGAACAAAAGGCATATGATAGGAAGTCAAAAACCCCAACAGCAGTTTTTGGTTTTTTTCCATTTAAATGATTTTTTTTGTTTCTCCGTTGTTATCAGTCCATCAGGACATTATTTGTCGGTTATTTCCTTGTGTTATGCATACTTGTTTGGCAGGATTTAAAGCAGAAGGCAAGCATTTACTGCTGTGTTCAGCTTCAAATAAAATGATATAAAGTCCTCAGGATGCTTTATAAAATTCATTCATTCATTTTCTACCGCTTTTCCTCACGAGGGCCGTGGGGGTGCTGGAGCCTATCCCAGCTGTCTTCGGGTGTGAGGCGGGGTACACCCTGGACTGGTCGCCAGCCAATCACAGGGCACATATAGACAAACAACCATTCACACTCACATTCATACCTATGGACAATTTGGAGTGGCCAATTAACCTAGCATGTTTTTGGAATGTGGGAGGAAACCGGAGTACCCGGAGAAAACCCACGCATGCACGGGGAGAACATGCAAACTCCACACAGAGATGGCCGAGGGTGGAATTGAACCCTGGTCCCCTAGCTGTGAGGTCTGTGCGCTAACCACTAGCCCCCCGTGCCGCCCTGCTTTATAAAATTATTCAAAGAAATCAACTTCAATAATTCAGTGTGTTGAATCACAGTATACATATGGATATGCTCTGAATATGTGTTGAATGATATTTCTTCATTTTTCATTCTGAAAAAAAGATGAAAAGATGAAAGGTGTGTGTGTGTGTGAGTAGTGGAATATGTTTCATTCACAATATTGTGGAAGTCAAACCCACAAGGTGACGACATGAGAGGGGAAACTACAGAGGATTTCACTCATTCTTGTTCTTGTAATCACTGACAGGCGTGTGTATATTTTTAGTTTCATTTTTAAGGAAACTATTTTTAGGTTGCACGTGACTTCACACCCAATTGCAGTCGTCATCGGCTCCAGCAGTTGGGAGGCAAATAAGCATATTCATAGCTCATGTAAAATGAGTGCGAAAATTCCAAATACTGTTGTTTGGAAAAGTGTTTGATTCTTATTTTTAATGTTTGTCACACTGTCACCACTGTCCTAACTGTTTTTATTTTGTGTAAATAATTCAACAAAATGGCGGTATGGTGGACGAGTGGTTAGCGCGCAGACCTCACAGCTAGGAGACCCAATGTTCGATTCCACCCTCGGCCATCTCTGTGTGGAGTTTGCATGTTCTCCCCGTGCATGCGTGGGTTTTCTCCGGGTACTCCGGTTTCCTCCCACATTCCAAAAACATGCTAGGTTAATTGGCCACTCCAAATTGTCCATAGGTATGAATGTGAGTGTGAATGGTTGTTTGTCTATATGTGCCCTGTGATTGGCTGGCGACCAGTCCAGGGTGTACCCCGCCTCACGCCCGAAGACAGCTGGGATAGGCTCCAGCACCCCCCACAACCCTCGTGAGGAAAAGCGGTAGAAAATTAATGAATGAATGAATTCCACAAAATGAGCTCGGCAGCTGTCAGGAAGTCCTCAGGAGCGATTGAGAGTGTGACCAACCACAGCGGAGTGGGCATACTTGAAGAAGGGTTAGGGGTGGAGTAAATTAAACAGGTGGTTGAGGTGGGAAGCAGTAAATCCATGCAAATGCTGCAGAAAGAGGTCCAGAATCTGGAAGATCCAGAAAGTTTTGTGCGAGTCCACAAGTCAATACATAGGGACAAACAATTAGCATAACAGGTCCCCTTCTATATTTTGACTTTATTCTCGTGAAATTACAGATGTTTTTCCATTAATGCTCTTGTACTTCAAGTACTTGTACTTGTACTTTCAAATGTATGATGTTTTTTTTAATATTCTTCTCTTAATTATGACCTTACTCACATAAGATTTAGACTTTATTCTTGTAACACTGTAGCTTTTTCCACAACCTAATTATTTTATACCTTAACTGACTGGCATGTGTGGCATGTGGTGAACTAGGCGACTGCCAAGTAGGGGTGTGCGATACTGCTAGATTCGGTATCTATTTGGTATTGACCCGATATCGATCCTGTGTTTTTATTTTTGAGCTTAGCAAAGTTCATTTCTATGTTGCCATGTGAAATTGATGTAGGAAGTAATTTCCGGTAATGCTTAGGATACAACAAAATACTGTAAGTATTACATGTTGTCATGAGCGTACCTGTTACGACATGATTCCAGCATATACCTATATAACAAAGAGTTGTCTCTTTTTATCTGTTTCTATAGCTTTATAACTCAGACAAAAGAGAAAAATGTGTGTTCATGTGTCATATACGGATTATGGATGATAGAGAAAATAATTTTGATGGGTTGACAAAAAATTTAGATGACATACTTACTATATATATACGTAAGTACTGCAATTGTTTACATCATGGATATATATGCCATACATCCCAAACAGGAAGTCATGCTCTATGTTGTTACACTAACTAACATCATGTCTCGGATTCAGTGACCGATATCAGCTGTTGAACCTCAATGGTGACACTGATCAGGCATAAGATTGAGATACTATAATATTTAGGAGGTACAAAGTCCAAACTGTGATTAAAATGCTGCTGCGTCAACTTCAGCTCCTCGCGGATGTTTGTGTTGAACATTCATTCAGTTTCCGGCATGACAATGTTTACTTATCAGACAAGGAGTGCAAACAAGTGAAGGAATTCAATGTACTTCCCATCAGTGTATTTCTTTTGGAGTACCAGTACTCAAAGAGATGTGTTTCCAGCAACACTAGCTCTAGCCAAAAAACACTAGCCAAAAAAACATCACAGATTAATGAAAACGTGTTCATATAATTTCAATACCACTTTATACTTCCTTATATACTGTAAGTGTGCACTAAGATATGAGAAAATGCTGAAGATGGGAAATAAAATCGTATTTCTTTGTCAGGTGTACAGTATCCTCCCACATTCCAAAAACATGTTTGTTAGGTTAATTAAAGTGTAATTGTCTGTAGGCGTGAGTGCAAGTGTATTGGTGTGTGCCTCTCTCTATATATATGTGTCAGCTCTGGCAGTAAAGGTGGCGTGAACTCCAGCTTTCCATAAACCTGGATAGGACAATGGATGGAAAAATACAAGGTAAGGCTATGAATGCTTTCGCTTTCCATTGACACCTCTTGTGACCTATAAAGTTGAACTAGTAGGCGGAGAAACATCAGAGGGAGAGGGAGGAAGTGGTGAAGAAGCGCTCAGGTGAATGCAGTGTTTGGTTTATGACCACAATCAGCCTGCCGCAGAGTTTGTATCGTCTCACCTTGCCTCTCAAGGTAAGACAGCATTTGTTCTTGAGTAAAACTAAAATAACTTTACATAAAAGTGCTGTTAGTTTCCATGTCGCACATGATAATGATCACTGTCTGACAACCAGAGGGAAACCGGTGGTAGCGTAGCAAGAGGAAATAAACATGCCATAAAGAACCGGGGCAAGTAATCATCATTCTGCAAAAGACTCCACATTATAGTTTCATTTTTAATTTAATGCATTAACATGAGTACTCATGTGCCAGTGTGACCGTTATTAAAATGTAATATTTTATGGTGACAGTTGTTTCAATCAGGTGTGCACGTCACATTGCATTTTTTTAAAATACAAAATCCTTTAAAATTCTTAAATGATTTACTTTAAAGCAAGTCCACCTCTGAATGGCTGAAGACAAACAAAATGAATCCTGAATCCTATTGAGATGCTGTGGCATGACCTTAAAAAGGCTTCATTCTTGAAAAGCCTCCAATGTGGCTGAATGACAACAATTCTGCAAAGATGAAATGATCAAAATAACTCTAATAGAGAGCTTGATTGCAGTTGTTGCTGTAAAAAGAAATCAGAAAGAGGTTAAACGCTAAAATAGCTTTCCATAAAACGGCTGTTAGTTTCTCTGTCGCACATGAGATGCTGTGGTATGACCTTAAAAAGGCGCTTCATGCTGCAAGACCCTCCAATGTGGCTGAATGACAACAATTCTGCAAAGATGAATGGGTCAAAATAACTAATAGAGAGCTTGATTGCAGTTGTTGCTGTAAAAAGAAATCAGAAAGAGGTTCAACACTAAAATAGCTTTCCATAAAATGGCTGTTAGTTTCTCTGTCGCACATGAGATGCTGTGGTATGACCTTAAAAAGGCGCTTCATGCTAGAAAAGCCTCCAATGTGGCTGAATGACAACAATTCTGCAAAGATGAATTGATCAAAATAACTCTAATAGAGAGCTTGATTGCAGTTGTTTCTGTAAAAAGAAATCAGAAAGGGGTTCAACACTGAAATAGCTTTCCATAAAACAGCTGTTAGTTTCTCTGTCGCACATGAGATGCTGTGGCATCTTAAAAAGGCTTCATGCTGGAAAATGTGGCTGAATGACAACAATTCTGCAAAGATGAATGGACCAAAATTCCTCTAAGAGATAGCTTGATTGCAGTTAGGGTTAGGGTTAGGGTTGCTGCAAAAATAAATCAAAAAGGGAGTAAAGACTTTTTCCCAACACTGTTTATCTCACATAGAGAACAACCTGAAAAACATCAGATCAGCACAAACAGTCCTTTCATTGGACTGGATCAGTATTTATGTGTGTAATCAGGCAAAATAGGGATTTGTTTTTGTAACAAAAATCCCTGTATTGGTAGAGTTTGAACTAATCATAGGTCACGCTAAGGTCCTTATATTCCTAAATCCCATGTTTTTCAATGACATCACGGTGTTATGTCACTTCGGGTTTGCAGAGGAAACCTGACACAAATGTCCTCAAGCTGTTCAGGCCATTCAGGGTACAGAACAGTCGTATAGCGGCTAATCTCTCTTAGTATGAAAAGAAACATTGACCTCCAAATGTCCTTATGAAACACTTTTGTTCACCACGAGTCAATGTCGCCAGTCAATGTGAGTTATGTCGCCAACAATCAAGTCCTGCTGCACAGTGTTCCGGCACAGTGTATGAGTGGATATCACGTAGGACACACAGTCAGGAGATCAGGAAGACCTGAGTTCGATTCTCTGCATGTTCTCACCGTGCGTGCATTCCAAAAACATGCTAGGTAAATTAGCGACTCCAAATTGTCCATACCATTACCATAAATAAACATAAAATAGGCTGCATGGCGGATGAGTGGTTAGCATGCAGGCCACACAGCTAGGAGACCCGAGTTCGACTTCGAGTTCCAAAAACATGCAAGGTTAATTAGCGACTCCAAATTGTCCATAGGTATGAATGTGAGTGTGAATGGTTGTTTGCCTATATGTGCCCTGTGATTGGCTGGCGACCAGTTTGTCCACCCACTAATTCAAGCACTGTTTCCTCTGTATATTGTTATAAAACAGGGGGATTGGCTAAACAATCCTTCTCAACTGGGATCAAGATGGATTTGTGAGCTAAAGACAAACTCAAATGCTGAAGGACCCTCAGAACACAGAAAGCTGGACCCAGGACTGACGGCTCTGCAAAACTCTAAGTGGGTAGTTGCAGTATATGGACTTGTTTTGTGGATGACTCTGCTTGAATCTTTTCTCTACACAGATGCTATACGAGAAAATGCAGTGCCGGTAATGTCAGTTCGAGGTCAATAACAGCATCATTGAGGGGAAAGAGGAACCTCATCCAGGAACAACATCCAGACTTCCCCCTTGTAAAGGTCTACCAGTACGGAAGATGTCAGCCAGTAAGACAACCAATGCAGGAAGAAGAACTCCAGTCTTCAAGGTGTCAAAGAATATTAAAAAGGTAAAAACACATACCAGAAAAAATTATACATGAACATGAACGTTAGCAAGATATGTATTTATTTTGCTGTTTTGCCTTTGAATGAGAAATGTATTACCCATATGTGTGTTTAGGAGTAAGCCGCAAATATAATCTTATTGCCATGTAACGCCAAGCGCCAGCCTGATGCTGATTCATACATAATTACCTCCTGCTTGCAAGTGGAAATAAATGGCTTAAGGATTGTTTTGGTTCTTGCAGCCAACAGCTGCTGCCCTGAAAGGTGCCATTCAGCTGGGCATCGGTTACGCTGTGGGAAACCTCAGCTCCAAACCTGACCGAGATGTTCTTATGCAAGACTTTTCTTTGGTGGAGAGTGTCTTCTTGCCAAGGTACTTTCACTTCAACACAAACCAGAAGGGATATGTTGCCTGATTGTTGCCAAGCGGACCAGAGCGGATATTTTTGTCATGAAAATTAAATGTGAGGAAAAATTTCAGTAGAAAAAGTGGAAAATATGTGAATTTCTTGGGAAAAATGTGAGGGTTCACAGGTATATACCGGCATAATGATATTCAATACAAACACTATATGAAAAAATATCTGAAAACATCGGATCGCTTACCATCAAGCCCATACTGTCGCTAGGCTATAGTGTGGTTCCCATCATACTCTTGCATCCATGACATAGTATTGCGTCTTGTGTCGTTTGCTTTGTTTGTGATAAAAATAGCATTAAAAAAACCCCCGGCAACCTGTGTGGAGTTTGCATGTTCTCCCCGTGCATGCGTGGGTTTTCTCCGGGTTTCCTTCCACATTCCAAAAACATGCTGGGTTAATTGGTGACTCCAAATTGTCCATAGGTATGAATGTGAGTGTGAATGGTTGTTTGTCTATATGTGCCCTGTGATTGGCCGGTGACAAGTCCAGGGTGTACCCCGCCTCTCGCCTGAAGACAGCTGGGATAGGCTCCAGCATCTTCTGCGACCCTCGTGAGGAAAAGCAGTAGAAAATGAATGAATGAATGAATCAATTATATTTCGGCTGCATGGTGGACTAGTGGTTAGCACCAGGCCTCATAGCTAGGAGACCCGAGTTAAATTCCACTCTCGGCCATCTCTGTGTGGAGTTTGCATGTTCTCCCCGTGCACACGTGGGTTTTCTCCGGGTACTCCGGTTTCCTCCCACATTCCAAAAACATGCTAGGTTAATTGGTGACTCCAAATTGTCCATATGTATGAATGCGAGTGTGAATGGTTGTTTGTCTATATGTGCCCTGTGATTGGCTGGCCACCAGTCCAGTGTGTACCCCGCCTCTCGCCTGAAGACAGCTGGTAGATAGGCTCCAGCATCTCCCGCGACCATTGTGGGGATAAGCGGTAGAAAATGTTTGAATGAATGAATGAAGAACTGCTGTGGATAATTGTGTTTGTTCCACAGTGCGGGCAGTAGCCTGACTCCAGCACATCACTACCCAGACTTCCACCTGAAAACATATGCACCTCTGGCATTCCGCTACTTCAGAGAGCTCTTTGGTATCAAACCAGACGATTACCTGGTATGTTTGGGCACACAGTTAGTTGAGTGTTAAATTTCTTATTCTTACCATCATTATTTCATCATGACAGCGTGTTGAGAGATTATTATGATTCGCAGTACTCCATCTGTAACGAGCCTCTGATCGAGCTGTCCAACCCCGGTGCCAGCAGTTCTTGGTTCTACCTTACAAGTGATGATGAGTTCATCATCAAGACTGTGCAGCCCAAAGAGGCGGAGTTCCTGCAGAAGCTGCTTCCTGGCTACTACATGGTGACAACACATTTCCTGGTTCTAGTATTCTCTGATGTGTCAGAAAAAACATACAAAAATAGTTAATCTGTATACGACAGTATTAGAACATGTCTGAAGTAACATATGACATTCCTATCAGCAGTGTAGTACATCAATGACCACTTGGTCCCCTAAGTCCAGTTCTGGTTGGATTTCGGTGATGCGGAACGTGGTTCCAGATAGTCACTAGGGTTGCATAAGTAAGGAGTTTGAAGTCTCAAAACATTTTTGTGATGTAAATGTATTATTTTTCTGAAGCCATATTGTTTGTAACTCCTTACTTGTGTAACCCCAGCGTCTACCTGGAACTACGTCCTTCATCACTAAAATCCGAAAATGGATGGATGGAAGACATATTATTGAAAACCGATATTTCCCATTTTCCGACAGCTTACTAAGTCAGAAAATGTGTCTTTCCACAAGCAGGCAGAATGGGATGTAACAATCTGGCTAATTTATCCACTATCAGTCCAAAAGCTAAATTGCAGCAGAGTTGCTGTGTTGTCGGATGCACATTCATTCATTCATTTTCTACCGCTTTTTCCTCACAAGGCTCGCGGGGGGTGCTGGAGCCTATCCCAGCTGTCTTCGGGCAAGAGGCGGGGTACACCCTGGACTGGTCGCCAGCCAATCACAGGGCACATATAGACATGTCAGATGCACAGATTGCAGTAAATATAGTCATCGAGTGCTGTCTACTGCTCCATGGAGGGAGTTTGGAATGTCTTGACTTCATTGAAAGCTCCTTTTTTCTGTCTAGTGTAAAAATAAGACTTTCAGGCTGTGGTTTTCTGGGTGAGACATTTATTTCATTGTACAACAAATGCCAAAGCAAGCTGCTCACACCCTCTTTGTTACACTTCCTCGCTCATATCTGTCAAATGGTTCGTACATAACATCTGTCATCATGTCAGAGACGTGTTAAGTATAATGTTTCCTTTAACTGTTTATCTTTGGAATAACATAAACTTTTCTGTTTATGTTTTATTTCCCAAATGTAGAACCTGAACCAGAACCCAAGGACTTTATTGCCGAAGTTCTATGGCCTTTACTGCATCCAGTGTGGCGGTTTCACTGTCCGTGTGGTTGTGATGAATAATGTGCTGCCACGTGCCATGAAGATGCACTACAAGTACGACCTGAAGGGCTCGTCGTACAAACGCCGTGCCTCGCACAAGGAACGCACCAAGTCTTCGCCCACGTTCAAAGACTTGGACTTCCAGGAGCTACATGAAGGCTTGCTGTTTGATGCGGAGACCTACAACGCATTAATGAAGACTCTACAGAGAGACTGCAGGGTATGTTGCATCAAAGGGAACCTGTTGTTTGTTAGAATGTTGTATTCTCGTGTTAAACGATGCCAATGTTTCAGATAATGAGGTTTGGAAGCAAACCCTGGCAGTTTGGGGATGGCTCTGAATAGCTAACACCAGGAAGTTACCAGTGTACCCGGGAATGCAGGCAGTTTTCCTTCCTCCCATGTCAGTTTTGGTCTCCAATTGGTCTCACATCACATTGTGGTATAAATTAAAACAGTTTTGGAAATTCAGAATGCAGATTCTGGAAGATCTAGAAAGCTTTCTGTGCGGTGTTATTGTGTGTAGCTGCTCTATAAGTCCACAACTCAATACAAAATGGTCAAAAACTGAGCATAATAGGTCTTCTACAGGATTTCATTTTTTAATTAGCTTTATTTGATTTCTCTAATCCTCCATATAATGGAGGATTAAGGCTTAGTACAACCAAATACCAAATGATCACGTGGGATTGGACCTCACTGTATTGCACAACAGTGCTCAAGGAAGTCTTTGTTTTCAAGTATAATTCTGTGACATCATTGCATAGCCGGGAGGATTGGTGCTTGGTTGTACTGTACTTTGGTATGCAGTTGCAGATTAAGTCCCCTTAATTTGGCCACCACATTGTCAGAACCACCTTAAGGAAATCTTTTTTGTAGGTTCTAGAGAGCTTCAAGATCATGGACTACAGTCTTTTGCTGGGGATCCACGTTTTGGATTGCAAACTGTTCAGCAGGGGGAGCAGATGCGACAGCAGAAAAGGACAAAAAGTTCTCTACTCGACCGCCCTGGAGTCCATCCAGGGGACTGTGAAGGACCCAGAACCAGTGGCAAATGACGACACGTGAGGAAACTTTTTTTCTTTTTTTCCAAAACACTAAGTACAATACCATACAGATCACTGCTCTTCGCAGGGGTTACCTTCCAGTACAACCAGAGAGTAGCGAAAGAGGCACCCATAAAAATGTCTATTTTTAACACACACCTCAGCCCCTTCCACTCCAAACTCGGAGTTTGACCTCCAATTTCCGATCAACATTTGCAATAAGAGTGACTGTAATTATTACATTCAATTCAACTCCTGAACTCTCCCTTCTCTCTTAAGTATCCCTCACACACTTATCAAAAGGCATTTTAAATGATAAAATGTTTAGGTACGGGGCTGCATGGCGGTCGAGTGGTTAGCGCGCAGACTTCACAGCTAGGAGACCAGTGTTCAATTCCACCCTCGGCCATCTCTGTGTGGAGTTTGCATGTTCTCCCCGTGCATGCGTGGGTTTTCTCCGGGTACTCCGGTTTCCTCCCACATTCCAAAAACATGCTAGGTTAATTGGCGACTCCAAATTGTCCATAGGTATGAATGTGAGTGTGAATGGTTGTTTGTCTATATGTGCCCTGTGATTGGCTGGCGACCAGTCCAGGGTGTACCCTGCCTCTCGCCCGAAGACAGCTGGTATAGGCTCCAGCGGTAGAAAATGAATGAATGAATGTTTAGGTACTCGCTACTAATGAATGATAATGTGCGTTCAAGGACCGTATAACAAAGTACAAAATCTCAACCCTTGACTAAAACAAAAACAACATTATCAGTGAAGCATAAAGACATAAGCATATAACAAATGTGGGCTTGTTAACTTTATTACCAACTTATGCTGAATGAGATATTTTCTATTTTTTGGACAAAAAATCTTTTTGGGGGGACAAAATCCTGAATCACAAATGTGCAGGAATCCATTACACTGTTCCCGTAACACATGGGGTCTCAAACTCAACTAACCGGGGGCCACTGAAGGTAGAGTGTGGGTGAGGTCAGGCCGCGTCAAATATTTAGTCAGCATTTTTTTTGGTCCTTTATGGTTTCAGATTGACTTCAGTTTGTGACCGAAGGAGAATATTGTGTTTACTCCATCCCAACGCAAACTATGCAGATTAATTTTGAAAACATTTTCATTTCAGATTGGGTGGAATCCCTGCCAAACATAAAGATGAAAAGCTGCTAATCTTTTTGGGAATCATTGACATCCTTCAGTCGTACAGGTTCGCAATCTCACACATCCTTTTCATAGTGTTCCTTTTATTGTGTATACTGTACGCTGTCATACAGTTTTAATTTTAGTATTTTTATTGACAGGTTCATTAAGAAGGTGGAACATTCCTGGAAAGCACTTTTACACGATGGGGTATGGACAGCCACATGCCTCTTATCCTTTTGTTTATTTGTGTATTTATCTGATAGACTTCTTTGTTTTGCAGGACACCGTGTCGGTTCACAGGCCTAATTTTTATGCGGACAGATTTCTGAAATTCATGGGAACGGTCGTATTCAAACGCATCCCTCGTAAGTAGTTCTGCTGTCAGCGCTTGAAGCCGCTATATACTGTATAATGGTTTTTACAGAATGGGTTTTGTTCAACAGACTTAAGAGGAGCCTCTTCCAAAAGGAAGAAGAATTCTTTTGGTGCGGTTCGGTCTGCCTCTCAGGAGTTGCCATGTCTGCAGAAAGTGAAGCAAGAAAAGGAGAAGAAAGCTCAAAGCATGGAAAACCTGGATGGTAAGTTCATGCATCAAGGAAATGCTTCAATGAATTAGTGTATTTTTATAGAATAAAGGTAATTTATTGTGTCAGAATGCTTAGTGAGGCTTCGGTATGGGTGGGCAAACTGCTGCCTGAGGGCCACACCTGGTCCGCCAAGCATCTTCAAATTCCTTTTTGTAAACCATAGAAATAGTCAGATGTAATCTATGGATTGTACCAAAGCGACACAACACATCAACTAGGCTTGTCACAATTATGGATATATTGATCAAATGTTAATTTTTTTTTTAAAAACAAGGTCGGTAATTATGAGCCATGTTAGTCTCTTTGTGCTACACAGGCTGGATGACATAAGGGTTCACTTTGTATGTGTTTGAACACATTGGCTCTATATTAAATGAACAAATCTTCTCAGCTATTTGTGCCAGTAGCACAAAACCTAATTTACTTTGTCACCTTAAAATCACAAATACTTCAACTTGCTGATATAGTTAATCTTCAAACAGCTGAAATAATGCATAAGGCTAAAAACAACCAATTAGCTAAAAATGTCATCCAATACTTCTCTACAAGAGAGGAGAAATATGATCTCAGGGAAGAAGTACATTTGAAACACTTATATGCTAGGACTACGTTAAAAAGCCATAGCATTTCAGTATGTGGAATCAAACTATGGAATGGATTGAGTAAGGACCTCAAACAATGCACAACGATGAGCCAATTCAAGAAACAATACAAGCAGTTGATGTTTGCTAAATACAAGGATGAAGAGTCTTGAACCAGTCATGATGTGCTATATATATCACTATATTGACACTTACTATGGTACACATTATGTCATTGGATGGTCATATCACCTCGTACTGAAGTACGACGTGCATTATTAAAAAAAAACAACAACCTTAAACTGTATTATGGAAAGCAGGAAGTGAACAAATGTAACAGTTACTGATTGTAAAAGTACCAGATGGAGGGGTAGGATTCAATAAGCTTTGCTTCTTCCTACTCCTTTTGGACATGTGGAACTGTGAACTGATTATGTGATGCACTCAATTGTAATCTGATGCATGTTCAAATGAAATAAAACCATTACCATTACCATATAACATAAAGCCAAACTGTTGATGTTTTTGTTTTGCATGTATTGAACTACATTGAATGGGTTCTAGCATCTTTGATGTACAAAATGTAGCCCTCCACTTCCTAAAATTGACCTGTGGCTGCCCATTAGACACCACTGACTTACTGTAGATTGTTGATCCTGATCAAAAAAACAATAGAGAGAATAAAGAGGCCCAAACTGTGAACCACCAGGAGGCAGTGCCTATAGATTTATCTCTTTCTTCCGTCTTCCAGTTTCCAGTTTATCCAAGCCAGCTGATCTTCTGCCAAGGGCAGTAGTTTCTTTCATATCTACTGATGAAGAGCACCTTGAAAACAGGTAGAGTCCATGCTTTACTTATTAGCACGATGACTTGCTCTTGGATTTAGAATTCTATTTTTATTGCTGCAGTAAAGACAGACGGGCTTCCAGTTCAACGATCGCACTGGATGATCCTTTGCCATCCCTCACCAGAAGCCAGTCAGACACTGAACTGGATGTCTACTTGGTATGAAAAATACAGAATATGCTGTATCTACATGCATGCCTTTTTCAAGGATTTGGCCCCAACCTTTTTTGGGACAACGGACAAACAAGACATCCTTGCTAGATGAATGGGGGACAGAGGGATACGCTGCAATATAGTTGGAACCTATCACAACGGCAAACTAAAAGGAAACAATTTGCGGTAGGAGTGTCCAAACCTGTTTTCTTTTAATTTTGTAAAAGGCAAAAAAAACAGGGCGACCAGTCCAGGATGTAAGACAGCTGGGATAGGCTCCAGCATACCCTAGTGAAGACAGGCAGTATAAAAATGGATGGATGGATGGCTAATAAAAACCTGTTTGATTATTAGTACCAACATTTCAGCTTCTTTTTATATTTTGCCTTTTTGCTCTATTTTTGCTGTTTTATGGGTTTAATTCTATTGAATTTAATACAATTCTGGAGGCACCTGGGGGTGCAAATGAATGACATTTGCAGGTTGACCAACTGAGTAGTACTCACACTATGGTTCTTAATTATTTTGCATCAAGCCCCCGCCTTCAGGCGACAGTGATTTTTTTCACGCCCCTCCCCTAAATTGAAATACAATAGAGAACCTGATATTTATTTATAAACACAATGTAACAAGTTTTATTAGCTCAATTTTTAACATTTAAGCAAGCTTTAAGGTCAGTCCTTGTGACTCTCAAAATGTTTTTCCTGGATTTTATCATTTTTTTCCCCCATTCTCCTGCTGTCTCTGTCTCACTCATCCACAGTCAGCTCTGTACAACGGTGGTCCTCTTCTCCTGGGTTGAACAGACAGCCTCTTCATTAGTTTGAGCATTGCTGCCACCTAGCTGGAGGATTCAAGCATGAATACCATACATGCAGACAATGCATGAAGACACTGATACCAAAAAAAAAAACACCCATGAGTGCAGAGGTGCAGACTTATACAATGGCTGTAATGCAACCACTGTGTGCAGACTCATAATGATAACAGCCACCATTATAAAATTAAAATACAAAGACTCACTGTAGGTCGAAACTCGGTTACATGATGTGCAATGTGGTTTCCGCCCTGGTTGTGGAACACTTGTCCAGCTCTGTCCAGGAATTCTAGTATCAGGATCTTGTTCGCTGGCGTGGGAGATTAATTGACGGAGCTTCTGCAGTGATGCAGTAGCTGTACCGGATCACTGTGATGAAGAGAAAGCAAAGCTCTCACTTTATACCTGTAGATCTACATTCCTACACTTACCTACTGTATGTTCACAACGTTCGGACAGTACCAGTGACCTAAACAGCAAGGTTATGGATACAAAATGTATTTCCTCGTTTGGGTCGGTGGACTTTCCTTAACAGGTTAGATGAGAATCTTGGTCACTTGGGAGGAGCCAATTGAGTTGGTTGGAGCATCTAGTCTTGACACCTCCTGGACTCCTCCCTGCTGAGGTGTCTCGGTCATGCCCAGCCAGGAAGAACCCCCCTCAATCTCCCCGGTGGAAATGGCGAAAATGGCCAGAGGCAGGGAAATATTGTCTTCTCAACTGAGACTGCTGCCCCCACAACCTAGACTTGGATAAGTTGAGGAAAATGGATGGATGGAAGGCTTTTATTCACGTAAAACAGGTGGAAATGGAGTCCCCAAAAGCAATGCACATCCAAGAGATCTCCAGTCTAAGTACACGTTTTATTCCTAGGATGGCAGTGTAAATCGAGTTTAAGTATAAGTCAGAACTTCTAAAATATACATCTAAGTCACTCACGCTGTACACAGTATTTCATTCCAAGGGAGGCAGTCTCAATGAATGCTGCTTAGTCCATTTCATAGGAGCAGATCCTTTCACATGTTCAAAGATACCATCTACGTATGGTGATGGTCGCAGCGTTTGAACGACATGGACTGTGCATAGAGACAATACTGGCCATTGTTTCGCCACTTTTCCACGTTTCTAAACATAATGTTTTCATATAATGTCATGGTGTATTAATACAAAAACCTTGTGACTTCGCAAAGGGCCAAAAGATCAGACCCACTGAACAAGATCAGAGGGGTCTTGAAAAATTTGACTTTTTTTTTTTTTTTAACACACATGGCACATCAACAAACATGGACAAACATGATTGGGACAGCTACATAGATATGAAAGGAAAAAATTACATTCAGGTCAAGTAGCAGCAGAGCCCTAGGCTGAATTCACTTTTATTTTGTATGCTTTTTGTTAAGCTCACCTGGGCCCTTTTTGCCGTCAAATAAATACATACATTTATACTAACTATGACTCAAATTCAATTTATACAACAGAATCAAGGATGCACTATGGTAAATAAAAAAAAGCCATATTGCTTTTTTTCAATTTTATGGGATTTTGTTTTGCAGTAAGGTGACACAGCTGGTGGATGTGCTCCTGGAAGCGATGCCTTTTGAAGAAAGAGCTTTTTGAGGTTTTGCTCCTGCATTGTCAAGACATCAGGACTTCACAGCAGCGTGTGACGCAAACAACAGGCGATAAAATGCTCAAAGATAGTGTTTTTACTTGAAATCAAGTGACAATCATTCATCTACTCCACAAAGCACACATGCGAATACAGTTTGGGTGTATACAATGCAATACAATTCAATACAATATTGAAGCCTAGCAGTTTCTTTTACACTTTTCTGCTAATTGAAAAAAAATCAGATTATTTTTTTTTATCAGTGGCTGGATCACTGTGGGTATGTTTTGTCCATACTTATTTATTTTCTTTCCTTGCAGTTGTTTTCCTACTTTCACACTACATCTGTGCTATACATTAACCAATTGTTAAAGTTGAACCTGTAATGATAATGAGTTATTAGCCCATCTATTACTATGGGTATTTGACCCAGGGACCATCTTAAAATTATGTGTACACACTACATAATTGATTAAATTAAATTGTACGTAATTGAATTTATGTTTCAAATGTAAGATGCACTGTTTTGATTAAACTCCAGTAATCTTCAAACGCAATTACGTATGTTTGTGCAGTAAAGTTCAAAGCACGTTTAAGGTGCTCTCGCGTTAACTGTTATATATGTTCATTCAAACACAAGAGGGCGCAACAATGATACTCTTGAAGACTCTTGGAGACTCTTGAAAACTCTTGAAGACTTGATATTTATTCCACCAGTGGTATCCCAAGTGCTGCATTTTCCATTGGCGTGCAGCATAAGTATTATAAAAACAAAATTACAAAAATACAGAAATGGGGGGAAAGTGCAAAACGTCGTAAACTAATGGGAAAAATTATTTGCTGATGCTAACAACGCAATGCAGGTTGATTAATAATAATAATTATTATAAATATTTTCCTTGCATATTGGATTGAGTCTTAGTTTGTATATTCCACAATGAAAACTGTAGAAATGGCCTATTGTTGTTGTTGTTTTTTATTGTTTTGTCCAATAACCATTACTAAAGGACAGCAAATATTGGATATACTTTTCAAATATTTGCAGAGTACATCTATTTTATTTTACAAACCAACATGTGGCAATAAACTGTTTAAAAGGTCAAAATATGGTGATGAATTGGCAATAATTTGTCACAATAGATGACGCGTGCTGATGACGTCACATCCGCACCCAGCAGAAAACACCCACCTGCCCCTGCTAAGCCACACCCACATACCTGTGAAAACCAGGAAATTGCACATATTTGGACCGCCAGATCAAACTAAACGACTCAAAAGAGCCTCGCGGTCATCGCTTTTTATCTTGTCTTGGGCGAAAGTTGTTGTATTTTCGGATTAATCTCCTCGGTTAACCCAAAGAAAAGGAAAGTGACGCAGTTTCACCAGGTATTGTACGTCTCTCGCTCAGTGTCGATATACAGTTCTTGTGTTGTGTCGCTTTGCTACCATGTTTGGTAAAGTACTTCTCACACCCAGGGTGCTTGGATTTTGCTTTTGGTTTTAAAAGTTTTTTTTCTATTTAGCTTTCGCTTTGGGGAGTAGACCTAACTTTTTACTATCATGCTAGTTTTGTTTGTCGTACCAACCTGAGTGTTTGGAGACTGTTTACACATGTTTGCGCACGAGGCCATTCCATTTACTATACTGCCCCAATAATGCAGTATACACTGTGTTAGCTACTATATTAGCATTGTCAGTTGTATATTAGCATGCCAAATTACTGTATCTGCCAAAGGTGGACACCACTCCAATATCAATATACTAACTTCAATTATTTACTGTATTTATTTATAATAATAATCGTGTTTTGACCAACATTGCCATATGCTAATATGCAATCTAACATGTGTTTGTAGTTTGGTCCACAAGCTTCTGCATTGTCATTTAATTCTGTCCAGAGTTGCATTAATTTTTTGCCAAGATTGTGTTGATGATGGGAGATATGGACCACTGCGTAAAATTTCTGCACTGTTCCAATTTTTATACAGCGTTGAATAGTTTGATTTTACAAGTTTCCACCATCGCTTTATTCCAATTATTTGATCCTTCTAAGATACTCACACTGCACAAAAGAGTGTTGTCATGGTAATTCATATGATTGATAATAATAATTCATTGATAACCATAATTAAGATAAGACTGCAATAACATAAGAGCCACAAATTGTTACACACTGCACATTTTATGACAACTGACCAGACTTAAAAATGCCCCCAATTGTGCCAGTTGCTTGGCGCCTCTCCTCTGACTGTTGCGGTGCCATTGGCATGTTTGTTTGTGAGGCAGCGCTTTGTCCTGTTCACTTTGTTGTGTGAATGCTGTTGTGGCTGCAGTCAGCAGGGAAGGACACACCAGCTGGTAGCTTTTGTTAATGCCTTGATGTCCTCTGTCCTCTTCTGCAGCGTTTCACTTTTGAATCCTTTATTTAAAAACAAAAAAAATCCACCCACAAAGAACATCCCACCCCTGAAAAGTACTTTTTATCCTCTGTAATTACCATACATCTATCTTTCCTCATGATCCATGGGTCACCTGTGGTGGACGCATGCTAGCAGTGACTCTACTATTTTGTCTGTCTGTATCCATCTCTGAACACACACATTAGAGATTTGTGAGTGTGTCCTTCCATCTGGCTCGCACGTGCATTGCATATGGACATTGCATAATGGCCTTTGGGCCTTAATAACAGCATGTCGGGAGGGGGCAAGGGACAAAGAAACAAAATGATTATGTAAAAGCATTAAGATGACCAAAAACTGTAGCTGTACTGCACTGTGCAAGAATGCCCAGTGTTTCCCACAGGACTGCAATGTCTATGTGGCTGTGGTGGATCGTGTGGAAATGCTGTAATGTTTGTCTTAATTTACTATGTCTGTAGATCACTGTTTTCCACAGTCAAAGCTAATGTGTGAGAGTATCTTGTTTGATGATGATGGGTTCACTTTCATGGATAACTAATGAAATGAAAAAATATTCACATTTGAAATCCAAGAATATATTCATATTTTAAAAGAAAGAAAATGATGAATCGGATCCCAAACCTGAAATAGTTGTCTGTTAATTAGATAGTTGATGAGTTATGGATTAATTGTTGCAGCTGTAATCTGTTTATGATCGAGGGCGGTTCAGATTTATTTGTTATTTATTGACATAAAAACTTAAGTGATTTTTGTTATTATTAAGAAAGCCATGGAAGTTGCTAAATTGAACTCTTATGAGCTATTTTTCTCATCATCATTATATCTGTCCAAACAACTGTGCCTTTAGTTGTACCAGGCAATAAAATGGATCAGTAAACTGGGGTGATAAAACGGGGGTCGTCTAATCATTTTTTTTTAATTTCCATATGTGAAACACTGATGTCAATAACTACATGAAGGACAATTCAATTTAAAAAGTGACCAAGCCCATTCCCCATTGACTGTAATCATATTGTTTACACTTGCCCTCATAGTGACCCTGAAGCTGCAGTGTTTATTGTAAACACAGGCAGCTGTCCTCTTCTAGAGGCAACTGAGAGGAATGCACTCGCTTTGCAAACCATTGTGACATGACTGTTTTTGAAATGATAAACACACTCTTGGCATTAAGGTTTCACTGTGCTGTGTTTGTGGTTAGTTTGTGGTTAGTTTAGACCATGAGCTAACCAACACAATGCAAAATATTGAATACAATCACCTATTAAACAGGCGTGGGCAATTCATCCTCGTTCTGGCCTTTTGATTTTATACCATACCATGGAATAAATGACAAGGATAAAACTAGTGCTATATGTAGAGTTTTAGGGTTGAATAACACTGGGGCAAGCAGGTTAAGGTATTGACATCAGGTGTGCACGTGATCAAGCACATCTTTCTCCATGTGGAGTTTGTCAACCTCCCCCTCGTGCACGTTGATATACTCACTTTTGTTAGGTTGTCATCTGTGCCAGATGCGTGTGTTGTCCGTGAGATTATTGTGAAGTTGGATTAGGGCATGTGTGTTTGTGATGTGATTTGTGCACATTTGTTTTGTAAGTAGTTTGTACTCTAAAGACTTGTTCAGACCAGGAATGTCTGCAGACAGCATGCAGAAAATTGCACACAAAAAAATATATCTTTGTGGTGGGTTAGGTTTTTAATCGTTTTTCGGAGCTGTTTTTTAACATCAGATTTATCGGTATGTCATAATAATTTCTCATATTGGCTCGATAATTATCGTTCACTTCCCCGCTTGGGCATCTCTCTGTGGAGTTTACATGTTCTCCCTGTGCATGCCTGGGTTTTTTTTTGGGGGGGGGGGGTACTCCGGTTTCCTCCCACATTCCAAAAACATGCTAGGTTAATTGGCGACTCCAAATTGTCCATAGGTATGAATGTGAGTGTGAATGGTTGTTTGTCTATATGTGCCCTGTGATTGGCTGCCGACCAGTCCAGGGTATACCCCGCCTCTTGCCCAAAGACAGCTGGGATAGGCTCCAGCATACTCACAATGCTAAAATTAATTATATCGTCATATCATGATACAACCCAAAAGTATTGTTTAATTTCATACCAAGATCATCTATATGTCATTTTCAAGAAACACTGCTCAGGGTGTAAGAGGTTAAAAATTTTCCTCTTTTTCCTGCCTTTGTGCTTCTTTCACCCAATCATTTTCAGACATAGCTATGTGTTATTTCCGTGCCTCCCCGCTGTGCTTGTGGTATTGGAATGTAGAGGGATTTCTAAAAGCTGCAGCAGCCCCCATGGATGGCACTGCCATCTTTGACGTCCAGGCTCCTGGAATTTAAGTCCTGACCAGAATGTGCATTGACTGGCAACTTGTCAAGAGGATACAGAGATTATTAATTTTTCAAACCTCCCAGGATGTGGCGGCCTGCAGTCAGCTGCTGACTTGGGCATAAGATACTGAATATTTGTATTCAAATTTGCTCATTTGCAATGAAAGATTAGGTTTTGTACTGAAGACACCACCATACAGGAGTAGCTGACGTGTAGGTGTTTATGCATGGATGAAATAGTATGATTCTGTCTGGGTATAAATGGTGAGAAGACTTAGCCCGGTTGGGGGATTAGAGTAGAAGGGGGCGGGGAGCATGCATGATCTGTCAAGAGCTTAGTTCCACAGTTATCCCCACGGCAGCAGCAGCAGCAGCAGCCGCCACAGTGATGGCAAAGGCTGTGTTTTCATTAGTGTAATATTCAGAGAAGCTCCACAATTATGTAAGAGTGACGTGCTGTCGTCCTCTCTCGACCGGCCCACTGCCTGGCAGAAACGTGGCCGTTTTCCTTTGATCCTCCATCGCTGGGAAAAGCCAAAAGGACATCTGTCAAGAGTGTGCGGTCGGGGACGGCACTTGTAGTAGTCACGCCACAGCAACCGTGCTGCTTTGGGGCTTGTCGGCATGGAGAGACTGATGTGCTGAAGCGGCAGGGAAGAGTTTGGAGTCTCTTTTGCTAGGCAGAATAGATGAGCAAGCATGTGGAGATGCTGGAGGTCTTTTGTCGGAAAATGGGAGAAGGCTAAATGTAGTGTAGCATCAGTGCTATCTGTGTGATGCCGCTTGCATCGGAGGAGTGTTGCAGTAGAAGATGAAGTTCAAGAAGTTTATTACAATTATGCAGGCAGCAATGGGGGTTGTACCCCTAAACAAAAGAGAGCTTCTGCCACCAGGCAGGAAACTATGGCGACCCCCTGGGTGAGTTACATTACTTTGTGTCTTGTGAAAAGCATGCATGGCTAGTGTGGAGAACTGAATGTTCTCAAGATTTGTTACATCTACTGGTTATTTGGAACTTCCCTGCTGATGATTCAAACATTAGCAGGCTGGTTAGCACTTAAGGACTTAAGGATGGATTCAGTTTTTTCACTTAATCCAGTCAATGGCAATGTACAGAAAAGGTCGTAGTTACGCGTCCATTGCACAGCGCCACATAGAGACACAGACAACTGTTTCGACTGTAACCTAGGAGGTAAAAGATTGCACTTGATTGGCGTTAAAGAAAAGAAACCAAAAGCTAAAACATTTCCTTGTGTGTTTACTTCTAAGTTAGTGCCTTAAGACTGCTTGCAGTTGCAATAAGCTTCACAGCCACATCATTGTGACATGGATTGGTTTGACAACTTGCAGTGGTAGTTGTAGTAAAAGTAACTTAACACTTGAGTCAACACATTTGTCATCAAACAAAGATTTCACTATATAATATAGTATGTACAGCTAGGTTTTAGAGGGATAGCTGCAAATAAGTGTATTGTGTACGTGATGAAAGGTAGTTTGCGGATACAGCTGAAATCCATGCTTCAGCATCTATGACTTAAAGCATTAGTACTTATATGTCCTAATATGACCTTACAGCAGGGCTCAACTACATCGTGCACAGAAAGCCAATGACTAGGGCCTGGCTTTATCCCTTTATGATTTTTCTTATTATGTATACAATAAGTTTGCATGTTCTCCTCGTGCATGCATGGGTTTTCTCCGGGTACTCCGGTTTCCTCCCACATTCCAAAAACATGCTAGGTTAATTGGCCACTCCAAATTGTCCATAGGTATGAATGTGAGTGTGAATGGTTGTCTATATGTGCCCTGTGATTGGCTGGCCACCAGTCCAGTGTGTACCCCGCCTCTCGCCCAAAGACAGCTGGGATAGGCTCCAGCACACCCCGCGTGAGGAAAAAGCGGTAGAAAATGAATGAATGTATACAATAGTTTCTCATTTGATTTCACAAAATGGTTAATATGTGTCCTAAATATCGTTCTATAAAGCCTAACACACCCAACCTTGCTGGTGGTGCCAAAATCTCTCCACCTATCGCCCAAGTTACAATATGTTTCAAATGAGAACAAAATAGCTACATGAACCCGCTTTACAGTGTTAAAAAGAAAAGGAAATAGACAAGGTTAGTTCCACAACCTCCCGAGAAAGGCATAATGGCAATGTGTGGCCCAATGATGCTTTGTAGCCTTAGAAATCCTGCAGTTGACTATGTCCCAATTCAGAATTTGCGTTCTCCAAAGGATCCAGCCTCGTCGAAAGAAACTGGGTTCATTGGCACCTTCGAAAGCCGTGACCAGCGTTGGGAATGGTCTATAGGGGTGTTCACACTTTTTGAGCCTGCGAGCTACTTTTAACTCTCAAAGATCTACCTCCTACTGTAGACATAGGAAACATCTATATTTACTAATTTATGTATTTATCAATATGAATATTTATGTACATTGTGTATGTACATCGGGGTGCACATACTTTTTCAGAATGCAAGTCAACATCTCTTACAATAAAACTAATAACAATCAAATAACAAACTGACGTTCATACGATCGAAGTAATTGGCACCCCTGGTCTAGTGTTTGGAACACTTCCTGGTCTTGAGACTTTGGAACTTTTGAAGAAGAAAAGTGAAATTCAGTATTAATTAATTACGTTACATTTAATTTGTAAACCAAAGCGTTTTCATCAAGGCTGTGAAACCACTTCACAGATTGAACTCTCTGTTTCTGTGATCTTAAAATGTGCATTCGCACTGTATGTCTAGGACTTGAGTAATATGAGTAATAAAGTAATCTTTTTTTTTTTCTATACATGCAGGGACCAGCCTGGAACTGAGCAATCATCTGCACTTTTTAAGTCCAGCCGCAAGTTCTGCTGGCCCCGCGAAGCGCAGTACTTGTACCTTCGCCGCCTCTCCTCGCGCAGCTACTCTGCTATCATGATGGTACGTTCATTAAATCATACAGAATGTTGTTGCTGTGTTTTCAGAGTCAAAATGGTCTCCTTTTGATCGAAATGTTTGATCAGGTGTATTCATGTTATTGTCTCCAAAAATGTCCAATAAGAACAGAAAAGGTTACTAACTTTATCGCTAATCACTGATCGGAACAGGAAGTGCCATATGAATTACAGGGAACACTGGTATAACCTTGTCCAAGACTCTGATTCTGATGGGCTGGTAGGCTGTAGAATTACTAAATCAGTCAATAGTTTTTTTTGTACTTGGAAGGTTTTGTTTAGAATCAGTCAATCAGAAGCACACAGGAATGCTAAATGTATTGGTATGTTGTATTGATGCTGTATCCAATAGGAAATCTATTACAAATTTAGTAAGAAAAGGTTTTTAGGATAAGCGGCATAGAAATCATAGAACTCAAGATGAAGTTTTTTTTAAAAAGCCTTGATTTGCATATGCATGAATAATTTTCATAAAATTGTAAATAAAGTAATCCCTCGTTTATCACAATAAATTGGTTCCAGACCTGACCATGATACTTAAATTCCCAGGCCCCGCCCCTTAAATGCACACAACACCCTACAGATATTACATTTTTTCTGAATTCCTTATATTTGTACTTTTATTCATTTAGCATTTTTTATGCTTGAAAGAGTACATACTATTTGCTTATATATGCCTATTTTTTCTGAACAATAAGCCATATTCAACCACAAAACGGCAATCATTTATTAAAAAAATTTGAAAAACGTTGTGATGTTTGAACCTCCAATGTACAAAAAAAAAAAACAAAAAAAGATCTACGATTATAATTGCCTTGACTATCACAAAAATGGCAGAATGTAATCTCAATTGTAGATTTTAAAACTGGACGTCTGCTCCTTGTATTTGACTTTGTCCCCAAAAAATACAATTATAATTATGTTATGATATTTATACTGTATAGTATTTGGATAAATAGGAAATGAATTAATTTCTTTTCTGTATGTACTTAACAATACTTAACTGCTTAGAATCTTAACCTACATTGGATTGGTTTTAGTGTGTTTTATATACACAAATGTCAGGAACAAAAGGTGGACACCCCTGCTGTACAAGCTGCATGTAGGTATTTCTATACCCGTGTTATCTACATTTACATGTACATGTCACTGGTACCAGTTGGTCTGCACAAAGGTGACTGGTTAAGTACTCATTCCCATGCATGTTGCTTCGATCTTTGTATATTTTTGTAATGGGTCTTTATCTCATGAAACTCTTTTCATAATCCTGTAACAAGCTAAGGCATGCACACATTTTTGTACTTTCTCCAAAAATAAACAATCTCCTCCTCCTGCTCCTCCTCCTCCGTGCCACACTGCTTGAAATGCAGTGACTCATTATTTTCGCAGACTTAGCCCCCTTTCATTTGAGCACACATACTCTTACGTGACCCCACCTGCATAATGGATGATAATTAACCAGAGAGACATGCCACTGCTCTGGCAGTTCATTGTATTATCTCCGTCTCACTAAGTATTAAGGTTGAGCTATGTTGGAATGGACTCATTTCATGTCTGTTTGGTGAATTGTTGGTTATTGTTGGCTTATTAACACATTGATGTTTGTGTAACTTTTAAGTCAGAGATTTATGAAAATTATTATGACAATTACAGTATCTGGTGGATATATTGATGTAGCGAACTTGGCATGCATGTTGTAGATATTTAGTTTAATTTAACGGGTTGAAATTGCATTGGAAATTAGTTTAAAGGTCTCATTTGTACTGCTGACAAGTCAAGATAAGAATGGACAGCAAAGAAACACATACAAAGTAGCAACACGTTATTAGGGCCGGCTAAATGCAGCCATCTATTTTCCAGACCTTTTGCTTCAGCTACTCATAATAACTTTGCATTTTTCACGTAGCTCTAAACCAGGGGTCTCAAACTCGCGGCCCGCGGGCCAAATGTGGCCTGCAGGACACTAGTTTGAGGCCCCCGCCTTGATATGAAAGTTTAATGTACCCAGAAAAAATTATTCCGTTTGATTTAATGTTCATGTTAAAGGTTAAATAACTGATAGTTATCCTCCCTATCCGTGTGGAAGTTTTTGGCTATTTAAGTTTAAAGGAAATAACTTGAAGGCTACCGTTTAGGTATATATATGTGGTTTCTTAAGTTTTTATTATTTGCCGTTTTATTATTATTATATTTATGTATTTATTACTGATTGATTGATTTTCTTTATTATTGATTTGTTTATTTATTTTTCATCTTATTTTGTGTAGAAAAATATAAAGTAAGATATTTGAGAACAGTGGAATGTTTTATCAGAGCTTTTCTTGTAGAAAATTGGAACCAAAGCGAAGTTTTTTAATTTTTTTTGTTTTTAATAAATGCGTTTTTTTTTTTTTTTTGGAAAACCTGATGCGGCCCAGTCTCACCTAGACCCAAGCTCCAGTGGCCCCCAAGTAAATTGAGTTTGAGAACCCTGCTCTAAACCCTGTCCACATACCATTGTGTGCTTTTGTTAAGGGCCTTTGTTGTTGTATTAGGTCTCTGTGTTCAAATGAGGACAAACTATATGGCTACATTTTTGCTCTAGGAATGTTTTACATGACAATGGCTACATGTTAAAGTTCTCTTCAGTTTGCTACAGACTGACATTTCAGAGCTCTGACCTCAGTCCTATCCAAACGTTGTTGCAATGACCTGGAGCTCGGTTACAAGCCAGCTCATTCATGTCCATATGATTCCAAAAGTTTCCAAATTAGTTTTTTTATGTAAAGTGAAAGCAGGTATAGTACCATACTATTTACAGATCATCTGGAAAGTATTTTGTTCTGTGTTGTTCCTTACCGTCAAAACTGGGCTTCGATGTGTTGAAACCGCAAGCTGGGGGTTACCAAAATCGACCTATTATGATCATTTTCGGCACTTTGTTGTGGGCTCTTATAGAGCAGCTACACACCATATCCCACACAGAAAGCTTTCTAGATCTTCCAGATTCTATACCTCTTTCTGCAGGGTTTCCATTGACTCCCTGCTTCTGACACAAACGGTCGGTTTAATTTACACCCGGTTTTATTCACGCCCACTCCCGCTGTGAATGGTCACACTCCCAAGCGCTCCTGAGGACTTGCGGATAAAAAGGTCAGAGCAGAGCCATCTAAAACGTCTTTCAGGGCTGACTTCCAAATGTGCAAACATCATTATCTGACACGTAGCAAATGTATAGTCTGGCCCCTGGCCAATTTTGTTAACTCAATGCAGCCTGTGAGTCAGAAAGTTTGCCCACTCTTGATCTAGAAAGACTCCTGGTGGTTCTGTGCCTCTTCCGTTTATGGATGATCCAGGCCACTGACCTAATAGAGACCTTTAAAGCATCAGAGTTTTTCATGCCCTTTCCCGGACAATACTTTTGGACAGTAAGTGATAAGTAGGGGCGGGGAGTATTTAGTCATTTGGGGGCCCAAAGCAAACCTAGTCATTGGTTTTGTAATTTAGGGCACTTTTTCCTGCTTCTGAAATCTGTTAGTTATCTGTCAGATTAAGTTGCTAGTTACTGTACATAGCCATGTTATACCCCCCCCCCCAAAAAAAAATAACAATTTAAAACATGTTTATCATCTTCTAACAAGTGTGAATATAAGAAAATTCTCCAGTTTCCTGAACTAGATAAAGTCCTTAAAATCACCCTGGGGGATTATTATTACCTAACAAGTGAATCATGCTAATTTATAAGAACATTTAATGTAGTTTACCGCTTTTATACTCACATCTTTGTGATGAAAAGCATCACTCTTGACCTCATCTCTAAAACGACAGGAGCGGTGCTTTTTTAAATGCCTCTGGTAGTTTTAATAAAAACTGTTTCTTTTTCACTCTTCTCCTTTTCTTGCGCCAATAGAGTAATTCCATGCCAACTGGTTTGTATAGCTCCTGCCTTCCAGAATCTGCAGTAACATGGAATAGTCCATTGCATGACAAAGGGGAGGCTATAAATTGAAGAATACAATCAATAAGCCGTTTTTAGGAAACATATTATGAACAATAGGAGTCTAAAGAAGTTTGATAGGGGTGTTATTTCATGTCTACAGAACTCTAACCATGTTAAAGACCATATTTAGAAAGTCAATAACCGGCAACAATATTGTTCATATTGCTTTTATGTGTAGAATGTTGAGGAAAAATGAATTCAATATGGAATTAGGCTGTAAACATAATGTGGAAAAGTGTGAATCATTTCTGAATGTATTGTATTTTAGAATTACTGCTATAACCTCAAAAATAAAGATGACGCAGAGTGTGTATGTATACGTATTTCACCCTTCAGAATGAGAGTACTTGTATGCTCTCATGCAGCATATTAGTAGGCTAGGGTAAATAAGCATTAATTAATGCTTATTTGTGCTGTGTCTGGAAGCCTCACAGCAGGCCATCTTTAACTCAATGCACATTTTGGACTCATCCATGACGGGGGTGACGTACGCAGCAGTGCTTTTTGCATTGTTATAATTTTGTATTTGTTTTATACTTTATGATAGTCAGCTCCATCTTTCCATTCTTTAACGTAAAGAAGATGCGTAATATCTTGTTTTTGTTGTTGTTTTTTGTCTCTGGGCAATGTAATATTTATTCCGATACCCCCTCCTGCTTCCCTTTGGTATCTTCTGTCCGGAGTAATCGCCGCCACTTCATGCATGGCGGTGTTTAGTAAACTTTTTATGTTTGACTTATGAATGTGTGTGAAGTTGGTGAGACTTTTCCTTGAAATCCCGTACCTTTTTTAAAACGCGTACGACGGGGCGGAAACGGATTGATATCTTGATATCTTGACTCGTTGCTAAGTGCGTTATGCCTGTGAACGGAGGGGAGCTGCTCTCCCTGAGCAGATATGCTGCTCACTATTTCACTGTAAGTATACGTCATCTACCGGTTTATTCATTATCATCCATTCTTTCATGCACAAGTTGACTTACAAAGGCAATATACCTACCGGAAGAAAGCAACATAGAGCCATATGGGGCGTCGGTGCACCTGCTGTGTTCAAGCGTTCATGCGTAGTTGAGCCCAGCCGTAGTTGAGTGTAAACTAATATATTCTTATATATACTGCACAGAAATCGTAGTTGTGGAACGTAAAATGAATGATACTATAAAGTTCAAACATCATATTTGTAGTTCAACACAAACCGAAGGTTACAAATTTACAAACGAGGTGGTTCACGACATGTAAAATACAATATTTTTTTCACATTTGTCATCCTTGTCCTACATAATGTCGCCAGAAGGGGGCAGCGTCGCACAATATGTTCGATACAGGTTGTTTTGGAGGATTAAGTTTTCAGCATTTTATATGTACTAAAAAGACACCTCGTCGGTGCACAGTTGTGTGTGTGTGTGTGTGTATAGAGAGTGGTGTTGACGGATAAGTTAGTGTAAAATTATATACAATGTGAAAAAACACCCCCAGTTCAAGAATGGTGTGATTATTCAATTGCTACATTTGTGTATTGTTGTTATCCAAATATGTGATAGCAGATATCACACAGGCCTCAGGAAGGAAGCTGCAACAATATTTTGCTGTCTGTTTGGAAATAAGTAACTCCTCCATAATGTTATTTAAATTAATACTGTGTACTGTAGTTTATTTTCACCCCAACCTATTTCTGTGCTGTGTTTCCTCTCATTGTCAGCTGCCAAATGGACCGCTCTATTTCTGTAAATCACTTTCGCAACCCATTTTGTGTTAAATGTGAATGCCTTTCAAAACTTTTACCATCTGCTGTAAGCCTTGCATATGTGAAGAATCGACTGAAACATTGTTTTACTAATTCCGTGTCCAACAACAATGACCTTGCAGTTCAACCCTCCCGCCGCATTTGGAGGAAATTGTTGTGTTATGTAATAGAACTCGGGAAGCTACTGCTTATCCTGCATGCCCGGCCTGCGAGCAGCCCACACAGAGCACGCCATAGCACGTATAGAACCGTGTCCAGGAACTGTGCTTTTATGTTGCCTGCTGCTTTTTCACTTGAAAAAGCATTCATCTTGTTCTTGCTGCTGCTTTCATTAACTCCAGTGATTGTTCTGTGCACACATTTCCTTCCACCACATACACTATAGCAGTGAATTTCAACCACTGTGCCGCGGCACACTAGTGTACCTTGAGAAACCGTCAGGTGTGCCGTGAGGAATCCAATATCACATTTTATAGTTAACGTTGATTAATCATCATTTACAAATATTATGTCAATAGCCATGAATATATGGACTCAAATATTTCAATTGCATTTGGTATATTTGCTCAAACGGAAAGAATTGAACAGCAATGGAATATTCCTTTCCCAAATTCAAGTGAGGTATCTTGTACCCGTTCAATCAGAAAGTTGTCAGATTGCGTTCTTCTTTGTGGTGTTTTTCTTCTTCTGTTGTTTATTGGTGGTGGGCAAGCAGCTTTCGTGTGCATTAGCGCCATCTGTGGAACAGAATCTAAACCCTTCTAGACGCCATTCACAAGTCCACTTTTATTAAAAAAGAAAATATATATCTATATAAAACATGTCCCGAGTTTAATTATAAAATATTAGCAAGATTGAATTTGATCTTTTCCTGTTTAAATTTATCCCGGGTGCGTTCTTTCAGCACATGCTCAGATATGACGTAACACGCAGATCCAGACGTTCTTCAGGTTTAAAAATGGAGGCCAGCAATCGGCACTGGACTAAGCAAAGTTTGTTTTTGATTCTAACTAAATTTCAAGACTGGACAGACGAAAAACTGGCAATACGGAGTTATTCCAACAAGTGAAAGAAAAACTCGGGGAAGCCGGTATCACGTGATGTTGATGTTTACATTTTACTGGGCATGCCCTATTGACTATTCTGTTTGATTTTCACGGCGCATGTAGACAAGAGATTGGAATATTCCTTTCTATGGATACCATTGTTTCCTGAAAGGTCATTCAGAAAGAGAAAAAGTGGTCATGTAAAAACGTGGCTACTGTGGAGTGTCTGTGGTGTAAAGACTGGCAGAGCAATGTAATATTGGTCCGTGTGGCAACACCTACCTTGTTCCTCCGATAGACTTATTGATGCACGTGTGAGGTCGTGGTGACATTTTGTAACATTTTTGGTTAGTGGTGTGCCACAAGATTTTTCCAATGTAAAAAACGTGCCATGGCTCAAAAAAGGTTGAAAAACACTGCACTATAGCATCCTTGTGACACAAATAAACCTTAGGAGAATTCAAAGTAAGTCTGTATTGTCACTATATCCTGGTTTCTAGTAGGGTTGTGCAAAAATGGTTATACTAGATATATGTCAGCTTTACTCAATGAGCGCCATCATTACAAACGCTGCCATTTTACTCAATATAATGACATCCATCCTCACTCTTCCCGTCTCCCGGTGAGCCTCGCCGGCCAGGGCAAATTGGCTTCACTGCCCTGGTTTTACCCTGGACAAAAGTATTTGATTTGATCTTCAAATGCGACCCCGATGACAACCTAATGACACAGAAAGAAGTTCACACAGAGTAACAGTTCTATTAAAATGAGGATCATTTTTCACGTCTTAATATATTGTCATGAGCGTGTATTTTCTTTGTCTCCCGCCTTTAAACAGGCTGGAAGAGACTTCACACTGTGCATTGGTTTCAGCAACTTGGTGCGTTTGTTCCATAAAACTGCATGAACGGAGTGAGCATTTTTGTCAGTCATGCAGTCTCTTTGTCTTGGAGGGTGGAGGAGCCTCAGACACACAATGCATAAGAGTGAAATGTGGTAGAAATTTAAATTAGTAGATTGCGGCTGAAAATAATTCATCTCCAAAGGGGGGGGGTTGGGAACCACTGCGTTTAAGGAGTGTCTGTGAGGTGTTAGCTTCTGTTTAGCTTGAACCCCCTGCACCTTCCTTGCCCGTGTATACATTCTTGATTGGCTATAAAATCAAATCCATTATAAATAGTGGTAGTATTAATAATAGGTCACATTCATGCACAAAACAGCCTGATTTATTAATAAAACCATGAGAGTGAAGCTGTGAAATTTGAACCACTATGTGGTTCTAAAGTGCCACTTTAACTTTAACTGTATTTTTTACAGCAGTAATTGTTGAATTGTTTTACTCCACCACTGAACCGCTGCTATTGTAATTGCATAGCCGATGTGAAAGTGTGCGGAAAAGGCATTGCTGTTTTAAGATGGCAAAAAGAATTAGCAAGAAGTGATGCATAGTAAAAAAGACAAACAGCACTGTGACTGCAGCTATAATGCTGTGTTTATTATGAAATGCATACTTTTATTTTGAATTGTACCAAACAGGAACTTGTATCATCGCTTCCGTAAGTTAACAACAGTTACGGCTGTTCGATAGCACTTGTGCACTTGACAAGAAGAAAGTGGTGAGTGCTATTTATATTCAGTATTAGCTTCGATGCTACAGTTCTGCTGATGTCTAACTGCTGGATAATTTGTTATTTTTTTATGTACTTTAGTTCTACGATGTTCCGTGATGTGATGGAAATAAACATATGTAAAAGGAATAGGAGTCTAACGATCAATCAAGTGGCGGCACAAGCACTTTAGTCGAATTTACTGCCAAGTGCCTATAAGGAGTAAAGCCAAATCCTTTTTGTAGTACCATACTGAATTCCATATTTTTCCTTTGGTCCTTTGGTATCGCAAGAAATTGCACCATATCATATCAGATCGCATTGATTTGAACTAAATGATTATCACATCATCGAAGAGGGTGAATTGTATCGCATCGTATAGAAAATACCATGTATCGTTAAAGTATCGTATCGCTGGCAGTGCATCGAGATGTGTATCGAATCGTCCTCAATGCTGAGGTTCAAACCCCTAGTATGTTTGTGTGAATCTAGATTGCATTTTTTAATGAAGCCCTAATCCTAATGACAACCATGCCTCACTTCAAAATTACAATCCTACCAATTCTACCAAATCCAACTTTTGGATTACCTGTGCACAACAGTAGAGTCATTTGAAAAACTTTGTTGTAGTTTGGAATCCAATCTAAGAATTGTTTTGTTTTGATATGGATGGAAGCTCCTTAATCACTGCCCACCAGTACAGGCGTCGGTTGCCCTGTATGTTTACACTGTCTACTGACACTGGGATTTGTGCTGAATGTAGGCCAGCAGAATCACGCTTACGTCAAAGGCAGGCAGGCAGGCAGGCAGGCGGGCAGATGCAGGGAGAGAGCAGCTGGTGGTTGTGCAGCTGTGCCCAAGGAGGAGGCTGTGGCGTACATCAGTTTGCCAGCGCACCGGTGGCAGTGATCAGGGAAAGACTGCGATAGGAAAAGGAGAGTGCCAGTAATGAAGACCGTCCTCAGCCTGCACAGGAAATGGGCCCACGCGGTCAAAACCATACGTATCCTGCAGGGACTTGTGAGTGTTTGGACTAAACTGACTCACTTTTTATCCATCAGCTCTCGCTCAGTGGCAGTGTTTCAGTTGTGGACGTGAGTAAAATGTATGCAATGGAAAAGTTCAGCAAATGATAACTTTTATAAAACTATCCATGTTGCTATTTTCACATGAACTGAGCCAGTGAAGTCATTTTCAAAAATTCTAAACCCTCACAAATGGCATGTTTGAATAAACAAAATCAAAGTATTTGTTACATGTTATTAATTGGAATTAATATATAATTTATAATTAATGTTAGAAATTGTATTATTAAAATAACAATGGGTATGGAACTTTTTGGGTAAAAGTCTTTTGAGTAATTCAAAGTGATAGCTGACAGAACGCCGCGGACAACTGTCATTGTTTTGCTAAGAGGTCCGTGTTGCGTAACAGCACAGGCTAATGAAGTGGCTTTGTCATTACATCACATAATTCATTATTAATCTGTACATGGAAATGAAACCACTGATGGTAATCTTGCCTTCTTCTTTCTAGAACCCGGTCATGGAGGAGACTGTGTGGGAGCAGTACACAGTGACCCTGCAGAGGGTGAGTCCATTTGCACCTCATCTCCTCCTTTACATTTGCTTTTCAACATGGACCAATGGCCATAGCGATTCACAAAGAGGAACATGTAAAAAATTGTACAAATGTTTGATAGCCTACAGGTACCATTTTTAAAGGGGACCTATTACGCTTTTTCCACTTTTCTGAACTAAAAATGTTGTTAGAATGTTGTATTCTCATGTTAAATGATGCCAAACGTGCAGATAATGAGGTTTGCGTCTTTGGAAATGAGCTGTGGAAGAAGTTAGGGATGGCTCTGAACGCTCTGTTTCTAAACTAAAGCTGTACCGGTCTTTACCCTGGTATAAATGATAATGCAGATGGCAGCTCCTTTGCATACACAATTCCTTGATTCACTTTTAGCAACATTGTGTATGGAATACACTGTTTACGTTTAAAGAGGTGTAACGTTTTATCAGAGTACTTGTTTTGGATGCAGCAAAATGCGTTTGGTACATATTGAGGTCTTAAACAGGGTCAGGCAAAATGATCTGACACATTCGTAGGTTAAATAAAAGGCAAATAAAGTAAAACTTATTATCAAAATATATATATAATGCCATTCTGTGTCATTATGTTTTAAAAATTAAATCAGTTCTGGCGGTGCGAAGTCGGCCGGTAGATTTTCATTTTTCAATGCACATCCAGTAGCTCTGAAGTTGGAAACCCATAACAAGATGGTGTTTCGAACTGGTACGGGATCATGTCTACCAAGATTGAAGTACAATCGGAACGCTCGTTGTGTTGCAGTTACAGATTTGTTTGTTTTGATAAACGTTTCCACAATGAAAGCGCCATGCTAACCAGTCCAATTCATGGCAGCAACTGAAAAGGAAACGAAAAACAATGGCATTATGAAGAAACAAAACTAAATGGCATTATATGGAAAAAATTGCATTATATTTACTTTTCGAAAATCTTATCTTATTTGCCTTTAATTTAACCTACAAATGTGTCAGATCATTTTGCCTGACCCTGTGCTTCGGGAATCACTGAAACATAAGTTGCAGCATTTTGTATTATTTATTTCATGTCACAAAATGATGCGCAAACAGTCTGAAATTGACATCATATTGTGTTTTCTACACAGCAGGCCCAAAGAAAGTATTGGATTGTGTAGCACACGACACACACAGCTCGCGAGTAGTTCACTCGATTGCAAATTGCAAAGAGGCTGAATAACTGACTGAATAACAGAACCAAATGCATGGAGTGAACCCTCTTGTCATCCAGCCTGTTTGGTAGAGAGAGGAGAAAAACGAACATGCATCAGCATGTTGATATATCATGGCTGGCAAAATGATCAAGGTTTTTTTTATTTATTGTGTGGTTAATTGATTTAATTTGAAGTGGAACCGTACATGTTAAGTGCCCGTTTCTGTTTTAAATTACAAATTGTAGACACCGCAAACTATGCTGCACTATTTTTAGACCAGCAGTGAATTTGTGACTCATGACCGTGTGTCACTTATGATTTTTGTTTTTTTCTCCTGGCCCAAACAATACCTATTTTTTCCTTTTCATGCCTCTCCTCTAGAAGGTTCCAGGTGTAAGCTTAGGTAATCATCATGGTTAGAGACCATTGTCTTGTGCTACAGTTCATTGCAGCCAGAAAAGCAGATTTAGTAGAAAAAAAGTTTTCTGCTGCAGACATTTGACCTCCAGTTCTCAACCTCCCCACAGCCAGCTGTCACACTAACACTATACTCTGTATATCTACTTTGTACTCTCTTCTCACCTGTCTTAAATAACTCTGTTTGGGAGACAATCAAGTAAAGCATGTACATACTGTAGTTTCCCACAGGACTGCAATCTATTGGTGGCAGTGAGTTGAGGGGGGTGATGATGTTATTGTCTAATTTGCGTAATTGACCATGACGACTGTGTGAGCAAAAAACATAAAACAAAACAAAAATGTTTCAAAGTAAACTATCCTTCTTCTTCCTTTCCCATGGCATTTAATCGATTGCACCTTGACTGTTCAGGTTGTCTAAGAAGACAAACAGTAAGACAAACACTAGTATGACGAGCGAGAGTAGTTAAGGATGTATTTATCAATCGTGAGGATACAATGGAGTGGGGCGTCTGCCAGCTAACAATGGTTGTTTGGGGGATATCATCCTCATTGGCATTCCATTCAGATGTAATGGTAATGGTTTTATTTCATTTGAACATGCATCAGATTACAATTGAGTGCATCCCATAATCAGTTCACAGTTCCACATGTCCAAAAGGAGTAGGAAGAAGCAAAGCTTATTAAATCCTACCCCTCCATCTGGTACTTTTACAATCAGTAACTGTTACATTTGTTCACCTGCTTTCTATAACACATTTTTTTTTTTAATAATGTACCTTGTACCGAAGTACGAGGTGATATGACCATCCAATGACATAATGTGTACCATAGTAAGTGTCAATATAGTGATATATATAGCACATCATGACTGGTTCAAGACTCTTCATCCTTGTATTTAGCAAACATCAACTGCTTGTATTGTTTCTTGAATTGGCTCATCGTTGTGTATTGTTTGAGGTCCTTACTCAATCCATTCCATAGTTTGATTCCACATACTGAAATGCTATGGCTTTTTAACGTGTAATGATGGTCATTGATTCCCGAGAAACCAAGGTGACTGAGCCTTGGTGTGCCTTGTTGGTTTGATTTTTTTTTTTGTGTCGATTTGACCATACAGGATGACACAGCGTTATTGCTAGTCTTTTCTTCCTCATCCACCTTGCTTTTGTTCTTTCCGGAACAAGACCAGCTCGGCTAACCACCATTTGTGATTGTGTGTGGGTTTATTGTACTTATTGTCTTTGAAATCCTCACGTGTAAACTTTATGTTTTTGTCCACTGAGTTCATGTGCTTAGTGAAGGCTTCTCATTTGTGTCATCCACATGTCTGGACTAGTGCTGTTCCCCTAGACACATCCAGAGCCTTCTTTTCCAAGTGTAGAAATCGGCCACAATGAGGGATACCGGTGAACCCCCATAGCACAACTGTGCTTTGAATTGAAAATATATGGTATAGAGGCAAGAGGGGGGTGTCACCACAGCAAGTATGTTTGATTTGGTTTGTTTTTTATGTTGGATGCTTTGGGACCAGTACTGGACATCTCTAGCAGCTATTATATTATATATTATATTTATTGTACATTTGGTCCTTTCACCCACACTCATTATGTTTCACCTACGGTAAGGGAATAGAATAGGGTTGAGATCAGAGATTTTGTCAGGTTATTCCAGAAGCTGAATGTTCTTTATCCATACCAGTATTGATGTGTTTGACGTTTGTCCTGTTGGAACACCAATTTGTGTCAGAGTTTCAGCCTTCTAGCTGCTCTTTTGGGGGTAGTCTTTATTTTCTTCCTTATTCCATCCATTTTTTGCAGTCTGCCAGTACCACTGACAGCAGAACAGCCCCAGAGCATGATGCTACCACCACCATGCTTGACAGTTAGTTGCAAATTTCAGTCAAGCTTGAAGGTGTCCCGTTTCAGAGCAGGAGCTTCTTTCACCACCCCCTCCAGTGATGCTTCACTGTGGACAATGACAATGCTGTTCCAGGAGTTTCACACACACAAGGTTTAGTGGTTTGCTTGTTCCTAAACAAATTGACTAATGACCTTTCATTTTAGGATTACTGTTTGGGTCTTTTTTCAGAATTTGGAAAATTGGTGTTACAATAACATGTACTTGTGTTTAGTTGTTTGAACTGATCATCTTAAAGGGTTTACACATGTCCTGGTAAAATTATTATTTATCTTCTCCCTTTCTCTCAAGCAAATGCAAAGGGATTAGAATGTCCGTTGTCACTTTACCTTTTAGGCAACATTAATGCACCCCACGTACATAACTCTACCAGCCAATCATATTTGCATTTCTGCATAGAGCAATTCTGCAACGCATTGCTTCCAATTGACTTTGTCACTAGATTTAGCAACGTGTTTTATAACTTAAATCCTTCAGGGGCTGAAAATGTCCTGGAAAATAATTTCAGGGAAAGAGTGGGAACAGTGTTTTGGAATTTTCAATTGTTTTGAACGTCAAAATATTTTCAAACCTCTCAGTTCTCCTCGGGTCTTCACAGAGTTGCTTGAATTTCCAAAGTTGTTCAATCCAATGATTGCAAACAAATACATTTCTGCTGCCTAAGAGAAACTACCATCTGCTCGAGGTGGATAGAAGTGTGTGAATAGAAAGCTGTTGGGTTTTTTGTGCAGATGGGAGGGATTAAGTGAAGGGTTTGTCAAATCTCTGAACTAATCTCATCAGCTCAAACTGGAACAGTGGCAGGTAGATTTTGAAAGTCTGAACCATTTTCTGAAGAAGCCAGTGGCCTTTTTTTTCTACTGTGCGATCCATACCTTTATGGAAACGTTTCACTCCTTGGCATTCGAAAGCATACCAAAGTCAGGAATTCGCAGAGTTGTTAATCACCGACGCATGACACACAATGTTTCAGACGATGACAATGTTTCAGCTTTGAACTGTGGTACAGTCATATATGACTGCACCGCTCACGAATGTCATTACAGAGGCAAAAATCCCTTTTAATGACATACAGCCAAGATAATGCCATGAGAGATTACAGGACTGTTTTCTCTCTCGCACACATAGGGATCCAACCTCAAAATTATCTTCATGTTTTATTTTGCTGTTTGTCAGGATCCAAAGATGGGCTTTGGAATCGCCGTGTCAGGAGGGCGAGACAACCCAAATGAAGAGAGCGGCGAGACATCCATTGTCGTGTCTGACGTCCTACAAGGAGGACCAGCTGATGGCTTGTTATTGTGCATATTGCTCCTTCATTCCTATTGAAAATGTTACACTGTATAGTAGATGCCTGCTTTTCACAGGGGATTATTGCAAAAAAAAAATATTTGATACCTCCATAAAACCATAATACTGTGCATTTTTAAGTATCAATCATAGCACAAAACTACGGTGCGTTCAAGGACCACCGAACACGGTGCGAAATGTGAAGCATCAAGAAAGAATGTAAAATGGTGATCTTTTTAGCAGTTGCACACATGTGCTGTTTTACCTGTATTTTCACATATTTATAAATTATTACCATGCAGCGTATGGAGAGATGTTTTCTGTGGAAAAAAATTTAACATTTCATTTATAGTTGGACTCCGGTTTCCTCCCACATTCCAAAAACATGCTAGGTTAATTGGTGACTCCAAATTGTCCATAGGTATGAATGTGAGTGTGAATGGTTGTTTGTCTATATCAGGGGTCTCAAACACGCGGCCCGCAGGCCAAATGTGGCTTGCAGGACACTAGTTTGAGGCCTCCGCCTTGATATAAAAGTTTAATGTTAGTGCAACCCGCGCAAGTTTGATATGGATGCTGTATGGTATCATGTACCCAGAAAAAATTATTACGTTTGATTAATGTTCATGTTAAAGGGTAAATAACTGTTAATAGTTATCCTCCCTATCCGTGTGGAAGTGGTAAGTTTTTGGCTATTTAAGTTTAAAGGAAATAACTTGAAGGCTACCGTTTAGGTCGCTAGCTCTCTAGTTTGCGAGTGAGCATGTGTCTCAAGACCCTGCAGTTGCGCAATATGTCGTAAATAAAAAGAGTATACATATGTTTATATGTGCCCTGTGATTGGCTGGCGACCAGTCCAGGGTGTACCCCGCCTCCTGCCCGAAGACAGCTGGGATAGGCTCCAGCAACCCCCGCGATCCTCGTGAGGATAAGCGGTAGAAAATGAATGAATGAATGAATGAATGAATTTATACTTGGATTTATTGACACATCGACGTCTGCTTCGGAATATACGGTATTCTGGCAACAAATATTGACCAGACAAGTTCCTCCAACTGGTTATATCATCCTACTTACAGTAGTCCATCTGGGGTCTGCAGCACGTCAGTGTACAGCTAACTGCTGTATTGAATAAGGGGGGGAACTGTTTCTCGGATCAATAACAAGCAGTGATGTCCTGCGGCATCTATTATGATCAAATAAGTCGCTGAATATGTTAGAACAGTGACTGACAGAACACAACTTGCCTTCTCTGACTAGAAAAAAAATGAATTTACGTTTTTCACCACTACTATGTACAGTATTTATACATCTTTGTCTCATTTCTCTCTGTTTAGCGAGAATGACAGGGTGGTGCAAGTGAATGCCATCCCCATGGAGGGGGTCATTCACTCCTTTGCCGTCCAAACCCTCAGAAAGTGTGGCAAAGTGGCGAAAATTGTAAGTTGTAATGTCTCACGGTGGACACAAAGATTTGGATACACCACAAAATTTTAACTTGTATGTTTGGTGTGAAATCTTCTGTTAACGAACAGACAGTCAAGCGGCCAAGGAAGGTTCCTGTGAATGTTATGAATCGTCCCGGATCACCCGACGATAGGGTCTTTAACAACGACTACACTGATGATTACAACTACGACCAGGACCGCCGCAGTGTTTACAGTGGCAGGCAGGACCATAGCCTGGAGAGGGAAAGAGGAGGCTACATGGATTCTGGCTACCAAACACGTGAGCGTGAATACGACAGAGACTATGACCGACACGACCGGGGCAGGAGTACGGAGAGAGACTTGAGTCCAGACCAGCAGTACAGGAGAGATGGTAGCAGAGGTCGTACGTTGGACCGAGAACGTAGCCCTGATCGCCATCACAGAAGTGAGCATACACTCAGCCGTGACTACAGCCCAGACAGACGATACCGTAGCGAACGCATGTTAGACCGAGATCACAGTCCTGATCGGCGATACCGCAGCGAACGAGCCCTCAACCGTGACTACAGTCCGGACAGACGCTATCGTAGCGAACGCATGCTCGACCGCACCAACAGCCCCGACCTGGGCTACAGACGGGACAGTCATAGCCCGGGACGTAGCCGTGGACGTGACCACAGCATCGAGCGAGGACGAGATCGAGTCACGAGCGACACAAGAAAATATGACGAGCCGTTGAAGCGGGGTGGTAGCAGGGACCGCTTGGATCGCTCGCCTTCACCTGCCGCGATGCCCATCCCTATGCCACGCCACGCCAGAGAACTGGAGCCACTGGAGAAACCTCTGAATGTGCTGCTGCTCAAGAACCGACCAAACGAAGGTGAGATAGTAAATCAACCATGGTAGACTCGACACATCCAGCAAAGAACTTAGAGAAATTGAATAATACTATATTTTAATTCACACCTCTTGTCTATGAAAATCACATGTTTGTTGTTTATGTTCCAGAGTATGGCCTTCGTCTGGGCAGTCAGCTCTTTATTAAAGAGATGACCAGCACAGGACTTGCCAGCAGAGACGGAAACCTACAGGAAGGAGACATCATCCTCAAGGTTTTTTACTATCAATTTACTTGTTTTACTGCTTTACTGTTTTAATCAAATGTCATTAGGGGTGTCACAAGATCTGGCAAGTCTAATTCAGAAAAAAAACGTTTTGTGGGCACTAGTCCAGGGACGAGAATTCATTCATTGATTTTCTACCGCTTATCCTCACAAGGGTCGCGGGGGGTGCTGGAGCCTATCCCAGCTGTCTTCGGGCGAGAGGCGGAGTACACCCTGGACTGGTCGCCAGCCAATCACAGGGCACATATAGACAAACAACCATTCACACTCACATTCATACCTATGGACAATTTGGAGTCGCCAATTAACCTAGCATGTTTTTGGAATGTGGGAGGAAACCGGAGTACCCGGAGAAAACCCGGGAGAACATGCAAACTCCATACAGAGATGGCCGAGGGTGGAATTGAACTCGGGTCTCCTAGCTGTGAGGCCTGTGTGCTAACCACTGGTCCGCCAAACTGGATAATTTTCCCGGCCATGTGCATGCGTGTCTGTTTTCGTTGTCTCCTGCCTCCAAACAGGCAGGAAGAGAGTTCACTCTGTGCACTGGTTTCAGCACCATGGTGTGTTTTATCCATAGAACAATGGCATGAATAGAGTGAACCCTTTTGTCAGTCATACAGTCTCTTTGTCTTGATGGGTGGAGGTGAGGCCGGTAGGAAATATATACAGTACAGAGGAGAGTAGCCTCATGCCTCATGCAAGGTAACATAGTCAAAATTCACTTAGTATATTGCAATATATTGTCATGTACTTTTTAATGAAGTAATGTTAAAATCTTGTCTTGTCTCATTCTCATAGACCCAGTCTCTTGTGACACCCCTAAATGTCACTGTCCCAAATATTGTCCGTATTACATAAAGCTACAAAGAAAATGCCACGCTTGATAAACAATGTTAACGGCATTAAAGATACTGTTTACTGTGTACAAATCCAATATATCCGGATCATATTGCCCTTCATCTAAAATGTCTAAATTGGCAGTACGATACAAAGAGACCATTCCAGACTGCCATTCTCCTTATGCCTGGCAATGGTCGAAAACCGATTATGTTGACAACCGCTTCTGTCGACATGAGGCAGCCAAGGAGTGGGGCATAGAATATTTTCTGTTCTATTAATTCTTATTCTACCTTTCTACAGCCCAATGAATACATGTCTACATTGCTCCTTAATGATGTAATAACCATGTATGTCCTCCTTCCTGTCAGATCAACGGTACGGTGACTGAAAATTTGTCCCTGAGCGACGCAGGGAAGCTCATTGAGAAGTCGCGTGGGAAGCTGCAGCTGGTGGTTCAGAGAGACAGACAGCAAGTGCTGATCCGAGTCCCCCCGATGGTCGACAGCGACTCAGAGCTTGATGGTGAGAGATATTTGAAACTGAAAAGCAGCAGGTCCTATCCAGTGTAAAGGCAAATGTGTGGTTATCCTCCTCATGTATAAACCTCAACACTTATGCCACAATCAAGTATGGAACTATTACTATTGTACTGTATTTCTCCATCAAATCTGTTTTCCCATCACTGAATAAAAAGTGTACTTCCACATCAGTTTATAGTGTTCTTTACCATCAGAGTTTTCACCAAACAAAAAAAAGAGCAAAACATTATGAGCTAAGGGGAGATTACAAATAATTTCCTCTCTACCTTCATGAGAATTCGCTTTTATACCTAGTTTTAATGTCACATGACCAAATGTAGTACTGTGATTGGTCTGTTCCAATCTAGATAAGTGGTGTGAATGGATGTTTTGCTCACCAAACATCTGCAGGGAGGGTGGAATAGCCAGAGGCCCTGTGACCCACTTTGTCTCTTTTTGGGTGTGTGTGTGTGTGTGTGTGTGTATGTGTGTGAGAGAGAGAGAAGGTTCTCACCCGCCTTTGGCAGGGTGAACTAATCCACCACCATAATCCAGCTATTGGATATGACAGAATTTCATCATGTTAGGTTTCACACCATACCAGTCGTGTGGTTCTTTTGCTTAAAAAAATCAATAAGTGCTGTATTTTTCTATAAAATGTGTATGCAACCAAGCTTTGATAATGCATGTAATTAGTGGAACTACTGGACTTTGTATGACCTGAAACTGTGGACCATAAGTTGTCTATTTACACATGCATCGGTGTATTTAAGAGTAAACGATGACACCACAATAACTTCTTTTTAACCTGGGCTGTTGCAGACATATCTGAGATTGAGTCCTACCGCTCCTACTCCCCACAAGATGACAGACGGGGCCATCATTCAGACCTTTCCTCTCATTCCTCCAATGAGAGGCTCAGAGAGAAGCCCAGGTATGCAGTTGTCAAATCCTTGAATCCTTTATTAAGTGTACAAAAAAAAACACTCAGCTTTGGGAAATATTTTACTCATTCAAAATATCTGTTCAAGGCCTGATAGTGATCCATCAGTGAGCCATCATTGCGACAATGTCTGAATATGTATTAGTGTGTGTAATGCAGTACAAATCAGGATAATGCAGGATTATGTTTATGTTTAACTAAGCTCAGAGACCATCAGCCCAATTGCTATAATGTCGATTAAAATTGTCTTTCACCTGTAGACATGAATCAATTTAATTTCTTTTGTTAGTAGAGAGGACCCACCAAACAGGCTGGCTAAAATGGGCGCCATGCCGACCCCCTTCCGAGGTCATGACAAAGCTGTGGAAGATGGACCCCCACTGCCTCCTGAAAGGGAGGAGCCACGGCCACAAACACCACCAAGTAAATCTGTTTCTCCATCTCATGTGAAATATACTTTAATGTAAAGCAAAATATTTACTTGTTTCTGTTCTTTTTCCGCACTGCAAGCGATAGCCGTCGCCCCGAAAGTTCACACTCTTCCAAAGGTGCCACTAAAGCCAAGCATAGAGGACCTGGATGTGTACGGGTTAGTATATCAGATATTGTCATACATATATAAGAATCCTATTATTTTTGGCAGTGTTCTACTTTACAAACAGGGTCTTGTTTGCTTCTTATAGGCCGAACACTGTGATGGTGCGTTTTCAGAAAGGTGACAGTGTTGGGATGAGGCTTGCAGGAGGAAATGATGTTGGCATCTTCATTGCTGGGGTTCAGGAAGATAGTGCAGCTGAACAGGAAGGTCTCCACACAGGAGATCAAATTGTAAAGGTGAGTTTTTTTTATATACACTATATATTAATAAATGACTCAGTTGACTCAATACAAATTCTAATATGTTATCACAAATATTGTTATTATGGTAATGGTAATGGTTTTATTTCATTTGAACATGCATCAGATTACAATTGAGTGCATCACATAATCAGTTCACAGTTCCACATGTCCAAAAGGAGTAGGAAGAAGCAAAGCTTATTAAATCCTACCCCTCCATCTGGTACTTTTACAATCAGTAACTGTTACATTTGTTCACTTCCTGCTTTCCATAATACAGTTTAAGATTTTTTTTTGTTTTTTTTAATAATGCACCTCGTACCGAAGTACAAGGTGATATGACCATCCAATGACATAATGTAGTATACCATAGTAAGTGTCAATATAGTGATATATATAGCACATCATGACTGGTTCAAGACTCTTCATCCTTGTATTTAGCAAACATCAACTGCTTGTATTGTTTCTTGAATTGGCTCATCGTTGTGCATTGTTTGAGGTCCTTACTCAATCCATTCCATAGTTTGATTCCACATACTGAAATGCTATGGCTAGCATAACGTAGTCCTAGCATATACGTAAGTGTTTCAAATGTAGTTCTTCCCTGAGATCATATTTCTCCTCTCTTGTAGAGAAGTATTGGATGACATTTTTAGCTAATTGGTTGTTTTTAGCCTAATGCATTATTTTAGCTGTTTGAAGATGAACTATATCAGCAAGTTGAAGTATTTGTGTTAGCCCATATTTCCACACAATAAGTAATATATGGTAGAACCAGAGAGCAATAAAGCGTGTGGAGTGATTTCTGATTGAGAACAAATTTTGCTTTGTTCAATACTGAAATATTTCTGAGAAATATTTCTATTATGACAACTATAATTCATTCATTCATTCATTTTCTGCCGCTTATCCTCACGAGGGTCACGGGGGTGCTGGAGCCTATCCCAGCTATCTTCGGGCGAGAGGCGGGGTACACCCTGGACTGGTCGGCAGCCAATCACAGGGCACATATAGACAAACAACCATTCACACTCTCATTCATACCTATGGACAATTTGGAGTAGCCAATTAACCTAGCATGTTTTTGGAATGTGGGAGGAAACCGGAGTCCCCGGAGAAAACCCACGCATGCACGGGGAGAACATGCAAACTCCACACAGATGGCAGAGGATGGAATTGAACTCTTATTGTTATTGATATATAGTCCAAATATTTAAGCATATTCTCCACACAGTTACATTTTGTCATCTCAGGTGAACAACATGGACTTTAGGGGTATGGTTCGTGAGGATGCAGTCCTTTACCTCCTGGAGATTCCAAAGGGTGAAGATGTGACCATACTCTCTCAGAGCAAACCTGAAGGTATAAATCTCAAGATATCACAAACGTAATTGTGGGGGGAGGAGACAGTTTTTGTCTCATGTAATTTTTACCATCCAAAAACAATTTTATGCTATCTTAAAGGATGTGTTGAGCACTAGGACCAAGCGGAGAACAGCTATGCAAGCTGAAGCCTGCTTCCATTTATACAGCCCCGTTTTTTGTTGTTGGTTTTTTTTTTTTTTTGCTTTGTGTGATGAATGTCTGGACTTGCACAATGGTGTTTTCATTAGTTGGCCAGAGTTTGTGCTCATCTGTCACTGTAAATAGTTTTCTTGGCCATTTGATCCGCCTGAGTCGCATCATTTTGATACATTTTATTATCACATACTATAGTATTAATTGGCCCTGTACCCTAGAAACCGCCCATGAATGATACGGGAAAAGGCCGAAATGATACTGTGTCAAAGCCCAGGGCAGTGATACTGATAAAATATAGAGTTTAACCATGTCCAGTATCAGCCCCCGTAGCTGTCCACTCAGAGCGTGCTGCTCTGGTATCGTGCCCATGAAACAACCAATCAGAGAACAGCACACGAGTGCTTAGTGCCTAGTGCTTCTCCAGTCACCAAAAAACCCAAACTAGATTAATGGAACTTGTGGATTAATGGTCAGACATTGATAAGATAAGACTGTTGATAAAATATTATTGTTGAAATATTTTTGCAATTGTTGTGTTTACACTGTTTAGATATAATACATGTAATAAACTGTACATTTTCAGGAAACAAAATGGTCTTTTGATTAAATAGTACGTGATCAAAAGCTCATGATTAAATAGTATGTGATAATAAGATCATCACATGGTTTGTCTGGTATCAGGCCAGGTATCATGCCCCCAAGTGTCAGTATCAGCCCGAGACCGAAGGTCGAACAAACCATGTGAAGTATTAGATGCTTCATTTCCAATAAGATATTGTGTGTGTTTGGACATTTTCAAGCATACAATTAAAAAATGTTGCGATGGTATTTTAGTACACTGGTCACTAGTTGTGACCAGCCGCCACCACATGAAGTACTGTCTAGAATAGGACATTTAAAAAAAAAAGAAGAAGAAGGAACTGTCGCAATGCTAACATGTGTTTTATATGGCTTGTGTTCTGTTATTATGTCGGCTATATTGGGTAATAGGAGTGTAAAGTTGACTATGGGGTGTTATTTCATGCCTAGAGGGTGCTAATAATGTTAAAAACCGTAATTGAAATATTGAAATAGATCGAGGATAGTGCAGGGCCGGGAAGCAAAGCTTGTGGTAGACCAAAAGCAAAGCTGTGGAATAGCTATTTTTGTTTATTGGTGTCAGGTGGGTTACCTTCACACATTGAGTGTGTATTTACAGCCTCCTCCCCATGTTTTTTTTTGCATGCTTGTGCATACGGATGCATTAAAAAGACTGATTAGACTTTTACATTTCTTTGTTTTTCAGTTTACAAAGATATTTTGGCCTCTGGTAGAGGTGACTCTTTCTTCATCAGGACCCACTTTGAGTATGAAAAAGAAGCCCCTCAGAGTCTTCCTTTCGCCAGAGGAGAGATTTTTAAAGTTACAGACACGCTATATGACGGCAAGCTGGGCAACTGGTTGGCAGTGCGCACAAACAAAGAAAACCAGCTGCTGGAGAAAGGCATCATTCCCAATAAGAGCAGGTCGGTTCAGTCTTAATCTTGACGGAAATATGGAGCAGCTTGCCTCAAATCAGGCTGAAGCCCAATTTGCTCACATGCCAGGTGGAAAGATGAAAATACAACTGTCGTATCCACTTTGTTTTTGCATCACAGAGCAGAGCAAATGGCCAACGTCCAGAATGCTGCACGAGCTGCATCGGGCAATGACCGAGGAGACTTCTGGAGGTTGCGAGGACAAAGAGCAGCGAAGAAAAAAGATCTTCGCAAGAGTCGAGAGGATCTGAGTGCAACCCCAGTTGCCACGCGATTCCCAGCCTATGAGAGAGTGGTCCTGCGTGAAGGTGGCCCAATTATTGAATGTCCCAGTCTTTGAATGTCACTGACAGTTTGCTTTGTATTATTTCCAGCTGGTTTCAAGAGACCTGTGGTGATCTTTGGGCCCATTTCTGATGCTGTCAATGAGAAACTGGCCAACGACATGCCGAATGAGTTTACTGTTGCGAGTAAGTGTCGAAACGGTGGTGATTGTCTCTATGATGGAAAAACAGTACACCTTTATTTATTTTCCTTTTAAAAGAAACTGAGCCAAAGGATGCTGGAAGCGAGAAATCATCCGGAGTGGTGCGATTGAACACAATCCGACAAATCATTGAACAGGTATTGTATTCTATCAATACAGTTTGATGATGCTGATCAATAGGGCTGGGACTAACATTGCAGTTTTGATTAATAAAAAATAGCTTACACCAACATTGATGCAGCAAAGTATACAACTTTTCAAAAGTTTTTGTGTACTCCAACAATCGTGTTTTTTTTCCATTTCTCAGGAAAGTCACGCACTGTTGGATGTGACGCCTAAAGCTGTTGACACCCTGAATTACACCCAGTGGTATCCCATCGTCATTTTCCTCAACCCTGACAGCAAGCAGGGAGTCAAGGCGATGAGGAACCGCCTCCTGCCTGGATCCAACCGCAGTGCACGCAAACTTTACGAGCAGGCAGTCAAGTTGAGGAAGACCTGCTCCCACCTTTTCACTGGTAGGTTTCAATCCCGGAAGTAGCTCCTCATTCAAGTCGATGCAGTTGCAGTAGCTAAATGTATTTTAGGCTATGTGCTTGTAATAGTGCTGTTTTTTCTGGACTCCAAGCAATGTTTAAAAACTAAAGCTAACTAAACTAAAGCTATAGGAGCTGAAATAGGTCACATACAGCAGTGATTTTCAACAACTGTGCCGTGGCACACAAGTGTGCCGTGAGAAATCGTCAGGTGTGCCGTGAGGAATTATTCAATATCACTTTTTTTAATTAACATTTATTAATAATTTTCTGCAAATATTATGTCATTGTCACGTGTCATTGGTGTAAAGACTGGCAGAGCAATGTAATATTCGTCCGTGTGGCAACACGTAGCTGATCGCCTTGTTCCTCTATTAGACTTAGTGATGCACGTGAGAGGTAGTGGTGACATTTTGTAACATTGTTGGTTAAATTAGCATGCGGATCAAAAGGATCTGCTGTGGCGAGTCCGTAATCAGGAAAAGTTGAAAGAAGCAAATAATGTTGATTATTGGTGTGCCACAAAATTTTTCCAACGTAAAAAACGTGCCGTGGCTCAAAAAAGGTTGAAAAACACTGACATACTGGATATGGATTCAATAAAAAAAACAGTTTAAACCTGTTTAACAGGTGCATTCCAATGTGTAGAAATGTATCAAAGAGCCATTTGGGGCGCTGGGGCCATCCCAGCTGTCTTCGGGCGAGACTGGTCGCCAGCCAATCACAGGGCACATATAGACAAACAACCATTCACATTCATACCTATGGACAATTTGGAGTCTGAGTACCCGGAGAAAACCCACGCATGCACGGGGAGAACATGGCCGAGGGTGGAATCGAACTCGGGTCTCCTAGCTGTGAGGCCTGCGTGTTAACCCGCATACTACCAATACATGCATATTACCAGACTAACCTGTTTTTTTCTTCTTTTTTCCATGGGAATTCAGACACTATTGACCTCAACTCGGCCAATGACGCTTGGTACGGTAGCGTGAAAGATTCCATCCGAGAGCAGCAGGACAGAGCCGTGTGGGTGTGTGAGGGCAAGGTGGGTCCATACATATATTCCCAAAAGACACACTCTATTTTGCTCCATATCCAGAATCGTCCCATCGACTTCCACAACATGACATTTGTAGTCGTTTTCATGTCTTGTCGCTTCCCGTCACAGTTGGATGGTTCGGAGGAGGATGTCGATCTCCATGATGACCGCATGTCATACCTGTCGACGATGAGCGCAGACTACCTGAGCATGGACAGCCGGCTGACCAGCGACTACGACGACACAGCCGACGAGGGCGGGGCTTACACAGACAACGAGCTGGATGAACCACTGGACGAGCCCCAGCCTGTGTCGGCCATCAGTCGTTCATCAGAGCCCGTGCTACCTGACGAGGTGTGTGGTGGGAAAACCCTTCAGGATATTACAACCCAACCCTGCCAACCCTCCTGTATTATGTGTGTGTGTGTGTGTGGTGTTGGTTTTTGTGTAGAAGCCCCATCCTGAACCCCGGGCTCGTATGAGAAGGTCAGGCAGCAGAGAGGCGCTGAACAGAGAGCCCAGTCCTCCCCCTGCTTTTGTCCCTGAACCTCCTAAGGTGAGGGTGCCTCTCCACAAGTGTTTGCGTTAACTTTTAATACAAACACTATATAAATATAAAGCAGGAATTAGAAAATAATGAAAAAGGACTGTAGATGTTTCAGCTTCAGCTCATGTGTTCCTCTTCCTCTGTGACAGGTACGCGCTCAGACCCTGACTGACACATCACGCAGCTACGACTCGCACTCCAGCAGCACCATCAGCAGCGATGCAGCGGGCGTTACCAAGCCGCCGCCTCCCCCTCCGGTGGCACTGAAGCCAACCATCGCCCGCCTCAGCCAAACATCCGAAGATCAGAGCCCGGAGAAGGAGGAGGATGACCCTGCTAACAAATCCTTCCTGGGCAAGGTTGTTTTTAATCTCACAGTGTTTGCATGTTCTTCACATCTTACCGACTAGTTCAATCTACTTGGTGCTACTTGCTGCGTCTTTATTCCACTGTCTTCTCTTATCATTTCCACGGCTTCTAATGTGACAGCAATCAAGGGAGCAGGTAATCGAACGTGTGTCTTCAGCTGTGACTTCAACAAAAAACACATGACTTTCATGCGTTGGTCTTTTCATTCCATTCACTCCAATCGAAAAGATTCGATGTCAATACGTAACATGGACGTACTGGCTGAGTGGAAAAAAAGGATTCACGTAAATCTTGTTATGTCTTTAAAAAGATTAAAGCCTTCGAGAAGATGGACCACCTGGCACGAGCTCAGAGGATCCTCGAACTGCAGGAGGCAGAAAGTGCTCGAGTAAGTACTTCCTGGATGGATATTATTTCCTATGACTGATTTCAGGATGCTTTACTGTTGGAATGACACGGGACCGATGCTAGCGCTCACCTTTTCTCCTCTGGATACCCCAAACAATCAGAAGTCGGTCCCTGGATAGAAGTTAGAACTTCTAACTTCTAGCACAGGCCATTTTCCAAAGCTTTTCACTCCAATCCCGCAGATAAACCATCTTTCAAAGACAGGCCACACACTTTCTAGGACGCCGTTGATGCCTACAAAATGAACCCCTCTCCTTGAAGTTCTTGATATGATGAATGATTGGTTTAGGTGTCATCCAACCAGCACCAATATCCTTACCAATGTTTAACAGAGGAAAAACAAAGATTTCAAGCTCCACCTCCTTTTCTTTAAAGCTTGACAAAGTCACTATTTGTGGCTGGGCTGAAATGCAGTGGAAATTTTATTTTGGAATGTTGTTAGTATCTTAAGTTAATGGCGTCCCTGTCCTTATTGGAGATGTGGGTGATTGAGGGTGGTAAGCCTCCATATGGCTGTAAATTTTCAATTTGGGGCGTTTTAGGTGCAATATAAGTACATACTTATGTTGCACACTTATGCACTGAAAATGCAAAGGGGAAGTGTTGCAGCTGAAGCACATCCTATGAGTCCATGCAGAAGGAAGATGTCTTGGGGTGTTTGTTTCCCCTCTTTAAAGTCGTTGTGACATATCTGGGTCTTGTTGCTTTCGCTCCACAGTTGGAAATCGCCCAGAAGCATCCGGACATCTATGCCATCCCGATTAACTTGCCCAAACCCAATCTCAACCGTCCTCAGCCAATAGGGTGAGCGTGTGGGGTCAGTTGTCCATTTATCAGCCCTTGCTTTTATTCACTCTGTGTGTGTGTGTGTGTGTGTTCCAGTTCCAGCTCCAACCCTGAACCACAGACTCCATCCAGGCAGCCGTACCCTGAGAGCAGAGGGCATGAAGAAGACGAGGCAGAGTACCGCAGACAGTTGGCTGACAGCAACAAGAGAGGATACTACAACCCCCAGAAATACAAGGACACCGAGTTGTAGTACAAGTAAACCTTCGTTATTACACACTGATCCACACAACCTATTCTAACTACACATGTACTGTATTCAATGCCAGTCCGTGTATGTATGTAGTACTTTTTCGTCTTCCTCTCGTGTCATTTATAGTGAGGAGTCAAGCATCTTTTGTAAAAGAAGATAACCTGGTGATCTTTGCGGGCTTCTTATCTCCTAGAAATCATGTTACCTGTCCCCTCTTTGTGCTTGTTTAGGGTTTTTTTTAGACAAAAAAGGTAAATATATGTATTTTGTATGAATATCAAATTGAGGGAATCAAAGCAGTTTTTTTTTTTTAATTTGTTGGTTCGGAGATGTAGTTTTGTCATATGATGTTTTTTTTTGTCTGTGTGTGTACCTCTACTTTGTTTTAGGAATGTGTATGTGAGGGTGTGTGTGTGTGTGTGTGTGTGCATTCTGGGAAGCAGCACAAATTAAAGTGCCTTAGTCATAATAAGAACAAATGTTTCATTAGATAACCGAACCCCAGAATTTCTCTTATTTGTCTTATAATCTTTTAAAAATGAATCACTAACAAGGGCAAATATATTCAGAGTATATTTGAAAATCTTGAATAAATGTTGTTTTTTTTTTAGTTATTTCAGGTGCCAGATGTGTACCATTTAGGTAGAATTATGGCGTATAACTGTATATTTTCTTATCTACTTGCAACCATCCAAGAAAATGTTCTCTCAAGTTAATAATGAGACAATCATGATAGTTTTTTTGAAATGTAGGTTGGGGGTTTTTGGGCTATGATAGAGGATTTCAAATAAATGTTTTCGGTTTTTTTTACATGAAATTTGGCTGTGTCTCAATTTCCACACTTGCTAGCATTTTGAGTACGGGACTAACGAGTATTAGGGCCACATCGATAGGAAATATGGGAGTTTGAGAATACAAAATAGTGTAGTAACACAGTGACCTTTGGCAAAGGTAATGTTACGACAAAGTGTTTGATTAATCAACTTGGAATACGCGCCCTCGGGAACGAAGTACGCAGTGTACAACGTACATATAGTACATACTCATTCATTCATTTTCTACCGCTTTTTCCTCACGAGGGTCGCGGGAGTGCTGGAGCCTATCCCAGCTGTCTTCGGGCGAGAGGCGGGGTACACCCTGGACTGGTCGCCAGCCAATCACAGGGCACATATAGACAAACAACCATTCACATTCATACCTATGGACAATTTGGAGTCGCCAATTAACCTAGCATGTTTTTGGAATGTGGGAGGAAACCGGAGTACCCGGAGAAAACCCGGGAGAACATGCAAACTCCACACAGACATGGCCGAGGGTGGAATCAAACCCTGGTCTCCTAGCTGTGAGGTCTGCGCGCTAACCACCAGACCGCCGTGCCGCCCTATAGTACATATTGAAGTGTGTAAATTGAAACATAACCACGGAGGTTAAAAAAAAGTCCATGACTTGACTTTACAGTAAAGAAGTCTCCTTTTGGATCATGAACTAACATGATGACCTATGACGCTCAGTTTTCGACCCTATTTGTATTGAGTTGTGGACTCCTATAGAGCAGCTACACACAATAACCCATAATAAAGGTCCTTTTTAAACCATTAAAGTTAGTACTTTAGTACTTAGTGTACATGGCACCTTATACTGTACATATTGAAGGTACAGTATTGGATTTGTGCAATTCTGAACTGGTTTGACTGCATAAACAGGTTGAAACCGAGAAGCGCGGCAACATGCATTGAGGAGCCGAGCGTTTCATGAAATGATTCCAAGCCACACTAGCTCGTCCTGACACAATCTGAATGAGTTTATTCAGTAGAATTGTGTATGCTTTGCTTCCACATTTAGCTTAGACAATATTTAGGTCCAACATATTGAGTGTACATTCAGATACGACAGCTATTGTATTGACTTTTAAAGTGACATTTACGCTGTGTTGCTGCCTATATAATGCACAGTGAGACCCATGGACTGTACCACCACCACACAGGAACATGTTTGTTGTGCACTATACGGATTTAAGGCAGTTTGCGTGATGTCGTACAGGTGAACGCTACTTGTGAGTGAAAAGCTGGACGAAGAGTACGTGATGAAGGTCAGATGTATACGGGCTGCTCCTGTGCTGTGAGCAGGCGGTACATGGCTGCAGGCATGGTCTTCATGTGGATCTGCGACAAAGACACAACGTTGTTATTCCACTCATGTCTTAGATACTGCTAATGATTCATTTTATAGAGATTTTACCAACAGTGTTTTCTTATTTATGACACTACATTCCACTCTTCTGCACTCTGTGTGTATGCTAGCAGCCCCGCCTGCACCCGCCGGACTCATCATACCTCTCCCATGGCATTGGACAGGATCTGAACAATCCTCTCATGAGGCGTCGCCACAACGCTCTGACTGTTGATCTCGATGATGCGGTGACCGACACGTACGCCGCCCCTCTCGGCGATTCCTCCCCTCATCAGGCTGCAGATCTGCACACAATGCGATACAACCCGTTAAAAAGGAGGTACTCGACATCATCATGAAAATACTCACAATGCCGTTCTGGACGCTGAAGCCCAGCTGGTATCTGAGGTCCGGCCTGCGAATGAGCACCATGGTGACGGGGGGGCACCTGACAATGTTCATCTTGATCCTGCACTGAGACTTTAGCCCCTGAGGGAAGACCGAGTCAAATTCTCCACTGAAGACTAAGGAGGTGTGCTTGCAAAGGGAAAAAAACTACCATACCTTGATGATGCTTTGGCAGGTGCCGAGCGGCAAACCCACCAGGCTGGTCCCGTTGATGGTCATGATTTGGTCGCCGATGTTGAGTCGACCGGACTTCTCAGCGGGGCCACCGTGCATCATGCTGGCGATGATGACGGTGGGGAGGATGGATCCCCAACCCGACTCCACAATCACCACGCCCAGAATCTCCCCCTTCTGCTTCTCAATGTAAACCTGGCAGCCAGGACACAAAACCAAAGTGCGGCCTAATTAATTTAAAGAATCAAGTCAAAATATTGAGAGAAATAAGCTGGAACCGTAATAGTTATTTTTACAAGAATACTGTCATTTTAGTAGCATAAATTTGAAATATTAAAGAAAAAATTTGTAATGTTTTAAAAAGTCGTAATATTGCAAGAAACAAAACAACCATGCTGTCATTTTAGAAAATTAGGGTGCAGAAAATGTTACAATACACAGTCAAAATATTCATTCATTCATTTTCTACCGCTTTTTCCTCACGAGGGTCGCGGGGGTGCTGGAGCCTATCCCAGCTGTTTTCAGGCGAGAGGCGGGGTGGACTGGTGGCCAGCCAATCACAGGGCACATATAGACAAACAACCATTCACACTCACATTCATACCTATGGACAATTTGGAGTCGCTAATTAACCTAGCATGTTTTTGGAATGTGGGAGGAAACCGGAATACCCGGAGAAAACCCACGCATGCACAGGGAGAACATGCAAACTCCACACAGAGATGGCCGAGGGTGGAATCGAACCCTGGTCCTCCTAGCTGTGAGGTCTGCGCGCTAACCACTCTTCCACCGTGCCGCCCTTCAAAATATTCAGTCATAAACAAAAGTCATAATTACTAAAACATTTACTAGAACCTTGAAATAAAAAAAACAGCTGTAACATTATGAGAATAAAGTCAAAATATTACAAAAATAGTTTTAGTAGCATGGAGCTGAAATATGAAAAAAAATGTCTCATAATAGGCGGCACGGCGGTCTAGTGGTTAGCGTGCAGACCACACAGCTAGGAGACTAGGGTTCAATTCCACTCTCGGCCATCTCTGTGTGGAGTTTGCATGTTCTCCCCGTGCATGCGTGGGTTTTCTCCGGGTACTCCGGTTTCCTCCCACATTCAAAAAACATGCTAGGTTAATTGGCGACTCCAAATTGTCCATAGGTATGAATGTGAGTGTGAATGGTTGTTTGTCTATATGTGCCCTGTGATTGGCTGGCGACCAGTCCAGTGTGTACCCGGCCTCTCACCCAAAGACAGCTGGGATAGGCTCCAGCACCCCCCGCGACCCTCGTGAGGAAAAGCGGTAGAAAATGAATGTCATAATATTACCAAAAAAATTGTGAAGATTATTTCCAAAAGTTGAACTATTTGAAAATAAAAAGAAACAAATAACAGCAAAAAATGTGAAAAAAGGCAAAACCGAAGTTGATACTAATATATATAGTGAACCTGGTACCCAATATCTATGCAAGTCCTCAGTACTCTGCTGCCACCTGCTGGTGTACTTACATCTCTACAGTTCTCCGACTTGGAGAAGTGGATGAGGTCGTCGTTGTACATGTCCTGAGTGTTAAGCAGGTCGCTGTACTCCCTCTGACTCAGATCCTCTGGGTCGATACCGTTGGCCCTGAGGAACTCCTGGTAGGCCACGCTGAAGGACTGACCAATGGACTGAGCAATCAGCTGAGCCTGGAGGAAACGTTTTGTGAGATGATTTTCCATGAAAAAAAAAAAAAAAACATGGCGGGTTCCACTTACATCTTCGGACTCAAATACGTGACAGACCATCCTGTAGAGCCGTCTGTCGTCATTGGACATGGTGGTTTGCTCAGCCGTGGTGTCCAAATTTTCCTGTGCGCTGCGAGACCGGACCATTTTCCCTCTGGCCATCAGGACCACCATGTTACCAATATCAGCTATGTAGGAGATAGTCCGAAGCGGCAGGTCCATTAAAGACTCCTACGTAAGGACAGGACGGTAGATTCTCAGCAGGTCTGACAAATGATAATAACTTCATATGTGGAAAACTTCATGTATCTCCACCTGAGTGTCGGCATTGAGGACTTTGATTCGTTGCGTGGACATGAAAAGATCAACCTCAGCAGTGGGCGGAGTCTCATTGTCAGGACTCTGCAGGGATTGCAAAATCGGTCAAATCATCAATTAATTCAAACTTCCATTGAAAACTGAAGAGTATTTACCTTTTTCCTGTTCTTTGCTTGCTTCTGAGCTGCCTGCAGAATCAAAAACCAGAACTCAGCTTTTAGGCAAAGAAGGACCACATAGAAAGAACATTTTCTAAAAGAGCTAGTTCCTATCCTAGGACAGCCTAAGCAGACAAGCCCAGGCTTCCCACCACAGTTGAGAGATGTAGTCTCTCCAACATGCCCTGAACACCTCCCCTGAAGACTCATTTCAGCTTCTGGTACCCTAGGATCACATCCCCGATACCAGAGATGACATGCCACCCAACCATGGACTCGGGACTTGGAAGTGCTGATTCTCATCACGGCCAATTGTCACTCAGCTGCGAACCATTCCGTCAAGATCTGCGGATTACGCAGCCAGCAGGACCACATCGTTGACTTAAGCAGGTACTGTTGGTCGACTCGAGGGGTTGTTGACATAAGCGGGACTAACTTAATTGGGTTCCTTTGTTTCGGGATGTGTTACTCTACAAGTGTTTTCCAGAGTTGCTGCCTTCAAGTTAAAGTGAGATGGAAGGTTATTTTTTCATTGAATTGCTCGCAATAATTAATTGAGTTGAGCTTGTGACGCAGTTAGGTACGCTAATTGAAAGACGCTACGGCAGGGGTCTCAAACTCAATTTACCTGGGGGCCACCGGAGCTAGGTTCTGGGTGAAGCCGGGCGGCATCAGGTTTTCCAAAAAAAAACGCATTTATTAAAAACTGGGGAAAAAAATCAATCAAAAAAACTATCTTCACTGCTTTTGCTTCTGCTATACCCTACACTTTTTCAGTATTTTGGTTCCGGTTTTCCACACCAAAATATCTGATAAAACATTCCACTGTCCTCAAATATCTTAATTTTTATTTTTCTATACACAAAATAAGATAAAAAATAAATAAATAAACAAATTAAGAATAAAGACAATAAATCAATCAATCAGTAATAAATAAGTAAAATAATAATAAAACAGCAAATAAGAAAAATGTAAGAAACCACATACAGTTGGTAGAGAAATTATTTTTTTCAGATTCAAATGTACAGTATTAACAGTTATTTAACCTTTAACATGAACATTAATGAAACTTAATAATTTTAATTTTAATTTTAGCCAATTAGCAAGTTAGCATCGTACTCAGTTCCATCTGGGAGCAGCGTGGTAACTTTAACAACATGTTTGATGAGATGCTTTATCTTGACGTGTATTTTCCCTTTTATTCCAAATCATTTCCTGCAATTTATTTTTACCCAGCGTCATAAGCCTTTAGCTTCATTGCTAATCCAAAGCAAAACAGGGCGGGGTAACAGGGTAGGGTAACAGTATGGGCGGGGCAAAATCATGTTAATTGTGTCCGGTGTGCACACAGCTTTAAGCTTTGGTATCAAGGTGGGGGCCTCAACTAGCGTCTCGCGGGCCGCGAGTTTGAGACCCCAGCGCTACGGTATCTTTCTTAGACCTTCATAGAGACGATGCTCACAGTTGAGTTCATCTTAGTTCCTGTATTCCGTATTATATGTTGGGGTGAAAGCATGCGTGACATCCCATATATGGACTGCAGCCAGAAGGGAGGATATTTGCTCTGTGGATGCTAACTGGTTAAAGTTTTATGTAAGATCCACTAGCGCTGAGGAGAGGATGCTGTGTGACTGTGGATCGGCAGCAATGACCCATGCATTATTCCTCTACATATAACCAAAGGAGCCGCAGGAATGAGGAGAGAGAACAGTATTCCCTCTACTGTTGAATTTGGGTGGCATCCCAAGAAGGTCAACAAAGCAGTGTAAAAAAAGTGTTTGCATCTTTCCTGTTTTTTTTCCGTTTTTGTGAAATGCAGTTTTTAAATAAAACTTGTCATTATTAAGGGAGAAACAGGAAGCAATACGTACAGCTCAGAGAATACACATCTGCAAATTCATATATTAGAGTTCCCCAGGGGTCAATACTGGGGCCAAAATTGTTCAACTTGTACATCAATGATATCTCCAAACATAAGGTGGACAGAAATATTTCAATATTGAACAAAGCAAAATGTGTTCTCAATCAGAAATCACTCCACACTCTTTATTGCTCTCTGGTTCTACCATATCTTACTTATTGTGTGGAAATATGGGCTAATAACTATAAAAGCAATCTTCACTCGCTAAATGTACTGCAAAAAAGGTCAGTAAGGATAATTCATGATACAGAGAACAGAGAACATACTAACTCCTTATTTCTAAAATCACAAATACTTCAACTTGCTGATATAGTTCATCTTCAAAAAGCTAAAATAATGCATAAGGCTAAAAACAACTAAATACCTAAAAATGTCATCCAATACTTCTCTACAAGAGAGGAGAAATATGATCTCAGGGAAGAAGTACATTTGAAACACTTCTATGCTAGGACTACGTTATGCTAGCCATAGCATTTCAGTATGTGGAATCAAACTATGGAATGGATTGAGTAAGGACCTCAAACAATGCACAACGATGAGCCAATTCAAGAAACAATACAAGCAGTTGATGTTTGCTAAATACAAGGATGAAGAGTCTTGAACCAGTCATGATGTGCTATATATATCACTATATTGACACTTACTATGGTACACATTATGTCATTGGATGGTCATATCACCTCGTACTTCGGTACGAGGTACATTATAAAAAAAAACAAAAAAAAAACCTTAAACTGTATTATGGAAAGCAGGAAGTGAACAAATGTAACAGTTACTGATTGTAAAAGTACCAGATGGAGGGGTAGGATTTAATAAGCTTTGCTTCTTCCTACTCCTTTTGGACATGTGGAACCTACCTAACCTACTACATGGTGATCCTGCCCAAAGTGGAGGCGTTCAAGTACCACGGGGTTCTTTGGCTGTTGTTGTGGGGTCTTTTGTGACCTCTTGGATGAGACGTCATTTTGGTTTGCCAGACACTTTTTGGAAGGTTCACCACTGTTCCATGTTTTCAACATTTGGGGATAATGGCTCTCACTGTGGTTTGCTGGAGTCCAAGGGTTTTAGAAATGGCTTTTTAATCTTTTCCAGACTAACAGACCTCAAATATTCTCACTTATGTAGGTTTATATTTTTTTTCTAACTTAATAATAACACATATAAAAACACGTTTTCTTTAAAAACTTAAATGTTTTAGATCATGAAATTATTTTAAGTGTGACAAACAATTAGAAGTCAGGAAGGGGGCAAACGGTATGCTGTCCTTACCCGAACTCTGTTCATGGCTTCCTGTGCCTGCTCCATGCGGGCGCTCTTTGTGGGAGTCCTCTCTGAAAGAAGGTGGGTGCAGCCCAGGTAGGTTGCGGCAAAGATGATTCCATCAATCAGATCTTCGGGGTCACATGGTCCCGGGACTGCACAGATCGTACACAATCATTAGACACGAGCATTATGGGAAGACTTTGGAATGTGTGCATTGGAATATATTGATCCTGAAGAACATCTGTGAGATCAAAATAGCTGATATTTTCATTCTGTGACACAACACTGAAAAAATAAATATACAGTAAACCTCGGATATATCGGATTCAATTGTTCCCACTGGTTTTGTCCGATATAAGCGAAATCCGTTATATGCGTATACCGGAAAATGTTGTATACCGGAAATATATGTTTTACGCATATATCGGATTTATATCCGGTATATGCGTAAATCGGATTTTATCCGTTATAAAAAGGCACTATGTTTCCAATGTACCTGGACGCGCAGGCAACGCTGCAAACGCTGCAAATGACATCGTATAGCGGCCTGTCACGATTCGGCGAATCGGAGCGCCACAATGCGGCCATCCGATATATGCAAGGGGAATTTAATGGAAATGCATTGGAACGGGAATGGAGATTTTGTCCGAAATAGGCGAAATCCGTTATAAAAAATCTGATACATGCAATGAATTTTTATTGGAAATGCATTACAGAAAAATTGGTTCTTTTTTATCTGTCCGTTGTGAGCGAATTTCCGATATATCCGAGTCCGATATATCCGAGGTTTACTGTATTTAAATAGTTAATATGTTGCAGTACATACAGCTTGGCCATCATTTTGGTAAATATGTGAATAAATAAATGAATACAACTAAAGCTGTAATGTATACTGTTATGTAATCGTGGGGGTGGAGGTGAGAATAAATGTTTCTACTCACTATCCACAAATGTGGGAAAAGGAGGGAGAGACCTGCGTATCTGTAAAAAGACACAAAAAGTATGCATCAAATATTTTGTAGATGTACTGTATCTTTTGGTTGGAATTAGCATTAATTATTGACGATTATTTTCATGATTTCCCACATGCCACATGACACTGAAAGACTTGAAAAAAAGAAAAATTTGGATTTAAGATTATCAAGCACCCCATGGAGCTAAGAGATTACAGAGATTGTCCCATCACAGTTTGGACACTCACTTCCTGGACAGACGGCTGCTGAGGTGAAGGCTGAACCTGATGCTGATGTTGTTGTGGTAGATTTGGCTGAAAGTGTGGTTGAGTGACATCCCTCTGTTTTGACTGGCGGCTTTGGTGCTGATGGTTGTTCCGTTGGGGCTGGCGCTCGGGATGTTGTTGGGAATGGAGGACTTTTGATGACTCGTCGCTCGGCAGACTGCCAGACTCCTTATCACACAATGACGCGTGCTGAGATGGAGACCTTGACGCTGACTGGGAGAGGGACTGAGGAGAAGACTGTAGGAAGAAAAACAAAAACGGAATAATGGAATACCGAAGTCTGAATAAACACAGAGTCTGAAATATGTATGTAGATGGCCAGTGGGGTGACTATTGACTGTAGGGGTGTTATTCATTACTGGAGGGCTCTAATAACATTCATTCATTCATTCATTTTCTACCGCTTTTCCTCACGAGGGTCGCGGGGGTGCTGGAGCCTATCCCAGCTGTCTTCGGGCGAGAGATCACCAGCCAATCACAGGGCACATATAGACAAACAACCATTCACACTCACATTCATACCTATGGACAATTTGGAGTCGCCAATTAACCTAGCATGTTTTTTTTTCGGAATGTGGGAGGAAACCGGAGAAAACCCACGCATGCAAACTCCACACAGAGATGGCCAAAGGTGGAATTGAAACCCTGGTCTCCTATCTGTGAGGTCTGCGCGCTAACCACTCGACCGCCGTGCCGCCAGCAATTAAATTTGTCACGGAAATATTCAGTAGTTGAACTATACCATGTTGTTCTAGGTAGTAGAACAAGTAGGCAGATTGTTGCGGACTCATCGACCTGACTTCGATCTATGTTGCTACCCTCACAGATGGTCATAAGCTTTGGGTAGTGACCAAAAGGACAGGATTGTGGGTACAAGCGCCCAAAATGAGTTTCCTCCACAGGGTGGCTTATCTCTCTTCCCTAGAGATAAGGTGATCTGGGGTGCTGTGACACATGTGATGGTTCGAGCATCTGGTCAGAATCAGAATGTCTCCCGGACGCTTCCCTGTTCAGGGCACATCCGACCAGAAGGACAACTCGGGGAGGACCCAGGACACGAGGAGACTATAGACTACAGGATCAGCCGGGAGGAGCTGCTCAGGCTGCTTGCCGCCCCGCCCCCCCACCTGACACCAGCCAGATAAGCCGAAGAAGATTAAGATAGGAAGGATAACGGAGTAATAAAACCAACCAAAAGCTGGAGCCTATCCCAGCTGGACCACAACCACAGGGCTGACAGACCAACATTGGATTGGAAGGCTACAAGAACCTAACATATAATACATGTTTTTATTTTAGACTGTGGGAGGAAGCCGTATTACCCATAGAGATCCATAGAGAGCCCACATGAGCACAGGAACAACATATTCAGTTGGACCAAACATCAGTGAGGTGACTGACTATAAACTATAACTATAAGAGCGCAGTGACGACTCATCTAAGAGGTTACAAAAGACCCCACAACAACATCCAAAGAACTGCACTTGCCTCAGTTAAGGTCAGTGTTCATGACTCCACCATGAGAAAGATACGACCCGCGTGGCAAAGTTCCAAGACCAAAACTACAGGCTAACAAAAATAACATTAAAGTTGACTTATTATGCTCATTTTCTACCCTTTTTATTGAGTTATGGGCTCCTATAGAGCAGATACACACAATAACCAGCACAGAAAGCTCTCTTTTTCCAAAAAAAACACTAGCTACTGGCTGAAGACCCCTGACTTACTATGTATGAACTGGCACTTTTTGCCAGTAACCAGTAGAAGACGCTGGTAATTCAGGCTCAAGAAGAGGAAATTGCAATGAAGCTAAGAACATTGATCTAGGAACATTCCTACATTCAGTGTGACAATGTTATCAAAACAGACGCCCAAAACTTAGTAAGGGAAACTCTCCATCCCAAATTTAGGTGCTGGACTGACCTGGCATGCTAGAATTAAATTATTCTTAAACTGCATGGAAGCCTCCACCAAATGAATACTAAATCCACGGAGACTCATAAGGATGCACTTCCATCCACTTTCATGCATCCACCAGCATTAACATTAAGTTAGCAAGGAAGATAAGCGTGATACTTACATGGCCGGCCATCATCTGTATTGTCTTGACTTCCTCCGTGGGGCTGGTTTCCTGCCTCATCACCCAAATGGGCTCCACAGGTTGGTCTGGTGTATAAGGGGACCGCACAGTCTTGGTCTTAACCTCCTCGATTGCCTCCCTGATGTCTTTTATCACTAAGCTAATGGTGTCCCCAGATATATCTGCATCGGGACCGACTTCATCCGTTGTCTCGCCTGCAGGGGATGGATGCTTGGTCCGTGCATCTGCATGCCTGGGTCCATTCCAAAAACTTTTCTGGATGGGACTTTGATTAGCACTGCCCCCCTCTCCATCAGACTGGGCGTCATAGTGGTGCAGCCGGCAGCCGACAGAGCTGTCCACATGGGAAGGATGGGAACCTCGATCCCTGCCGCGACTTGGTGCATAATGAGTGCCTTTTTGTACATTCTCCTGTCTATGGCTGGTAAGCACCTCAAGGTGGGTCTCCTGCTGGGCATCAGATGGCTCGGTCTGTTGACAAGACTGCATGCGAGGTTCTCTGAGTGCCTCAGAATATGACATCTTAAGAGCTTCTGGAAAACATGTTTGATGGCATTTTGTTTCTGACTCCTCAACAGGTTCCAGGTAAGACTTTTGGTGGGATTCTGTATAAAAGTCTGCATAGGTCTTGGGGTAATATTCAGAAGGTGATTCGGAGCATTCGTCTTCATCGTCAGGCAGAGGACTCATACTGGCATCCTCACTGAAGTGGTCCAGCTGGGGGAAAAGTGGAGCATCAGGTGACGATGGCGGCGTAGGGGACTGGAGTGGAGGAGGGCTGTGGAGCGGTCCGTCGTTACTGAGAGAAGCAGCACTTTCTGTGTCCGAGCAGAGATCAGTAATTTCACTTCCCTGAGCTTCAGCATCGAGAACATCATCCATAATTTCCTCCTGATTTTCCACCTCCTTGTCTACATGAACGTCTGCTTCATCCTGGACTGTCTGCAATGTGTCATGGCTGCAGATAGAGTGATCTGTGGTTGAGTGAAGATCTCGTCCATCCTCTGATGGTTCTGACTTTTCATTGTCCTTCACTTCCTTCATGTCGTCTTCACAGACCACAGCAATTTCCTGTAAATTCTCTTGCTGGTCGAGATGTGCTGGTTCTGATGTGAGGTGGGTAGGGGTGACCACAGCAACAGGAGTCTGGTAGGGAGATCCTCTACTCGGTAATTGGTCCTTTAGAGATTTGTCTGTCATGTTTTGCTCTGCAACGTCTGCAGGACGTTCTCTGGATTCTGTACCTGATGAGGTCTGCTGTGTGTCTTTGATCGGAGGCTTCTGTTTGTGACCTTTGAGTCTCGGATTTGGGTCGCCACGGCGGCGGTAACGGGTAACAGCTGCGCGAATCTGCTGGACAGGACGTGGTTCACTGACTTGACTTTCATTGGAAGGAACCACCTCTGGCACCAGACCAGGAAACTGAGCCTGATTTTGACCTTGCACTGATGACCGCCGTTGGCGTTGACGTGGTGGACCACGAGCTGCGTGTAGGTGGTAGTGATGAGATGGCTGTTGATGGTGATGGTGAGGGTGGGAATTCAACTCTCCATCTTGAGCGTGCATCTGACATGGCCTCCAGGTTCGGCGTATAGGGGGTTCTCCAGGCACCGATCCATTGTTCTGCCTAGTCCGCTGAGGAACCAAGGCTCCTGGTCGTTCCTCGCCTACTTCCCCAGTCCCTTCTTCCGGGTACTTATGGCTCATTTTAGTGTCTTGATGTGGTGGTCAGTGTTTGGAACTTACCCTGCAGATTCATCAACAGAGAATATGAAAATTCATCACAAACTGCCCAAGAAAAGGTTTAAAAGAGAACCTCTGAACAATCTGAAATTTGAATACAATACAAAAAAAAAACAAGTGAACACAGGAAGATATATTAAGTATTATATGTTGGAATTGTCAATGAAATGTTTCCATTGTGAAGGCTATATTATGTATATTATGCATTTTCCAGGCTTTTCCAGTAATAGTTTATTTCGTCTTACAACTTAGAATCAGGTGCAACTTACATATGAAAACAGTATGTAATTTTAAAATGTGCTGCCTTTATGTTAAAGTGAAAATGGTTGGGGGGGGGTTGGAAATATCTAGTGGACCCAACGCACCCTGTGTGACAATAATTGAGAGCTATCAATCTGGAATATGTTATGAAGTAATTTTTCTTTTTGTTGAGTCAATTTTAAAGCGTTGGGACTCCAGCAAACCATAGTGAGAGCCCTTATCCAGAAATGGCAAAAACATGTAACCCGCACTCTGGAACCTTCTCAGGAGGGGCCGGCCAACCAAAATTACGCCAAGAACGCAGTGACAACTCATCTAAGAGGTTACAAAAGACCCCACAACAACATCCAAAGAACTGCACTTGCCTCAGTTAAGGTCAGTGTTCATGACTCCACCATGAGAAAGATACGACCTGCGTGGCAAAGTTCCAAGACCAAAACTACAGGCTAACAAAAAGAACATTAAAGTGGACTTATTATGCTCATTTTCTACCCTTTTTATTGAGTTGTGGGCTCCTATAGAGCAGATACACACAATAACCAGCACAGAAAGCTCTCTTTTCCCAAAAAAAACAGTAGCTACTGGCTGAAGACCCCTGATTTACTATGTATGAACTCAAAAAAAAATGGCACTTCTTTCCAGGAACCAGTAGAACGAAGGAAATTGCAATGAAGCTAAGAACATTGATTTAGGAACATTCCTACATTCAGTGTGACAATGTTATCAAAACAGACGCCCAAAACTTAGTAAGGGAAACTCCTTCCCAAATTTAGGTGCTGGACTGACCTGGCATGCTTATATTATTCCTCCAGTAGAATTAAATTATTCTTAAACTGCATGGAAGCCTCCACCAAATGAATACTAAATCCCCGGTGACTCATATGGATTCTCGGCGCACTTCCATCCACTTTCATGTATTCACCAGCAGCTGGCAGAACGAGAGAAGACAAAAGGTCAAAGAGGAGACAGGATGGGATGACGAGGAGGGATATTTCTGGGATGCTAGATGAGACTTGACACAGAGCGATGGATCGGCCACTGATCTGAATAATAACTGTACCGGGACTTACAAGGCCACTTTTGATGCCAATTAAATATGACAAGGCTATCAGAGTGTCCATCAGTTATTTCCTGTAGTAGCCTTTGCCATGATTGTGCTGAGAGTGGAGACTTCCTGAATAAGGATAAACTGTGCAAACTGATCGCAAGAAAGAAAATGGCCAAAATGGTAGTTCATAATGGATATGGAATGTTTTTAAGAGATTCTCCAAGGTGCTCAATGAGGTACACTATATGGTGTACGCACAAGTACGGTAATTGTACAAGTACAAAGACAACATGAAATTGGACAGTTTCTGTCCTTCTGGGAGGATGTTGGAATGTGTCTGTGGGCGATTGTCCCCAATTGTCCACAAGAACACTTTTGAGATCAGAAGTAATGGTAATGGTTTTATTTCATTTGAACATGCATCAGATTACAATTGAGTGCATCCCATAATCAGTTCACAGTTCCACATGTCCAAAAGGAGTAGGAAGAAGCAAAGCTTATTAAATCCTACCCCTCCATCTGGTACTTTTACAATCAGTAACTGTTACATTTGTTCACTTCCTGCTTTCCATAATACAGTTTAAGGTTTTTTTGTTTTTTTAATAATGCACCCCGTACCGAAGTACAAGGTGATATGACCATCCAATGACATAATGTGTACCATAGTAAGTGTCAATATAGTGATATATATAGCACATCATGACTGGTTCAAGACTCTTCATCCTTGTATTTAGCAAACATCAACTGCTTGTATTGTTTCTTGAATTGGCTCATCGTTGTGCATTGTTTGAGGTCCTTACTCAATCCATTCCATAGTTTGATTCCACATACTGAAATGCTATGGCTTTTTAACGTAGTCCTAGCATATAAGTGTTTCAAATGTACTTCTTCCCTGAGATCATATTTCTCCTCTCTTGTAGAGAAGTATTGGATGACATTTTTAGGTAATTGGTTGTTTTTAGCCTTATGCATTATTTTAGCTGTTTGAAGATGAACTACTATATCTATTGTGATCCCCAGAAATTTATTTTCATTCACCCTTTCAATGTCCACAAAACCTTAAACTGTATTATGAAAAACAGGAAGTGAACAAATGTACCAGATGGAGGGGTAGGATTTAATAAGCTTTGCTTCTTCCTACTCCTTTTGGACATGTGGAACTGTGAACTGATTATGTGATGCACTCAATTGTAATCTGATGCATGTTCAAATGAAATAAAACCATTACCATAATTTAAAACAACATAAGGACAAAGGTTAATTTGACCAAGTAATCTGACCACAAACCCCAACTGCCAGGACAGAATGGAAGTCTGCTTGACGATCCTCCCTGCCCGGAGTTCAGAGCCGGACGTCAGACGCCGGGCAGTTTGGGAAGAGGCTCACTGAGGAGGGCTTGGCCATGCTGCAGATGGCCCAGCAGAGCGGCGGTGCATCTGCAGAGCTAAGTGCTACACTTCCATCTGTCAGGATGCAGTGAAAGCTGCTGGGAGGGGGGATTTACTAACCCATTAATTCGCTAATCCACTCCTGACAAACACCCACTGACACCAACACACGTGCTGAGGACCTTGAGTCATCAGTAATCGCACTAAGAGAGTGTCAATAACGTGATCCTAAATTTCAGGAAATGTCTCAATTATGAGACTCGAACATTTGTGATGGCGAATATGACGCTTTCATTTCTCACGCCTCAACATTCAAATCAATTCACAGAAATATCCATCAGCTTAGTCTTTGCTTGTTTAACGTACAGTAGGCTATGTCGTTTATCCAATTCTGCACTCATACACCCAACTATTGGCTAACACCTCCTCATTGTCACTTGACTACCGCGAGGTGCATTCAGGGACTCTCCAAACATCACAACAATGTCTTTACTACGTGTGTATTTTTTTAATCTAAACCTGTGATTAATCATGATAATTCATTTGAAAACTGATTAATTTGATTAACAAATGTTTATCATTTGACAGCCCTATAGTAATTATACATACAATACTGTTACTCAGTAATAGATGGTTTTAATTTGTTCGATGCCGACTTATGAGGATTTTCCTTACCTTTTAAATATTGAGTGCATAGTTGTGCATAATTTACTCAAAATATTGTATGTAATAAAAAGGAATAGCTGTATTATTTTTTTGATATAACATCTATTACTGTATCTGTTTGTTGATAGAGTTTTTGTTTCATCCTGTTTTATTGATCACAAAACCATTCAACTAGCTTGAAAATTTCAAGTAAAATATACTTAGTATCGATACCACATTTTGCAGTATCGGCCACCCCGGTACTTTATGTCTTTGTCGAATAGACTAGTGCTTTTATTTTGAAGGTCGCATTCGCCTCTTAAATCCTTCCAATGGCCTTGAGGGATTCTATTATTTTTGCCATTTAAAGTCAACAATGAACAGAATAGCATAAATATCCTGTACTTTAATGTATATAATGTTGTGACTGTAACGGGACTTTGGAAATACATACATCAAGAAATCCACACCAAGTGAAGCGATGTGTTTAGATTATGTAAGATGTCACCTGTCGAGATGAGCCTCCGTATATTCCACTCGAGCAGGTGTCGTAACACAACATTGTGTCTTAAAAAAACACACACACGAAACACAAAGTCATTACCTGTTCGTCAGTACAGGAGTTCCGGTCGTACACACATTCTCCCCCCCGGTGTCCGGTCGCTCGGTCGGCTTGCTGCGGTATAGTGTTAGTCCGTCCAGACGACAAGTTGTTCGGCTAAAACAGAGAGCAGAGCCCCTCCTCCTCCAGCACGGTGACATCAGAGCGGATTAGAGATGCAGCAAGCGGATGCTGACATGAAGCAGACGCTCGTTTAGCTAAAGAGGGAAGCTTCACACTCGTCATCATAGCGCAGCGATGGATGATCTACAGGAGCAGGTAAACACATACACGCCGTCACCGCATGGGGGGCGCTGTTTCCCGCTTTTGCGCTCAAAGTTGGCTGTTACCGTAAGAGTGGGCGATACTGATTCGATACCTTGTACCGATACCGTGCTGATACCGATGTTTATGACGCTCATTAAATGATGTTGTGCCTTTTATTTTTTTATGATTCTAATCAAGATAAAACACTGGATTTTAGTGCAAGCATCCTTTAGTAATATTGTCTCTGCAAAATTAGTTAGTAGCTCAAAAGAAGCAAACAAAAGAAAAAATGGCGCCTGCTGGAGGTCTGCGCTCTCCAAGTACTTTTATAGTTACCAATTTAGTATTATATTACATAATACAAATTATGGTAATATGAATTATATATATATATATATATATATATATATATATATATATATATATATATATATATATATATATATATAATTTTTTTGGTTTGTTTTTTTAATACATTAAATATACATATATATTATTCATTCATTTTCTATCGCTTTTCCTCACGAGGGTCGCGAGGGTGCTGGAGCCTATCCCAGCTATCTTCGGGCGAGAGGCGGGGTACACCCTGGACTGGTTGCCAGCCAATCACAATTTGGAGTCGCCAATTAACCTAGCATGTTTTTTTGGAATGTGGGAGGAAACCGGAGAACCCGGAGAAAACCCACGCATGCATGGGGAAAACATGCAAACTGCACACAGAGATGGCCGATGGTGGAATTGAACCCTGGTCTCCTAGCTGTGAGGTCTGCTCGCTAACCACTCGACCGCTGTGCAGCCCACGTATATATTAAATATAATTAAAATAAAACTGTAATTTAATATATAATATATATGATATTAATATACATATTACATATAATTAAAATATAAAATATAATACATTAAAGACAAACAAATACCATTTTTTTTAAAAATTAATAATATTGTCATGCAAAGTAGTGATTCTTCCTATTCACAATAATGTGCATGTTTAATATCTGGCGTATGGTGTTTACCCTGATTTTAATGCCCGCCATGGCTTCCCGGTGCGGATCAATAGTGCCTGTATCACCTCTGCAATACAAACTAAACGACCGTCAGTTACATCCTTCCTGTTACCCTGACAACATCCACGTATATGTGACAGGGTACTGATGTTATGCAGTACACTGCAGTAACATTACCATCTCTCTCTCTGTGCATTTGTGTCAAGAAAATAATGGTTCACTTCTGTGGTAGTCTTACACATGTGCACCAATCGCCGCCATTGGGTCATCAGAAAGAGTCCCAGCGAATGCTTGGGACATTAATTTGTGCAACAAAGCTTGCTTTTTTATGCTCTATTTTGAGAGATGGCATCAATAATTACTGGTCTTTTCTCCCTGCATACTGTACAATACATGTCATTAGTTATTTGCCACGCGGGCTGAACCCATTAAAGCACATTAATGTTTCATTGGCCCATAAGCACACTTGATATCTCTTGTCATGCAGAAAACCTACAGTATAAGGAAAAGCCATGCAGCTGCTCCTGAGATCCAATTAAGATACTGTAATGGCTTTGTTACTACTCCTGTGAAGGACGATGTCCTTCAGATAAGAAATAATCATAAAAAAATCACTCAGTACTAAAACTTCAAGTATAAAGTGTTGGCATTGGTATCAGTAATACTGGTATCAAATTGAGACTATTACATTGTTGTATTTGTATTGTATATACAATATATTGAAATGTCCTGTATTTACATGCTTACATTGTTGTATTTGCATTGTACTGTATATTGTATGTAAGGCAAAACCACTCAGTAATATTGAAACATTTCAAGTACAGTAAGTATTGGTAAAATTTCAAATATAAAGTATTGGTATCTACAATCCTGGTTCTGTATTTACTTCGTATCGAATCGATACCACAATTTGCAGGATCACTTACCCTCAAGAGGCGGCACGGCGGTCGAGTGGTTAGCGCGAGGACCTCACAGCTAGGAGACCAGGGTTCAATTCCACCCTCGGCCATCTCCGTGTGGAGTTTGCATGTTCTCCCCGTGCATGCGTGGGTTTTCTCCGGGTACTCCGGTTTCCTCCCACATTCCAAAAACATGCTAGGTTAATTAGCAACTCCAAATTGTCCATAGGTATGAATGTGAGTGTGATTGGTTGTTTGTCTATATGTGCCCTGTGATTGGCTGGCGATTGACCAGTCCAGGGTGTACCCCGCCTCTCGCCCGAAGACAGCTGGGATAGGCTCCAGCACCCCCGTGACCCTCGTGAGGAAAAAGCGGTAGAAAATGAATGAATGAATGAATGAACTTACCCTCAAGAGTTCCAGTGGTGATTTTACATCAAGTGTGCCAGCAGATGGTGCCGTTTTTCTTTCTGTTGGATATGTACAGTATTTGCTATTTAATACAGAAAATGACTAATAAATGTTGTGTATTAAGCACATCCCATATGCCAATGTGTTAAATGACCAGGAAAAAGTGATAGCTGACACTAATGAAGCATCATTGGTCATTATTGGTGTCGCCTTGGTCACAATAAAAGTACATAAATGCCATGTTTGAGCCAAATCACTTGCATTCATGGATGTTTAAGTTGTAAAGAAAAAATGCCTTTAGACAAAGCTCTGGGTGTTCCCAAAGAAAGGCTGAGGGCTCCAAGGGGAACCAAAGTGCCCCGCCCCGTGGCAGTAAATCTACAGGCATCATCATCATGCAAACATGAAGCTCTCTTGCAGTGACGATGACACATGTTGGCTGTCTTCTGTTAGTTATTGGCATTGTGCCATCGGGATATGCTAAATATTACTGATGTGTTACTTGGCTTCAAAGTACAACACAACATGTATCTCTGAACTTTCAAAGAAGAAAATAACTTCTCCATATTTTCCCTTTTTTTTACTAGAGAGACCATAATTTGAAGCTTTGAATGTCATTATAATGACATGCAATGGTGATGATCAGAAATGTAGTGTTGCAATATTTGCCTGCATTTCTGGGGGTAGAGAGAGTGGCTATTAATATAAATAGGATATGAACGTTAACAAAGATGGAAACGGGGAAAGAGAAGCTTGACTGCATGGTGGGTAATCCCCCTTAGTCTAGGCCTGTGAGGGAAGAGGAGGAAAACAACTTTAGGGAGGATTCAGGGCAAGCCTAAGCCTGCTCTAAACTTCATTCAATAAGTAGACTTTAGCCAGCTTAAAGTCATTTCAATAATGAAATGCCTATTTCATATATTTTCTTCTTAGTTTCACCAGGGTCTTAGGTGTGCTGGAGCCTAGCCCAGCCAACAACTCCTATAGCAATTTCTGGGTAAAACGCCTGCAAAATCAGGCATCTCAAAAAGGCCCTCAAGATTCCGGGCGGACTGGTAAAGGTCTGTCAATGTTTAAAAATCACATTGAATATAAGCAATTTTGATTTGGGTGGCTAATAAGTTGATACTTGAAATACGTAGATGGCCAGTGGGGTGACTATTGACTGTAGGGGTGTTACTTCATGACTGGAGGGCTCTAATAACATTCATTCATTTTCTACCGTCTTTTCCTCACGAGGGTCGCGGGGGTGCTGGAGCCTATCCCAGCTGTCTTCGGGCGTGAGGCGGGGTACACCCTGGACTGGTCGCCAGCCAATCACAGGGCACATATAGACAAACAACCATTCACACTCACATTCATACCTATGGACAATTTGGAGTCGCCAATTAACCTAGCATGTTTTTGGAGGAAACCCACGCATGCACAGGGAGAACATGCAAACTCCACACAGAGATGACCGAGGGTGGAATTGAACCCTGGTCTCCTAGCTGTGAGGTCTAACCACTAGCCTGCCGTGCCGCCCCTTCTAATAACATTAATTCATTCATTTTCTACTGCTTTTTCCTCACGAGGGTCGCAAGAGGGTGCTGGAGCCTATCCCAGCTGTCTTTGGGCGAGAGGCGGGGTACACCCTAGACTGGTCGCCAGCCAATCACAGGGCACATATAGACAAACAACCATTCACACTCACATTCATACCTATGGACAATTTGGAGTCGCCAATTAACCTAGCATGTTTTTGGAATGTGGGAGGAAACCAGAGTACCCGGAGAAAACCCACGCATGCACGGGGGAGAACATGCAAACTCCACACAGAGATGGCCGAGGGTGGAATTGAACCCTGGTCTCCTAACTGTGAGGTCTGCGCGCTAACCACTAGACCGCCATGCCGCCCTATGTAAATCTCCAGTGATTTTTAAAAACAACTGAGTGCACAAATCTAATCGAAGCAGGGTTCAAAGTTGACATCCAAACATATGCAAACATCCCCATGTGGCTAACTTCCAGTAGCATTTTAGCCTGACATTGTTATCCATTTCTGTGGGTAAAACCTCAAATGTTATGGAGTGTATACGTTTTTTGGGACACTTTGTATATGCTCATGCTGAAAGCTCCATTTCCATGAATAACTCTCTGCTCTTTCTCTCACCATTCTGTCCCACACCCCTTCCTCTTTTTCCCTTCCTCCATCCAACCATTCACTTCCATTCTCATCCCCTCTCTCTCTCTCTCCCCTCCTCTTTATTGGGCTCTGCTGTCCACATTTAGGACAGTCAGCAGTGTGTTGCCAGTCTGTGAGCTGGAGAGACACTCAGACGACAAACTTAAAGAAGAACTTATCTTCTTTTAAAGAAAAAAAAATTTAAATAAATGAACTCAAGAAGGGTCGCAATGCTTTCATTCTACCTTTTGGCTTTAGCTGGTGAGTCTTTTTTTTTGTTTGTTTTTTGCATGAGGATATGTTTCTGTTAATGCCAGTGTGTGTGATTCATACTTGCCGTCCCCCCCTCTCTCTCGTTTCAAGCCGCCATCCGAGCCCACACGGCATTGTTGCCGGGTTCCTGCAACTTTGAGGCCGACACCTGCGGTTACACGTCAGATGCAGACTTTACCACCTGGACCCTACACGAAGACGGTAAGGGGACACTTATTGTACATATGTGTCACATATGCATTATCATTTGCAGACATTTGCCATTCTGAGATGTTTACCTGCTGCATTTTTGATAGGGATTTTCTCTTAGCTGACACTTTTAAATCTAGTGAGAAGGATCACATCCACATCTGGTCTCCATTGGCTCCAACATCCTTGAACATCTGGACTCAGTGAAAGAGCACATTTAGGCAATTCTCAATTCAGTCCAGTCCCGAAGAGAGCTGTGAACAATCACATCAACATCGTGACAGTATTTGTTTATATGAAGGGATGAAAGCTTGTATCCATTCTCATGTAAGAATATGACCAATCATATCCTTTCATAAACATTTGCCACTTTTCCACCAATATTTTACTCCTGTATTATTACCGTCTATGGAGATTCCAAGGAGTTGTTTGGGGCTGACCAAGTCTTGGTCCAAGAAATGAATACTTGGTCGTTCCAGTATGAAGTGAAGGAAAGTTTGGACTTTCTCATTGGATGTCTTCACTTCTTGGAGACAAGAGTGGAGTACCTCTTAGGATGAGATCCTGCCCAAGTGGAGGAGTCTATGTACTTTGAGATCTTGAAAGGATGGAAGTGATGTGGACTGTGCATCACAATTTTCCGGTTCCTGCCGTCACCTACGGTCTTGAGTTTTTGGCTAGTCCAAAAAGACAAAGCAACCAAAAATGGAGGGAATCCTGGACGCAGGTGATGATTATGAGGTAGCGTCACTCTCCTCAGGTCACTTGTATGACCTCATCACCGGATGCCTTTTATGGTCATGCCCAGGACCCAGTCTTTTCACAATAGTCAAAAAGCCCCTTGTTACTGTAGGATTCTTGACACGTCTTAGGTTGCTGCCCCCCCATCCAACCGGAAGAAGCATATTTGTGTCCTTATCGTGTAAAGAAGCTATTACCTGTACAGGCAGTAGCTACCATTTTTGTCTTCTATTTCAGGACATTTTGTTGCCGTAGATTCTGTTTTGAACAACGACTCGGACAAAAGTACAGATGTGACAGGTATCTTGTTGAGTCCGGTTCTGGAGCAGAGCGAGTGGAGCTGCCTGAGGCTGGTCTACCAAATCAGCGGCTCAGGAAGCCTGCAGGTCCTGCAGCGCTTGGAGGGACAGAGTTTTGACAGGCCGCTGTGGAGTAGCCAAGAACCGTCAGACAGCTGGGTGATTGCAAGCATGGACCTGCACAACAGGACTGAGCCTTCCAGGGTAAAATTCATGTTATAGAAGTTTAAGCTTGACCCTTGATAAATATTAGTTTTCTAACAACGGTTTTTCCATAGCACCGTATAGACTATAGAATTAAACAGCATGATAAAGCACAGCTAAAGTCCTTAATTACACATAATAACAAACACTCCTGCAGTGACATATTGATGTAGTTAAAGGTTAAGCAGAAGTAGGTCAACATGCAGGGAGTAATTATGATACAAAGTGTGAGAACAGTAGAGCTCGTGTTTATACCGGTACGCAGAGGTGGCTCCGGATTTGACAAGGTCACGACCGACGAGATGGCGAACCATGTCTGTGCAAAGATGGGCCCCCTTAGCGCATAAACATTAAGTAACTTGCAGGGCAGACAATGGAGAAGAGAAATTTTCACTGAAAATATCCACCCTAAGTCGGTGATAATTAAACGAATATGAAATAATTCTAAACGTTCTGATGAAAAAATGCAAACTATGAAAAACAAAGCAAGCATTTCATTGACTGGCTGCATAAAGCAGGGATCTACTGTACTGTACGTTGTCTGACCTTTGATATAATCGCTCTCATTGGATGACATCATCCCATAGGAACATGTGTTGTCTATCAGGTTGTCATTGAAGGTAAACCTGGGCGGATGGCTGGGAGCAGCGTGGCCATATTTGAGATCCACATCAGCCCCGGATACTGCCTGGGTCGGTGATGTCACTCCTTCTTCACTCACACACCCTAAGACCCCTCAGACTTATTCAATCAGTCTATCAATCACACTGTAGTTACATTTAGTATGTTGCACAGATGCCTGACTGGCACTTCATTTTGAACTATGACCCCAATCAGTATGACAGGTGTAATGCGTTCTCTACATCTGGTTCTTCTCAGCACTCAGCTGGAAGTCATTTACACATAGACCAGCTTTAAAGTGGTCCACCATCATTATCATCATCCCATCATGGAAAGAGATGTAGATTCATTACACAGGAGCCCAAAAGAACACACAAAAAAAGTGATCATGGATTGTTTGACGTTTGTGCATGTAGAGTGTGACTATGAGGAAACTCACCTGTGTGGATACAACAACCAGTGGAATGCGAATGTAAACTGGTACGTGGGAAGTGGTGGCGGGGGCCAGCTGCTTCACAACAATCTGCCAGACGACCACACAAACAACAACAAGACAGGTGAGTAGTACTTTTTCAAGTCAAGATTAAATGTATATTCTGTGTGAACGTCAGGTTTACCAGTACAGTAGAGCCCTGTTTTTTTGTGAAAACGGGGAAAATCCACAAGTAATTGATACACCTTTCTGATTTTGGATCAACATTGGCAATAAAAGTGGCTGCCATTGTCATTAGACAAGGTTCAACTCCAGAACCCTCCCCATCACTCTTCAATTGCCATTGTTCACTCGCAACTAGGGTTGGGAATTATTTGAGTTTGAACAATTCTGGGGCGGCACGGCGGTCGAGTGGTTAGCGTGCAGACCTCACAGCTAGGAGACCAGGGTTCAATTCCACCCTCTGCCATCTCTTGCATGTTCTCCCTGTGCATGCGTGGGTTTTCTCCGGGTACTCCGGTTATTCCAAAAACATGCTAGGTTAATTAGCGACTCCAAATTGTCCATAGGTATGAATGTGAGTGTGAATGGTTGTTTGTCTATATGTGCCTTGTGATTGGCTGGCGACCAGTCCAGGGTGTACCCCGCCTCTCGCCCAAAGACAGCTGAGATAGGCTCCAGCACCCCCCCCCCCCAGCGACCCTCGTGAGGAAAAGCGGTAGAAAATGAATGAATGAACAATTCTGGTTCTGATACCTCAGTACGATTCTGGTTCCTACCAAGTGCTTTTTCTACCAAGAGGTAGGGTCATAAAAGTTTATATGGTTTAAATGAAGGCGCGAATGGATGGAGTGTCTGAACTTCTCTAGGAACTGTTAATAATAATAATAATAATAATAACAAATTACATTGCACTTATCCTTTCAGGATCATTTATCTCTAGCATTCTTTAAATCTGCAACTCACATGTATTTGATCACGTTTGTTCTTTGGCCAACATCTGCCACTTCCAAATATAGTAAAATGGCTTGATTTCATTTGCTATTATGTGAGCAACAGGAAATTTACTCCATCCCTTTTCAACTGGTTGAGTTGAACCCAAAACCGTCAGTGACAAAACAAAGCTGGCCGTTGCCTTGGTTCCTTTGGGGGTCCCAAGTCATAGTAGTCATGTCTGTGACAATAAAGTGCGTTATTGGTTGGGAAAATCTGAACTGCAGTTAAGATTTGACCAAGGTAAAGTTGTGGTGTCTTTGAGTGGCAAAAAGCAGTCCTTCTATATTTGCATACAAGCTTCATTGTCATCTGGGAGCATGCTGTTGTTGACTAGAAACTAGAAGATTGTAGATTTTGAACGTTGTACATTTGTTGGTTGTTGACTAGAAACTAGAAGATTGTAGATTTTGAACGTTGTTGATTTGTTGGTTGTTGACTAGAAACTAGAAGTTTGTAGATTTTGAACGTTGTCGATTTGTTGGTTGTTGACTAGAAACTAGAAGATTATAGATTTGTTGGTTGTTGACTAGAAACTAAAAGATTGTAGATTTTGAACGTTGTAGATCTGTTGGTTGTTGACTAGAAACTAGAAGATTGTAGATTTTGAACGTTGTAGATTTGTTGGTTGTTGACTAGAAACTAGAAGATTGTAGCTTCGGGCGAGAGGCGGGGTACACCCTGGACTGGTCGCCAGCCAATCACAGGGCACATATAGACACAAACAACCATTCACACTCACATTCATACTTATGGACAATTTAAGGAATTATTAAAGAGCAATTTAGCCACTGGGAATAATAATTTAACAACATTCTCTTTGGTCCATAGGTCACTTTATGTACGTGGACTCCATCTACTCCAAAACGTTCAAAGAAGTGGCAAAACTGGTGTCTCCGATGACCACCGTCCCCATGTCTGGCTGCTTGACGTTTCACTATCAGCGCACTGACGAAGGAGGGAACCTCTTCTCAGTTTACACTCGAGACCGACTGGGTCAGTACCAAGAGCTGTGGAGGGTGGAGCCAAGGAATACAAGCGAGTTTAGCGGGACAAACAGAGAGTGGATACCTGTGCAGGTGGACCTCAGGGCTCCTTACTCCGTGCAGGTAAATACGTAACATAACATGACACATGTTGCATACTACATGCAAAGTGAAATATGTGGCAGTTGTAGTAGTGTAATAATGGCTGACTGCACCGAAGGACATTGGACTCAGAGGTCAGAATTTGCGGCAATTGAGGCAAACAGGAGCTTTCCTCTGAAGCTACATTTGGACTATTGATCATTTTCCAGGCCACAAGATGTCCCTGCTTGGGAGAAATACTTTCAAAGTACCCAAGAACCTCTGAGCAAGGAGAATGCCCAGTGGAACACACAATGGTTGCCTCCAAATACTTGCTATGGTTTGATTTGGACAGCAAAGCATGAATACATTGCTAACTCAGTTTTTGTTATAAAATTGTTCCAGTTATGACAAAAAGTAAACTTCTTTCATCGTTTGTGATCATTGTCATTAGCTTCATTTACTCTTTCTTCGCCAGGAAGGATCTTGCATGCTCCTTGGAGCACCCAAGGTGAACTAGTATGTTACATGTAAAATTGTACGATGTACAAAAACTGATATTTTAACAAATAGACTGTAATTGGCTGGCGAACAGTCTCACCCGAAGATAGCTGGGATAGGCTCCAGCATGCCCGCGACCCTCGTGAAGATAAGCGGTATAGAAAATGGATGGATGGATGGGTTTTTTTTCTACCAACACCAGGGCATTCGAAAACAGTAAGCTGGGCAATAGAAACAATAGATGGATAGTAATGTTGTTTGTCATGCCCTTTAGGTGGTTTTCGAGGTGGCCTTCAATAGCCCAAGAGGTGGGCACGTTGCACTTGATGACATTTCATTTTCACCGGAGTTCTGCAGCTCTGACACAGGTGAGCTCAATCACTCACTGCTTCAGGTTCCAGTGACGTGCGGTTGCTAGTCCTGTGCAGGCCTCAACAATTAACCGCTTCTACCGGATATCCATTTGCATCGTTTTATCCTTTACTTTTATATTTTTCATCATGACACAGAGCATCCTCTGACCGCACGTCACTGTCAATTTCATCCAGTCATAGTCTCATAAATAATGTACATAAATGTGTCCAAGAAGGCACATGTACAAGCCCATCTGAGGTTTTCCACTGAAAGCTCAGAAGGCTTCAGAGGATGTGATGCAGTCACATGAAACTAAAATTGAAGTCTTTGGCATCAACTCGACTCAAAGAAAATACCATCTCTACTGTCAAACACGGGAATATTTTTGCTTTGAGGCTGTTGCTCTGCTAATGGTACTGAAGGACCTCAGTCACTGAGAGGTTGATGAAAGGGATATCATTTTGGATGGGAACGTCCTGGAACACTGAAGATGCGTCACAGATAGCTCTTCCAGCATCACAATAACCCAAAACACAACATGCTTGGCCAACAAAGAAACACATTACGATCCTGGTGTGGTCTAACCAAGTCTGCAGATTGTAAATCTCATAGAAAATCAGTGGAAGGAGCTGACAGATGGAGTTGCTAAGCAACCGTCTTGAATATCTTCAGAGCAACAGAACAACCCTAGTGACCGATGAAAGGAAAAGTGTGATGTGATCCACCATTCAGGGACTTCTTGACCTTGCGTCTTCAGAGCCACATTATCAACCCTCATCTGACATATCTTTTTTTTTTTTCCACAGAGCCAACCTTTGATCCCTCCATCGCCAACTGTGACTTTGAGTCAGGTTTCTGCCAGTACACCCAAGACCAAAAGATGGGATCGTTGTGGAGGAGGGTGTGTGTGAAGCCTAATATATTTAGGAACGGGGACCACACATCAGGAGCAGGTTGTATGTCTTTTTTTTTCTCTTCATAGGTATGAATGTCGGCACGGCGGTCTAGTGGTTAGCGCGCAGACCTCACAGCTAGGAGACCAGGGTTCAATTCCACCCTCGGCCATCTCTGTGTGGAGTTTGCATGTTCTCCCCGTGCATGCGTGGGTTTTCTCCGGGTACTCCGGTTTCCTCCCACCTTCCAAAAACATGCTAGGCTAATTGGCGACTCCAAATTGTCCATAGGTATGAATGTGAGTGTGAATGGTTGTTTGTCTATATGGGCCCTGTGATTGGCTGGCGACCAGTCCAGGGTGTACCCTGCCTCTCACCCGAAGACAGCTGGCATGGGCTCCAGCACCCCCCGCGACCCTCGTGAGGATAAGCGGTAGAAAATGAATGATTTTTAGTTTTGTTTAGTTTTTTTTAGTTGCATTGTATTTGTTAATTGTATTTGATGTCAGAGGTTATTCCGGTCCAAAGATTGTTGTTTCATTTTATTTATTTTTTTTATTTATTTATTTTAATTTTTTATAGCAGGTTGTATTTCAAGTTAACTGTCATTCTGATAGATGTAACTCAATGAATGTTACTTGTCATCTTATCATAGCTTGGCTCTGAGCGGAACTCGCCAAGGTGCTTGAGAGAACTAAACTGAACGAAACTGAACGGCTGAGAAAATAAAATAAATACAATTGTCTTGTTTATCATGGTTAATTGGTTCCAGACAGCGATTCAATATTAGTACATTGAATATTTTCATAGTTAAGAGTAAAGAAAACTGCCGTTTTTTTATCATTATTAGAGACCTGTAGACATGATATAACACCCCTATGGTCACCTTTACACTCCTGTTAATCTTTGTTTACACCACATTGCGTAACTCTTATCCAGGCTACAGATCCCAGGAGAAAATGTCAATAGAAAAGAGAAGGGGTGGGTTCTGGAGCTGAATCTAATCCGAACCGTATCTGGGCAATAATGTATTTTCCTTAATTTCTTAGTAAATTCATGAATGGTGACTCAATTGTTTTCTTTTTACTTTCAGGCAATTTCTTGTTGGCTCATTCCCAGCTGGGCACAGAGTCCAGCTACATGAGTCGCTTAGTGGGTCCCACACTGGCTGCCAACATGAAGTACTGCCTAAGATTTTACTTCACTCTCAGGGGTGAGAGGCACCTATTTCACATTTTGGCATCGATTATGGATGCATGTATGCGAGTGACTCACCAGCCAAGAAATAAGTGCAGGTTTCAACCACTCGGACCAGGCCCTGGCAGTGTATCTGCAACAGGGCAGCAGCCAGGAGAAGATCTGGACCCAGGGGGAGAAGTCCAGAGGAATATGGATAGCGACAGATGTGACCTTCCACACATCACAACCTGCCAAGGTCAGGACAGAAATTGTCTTAGGGAAATAACCTTTGATCCCAGTCGCGGTTCTGAGCCCCCTTATGTCAACCAACTCATCAATCATGATCTCCATTCTTGTTTTGCCTGCCCATATCTGTGGTGGAAGTCACAAGTTCATGTACAAGCAATGGCTAGTCTGAGTTTCCATTTTGGTGTCATGTCAAAGTCCATCAGCCGGTCCGAGGGACGTCAACATAAACGTGTTATGCTGTATACTGCAGGGGTGTTTGGCAGATCAGATGTGGCCTTAGGATCCCTGGTATATTGTACATCAGGGGTCTCAAACTCAATTTACTTGGGGGCCATTGGAACTCGGGTCTGGGTGAGACTGGGCCGTCTCAGGTTTTCCAAAAAAAAAAAACGCATTTATTAAAAACAAAAAAAATTAAAAAACTTTGGTTCCAATTTTCTACAAGAAAAGCTCTGATAAAACATTCCACTGTTCTCAAATATCTTCTCAAATAGGGTCTTGAGACACATGCTAACTCGCAAACTAGAGAGCTAGCGACCTAAACGGTAGCCTTCGAGTTATTTCCTTTAAACTTAAATAGCCAAAAACTTACCACTTCCACACAGATAGGGAGGATAACTATTAACAGTTATTTAACCTTTAACATGAACATTAATCAAACGTAATAATTTTTTCTGGGTACATGATACCATACAGCATCCATATCAAACTTGCGCGGGCCGCACTAACATTAAACTTTCATATCAAGGCGGGGGCCTCAAACTAGTGTCCTGCGGGCCACATTTGGCCCGCGGGCCGCGTGTTTGAGACCCCTGCTATTAAGTTTAAGAGAATTTTGTTCCATCCAAGTTTTGATATCAGTTAAGCAGTTGGTGAGGGTGGAGTAGATGTTGGAGTTGATATAAATTATTGTGTGTATCTGCTCTATAGGAGTCCACAACTCAATAAAAAGGGTAGAAAATGAGCGGGGGCCTCAAACTAGTGTCCTGCGGGCCACATGTTTGAGACCCCTGTTGTACATTGATCCCTCGTGGGAGTTTAAAAGTACTGGCAAAGAACCAGGAGAACGTGTGTGTTTTAACAACTGACCTTTGCCATTTAGGTGGTTTTCATCAGCACCTGCAAGAGTCTGTGGGACTGTGGTTCAGTGGCACTGGATGACATCAGCATGAGTCTGGGAGACTGTGAGCTGACAACAGGTAAAACATCTTTCCATGCTTCAGCAGCCTGGAAATATTTACGCCTCATTAGTGAGTCTGTCTTGAGTCTGTCTGTTTATGCAATACTCAACAAAACCAACCAAGTAAGATTCTGATTACATTTTCTTTGTGGTATTAATGACTTTTTCTGCTGCAGGGATGTCCTCATCCCTCCCAGGATGGTGTGACTTTGAAGCGGGTCTGTGTGGTTACACTCAGGACAAGCAGAGTGATGCTGGCGACTGGGAGTGGAGGAGAGGACCTACTCCAACCTCATTCACTGGACCCAGAGGAGACCACACGACCGGACTTGGTGAGACATAGACAAATATGATTAGCCTAGAATGAGAATTCCCTATGAATTAACAAAGCTGTTAATTGATTGACAGGATACTACCTGTACATGGAAGCATCTCCCATGCTTCCGAGCCAGACAGTCCGCCTGCTGTCCCGTCCTCTCAGGGGCTCGAGGGAGCCTCAGTGTCTGTGCTTCTACTACCACATGTACGGCTCAGGAACGGGTCAGCTCAGCGTTCACCTGGAAAAAGACGGAGAAGATGTTTTGTTATGGCAACGAGGAGGCGAGCAGAGCGTCGCCTGGCTGAGGGCTGCGGTGGAGTACCGGAGCGACGGCCAACATCAGGCAAGAATGCAAAAATAACTCACCCACTTTTTTTGGCTGGAGTTTGTCATGTTGCTTTTGAGGCATTAAATGGAGGTTTGCCCGTTTCCATTTGCTCTGAGTCTGAAACTGGAGGAAACCAACTAAAATGACTGTTGCACTGTCCCAGATTGTGTTTGAGGCAACGAGAGGTTCATCAGTCAGGAGTGACATTGCCATTGATGACATCATCTTGGAAAGCGAACCATGTCCAGGTAAATTTCCTGGCAGAATTCACGTCATTTGTCAGCCCCTAGTAGTGTAATGGTACAGCTGCTGCCGTTTTTTTTTTTTTGTTAATTTGTTATGCACTAAAAAGAAATTATTGAACAGTTTGTGGGTTCCCTGTGTTGATGCAATGATGTGGGTTTCAATTGGTTCAGATCTAGGTTCTAGGTGCGTAGTAAACACAGTTGAAGTAAGAGTGTATTTGCTTATTGAGTCTTTGTTTCCATTGCAGCAGCAGAGACGAAAGCCCCTGTGGAAACATTCAACGATATCGAATAGAGGCGATCAACAGCATCAGGCAGCATGCATGAACAGTTTTTTTGTTTGCACATTTGAGGACTCTAAAGCTTTTAGACTGCACACTCAAGCACGCGGTCACAGTTTTGCAGAACAGTTTCCATAGCCCACTATTGTACTTTGTACTGTGCCATAATAAAAACAAAACTGCTATGTTTATTTTCACATTTATATGCATTAGATTAATGCCCAATTAAAGCTACAGTTGTGATTGTGGTAGATTAGGATTATTAATAGTAATCAAAGAAAAGTCAAAGTTTGCATCAGATAAAAACGAATATATACAGATTTATTCAAATCACATACACACACTGTACATTCTATGGAAAAACCTTTGCAATTAATAAAAACCTGATTTGGTCCAAAAGATGGAGGTTACATGACACACGTCCCATCTTTCAGGTATTTCATAGACTCCATCTGCTGTGTCATAGCAAGAACATCCTGAAATCCGGTGCTGAGCCCGGACATATGCTGGAAGTACGCTTCTTTCTCCAACTGCACAGAGAGATTATTCACGCCGGCATCTTTCAAAATAGCCGTCACCTGCAAGAGACGACACAGTCGGGCCAATCATGTGTTTGTCTGTCATCATAAGTCAGTTTGGGAACATGCAGTAGATGGACTGGTAAATTGAGAGCTGTGCTTTCTGGTTCACTTCTCGTGCTGCTTTATGTGCTGCTTGGCTTTTCGGCACCTGTCAGCTGCTTCAGTACTCCCACAAGCCAGCTAATCTGGGTAGGACTCTTCAGCTGGATGGTCGCATTTACCTCTGATGTACACCATCAGGTTTCCGCTATGACTGGCACTGACCACTGTTTTAAAGGCTCACCAAGCATAAAATACAGTAAAACCTTTAAGGTCATAAATCATTTAACGACTGACAAGTGTTTCCCATACATTCATTCATTCATTTGAATGAATGAAATTTGGACTGCCACAGTCGGTATTAACCTGCTGTATGATGCGTTGCTCCACCGCATCTGACATGACCTGGAGGTGGATGGTCCCTGCGATCACGCTGGCTGAATGTCTCCAGAAATGAGGATCTCTGTATGACAAAACTCCTTCAATCTTCTCAATCTGGAAAGACAGCACACTGAATCAGTTGAGTCTTTATCACGATTATAACATTTCGCTGGATGATAATTGTCCTCCAAATTATTGTCAACGCTATTTTGAGACCATTTTTTTTCTTCCGTGCAGTTATTACAAATGGCATAATAATTACATAAGTACACAGCATCAAAAGCAACACACTGGCATTTCTCAAGAGTATTTAACATTGCAACTGGAAAGTCAAGAGCGTTTAAATAAAATAAACATATCAAATTAAATATACCTAAAAACCCCAATGAAAATAAAATTGACCTATGTGAAAAATAAAATTTAATAAATTGGTGAATCAAGTCCATCCATCCATTTTCTATACCGCTTATTCTCATCTGGAGTCTACCCCAGCTGACTTCGGGCAAGATGCGGGGGGTACACCCTGGACTGGTCGCCAGCCAATCACAGGGCACATATAGACAAACAACCATTCACACTCACATTCATACCTATGGGTTATTAAATCTCTACTCAAAATTGTACTTTAATAAATAATGAACATTGTTTATTATTCTGTAAAAGGAACACTATGTAGGGGTGATGGCTGCTGTTGCGTAATGGGGCCGAGTAACGTCAGGCTCGCTTCACGTATGTGGGAAGTGGTGGTGACAATGCCTACCAAGCAAGCGCATGATCAGTTCGTGCCAATGCATATCATTTTCGCTCACAAATTGCATGCTACATGCATAATTTAACTATGTGTAAACAGAATGCAAACAGGGCACAGACGAGTCTTGTGGCATAAATACATAATTAAATGACGGGCATTGCCACAGCAAATTGCAGGACAATGCAGGGCAAAATGACGCTTTACTCCTCACTTGCATCTCTGTGTGCACTCGCCAACAGCCCCGCCTCCACCCACTGGCACAAAGAGACTGAATGACTGGACAGGAGGGTTCACTCACTCCGTTCATTCCGCCATAGAACCAACACACCCAGATGTACAGAGTGAACCCTCTTGTCATCCAGGCTCTTTGGTAGACAGTGAGGAGGCAAACACATGTGCATGCACATGTCAATATATGTAGAACAGCAAAATTAGCAGGTTTGTTTGTATTTATCGTATGGATAATTGCTGGATTGATTATCATAACATGCCTATCTACCACATTTCTAAAACACTTGCTATATTCAAATCTTACAGCTTTTTTGACTTTTCAGTTATTTTGCCATAAAAGTATCCTCACCTTCTCCAGAGCATTGTTCAGGTCCTTCTCGTGCTCAGGGGGGGTTCTCAGCAGAAGAACCTCACAAGCATCCTTTAGCAAAGGTATGACACTGAGAAAGATGAGTGTGGCAATGAAGAGGGAGCAAATAGGATCTGCGATCAACCAGCCAAACTGGCGGATGAGGATGGTGGAGATGATGACGCCGACGCTTCCCAATGTGTCAGCCAGGACATGAAGGAAGACGCCTGAGAGGAACACAGGAGCGTTACATTCAGCTTCCTGGATGCTTTTATATTCAACGTACCCCTCATGTTGGCATTCATGCCCCCTGAGCTGTGGGAATGCCCGTGCCCGCCATGTCCGTGTCCGTGACTGCCATGCCCGTGTCCGCCATGCCCGTGTCCTCCGTGAGTGTGGCCGTGGCCTCCGTGGCTATGGTCGCCATGGGATTGTCCGTGGTGTGAATGGCTGTGATCGTGCGTCGAGCAACTTTTTCCACCGTGGGAGTGAGCGTGGCTGAAAGCGCAGATTCCCACAAGGTTGACCAATAGGCCGCCGACAGACACCGGCTGTAGTAGACACCATGCGGAGGTCAGATTGATTATTAGAGTCAATCACTGTTAGACTCACTCATAGTGTTATAATATGTGCTGTTAAATGTAAACATCACAAGACTGTACTAACAAAGTGATCAAAAGGAATAACAATAATGACACTATTAATACACAGCTTTCAAAAACAATATGAGAATGACAAAATTATAAAACTGATCTCATAACCATGATACTTTCATATCACCACGATTGAGTAGTTGAATATCACTGAAGATGGAAAGCATTTCACTCACAGTCAGCATGTCTGTGTTTATGTTAGGAGGGTCCACTAAACGGGTAACAGACTCCACAAAGACAAAGAAAGCGATGACCATCAGGAAGAGGCCATTGATGAACCCAGAAAGAATTTCGACACGTCCATACCTGAAAATACAACAACAAATCATGACTGAACACAAATACTACTACGGAGTCCCACAATATGTCTCATTGGAGGCAAAAAAAAAACATTTTACCCATAGGAAAAGATCCTGGTAGCTTTCCAACGAGTCATTAGAGCGGCAAACAGGCCGAGGACTAAAGCTGAGCAGTCAAACAACATGTGGAAGCCATCCGAGATCAGTCCGAGACTGTTTGTCCAAACACCATAAAAGAGCTCTACAAAGGTGAAAGCCTGGAACGCAGAAATCGTCACATAAACATATCTTGACAGCAGTGGGTCAACTTCGCTCAGGAAATTCATTTCATAAGAAAAACACACGGACTGGATAAACAGTCAGCAGGACTTTGCTTGTCGTGGTTTATGCGTTCTATGAATCCATACATTGCCCATGAACATTCATTATACTGTACATACCAAGTTGAGACACAGGAAGTAGAAGATCTGTCGTGAGTCGTACTCTTCCAGGATCTGCTTAAGGGAATCTTTGATGAACCGTGGCAGGGACTGAGATGTGTGCTGCAAGGCGTCACCCATGAAGTTGTACAAGGGCGTCCCTTCAGGTGAGTAACCCACCAGGGTGCCCTTTTGACCTTTCTTTGAAGGGGATGAGAGAATACTGGATGCTACAAAGGGAAGAATAAAGGCCGCAACTCTTAATAAAATGAGCACCAACCTCAGATTGTGGACAGTCAGAAGATGCAGTGACAACAGTCTCACGCATAAAATGAGGAAAAAGTGGTAAATTCTGGTTTTCTGACTTTGTTGGGAATTTTTGTGCATGGTGGATCCCCACACATTTACCATTCAATATTCATGGCCCCATCAATTCACAGATTTTTGGACTTCAATTCTATGCCAAAGGGGGGACTGTGAATGACAAGTTTTGGATTTGGCTGACTTGGACGTCATTCCTGCTTCTCGCCATTTATGTTAGTACACATCGTTGCTGTGATTGTGCAGTAGTGGAGTCTGGAATGCACGGCTTGTATCGGAGTACTGGCCAACAAAACCCGATACTCGTTTGTTTGCTGATATCAGAACAATATAAATATTGGCATGGAACACTTCAAGTATGTGCTGATTTTAGACACAACATATAATAATAGTGGCGGCACAGCGGTCGAGTGGTTAGCACGCAGACCTCACAGCTAGGAGACAAGGGTCAATCCCACCCTTGGTCATCTCTGTGTGGAGTTTGCATGTTCTCCCCGTACATGCATGGGTTTTCTCCGGGTTCTCCGGTTTCCTCCCACATTCCAAAAACATGCTAGGTTAATTGGCGACTCCAAATTGTCCATAGGTATGAATGTGAGTGTGAATGGTTGTTTGTCTATATGTTCCCTGCGATTGGCTGGCGACCAGTCTAGGGTGTACCCCGCCGGGTTGGGATAGGCTCCAGCACCCCCGCGACCCTCGTGAGGAAAAGCAGTAGAAAATGAATGAATATAATAATAGTAATAAAAGTAATAGATATCTATATTGATGAACAGATGTGTTGCCAAGTCATTTGTGGTCAGTAGATATGAGGTGTGTTAAGAAGCAGTGTTACAGTGCCATCTACTGACCACTACTACATACTTCACAGTATAATGTATTTGTGAGTGAAGGCAAATAAGTAGCGTCAAATCATTTCCTCTTTAGGTTGTGCCAGATCTATCCATTGAAGTCCAAATAAATTTTTTAAAACACACACACATACATATATATATATATATACATATATATATATATATACATATATATACATATATATATATATAGTAATAGTGACCACATATATATACACATTTTAAATATATATAAAATATTTTTTCTGTATGCGGCACTCCTACCTAATAGGAAAAAGTTTTGTCTCAAATATAGGAAGTAGAAATTCATTCATTAATTCATTTTCTACCGTTTATCCTCACAGGGGTCGGGGGGGTGCTGACACCCTGGACTGGTCACCAGCCAATCACAGGACACATACAGACAAACAACCATTCACACTCACATTCATACCTATGGACAATTTGGAGTGGCCGATTAACCTAGCATGTTTTGGAATGTGGGAGGAAACCGGAGTACCCGGAGAAAACCCACGCATGCACGGGGAGAACATGCCAACTCCACACACAGATGGCTAAGGGTGGAATTGGTCTCGGGTCTCCTCGCTGTGTGGCCTGCACGCTAACCACTCGATTCAGCCCGAAGTAGAAATTAAGAACCCTGTTTCAGGAGCAACTCTATGACTTACACATGATGAAGAAGACAGCACTGACAAGCACCCCTCCAGAGAGTACATGCTCCGTGCTGATCTCGTGTGGCGGTTTGCTCATAGAGCGCAACTGGTCGGTCAATGGGTGGGTCCAGAAGTTGGCGAGAAGCAGGGAACTGGAGAAGAGTGCAATGGCGCCGTAGCGAGCGCACCGCTGCACCTCCATCTTTGCACTGCAGATGGCCTCCACGTAAAACTCGAGGATCACCACAGAGAAGATGATCATGGCAAAGGGCAGGATGAGAGAAGACCATGACTCTACTTTACTCTGCAGACAAAGAGTGAACTTTTATTTTTTTTTTTACAGCTCCAGAAATGCTTTTCTAAAGGAGACTGCACATTAAAGTTCATGTCTGTAAAGTGCTTCAGTGACTGTTAAATCATTTTGCACTTACTTCAGTAGTGGCTGACAGGACTATGACCCAGGGCAGCAGCACCACAGCAGACACCAGGTTGTCAAGGGCATACAGGCGCTTGGATCCACCAAGTTCCACTGAGAGTTTCCTGGAGGCTGTGCGGAAGCCCACTTTCAGGCACAGGGAAACCACCAGAAGCACAACACCACCCTGGTGAGAAGGAGCAGACAACACACTGATTAATTTAAGAAGAAAATAGCCTTGAAAAAAAATAGATGAGAGCAACACTTTGAATAAAATGACTTACTTTGTGATCTGCAACTCCTAAAAATGCAATAGTGGTGTAGAGGAAGTGCGTTAGCGCACTGTCGTGATGTCCTTCAGCTGCCAGGGGTGTCAAGGCTCACACGTGGGAAACAGAAATGTGATAACAAAACATGATGGAATTAAGGATACGATGCTCTGCCATTTTTGCCATGAGATCATCGTTATCAAAGAGGAGTAGGCAGATTACTGCGATGATGAAAAGAGCAGCGCCTCTGGTCTGGAAAACAGATGTTCAACCATCATCATTATACATAGTAGTAAGTGTGCACTAGGACACTGTGCATAAGCTCCATTTGGTACAATCAAAATCATCCTGGGTTCATATGGAGTGAACCCAAAACTGACTAATGCATTTTAGCGGTCAGACCGATGTGTCCAAAGGAATTACAGAAAAGATATATGTAGACAGGGTGGCACGGTGGTCAAGTGGTTAGCACGAAGCCACCCTCGGCCATCTGTGTGTGGAGTTTGCATGTTCTCCCCGTGCATGCGTGGGTTTTGTCCGGGTACTTCAGTTTCCTCCCACATTCCAAAAACATGCTAGGTTAATTGGTGAATTAATTGGTATGAATGTCTATATGTGCCCTGTGATTGGCTGGCGACCAGTCCAGAGTGTACCCCCCCCCTCGCTCGAGGACAGCTTGGATAAGCTCCAGCATCCTTGTAAGGAAAAGCGGTAGAAAACGAATGAATGAATGAATATATGTAGACAAGTACACCTATACACACACTATACAGTATTCACTATAGGGGTGCACTGATCCCAGACCTATAGTGAAAGCCTGTAGAAAGCCGCTTCCAATTTTTTTACAATGAAAAAAGGCTGAGAAATGACTAATAATATAATATAATAATAGGCCGTTGCAGTCCATTTCGTAACACTGTATTTTGTAACACTGGGGTAACAATTTCTTCTACATTGACCACTCAACAGACAGCAGCAGCCTTGCGCCACACTGTTTAACAACAAATCCTCCAAAAAAAGACCCACACCCCACACCTAGTACTCTCTGCAGTTGAGTAAATGCAGGTGCCACTTTGATGTATTTTGAACCCTTAAGATACTAAAACCAGTCCAATGCAAGTTAATACTAGGGATGTAAATTGCTAAGGACTCATACCACTCAGCGCACAGACTGTTTGCCCTCCTACCCTCAGGGAGGCGCTATAGGAGCTTAGGAACAGCTTTTTCCCAACAGCTGTCTCCTTGTTGAACTCTGTCCCCCTTTGCCCACCCCTTCCGCTGATCTATGCCCCCCCCCCATCACTTCATTGCACTATTGTACATATTACTGTAATATCTTGCTGCATTCATAGATCATACTGTTTAAAATTTATATAATCTGCAATAGCCATACTCTAGTCACTTCATTGCAATACTGTACATATTACTGTTATTATATATTGTCACATCCATACTGTTTATAATCTGTATAATCTACAGTAGCCATATTATAGTCATTTATATCCCTGTACATATCCTCACTGTATTATAGTCATAGCCTGTTATATTTTCTTCCATAGATCTGTCCATTTTTTTCTACATTTACTTACTACTAAGGTACTTACTAGTACCTTAGTAGTACTGAAGGTACTTAAGGTACTTAATTGCACTTCTTGTTGGATGCTAACTGCATTTTGTTGCCCTGTACCAGTGACATGAGCAATAACAATAAAGTTGAATCTAATCTAATCTAATCTAAATGAGGGCTATTTACCTTGGATGGTCCTCCTCCTGTGCTGGTAAAAAGGACACCAAGGAGAGCAATCACCACCACATCACTATGCTCAAAAAGTAGTAATGTCCTGAAAAAGAAACACAGAAGCGCTTACTGGCACCATGAAAGGTTTCTGAAAAAGTGCACCAACAAACTCTAAGGTAATTTATGTAGAATGACATGCACATTTACCTCAGAGGTCCACAAAGAGTCAGCCCAAAAAACCCCAGCAGGGATATGATGCAGCTGAAAACAGCATGCTTGAGTAGCTTTATCCACTAGAAATACAACCATTGATAAGAAAATGAGTTAACCATCATGGCGGGACATACATGTCTAATAGCCCAACCTACCTGTCTTTTTGAGATGACTTTTCCAGACGAAAACGGTTTTTGAAAGAAAAGTAAAACAACAGCAGACCTAGGAATAATGGCAGATCATGGTCAACTCCTTGGAAATCTCAAAAAACATCTCAATTGGACGAGCATGAAGTGTCTTTTCCTCTAGCATAGCAATACCTTGGACAATACTCACCCTAGCTTTAATATGAAGATAAACTGGACAATGTGAACAACCTTAAGGATGTCATATGATTCAAATATCCCCAGGGCCTTGAGGATCTTGGAGATCACCAGTAAAATGATGTACTTGGTTAAACTGCAGAGGAAAAGGACAAGGTAATATAACATAAGCATGTCTCTGAGGTATAATGTAATAAAACATTAGGGGAAATCTAACAGGAGGATAATTGTGTTAGTCAACATTAATACTGTACCTAGCATTAGGAACCTCGACCATTCCTAGTTTCCTCCCAGAGAGGACGTTGCTACTGTATTTCTCCTCCATGTTCAGCCGGTTGGCTTTACGTCCCCAAGTGCTCTTTATATCATTACTGCTCTCTACCAAATTAAATTAAACAGTCTCATCTTGGTTTGTAATTTGAATTACATCATAGTCGCGCTTTGTAACTATTGTCGATGCCACACAAAGGTATAAGGAACCCTTCAATGGAGGTTGGATATAAGCTAACTAGCTAGCTAACCATCTGGCATGTCAGGTTATATCTACCCTTTGACACAGTGACGCGTTGTTTTATATGTGTAAACATGGACTACATCTATATCGGATCAATAAATAGCAACCGAGACGCAGCATATTAAAAACAAATACTGACGTATGTCGGGACTAAACACGGAAAGCAAGACTACCGGAAAGCCTTTCGGAAGCTTGCTGTAAACAGTCCACGTCACTTTCTTCTTCCTTTTTGTTTTAATAGCAGGCTAAAACCATGACTTCAAAGCTGCACACCGCCACCTACCGTCTCGGCATTTGAACTACAGCGTATAATGTGGTGGAACCTTTACGTTACATATACGTAACCTATACATTAACTTCTTTAAAAATATTGGGTGGCCGAGTGGTTTTGCTGAAGCCTGTTGCAGCGCGCTCTCACCGGGAAAGGTGCATTAATGTCGGAGGCGCGGTGCGTCGCAGGTGAAGAGAACCACAGTGCTCACTGTCTGGAACACGGTAGTCCCCTCACATTTGGCTTCTGCGCTCCATTGCACCAGTGGTGCCTCTGACATGTGTCCGACAATGAGTGCTCCTCCTCGGCAAGCGAGGTGAGTTCATACACGGTAAGGCTGGAGTCTCCAGCCAGTAGTTCTCCAAAGGCTTTATTCATTTGTTATCAACTCCTATACCCACTAAATTATATTAAGTGTTTATTTGCAGTAGTCAGGAAGTGGTTTGGGACTGTGACCAATCACAGCAGAGTAGGCGTGCCCAGAGGCGGGCTATGGGTGCAATCAATTTTAAAAAGGCCTTTTTGGCTGGACACACAAATCCAAGTAAATACAGCTGGAATAGGTGTAGATTCTGGAAGATCTGGAAAGGTTTTCTGTGCGCATTATTGTGTGTAGCTGCTCCACAAATCAATACAAAGGGTAAAAAAATGAGCATAATAGGTCCCCTTTAAACATAAACATACATGTTGAAATTACATAGCCTTTGCTATTGCTGTTTAATACCAACTTTATTAGATCATCAATTCAATATATGTATATGTGGTGGAAAAGTTGGCATCAAGTTCCAGTAATGTAGTTCTTTAGTGGGGGCCACAAAGTCCAAGGAGGATGTTCTCAAAATGATTCTTGGTGTCCTTCTGTGAAACAAACTGTGCTTAAAATCGCTGTACATGTATTCTAGTATTATTTGATGAAAGCATTTAAAGATCAATTAAAAGTTACCAATATGTCCTCCTGTAGTGTGGTGTCATACATGGCCCTGTATTCCTCCAAGATCTTCTTCAGGTCGATTTCAGAGCGGCTCACCAGCACCCTGATCAGCGTGTCTTCACATGTGCCATGGCCCTGACGGAACATAGCATTCATTATTAGAAACATAAGCACATAACCATATACAAAACCTGATGTTTATACGCACCTTCATAGCCCGATGTAGCTTCTCAGCGAAGAAGGCAGGTGTGCTCCAGGCGCATTTCACTTGAAAGAAAACAATCACAACATGCCGTCTAAACCAGGGGTCTCAAACTCAGTTTACCTGGGGGCCACCGGAGCTAGGTTCTGGGTGAAGCCGGGCCGCATCAGGTTTTCAAAAAAAACCCAAAACGCATTTATTAAAAACTGGAAAAAAAATAAATAAAACAACTATCTTCAATGCTTTTGCTTCTGCTATACCCTACACTTTTTCAGTACTTTGGTTCCGGTTTTCCACACCAAAATATCTGATAAAACATTCCACTGTTCTCAAATATCTTAATTTTTATTTTTCTATACACTAAATAAGATTAAAAATAATAAACAAATTAAGAATAAAGACAATAAATCAATCAATCAGTATTAAATAATTAAAATAATAATAAAACAGCAAATAAGAAAAACGTAAGAAACCACATACAGTTGGTAGAGAAATTATTTTTTTCAGATTCAAATGTACAGTATTAACAGTTATTTAACCTTTAACAGGAACATTAATGAAACGTAATCATTTTACACAATTAGCAAGTTAGCATCGTACTCAGTTCCATCTGGGAGCAGCGTCGTAACTTTAACAACATGTTTGATGAGATGCTTTATCTTGACGTGTATTTTCCGTTTTATTCGAAATCATTTCCTGCAATTTATTTTTACCCAGCGTCATAAGCCTTTAGCTTCATTGCTAATCCAAAGCAAAACAGGGCGGGGTAACAGGGTAGGGTAACAGTATGGGCGGGGCAAAATCATGTTAATTGTGTCCGGTGTGCACACAGCTTTAAGCTGTCATTTCAACATTAAACTTTGGTATCAAGGTGTGGGCCTCAAACTAGCATCTCGCGGGCCGCAAGTTTGAGAGCCCCAGTTTTGTTAAGTTCATGAAAAAGGAAAAGATAGCATCATGCTCACCAATATCAATGAGACAGTCTTCAATGTCTCCTCTCAGTTCCATGTTCAGAGCTTTAGGTAAGGTCATGTCGCTGACACAGGCGTACCTCTGGAACGCTAGCAGGCAGAGGGGAAAACAAACAATCACACGTAAAAATACTTGTTTCGTTGCATCGTAACTCAACTCAAGTCCCAAAAAGTGCACATTATGCATTGCTCTCTGTTCCGCCTGTTTGTCAAGATGGGTGTGGTTGTACCTGTTTGTTCATTTCAGAATGAATGCTGATTCCACAGTCAAACAACAATAAAACAGTCACGTGGTTTTTAGTCACTCAAGTACTTTTGGAGAGTTGCGGTCCGCTGCGTGTCGTCAGGATGTTAATGAAGGCAGAGACATCCACTCCTTTTGTATTCTCACCAGCTTCGAAGAGAGTCTGCAAAAAAAGAAGATTGTTTTTGTGAAAGTGACTGAACACGTCAAACAGCATAAATCCGGAGTTATGCAAAGTGTGGCCCGCGGGTTATTTGCAGCCCGCGGTGCAATATTTATTGGCCGGAATATGAAGGAATATGAAGAAAAGTAAATAATATAAAAGCGGCTATCGCACCCTATCATTTTTTTTGCATGTGGTCCCACAAAAGGCATTGACATCTCTGCTTATTTTCCTTAATAGAAACGTTGTGTTATCCCAACTAAGTACCGTTGCATCCTTTTGGGCTTGATCCATGTCAACTACTGTGTCTTCATCTTTTTGTGTATTCAGCATGGCCAGAAGAGCGGTGGTAAAATCGCCTCTGGTTTCATCCTTGATAACATCCTCCAGGTCTTTATTGTAGTCTGAAATAGCATCAGAATGCAGAATGAAGCGTGACTGCAGTGTTTTGACTATAGAACTGTCTGCTATGTACTACTACCATTACTTTTTTTTAAAGAAATACATCATTTATATCCTTATTATATACCCTTACAGCAGTGTTTCCAAACTTCATTGAGCTAAGGCGCATATTTTAGATTAAAAAAGCCTCAAGACAGAACAAATTATATCTCATAATTTTTTATATATCAGCCGCACCCACTAAATTTCAATAAAAAAACAAATTTCTACATTGCAGGAGGTCATTGCTCAATATAACAGTCTGACTCACGGTGTCATCTTACAAAGAAGGCTAAACTCATCCCACAGCAACTTAACACTCAAAAGGTATACCGAATAAATATTAGAATACAAGTATAAAATGAAAAAAAGAACATTTTAAAAATTTCACATCATACATTGTCTGAACAAAGCATTTCATTGGAGGACAGGCAGCATACAAAATGGATGGATAATGCTGCAATACTGCCTCAGCACAGAGCGAGGCTGACGGCATTTTGGTGAAACTATGTGATGACTTTAGTGTTCTTTGTTAGATGACACTGTGATTTACACTGTCTACACTGAAGTAGTCTGGAACCTCAAACCTGCTTTAAAGGCCTTTTTCAGCTCTGCAATCTGTTTATTTGTCCTCGTTGCCAGAACCTCCACAAGGACATCCTCATCTGTGCCAAATCCCTGTTGTATTAAAAGTAAATGTTATTAATTTGTAATTTTAGGGAAATGTTCATTCTCATAATCACACTATAATATAAATGGCACTCTCATTCATCAAATAAACAATTAAGTATGAGTTAGTCCATAATTTTAAAAGCTGATAATTACCTTTGTTGCATCTCTGAGCAAGTGGGCATCAAAGTGTGCTGGATTCATCAACAAGGCCAGAGAGATGTCCTCTAAATCTGACCTGAGAGCAGACTTGAGAGCTCCACTCAGTGACTGCAACACATTGGAAGGATCGGCTGATCAGTTCTTTTCTGTCATGACCCCCAGGGGGACAGAAATGTTTGACTTGCGTGTTGAGTGCAACCAACTCATCTCATACTGTGTACTGTTCCACTGTTTATAATCCCTCCTTTATTGCAACTAAACAACTCCAGACTCAGCCGTGATAAGTGAATTCCCGCTGGGTAGGATTACTTATTTGTTAACGGAATATTTGTAACCTGTTTACGACCTTCTAAACACATTTTTAACATTATTAAAGCCCTCTAGACACCCCTATAGTCACCTTTAAAGTGGCATTACCCAATAAAGTAGACATACTAAGAGTACATAAGACATAAGGCTCATGCTTGTGTGTGTGTTGTTGTTGTTTATGTTTTTGACCAGAGTGGCAGGAGAACAGGAAGTGATGTCAGGGGTTAAGAATTGAATTTCACCTTAGCGTGGGTATGACGTGATTATTAGGGATTATTGTACCGGTTCTGAGCTCATTGAAACTGGCAATAAAGAAATCAGGTCTGGTGCTTGTGTGTCTCACTGAACATTACAGTAACATTACTGCCACCAAGTGACCAGTGTAGAATATTCCATATCATGACAATGTCTTTGAACGCATCTTCTAAATGCCAATTTTCCAACATACTGTCGACTCACCTCCCCAGTGGAAGCCTCATAGACAGCCTTTATCTTCTGTCTCTGCTCATTGTTCCTTTTGACCAGGATTGAAATTATCACATCTTCATCCACTCCTGCAAGGGAAAACTTCATTCATTCATTCATTTTCTACCGCTTATCCTCACGAGGGTCTCGGGAGGTGCTGGAGCCTATCCCAGCTGTCTTCAGGCGAGAGGCAGGTTATACCCTGGACTGGTCGCCAGCCAATCACAGAGCACATATAGACAAACAACCATTCACAGTCGGCAATTAACTTAGCATGTTTTTAGAATGTGGGAGGAAACCAGAGAAACCCACGCATGCACGGGGAGAACATGCAAACTGCAGGGTGGAATCGAACTCGGCCTCCCACTCGTCCGCCGTGCAGCCACAAGGGAAACTTTTGTTTCCTTAATCTGTATTAGAAAAGTGGACCCTTGAAAGAAAATATCTCATCCTTATAATGCGTATATATGAGGTATATCAAAAATAGACATTATTTGCTCTCGCTCTTGCTAACTCCCATAAACAATGGGGATCCAGAATGATCATAGAATGAAAATAAACATTTACAGCATAATAATGAGTATGCATATTCCAAGCAGAAGTCAAGATACAAGATAAAGATTGCACATACCTTTATTTTCTATGGCGCTCTGCAGAACTGAAGCATCATGGCTGGCATTGAAGTTTGGGTATGGTGCTACCGTACCATAAAACACGGGCGTCTCTTTCCCTCTCAGCTAAAACATAAGCACAGACAGTGTGATTTTCCCAAGTGCAAAACATCATATAAGGCTTGTTATTATCCAAACGTCGGATTGACACACAAATACAGTAAATTCCTTGCATGACAACCATAATATTACAATGCACACCTTAATGGTGTCTTTCTCTGGGTCTCTGTCATGAATTATATTTTGATAGAATTTCTTGAAGAAAGACATCTTTTCTGGGCAAGATGGTCAAACCTGGAAAACTAATGAAAAAGTCTCAATAAGTAAACATAATTCCTTTTTTTTTTACTTTAAAACTAAGACAATCTTACCTGAGGTGCTGAAGACAGTCTCCACACTCTACTGCATAAATAGAAAGTATCAGGAAGTTTTAGAGTCTCCACCCATCAGATGAGTGTGCAGAAAAAAATCTTGCTTTCCTGTCACCTGCATAAAATCAGCCTCAACAGGACACACCCAACAATGACTGGTCTGACGACTTCTCTTCAGACTTGTCTTGTGAATAAATGCGTCACCCTTTAATCAAACAATCATTTAACACAAACCTACAGTGAACGGTGACATTTCCGATACATTTTCCTAACTTACTGGCGATGCAAGCCCAACTACTGACACGTCATCAGGACAATGCACTGTTGTTTCATGTGGTTCAACCAGATCATCTACATTTTACTCCCTTGTCTTGACCAGTCTGTAAAGCTTAAGGGGCACACATATATGGAGGAAATGCTATTATTCCAATCATTATCAAGTCAAATGTTCTGACACTCAAGGGGAAAAAAATTCATTTATAGGATGACAATACCTAATAACATAATACCAGCATGCCCTTCATATTATTTTATACACTCAAAATTATTCAACCTTTATAAGTTTCTCAATGTGCCGTATTGAAATCCTATTTATCGGTTACAGTTTGTACCAATCAGTAATAAAGTCACTCAATAGTTTTAGCCAATTGCTATTGTTGACTCCAGTTTATTTTCAAGTGTCCCACAGGGATCTGTGCTTGGACCAGTATATGCTTCCCTTGCAGGACTGTATTATCAGAAATCGGAGGGGGGACACAACTTTATTGATCAATGAACCACATCAGCTACCAAAACTTCAGACGTTCCTTAATGACTTCAAGAAATGAATAACTGGTAGTAAACTACTAGACGGCACAGTTAGGAACCTTGGCATTACATTTGATAAGAGCTGATGCTTTAATTCACACTTACAATTGTATAGAACATTCATTCATTCATTCATTTTCTACCGCTTGTCCCCACAAGGGTTGTGGGGGTGCTGGAGCCTATCCCAGCTGTCATTGGGCGAGAGGCGGGGGACTGGTCGCCAGCCAATCACAGGGCACGTACAGACAAACAACCATTCACAGTTTCACACTCACATGTACCGGAGTACCCGGAGAAAACCCACGCATGCACAGAGATACACAGAGATGGCCGAGGGTGGAATCGAACTCTGCTCTCCTAGCTGTGTGGCCTGCGCGCTAACCACTCGTCCGCCATGCAGCCCGTATTGAAAGGCCTGTATTATGATTTAAAAATGTAGATTCTAAAAAGAAATGTAATTCACAATGGGGGACTGAATAATTAAGTAAGTAATTATATAATTAAGTGCGGCATGGCGGTCAAGTGGTTAGCACGCAGACCTCACAGCTAGGAGACCAGGGTTTAATTCCTCCCACATTCCATAAAAAACACGCTAGGTTAATTGGCGACTCCAAATTGTCCATAGGTATGAATGTGAGTGTGAATGGTTGTTTGTCTATATGTGCCCTGTGATTGGCTGACGACCAGTCCAGGGTGTACCCCGCCTCTCGCCCGAAGACAGCTGGGATAGGCTGCAGCACCCCCGCGACCCTCGTGAGGAAAAGCGGTAGAAAATGAATGAATTATATAATTAAGTACAACTGTATGCCATGGGGTGGATAGATTCATTGATCCGAAAAACAACAACCAGTACTCGCCAACCCAGTGAGTCAAATATCCCATTTTACACTATATCCAGTTGTAACAATGAATATGACTGTTTATTTTCTTGGGGCACCTCTACCGCGGCCTCGGCCAGGACCGGATGCTGGTGCCGGTCCTCTTGGTCTAGGGGCTTGGGTTATTGGCCCTCGGGGAGCGGGGTTGGATGACGCAAGGGACATGTCTTTCTGTAGGTGAACACCTTTCCCAGCCGTCCCTGGTTTTGTTTTAGTTGGCTTTGCATCTGACGTCTTTTCTGTTTAACAAAACAATAACGAATACGTTGCTAAAAAGCTGAAAATTACACTTTGATATTTTTTTGGAATGATCATTGATCATTGAAAGATTACTGACCAGGCTCTGGTGGTGGAGCAGGGGGGGCCAAGGAACGGTTTGGTAGCAGATCCTCCAAATCTTTCATGACCTGGTTGGTGCTATCTGTGTTGTTCCGTCGGTTCTTCTCTTCATCACGAGCCTGATCAAATAGATGTTCGCCAGGAGGGGTGTGAATGATTATCGGAAATATATGACACGATTCATCAAAAATATATATAGTCAACCTAACATCTTGAAAAGAATGTCTCAGTGGCACATCAAATTCCTCTCTCACAGTGTCGGCATTCCAGGGGAATCTCACATAGTTGAACACAATCTTTGGTTGACTTCCAAGCTGTTTTAACTTCAGAAACATTTTCCACAGGACATAATGTAATTATGATCATAATACGAATACTAATACTGATCATAAGTGTGTCTTCTTTCATATTGGTCACCCACACTTGTTTGTGTTTCTTTTCCAGATGTTATTTCTTCTGGTGCTGGGCGGAGCCACGAGGGACACCTACAGTACACCAAGTACTGAGAGAGCTCTCTTCATTCCACGTATACTTCCAGGATTTTTGTACTCCTAATTCTCTTTTTGAGCAGAATATGTTTTCTGTTGCTTTGACTTCCTACTGGCCTTGTTGTTCTATTCCAGCTGCTCTTTTGGCCGTGCTGTGTATTTTATAGCTAGTTCTTCGATTTTTCAGCTTGCATGGACAGGCTTCATTGCTTCACTGTAATGTTTGGCAAAGTGTGGACCTTATAGCCAAGCCCCCAGGCTTCCAGGTTGATGATGTCTACTTCATGCACCATTTCCAGGCTGCTCGAAGCACTGGGCCACGCCAAACGTCCAAGTCTTCCGTGGAGCTTCCCTGGGCATTCTTTCTGTTAGAACATCTAACTGTTTTAACTGGGATGCTGCTTCAGAGGTCAGGAGAACCAGAACCGCCTGTCCTCCGTTGAACCCTCATGGGGCGTCAAAAGTTTGAATACAGTATTCCCTCATTTATTGTGGTTGGTTCCGAGTTAATTTCCGCAAAGTAGGAAATACTAATAAAATGAATATGTTTGTAGTTAGAGCATAGAAATATATGACTTTGTAAATATGTGTTTTAGCATTATTACAGCCCTGTAGGCATTAAATAAACCTCCATAGGTCACTTTACACTCCTATGACTTTTTGTTTACATCACATTGCACATGTTAGGCTATCACTGCAGTCAATCAGCATCAGTAATGTTATGAGACATGACATTGGATTAAATTACCTTTCACACGGCATGGTGATGATAGCTACTGGGGTAGCACAGCCAAGCCGGCATGCTATGACTAAGATCTCTTTCAGTGTGGATGTTTTTGCTAGCGGCGACCATCTCTGATGTCCCTTCAGTGATCTCAAAGCATGCGTATCAGTATTGTGCAATGTAAACACATGATAATAGGAGTGTAAATGCAAATATAGGGATGCTATTTTATGTCTACATGGCTCTTCAGTCATTCATTCATTTTCTACAGCTTGTCCTCACGAGGGTGGCGGGGGTGCTGAAGCCTATCCCAGCTGTCTTTGGGCTTGAGGCGGGTACACCCTGGACTAGTCGCCAGCCAATCACAGGGCACATATAGACAAACAACCATTCACACTCACATTCATACCTATGGACAATTTGGAGTCACCAATTAACCTAGCATGTTTTTGGAATGTGGGAGGAAACCGGAGTACCCGGACAAATCCCATGCATGCACGGGGAGAACATGTAAACTCCACACAGAGATGGCCGAGGGTGGAATTGAACTCAGGTCTCCTAGCTGTGAGGCCCATGCACTAACCACTTGTCCACCGTGCAGCCTCTACAGGGCTCTATTAATGGTAAAATAAATGTATTTAGAAAGTAATTTCTAACTATGAAATTAATCTGTTTATTAATATTGAACCAACTTCACGAAAACCAATAAACCACAAGAAACAAGGGACAACTGTATTATCTTTTGAAAGAAAGGCATTTTGTGATAAAGCTCCGTGTAGGATCTGTTTGGATAGGGCTTCAGCATGTTGAGGCTCCACATCTGCAAACGCTACTGCAGACTGTTCACATTCAGACCAGAAGTAGAAGCCAAAAAGTCCAAATAAAGCAACCGGTCAAAGAAATGATTATGAAATGATAATGCAATATGCATTTGTGTTATGTCCATTTACCATCTGCATCTTCTTCTTCAGATCCAGGTTGGAGTTTTTGTAGGCCTCCGAAACTGAGTTCAAATAGTAGATGGCCAGTCTGATGAGGAAAGTAGACACAAGCCTTTTCTGTCAGTTTCACTGTTATTTTTGTAAATATTTTTATTTCAAGCACTGGAGGGTCTGTGTACTCACACCATGAGCAAAACAGCCGGTATGATGAGGCCTGGGTTGGCTACGTAGCTAAACAATGTCCCGATGAAGGCTGGCAAGTCCAGATCGATCGTCTCAATGATCACATCAAACATCTTCGCCTTCCCACTTCAAATAGTAGCAGCAACAATATGAACATCCACATGCGCATATTCACACGATTATTTTCTCTGCGTGTTACCTGAAGGGTCCGCAATCAAACGAGGGAGACAGTGTCATGATGGTGTAGACCACAGGCAACAAACTGAGGAAGAGGATGAGGAGCAGCAGACCCATATAGAAGTTGTTGGACTTGGAGGCCTTAAATACCCTCTCGTGGGGGACGTTGGTGGCCATCACAGCCCAACACTGATAGTACATGGAGGTGAGCAGGCGCAGCACGTTGATTCCGACCAGGCCGGGAGCATAAAACGCCCCCATCCTAAAACATTTCAGCTTGGAGTTAACTGTGATGTATTGCATATAACTTCCCAAGAAAAACAGTTCAAAAATGATCCAATTTGGTGGTTGAATGTGTTTACATTTACTTTGCAGGAGGCCTTCCTTCAGACTAGTGAGCTCTAACTATGGACAAAAAAGCATGACATTACATTTACTTTGAATAACTGAGAAAAAAAAATTAACCATGAACCAAGTGGGGAAAAGTACTACAGTACAACTATTTAATAATGGCTGTTGGATTGGTTAACTCACGTCGATATAAGTGGTCGAGGACATAGCCGAAGCCTTAATAAACGATTTTTTAGTCTAATGCTGCTATTAATAATTTTTCTCCATTTGTGTATATGTTTATCGGGATTCCTCTGCATTCATATGATACTTTGTACTCTTTTTTAACAAAGCTGCTGTGGTAATTTTGTTGTACTGTACTATGTCTTGGCTACAATGACATAAAGTCAAGTCAAGTTTATTTATATACGTAGCTCTCAATCACAAAATTAAGCAGGCAGTTTTTAATAATAATAATAGATTGTCGACATAATGGGGACCAACTTAAATGAGTTCCACTGTCCTGAGTACCACACACAATACAGATGACTTGGATTATATAGATTGAGAAAGGCTCCAACCAGATCATTCCTTGATTGAAGACCAGTCCAAGAACGTTACCACTGATGTCAAACTCTCCGTATGAGGGCTAAAATGAACAGAGAAATGCAGTTTTTAATTAAATTGTTGCACACGACATGGAAATTCTAACTTAATTTCAATGCAAAGCTCATTACAATGAGAGGGATACACTGTCCAGTGTGATGCAATGCAGGTCTACAACCCAGCAAATTACCAACAATGGTCTTGCTGTGTGCTAACGCTGAGGAGGTGTAGGTGTACAGTGCAGCTCCCTGGCTCCCATGGGGATATAAAGCTCCACCTACTATCATCTGCAGAGGTTCTCATATGATTCTGCCATCATTATATCTCCCAATATTTGTGCTATGACTGATAGCACAACCTTCTAATACATCAACTGTTGTCCAACTGGTCCAGTAGTTGCTATCTCGTAGTTGAACCAAGTTTAAGATACTTACAAATCCAGCCTCCAGGTCCCAGCACCAGCAGTAGTTCAGGAAACGCACAATAACTGCCCGTGCAAAGTCACCTATCAGGATGGTCAGGTAAGTGACCTGGATGTCTGACACTGTCAGCTTCACAAACTCCTATAACACAAATATAAAAAAGAACAATAGTATTGAGTTATAGTAATATTCCATTAGTAATATATAGTATTGGTAATAGTATTGACTATTGAGTATATCTAACGAGGTGTCCAATGAAATAAATGCTTCTCCTTACTATGCCAACAGCTGTCTCCCAGCAGGGTCCTCTGATGACATCAGCAGGGCTCATGGGGGGCGGGGTGGCCTCTGTGTCATTGACCAGTCGGGTGTAGTTAGCGTAGTATTCCTTCATGGCCAAGATCGAGGCATTCTTTATAGACTGCTCTTCTTCCAGCTCAGAAGACAAAGAGAAGATCATGTGTAATCCTTAGAGAAGAAGTGCGGTCGCCGAGGAATCACCTCCAACGTGGAACAAACCTTGCTGTTGACCTCGTCAAAGAGGGCGAAGAGAAATGTGTACAGGTTCCCCAGCAAGAGAGCAAAGATGCGTCCCAGCTGCCACTTCAGGGCGATCCGAGGATGGTAGTCCTCCAGCTCCGCAATTGTCTCAAACAGTGGAGGACACAGAAGGCCCAGCAGAGACATGATGATCTCCAACTGAATCAAGTCAGTCAAAATCACTGCTTTCATCTCAACATGTTTAAAACATGCTTTTGGTTTCTATTATATATATTATATATATATTATATATTTGCTGCAGATAATGACTGAAGAAAGCATCCAAGTGGCCTTACCTCATTTTTCTCATACCAGCTGAGATCATCTCTATTGGCAAACTCCTGAGACCTCTTCACCACAAAGTAGATGAGGTATCCGCTTCCTCCCAGGCTGCAAGTGATGAGGACATTTGCCAGGACCCTGAGGAACCTCCGCAGATGAATGTTCTCATCCTTCTGGTTCTCTTGCTCATCCACAATGGACTCCTGTTCTTATACAGTATTAGTGGAAAGCAGAGAATCGGAATCTGTCAACAGCTGGTGTGGAATTTCGATAAGAAATACTCTTGCATTCATCGTCTGAATGAAGGAGTATTATTATTATTATATTACATACCAGTCATCTCCTGCCATTGGTTACCTTGAAGCTGGTGGTGATGGATGCATACTTGTTGTCCGCTGTCTCGGCATTCCCGATGAGATAATCCCAGCTGGTGAACATCTTCCAACCAAAGGTGAACTCTCCATCTTCTCCATCCCCACCGCCGAGGTCTGCATTCTTGGCCATTCTGAACAAGCAAACAATACAAAGAACAGTATTGTATATTTACTAGTCACATTTTCTGTGTTTATGTCTTGCCTAAAACATAATCTCTCTCTATATATAGTGTAGATCCTGACTTTCCTACACATGTGGAACATACAATGTAACTTTACCACACAGACGACCTGGGTATCAAAATAAACGCTAACACACGAATGTACAAAACAGAATCCCTCATTTGACATGGCTAATTGGTTCTAGACCAGACTGCAATAAGTCAACTGTTGTTGTGGGGTCTTTTGTGACGTCTTGGATGAGTTGTCGCTGTGCTCTTGGGGTCATTTTGGTTTGCCGGCCACTCCTGGGAAAGTTCACCCCTGTTCATTGTTTTTGCCATTTGTGCATAATGGCTCTCACTGTGGTTTGCTTTAGTCCCAAAGCTTTAGAAATGGCTTCATTTTTTCATGTAAATTGAGAGAGCAAAGCAGTATCGGCCTAAGCATCGGCTAAGGGCGATGGGAAAAAATCGGTATCGGCATCAGCCCGAAAAAAAACATATCAGTCGATCTCTATTCAGAACATTTTCTATGCTGATAGATCTCAATTAATCTCAGTTAAGTTATGTTTTAAAAGGGGGCAATCACTTTTTCACACATGTAGGTTCTTATTTTTTTCTCCCTTAATAATAAAAAGTAGAATTAAAAAACTGCATTTCCTGTTCAGTTTTCTTGTGAATGAATGAAAAAATAAGAAATCAGGAAACGGGCAAACGACCAGTCCAGGGTGTACCCCCGCCTCTCAGGCGAAGACAGCTGGGATAGGCTCCAGCACGCCCACAACCCTCGTGAGGATAAGCAGCAGAAAATGAATGAATGAATGAAACGGGCAAACACTTTTTCATCCATCCATCCATTGACTTTCTATATCACTTATCCTCATTAAGGTCAAGTCAAGTCAAGTCAAGTTTATTTATATAGCCCTTAATCACAAAAGAGCCTCAAAGGGCTTAACAAGCAGGCAACAGTAGAAGACAGACAATAGACGACAAACGACATCCCCTGATCTGAACCCCCATCAGGGCAAGGAAAAACTCAAAACCCATTAGGGAAAAAGAAACCTTGAGAAGGGACCGCAGATGGGGGAATCCCCCTTCTAGGATGACCAGGCTGCAATGGATGTGGAGAGGTTTACATGTGACAGTTAAATATAAACATAGAGTATAATAGTCCAGGTCCAAGATGTGATGCCATTAGGACAGTTGGGCAGCCACGGGTCTTGAGATGATCACTATCCCTCATTAAGGTCATGGACTTTTTCACACCACTGTATATAACATAAAGCATTCCAGTGAGATACCATACAAGACCTGTAGCAAAGATAAAATAACTAATTTATGCTGATAATTTCCACTGTCAAAGACGTTTTCAGTTAACTAAATGTGATTACATTATGTGGTTGTCCCTAGTAATTAATGTTTAAACTTCACTGATTACTCCCTCAATACTTTGTGTAATAGCTCAGGGATCAGGAATGCTGCGTTAGTTATGCCAGTTTCATGCTCATGACTCACGTGCGGATCACGACCATCAGGCTATAGCCAAATGTTCCGATCCCAACCATAAGGTAGGCCAAAGGGAGCCGGAACTTCAACAAGCCGATGGTCCTCTGGCTGTTGTAATATCCGTAGAACAGGACGGAATACTTGCAATAGCCCTGAAAAGACAGAATGCAGTTATGTTTTATTCCTCTTGAAGGTGGATGCTCGTTCCAAAAGATGTCTTATGCATTTTTTTGTGTGAAAGGTACAAAGAGGTGATGATGCAACTGCACAATAAAAGAGATCATGTGTGATACAGTTTTAAGTCGTAAGAAGAGCATTTTATCAGAGCTCGGCATGCTTCTTTCACATAGAATCAAATGCTACGCAGCCAGCAGGAAATGAAAGGGCATGGAGGCATGTAACATTCAAGAGATTACGTATTAAAGGGAAATTTGAAATTAGTGCAAGTGCGAGCAAACCTGTGCATGTGCACTAGTGCATGAGTTACCGTTTTGTGGTTGGACTTTTATTAATAAAAAAAAATGTACATCCATGACTTAAATAAAGCATGTTCAACAATAAAAATGTCTATGTGAATGAAAATACAGTATCTGGGACTAGTGTACGCGTTTAAGTAGTGGGGCCTGGGAAGTGACGTGTGTCAGCTAGTAGAGTTGACTGTTAGCTGACTGCTACAGCAGGTTAGCAGTGGAGAGAGTGGCCAACAGTCTACTATATTGGGTAATCCAAGTGTAAGGTTGACTATAGTGGTGTTTTTTCATGTCTACAGGACTTTAATAATGGTAAACTCCGTATTCAGAAGGTCATAAACAGGTTACTATGAAAATGTACCATTTATTAATACTGAATTTCGTGAAATTGACTTATTGTGGTCAGGTATGGAATAATTCATTCATTTTCTACCGCTTATCCTCACGAGGGTCGCGGGGGTGCTGTAGCCAATCCCAGCTGTCTTCCAGCGAGAGGCGAGGTACACCCTGGACTGGTCACTAGCCAATCACAGGGCACATATAGACAAACAACCATTCCCATCCCCATTCATACCTATGGACAATTTGGAGTCGCCAATTAACCTAGCATATTTTTGGAATGTGGGAGGAAACCGGAGTACCCGGAGAAAACCCACGCATGCACGGGAAGAACATGCAAATTCCACACAGCGATGCCCGAGGGTGGAATCAAACTGGGGTCTCCTAGCTCTGTGGCCTGCACGTTAACCACTCGTCACCATGCAGCCCATAAGTTAATCAAAATTGCACAAACAAAAAATAGCTATAGGTTTAGTTAAGGGTATAGCCTACCTATCAACAACAACTCACATTGAAATCCAAGAGGACAGAGTAGTCCTGAGCGGTTGCCTGCTCTGCTCTGGGCACAGTCTTCCTAGGAATGGACCCATAGGGAAGGCCCATCAGAACCTGTGTGTAAAGGAATAATAACAAATACAAGACAAACATTGAATTCATATGCATTTTAATATATATTTATTGTTTGTGCTCAAGTATCAAATGTGGCAGTACCTCAGGAATGACCACCAGTCCAAAGGTGAAACCAAACAAAACAAGGTTCATCCCGTACATCCATCGCAGAAAGATGAAGTAAGAAGCTACAGATGACCCGAAGTGACCTGAGGACACAGGGAAGAGTTTATCGCAAGGATCAATTCTTGGGCCCATTTTATTTGCCCTCTACCTGGTCCCACTTGGCACAGTACTTAAAAAGCATGGCCTGTATGCGGACGACTGCCAGCTGTATTTGCCACTCGCAAAAGACTTCGGCCCCCTCCAAAACAGCATTCGTCCCTCAGCCACCAGCCTTGGCGTCATAATAGACAGTGATTTTAAACTCAACAAACAAATTAATGCAGTTATAACATCTTGTTTTTATCATCTTTGGCTTTTATCTAAAATTAAATATTTTTTATCTTTGCAACACTTTGAGCAAGTCATGCACGCTTTTATTTCATCACGTCTGGACTACTGTAATGCACTTTACTCTGGAATTAGCCAAAAGTCTCTCTCCCGCTTACAGTTAGTCCAGAACTCTGCGGCACAGCTTTTAACAGGAACCAAAAAGGGGGAGCACATCACCCCAATTCTGGCCTCCCTACATTGGTTGCCTGTTCGCTTTAGGATTGATTTTAAGATTTTATTGTTTGTTTTTAAGGCGTTGAATGGGCTGGCCCCCAAATACATCTCGGACCTCATCCAAATTTACTCTCCAGCGTGGTCACTGAGGTCCGAGGGCCAGCTCCAACTTATGGTGCCCAAGACGAGACTTAAGACCAGGGGGGGACCGAGCCTTTTCTGTGGTTGGCCCCAGACTATGGAACTCTCTCCCCTCCCAAGTAAAAAAGGCCCCCAACATCGAAAGCTTTAAGTCTCGTCTTAAAACCCACTTTTATTCTCTGGCTTTTAACTCAGAGTGAGTTGTATGGCCCTGTGTCTTTTAGTTCTTAGTTTTTATTGTAATTGGTTTTATTTTTTATACTTTTATTGCTTTGTTTCTTGTTTTTAATATTTTAATATCTATTTTACTATTTTATTTCTTAAATGATCTTTTAGTTTTGGATTATTACTTTTTAATTTTACTAGTCTGTGCAGCACTTTGGAAACTCTGTTTATAAAATGTGCTATATAAATAAAGTGGATTGGATTGGATTGGATCAGTATGACGAAAGACGTCGCCGTGATGCTGTTAAACACACAAACTCAAAACTTACTTTCCACCTCTTTAATCTTCCTCTCCCAGGGGATACATGCCGTTCGGAAGTTTTCAAAATCCCTCTGGAACTTGATCCATTTCTTGAAAATAAAAAAGACAAATTATAAGGCCAACATGCTTGCTGGAAAGTTCAATATGAATAATTTCCCCAACCTTTGTCATCATCACTTTGTAGGCGTACCACTTTCTGCCTTTTCCTTTGCCGAGAGCTCCTTCAAACTTATCCACAAACTCTTGAGCTTCCCTGTGTGTAAAAAACCCATAAAATTAAGGTTAGTACTGCATTACACTGGGTCATATACTTTCATATACATAAAAATAAAGGTAAGGTTAAGTGAAATTGAACATTATTGGTCCAGAATGTAGAGACCACTTGTATAGCAACAACACAACATTACTTCAGGTGTGTTAGCCTCCTCTTCATCCTCCATGGTTTGTTCCTGATGTTGGCTATCAGTTTCTTCTTCTCCTCCACCTCCTCCATCAGCAAGGCCATCTCTCCTTCAGACAAGGACTCCTCATCCTCATCTGAGCTTGAACTAGAATCGGATGAACTATTTGTGGATGGACAGAGAGAGAGGGGTGTGTTCGGACTTGATAGTGTAATCAAAAGACTTAGATTGTATTGATTGGCATCTTTTGCTTATGAGTGGCCTCAATCAAAGAGCAAAACAAAGCAACAAGGTTGCAATTATATCATGGTATTTCTTAAGCATGTGTTTCTAAAGAAATGCTATGATATGTTGAGATATAGTATACAGTAGTCTCTATTTTTCTAAAATATGACTAAACAATGTCAAAGAGGAGCTTATTTAAAAATGAATTGAACAAAAGAACATATATGATTTTAAAAACATTGGAACAGTGAAATTAGTATTGTTATGCGTGTGTTATTAGCATTTTTGCTAAGTCTTTCCAGGCATAGCAATTTTGTTCTATATTGTTTTATATTAAGAACACTTTAATTGTAATATTTGACACTGTTTATTCATTAGGATTCGTATATGGGTTTAAATTGTCCCTTAATGGCAAAAAAATAAGCTTTGGGAAATTAGCTAGCTTGTTGAGATATAGTATACAGTAGTCTCTATTTTTTCTAAAATATGACTAAACAATGTCAAAGAGGAGCTTATTTAAAAATAACACAACTACAAATGCTGCCCTGTGATTGGCTGGCGACCAGTCCAGGGTGTACCCCGCCTTACGCCCGAAGACAGCTGGGATAGGCTCCAGCATCCGCGACCCTCGTGAGGAAAAGCGGTAGAAAATGAATGAATGAACTACAAATGCACTTTAAATTGAACAAAGAACATATATGCTTTTAAAATCATTGGAACAGTGAAATTAGTATTGTTGTGCGTGTCTTATTAGCATTTTCTGCTAAGTCTTTCCAGGCTTTCCATAGCAATTTTGTTCTGTATTGTTTTATAGTAAGAACACTTTAATTGTAATATTTGACACTGTTGACTCATTAGAATTCATATATGGGTTTAAATTGTCCCTTAATGGCAAAAAAATAAGCTTTGGGAAATTAGCTAGCTTGTTGAGATATAGTATACAGTAGTCTCTATTTTTTCTAAAATATGACTAAACAATGTCAAAGAGGAGCTTATTTAAAAATAACACAACTACAAATGCACTTTAAATTGAACAAAAGAACATATATGCTTTTAAAAACATTGGAACAGTGAAATTAGTAGTGTTATGCGTGTCTTATTCGCATTTTCGCTAAGTCTTTCCAGGCTATCCATAGCCATTTTGTTTTATAGTAAGAACACTTTAATTGTAATATTTGACACTGTTGACTCATTACGATTCATATATGGGTTTAAATAGTCCCTTAATGGCAAAAAAAATAAGCTTTGGGAAATTAGCTAGCTCCTTCCACCATTTTGGGGCTGCTGTGGCGTGAGAGTCACATGACCGTCACACTAATTGAGATCCTACACCCAATTAGGGCCTCAATTAGTTAAATTCCAACGCAAACGGGACGATTGTAGGACACTTAAAGTGTTATAACTCACCTTTCCGCCTTTTTTTTCTTTTTCTTGTCTTTTCCTTTTGCATCTCCTTTCTTACTTTTACTTTCCTCCTCCTCCTTTCCTCCTTTCTTTCCTCCTCCCTTCTTCCCCTTCCTTCCTTTCTCCACGTCACTGTCCTCCTCACTGTCTCGGCTTTTACCTCCTTTCTTCCTATTTGTTGCTCCCCCTCGCTTCTTCTTCTTGGGGCCCTCATCCTCACTTTCATCATCTTCCTCGTCTTTCTTGACGGGCTTCTTCGCTGCCCTTCGTGTTCTTGGGGCCACAGCCTCCTCATCTTCCTCGTCCTCACTTGCTGCTTTTCTGGCCCGGGCTCCTCCCTTTGCTTGTCTTCTGTTGGCTCGCCTCCGGGTGGCGCCGTCTAAATGCAGTTAAAGATGTCATTTTTTTTATATATATACAGTGATTGCCAATATGTTCATGGAATATTGGATAAGACTTACCATCACTGTCGCTGTCATCATCGTGTATATCAATCCCAACTGACAATGAACACAAACACATAGCAATGACAAAAAAATCAAAGTAACAACTGAAATGTTAATAAAGTTAGTAATAGTCGACTGTATTCTTCTTATGACTAAAAAAAAAAAACCTTAAGTCAACACGGATTTATATGGAGTCTGGGTACGTTAATGTCATATGTTGTAGTACTGCACTTCATCTGAGTTGTCTTTATAAGTTGATGTTTACATTACACCAGGGGTCTCAAACTCAATTTACTTGGGGGCCACTGGAGCTAGGGTCTGGGCGAGACTGGGTTTTCAGGTTTTCCAAAAAAAAAACAAAAAAACAAAAACGCATTTATTAAAAACAAAAAAAAACTTAAAACTTTGCTTTGGTTCCAATTTTCTACAAGAAAAGCTCTGATAAAACATTCCACTGTTCTCAAATATCTTACTTTTTATGTTTCTACACAAAATAAGATGAAAAATAAATAAACAAATCAAGAATAAAGAAAATATAAATAAATCTAATAATAATAATAAAACGGCAAATAATAAAAACTTAAGAAACCACATATAGTTGGTGGGTAGACAAATTATTTTTTTCACATTAAAATGAACAAAGCATTATTAGAGCCCTGTAGACATGACAAAACACGACTATAGTCACATTTATACTCTTTTTATTTACAACATATTGCGCAACTGCAGGGTCTTGAGACACATGCTAACTCGTAAACTAGAGAGCTAGCAACCTAAACCGTAGCCTTCAAGTTATTTCCTTTAAACTTAAATAGCCAAAAACTTACCACTTCCACACGGATAGGGAGGATAACTATTAACAGTTATTTAACCTTTAACATGAACATTAATCAAACGTAATAATTTGGATGTCTATGTTGAAAAACCCCAAACATAAGTCACCACGCAGTGTGAGACCAGACAACGTATGGAAAAAAGTGTAGAAAAAAAAAAGTGTAAAAAAGTGACTTATAGTTCAGAAAATAGGGTATAAATAACGCTGTTTAGCATATCTACACGGGTTTTCAACTCTGCAGGCTTCATCAGTTCATGTTCAAAGACTAGATGATATTTTTATATGCCCTTATTAAAGTGCATAGAGCAGGGGTCTCAAACACGCGGCCCGCGGGCCAAATGTGGCCCGCAGGACACTAGTTTGAGCCCCCCGCCTTGATATGAAAGTTTAATGTTAGTGCGGCCCGCGCAAGTTTGATATGGAGGCTGTATGGTATCATGTACCCAGAAAAAATTATTACGTTTGATTAATGTTCATGTTAAAGGTTAAATAACTGTTAATAGTTATCCTCCCTATCCGTGTGGAAGTGGTAAGTTTTTGGCTATTTAAGTTTAAAGGAAATAACTTGAAGGCTACCGTTTAGGTCGCTAGCTCTCTAGTTTGCGAGTTAGCATGTGTCTCAAGACCCTGCAGTTGCGCAATATGTTGTAAATAAAAAGAGTATAAATGTGACTATAGTCGTGTTTTGTCATGTCTACAGGGCTCTAATAATGCTTTGTTCATTTCAATCTGAAAAAAATAATTTGTCTACCCACCAACTATATGTGGTTTCTTAAGTTTTTATTATTTGCAGTTTTATTATTATTATTATGATATTTATTTATTTATTACTGATTGATTGATTTTCTTTATTCTTGATTTGTTTATTTATTTGTAATCTTATTTTGTGTAGAAAAATAAAAAGATATTTGAGAACAGTGGAATGTTTTATCAGAGCTTTTCTTGTAGAAAATTGGAACCATAGCGAAGTTTTTTTAATTTTTTTGTTTTTAATAAATTCTTTTTTTGTTTTTTTTTTGGAAAACCTGATGCGGCCCAGTCTCACCCAGACCCGAGCTCCAGTGGCCTCCAAGTAAATTGAGTTTGAGACCCCTGGCATAGAGTGTTAAGGGTGTTGCCGGTGAGTGTCAGTCCATCCTCATGGTGTACTATGATATACTTATCAAATATTCATTAGGTACAGTGGCACTGGAAATTTTGCAACCCCCATTGTAAAATACATTTATTTTCAAAACGTTTTAATCACTATGTCAAAGTACTGTAGTTTTTATCCTCTAGAAGAAACTACTAGAAGAAAATAACAGAAAATACCAAGTCCATACTGTAGTAAATTCCTAATATAAAGGTGTGTATTTTCTGCCAAGGTACCAATGCATCGCTTTTCCCACAAAACCCCCTCAACCTTACCTTCATCTGCTGACAAGTCCCTCTTTCTGGGCATGGTGAATAAGAAAAGGCCACAGTGTCCTCTACAGTGAACCAGAAGCTGTTTAGTTCTGCTCTGTCTCGGATACCCAACTCAGGTGTCCCGTAATGCCGTCACTATGACGACGTCACTGTCACGTGATCCCTTTGCAGAGGATGCTCGTTGGATGTATGCAATACAAAATATATAAAATAGATATACAGATGAGAACAATTATTAATAATTACTACTTAATAAGGCAACAGGTCATTTATGCATATGATTGTATTATTATGGGGCGGCACGGCGGTCTAGTGGTTAGCGCGCAGACCTCACAGCTAGGAGACCAGGGTTCAATTCCACCCTCGGCCATCTCTGTGTGGAGTTTGCATGTTCTCCCTGTGCATGTGTGGGTTTTCTCCGGGTACTCCGGTGCCATTTTGCAGTATGCACAAATCAACTCTTAATTTGACAGGAGCCAAATCAGAAGCTATGAAAAAAAACCTTAACACAAGCTTGTCAACCCATTGGAAATTGCAAGCGGTCCTGACTAAATATAGCAATCTGACTCAAGTTTTCATTTTTATAAACGACATTAAAATCATCACACAGCAACTAACACTTAAATGTTATACCTCCGAAATATGGAACCATGTATCCCTATGGGGTTTTTCTGAAAAAACCCCAACATGTTAAAGTGTAGCTAGGAGACTAGGGTTCGGTTCCACCCTCGGCCATCTCTGTGTGGAGTTTGCACGTTCTCCCCGTGCATGCGTGGGTTTTCTCCGGGTACTCCGGTTTCCTCCCACATTCCAAAAACATGCTAGGTTAATTGGCCACTCCAAATTGTCCATAGGTATGAATGTGAGTGTGAATGGTTGTTTGTCTATATGTGCCCTGTGATTGGCTGGCGACCAGTCCAGGGTGTACCCCGCTTCTCGCCCGAAGACAGCTGGGATAGGCTCCAGCACCCCCGCGACCCTTGTGAGGAAAAAGCGGTATTAAATGAATGAATGAATGTATTATTATGATCCTGTTGACCTGATGGACTCATTGAATTCTTAAACCCACTCATTAGTGCCTCCATCTATTTTACATCTCATGTCTCGCTTTACTTAAATGGCCGAAGAATTCCATTACCTAAAGTGTTTTCAAGTGAGACTCTCACTTGACCAGACACACACACACACACATGAAAGGTCAGACACTTTAAGATTGAATGAAGGATTAGGTGTCTTAAGGCAGGACTCGAAACCTTGAAGGATTGCACATCAGAAGTGATGTCCAGTGGACTTTAGTAAGGAATGAAGTGCATCCTTTAAGGATGAGGAAAAAACAAGCACATTTTGGTGAGGATCTGGCTATAGATGCAAGATTCCTCATGAACCACCAAGTGGACTGCTTAACCAGATATGACACCACACATTATTTTTACTTGTTTTTTTTTTTTACCTGTACCTTTTGTGAGAGCATTCAAACCTGCAGTAAAAGCCTGGCGGTTGCTACCATGGATCTGATACAATTGCTATTCAAACCATGGGTATTTGGGTCAATCCACCCACACTCTTCTCATAGGTGCATCTGATCATCAGCCGGTGTTGAAATGTGAGTCGAGGCCATGCATATCCGCTTTCAACACATGTCCACATGCACGCGCGCGAAGCAGCCTCTTCACGCCAACTAACTGTTGTAACATTTACACCTGGTAGGGGAAGACTTCATTTATGGATAGTAATGGGCATTGTTGTATCCAATGGTGGCCTATTGCAGATAGGATTACTGTACAGTGTTTAAAAATTGATTAGATGACCCTAGATTCTCCCAGGAGTTGGAATTTAATCGGGTTAAACCATTAACACTAAGAGTGAAACATCTCTAATCAACTATACTTAGTGACTGTCAGTTATATTGACAAAAAATTATTTAATTTACAAAGGAAAGAGGGCGGCACGGCGGTCGAGTGGTTAGCGCGCAGACCTCACAGCCAGGAGACCAGGGATCAAATCCTCCCACATTCCCAAAACATGCTAAGTTAATTAGCGACTCCAAATTGTCCATAGGTATGAATGTAAGTGTGAATGGTTGTTTGTCTATATGTGCCCTGTGATTGGCTGGCGACCAGTCCAGGGTGTACCCTGCTTCTCGCTCGAAGACAGCTGGGATAGGCTCCAGCACTCCCGCGACCCTTGCGAGGAAAAAATGGTAGAAATTAATGAATGAATGAATGAGGAAAGAGGGCGGCACGGCGGTTGAGTGGTTAGCGCGCAGACCTCACAGCTAGGAGACCAGGGTTCAATTCCACCCTCGGCCATCTCTGTGTGGAGTTTGCATGTTCTCCCCGTGCATGCGTGGGTTTTCTCCAGGTATTCCGGTTTCCTCCAACATTCCAAAAAAAACATGCTAGGTTAATTGGCGACTCCAAATTGTCCATAGGTATGAATGTGAGTGTGAATGGTTGTTTGTCTATATGTGCCCTGTGATTGGCTGGCCACCAGTCCAGGGTGTACCCCGTCCATCCAATCCATCAGATGACGCTGTCTCAAATTCATTCGCTCAACGTTTTCCAGCAGGAAGATGCTTTGTCAAGTGTAACTGTATATTATACAGGTATATGCGTAGTAGTATGGTATAATATGGAGTAATGGCTTCCAGGTTTGTGGGAAACTAACTTGCCAAGAGAAAAGCATCAGGAAGAAGTGGTATAGCGTTTCAGATTCCCAGCAAGAGAAAAATACGAGAGTGATTTGTGAGTTTCAGCAAAGCTGGACTATAAGATACAGGAATATCTGACAAACTCTTGCTAAAGTCCGATGCCTTTCCAATATTACTCATTTATTATCAACTCCTACACTGAGAACATTAGAAAGTGGGTTTTGGCAGTAGTCAGAAGTCCTCGGGAGCGCTTGTTAGTGTGACCAATCACATCAGAGTGGGTGTGCCGGGAGACGGACTGTGAGTAGAATAAATTAACAGACTGTTTTGGAAATCCAAGGAAATACAGCTAAATTAGGTTTAGATTCTGGAAGATCTAGAAAGCTTTGTGCGGGTTGTGTTGTGTAGCTGCTCTATAGGAGTGCACAACTCAATACAAAGTGCTGAAAAATGCATAATAGGTCCCATTTAACATCTCAAAATTTTTATTCTTGCCATCTTTCAACTGGTTACTAAAATTTTCATCAGGATCCCTTTACTGCGTCCCGCTATTTGAGGCACTGATGCTTCTGTGCTTCAGCAATGCCACCTTGTTTTTTTGCTGGTGAACTTTTAGGATGGATGACACAAGAGCATTTAAACATATTTTGCATTACAACACTCGATGCTTTGACCTTTGGAACAACCCCCACTGAACTCCATGTTCCTCGAGGCGCCAATATCAGTTTTCCAAACAAAAAGCAGTCCCACCAGCAGCACATTCAAAATGAAGGCCTAACATTGCTGACTGTAGTATTTGTGAACACCATTTATTTACATCATACAACTTAATCTGTATTATTGGAAGATTACACACACATACTGCGGTATATAAATAAAGATGTTTGTACAAACTTGCATGACTAAAAGGGTAAAAAAAAAAACACACACACATAATAAGCAGCCAGCCCTTGCCCCCCCACAAAAAAAACTAAAAATCAATGAAAACAGAACACTACTCACCTGCTAATATAGTCATCCACACCTTTTCCCCACAAAAAATGTGTTTTGGTACATGTGTAACTCAACATTCCCAACATTGTGAACATGTAAACACACATTTAAAACAGCAGAAAACATTCCCATGTGGAAGAGAGAAAATACTAGTGGGACAAAACCCTGTAAAGGCCAAACAATTCAAGTTTAGGCTCTCTTGTCATATGACACGACACACATTTGGTGTTAAAAAAAAATAAAAATACAGTGGGGATATGATAATACGTGTAGTAACAAGGACGCAAGGCTAACGTGCCAACATTCAGATCTCTCAATCACAACATGCACACACACACAGCTGGTTTAGCAACATGGTCATGTGGGGAGGGGTGCATCCAGTGGCTCAGACTTGAAAATGCAGGGTGCAATATCTGACCAGTCAGATGAGCAAGGGGAAAAAAAGAAATGGTCGGATTGAATATGCACTTTGATACTAATGCCAGTTGAGCTCCAATACGGTTGGCTTTGGCGTCATTGGCCAAGGACAGTACCAGCCACAGGATGGCAACCGTCAAAGGATTTCTATCAAACAATGAGTGGTACACAAAATGGATTCATGGATTTTCTTCAGCATACAAATACCATACAGTAATACGGACCGCCTCATCCCTCGGATACACACGAGTACATACTGTTCCTCAACACCTAAAAAAAAACACACACACACAAAGAAGGAAAGCTGGAAATCTGTGAAAAAAAACAAAAAACATTCTTGATCGTGAACTAACAAAGAGGGTCCATGGGGGAAGTTGGGCTCAAGTCCATTTTTGCAAAGCCGATCCAAGTAGTTCAAAGTTTTTATATTCTCTGGATCTTGTCAGCAACAACCACAGGGTTCTCTTTGCGAATCTTTGCAGCAGCTTCGGCTTTGTAGTCGTACGGACAGTTGTGTTTGTCTGAGTAACGATGAAGGCCACAGAACAGGTTCCCGCAGCGGCAGTCGAAACCTGGAACACCACAGGAATATATCAGTTTGAGGTTGCTGAGAAAATTAACCAATCATAGTATCCAAAGACATTTCCCCTTATTTTCTCCCCCCGATTCCTCTTAACCACTTTGTGGGCCATTGTTTGCTTTCATCTTTGTGAAAACAGTTGCGGGGTGCCCTTTATAGGCACAGATGAGTCTGAAAAAAGGGGGCTGCCATGGATTTGGAGACCAGTAAAACATTCATTCATCCATCCATTTTCTACCACTTATCCTCACGTGGGTTGCGGGGGAGCCTATCCCAGCTGTCTTTGGGCGAGAGGCGGGGTACACCACAAATTGGTCGCTAGCCAATCACAGGGCACGTATAGACAACCAACCATTCACACTCACAGTCGCCAATTAACCTAGCATGTTTTTGGAATGTGGGAGGAAACCGGAGAACACAAAGAAAACCCACGCATGCACAGGGAGAACATGCAAACTTCACACAGAGATGGCAGAGGGTGGAATCGAACTTGGGTCTCCTAGCTGTGTGGCCTGCGTGCTAACTACTCGTACATCAGTAAAACAGATTTTTAAAATCAAATTATGTGTGGAACAAACCCGCCCAATCAGGCAAGCTGCATTCTCAACTGTCAACACTGAGACATCCCAAGTTGATAATAATTCACACAATATTCACATAGTACTACAGTATAAGCATACATACAGTACATACACGGAAAAAACTCAAACCTTGCGGCGAGGTCAACACAAGTTAACATATGCTTGTAAATACTGTAATCATTCTTACGTGGTGAGTACCAATACATTTTATATAGGGGCTATTCGTCACTGACTGAGCGAATGACAACTGTATTTAGCTCATTGGCTTCCTGTTGCGGGCAAGCAGGAGTGTCATGGCGACTAGAGCCAGTGAATGTGTTACAACAGGCAGCCTTAACAATCCATGTTGCTGTCACTCGAGGATGTTTTTTCTTTGGCGCATATCACGTAATGCTTGTGTGGCATGCACTTGGCACCTCCGGGTTTCTGGGACTGGGCTCAGGCTGCTGGGATGTTTGCCTGGAGAGTGGCAAGGTGTACGCGCATGTTCAGCAGTACAAGTACGTGCCTGTCGGTCATTCTCCGGGAGGGGGCACTGAAGTGATAATGCATTTACCACTTTGTTGTACTGCCTCATTTCCCTATGCATTTCAAAAGCAGCAGAGTGCATCTTGAATACAGGAAGTGAACAAAAACATCAAACATCCTCACTCCCTCCACCCAATCGCTGTTGTTGTGTTCCTCGGCAAGACAATTCACTCACCTTGCCTACAGTGCTGCCCACATTATTTATGAATGTGAATGAATATTTGGTAGTGGTCGGAGAGGCGCAAATTGGCAGCCATTTTTCCGTCAGACTACCCCAGAGTAGCTGTGCCTACAGATGTTGATTACCACCCCCAGTGTGTGACTGAAGAGTGCTATGGGTGCCTTGAAAAGTGCGATATAAATACTAATCCATTATTATTAAAGTCCAAAATAAATGAAACCATTACCAAAGTCCCAAAAATTGATTGGTCGATCGCAATCCACAGGTTTAGAGTATGAAAAATAGGCAGGATAATGTCAGGGACCTATGAAGCCATGAGCTCTTTCAATTACTTCCTTTCTTTTCTGCTACTAAGTTCAATGTCATATGTTTAAACAAAGCTTCAATTTCCTTAATACTAAGAAATTACCTGCAATTACCCATATTGATGAATGAAATAAGACTGAAGGGTGCGTACACTGGCATAACAATTGGTTCATAATGGTATTCGTTTTGTTTCTGCTGGTATGTGAGCAGTGACATGCTCCATACAGCAACAAGCATGCTAGCTCAATCCTAAGGCGATTTGGAATGAAACCTCACACCTTGCGTTTTAAAACCTTGCTGGTTATGCAGAGTGTGGTACATCGCCTTCCTCTAATACTGGTAATTTAATACCATTCCGCAGGAACAGTCACTCGGCATGTCTGCAGCAGTAATAAACGACCGAAGAGGTGTTTCATTCACTGATTGGATTCATTTAGAGCAGGGGTGCTCACACTTTTTCAGCATGCGAGCTACTTTTAAAATGACAGAGTCAAAATGATCTACCCACTACAAAAATGCAAAACATCTATTTATTTTCAAATGTATTTAGGATTATTTGTACGTACAATGTATGTTGATGTACCTTACATAACCAAATGAGCCAATATTGCAAAACACACATAATTAACTATTAACATTTTTTGTAATTACCTGAGTTTACTTTGATGACTTGCACTGAATTGAATCAGCCAGGGATGCATAGTCCGGACAGTCGCTGCTGATAGCCAGGTTAGCCAGGCAAACGCACTTCGAAAAAGACATTGTGAAAAAAAGTCCACCTCCGTGATATGTTTTTGCCTTTTTACTTGGTCCAGCTACTTCACTCATTTTAGTGACCATAAACTTTAGCGAGGGCTTAAAATCTGACGCAATTCGCCGACTAGCTTAGCACTTTGCATCGTTGTTTACGCATGAGCGGTGACCTAAAGGTCAAAATTCAGTTGTCATCTGACTGGTTGTCCTGTATGTCAATCAAGTAACGGGGATGGATGATAGGCTGACATCGTAAGTTCTGCTGCACTTAGAGACGTTGTTTGATTTGATTGGTCACACGAAGGGCAACATTCAGTTGTCATCTGAATGGCTGCCCTGTATATCAATCAAGTGACGGCATTGATGCTAGGATGATATTTTTTTAATGTCACGCCGCGATCGACCAGTACCACCTCCGCGATCGACCGGTAGATCGCGATCGACTTAATGAGCACCCCTGATTTAGAGTTTCCTGCTTTGCACTTTACTTTGTATATCATCAGTGTTTGTGAAATACATCCAGTGGCATCACAGTAAAAGAAGCATCATGTGTTCATTCATTCACCTGATGAGTTTGAGGAAAGAGGTGCTGTCAGTGTTGACATTGGTGATCAAGCGTTGGGACACATTTTCATGTGACTCACCTGTAAGGCCAACCTTTTTGCGGCACATAAAACAACGGTTCTTCTTGGGTTTGGGGGGGTCCGGAGCTCTGGACACTTCACTGCCAGCAGTGGAGGATTGAATATCTATGTCTGTGGCCACTGGAAACAAGCACAACAATTAACATACAATTTAACATTTTTCCCCCTAAAAGAAATCACTGACACCCAATTAATCCGTTTAATCCATCTGTTGTTGATGCAGTCTTCCTGTACATCCTTGCGAGGACTCCATCTTCCTCCTTTTACAATGACTTCTTTTTTCATATTCAATAGCGTTACTTGAAACCTTCTTCGGCCCAAGAGCGGACGATTTACCAATGTTAGATGTAGTAAAGTTTGTACTTGGTCTTAGGTGTGTGATCAAAGATGGCTGAATCATCAACAAAGCTTTTACCCATATCGATTATGGTAGTGTACATTTATTCTTAAATGTGTTTTGCACACAATATCATGCAGTTGTCGTACACAGCCTACAGGAACTCTGCGGGGACACGAGAGACCGCCACCGCTCTAAGAACATAGAGTGGTGTGAAAAGGTGTTCCTGATTTCTTTTTTTTTTTTTTTTTTGCATGTTTGTAAATTGGCAGTTGCTTTGTCAAATGTTTCAGATCAAACAGATGAAATATTGTCAATGACAACAACGTGGTGAACCTTCATAAGGAGTGGCCGGCCAGCCAACAAGTCACAAAAGACCCCACAACAACATCAATGGGTGAATTACAATTTGGTCCACGCCCCACTTTCTGTAGTTAACTGAAACATACACTATATCAAAAATAATCTGACAGACAATAATGAGTTTCAAGCAGCTTGTCAATGAACATACTTAGTTATAATTGTTTTACATTTTAGCTGTGCTGATCAGTTAAAAACCTGCTGAAATATGCTGGTTTTGATTTTTCAAGGTAGATTTTTTTTACATTTTAGCTGTGCTGACCAGATAAAAAGCTGCTGAAATGTGCTGGTTTTTTATTTTTCTACTGTTTCAACTGTTTTCAACAGCTACTGTTGGGATTTAAAAAATCAAACAAACAACAACAAAAAAAACACCAGACACATAAAAGGCAATAGTCAGATAGCTGCGAAAAAGCTGACAATTGAGAGAGAAACCAGCCAGATGTTCAGTCATAGCCTGGCTTTTAAATCTACAGGTGCCCTGTGCTGCAGCATTTAAAGCAGTATCTCTGTTTGTGCATATAAATACAGAAATACAGAAACATGTCAACCCCCCACACTGTTTCAGACTCAAATAAACCATGATAAAGAATGTTTGGATACCTACCAAGCTCTGTAAGGTCTGCTTTGCTAATGGATACCTCTGCGTCCTCTGAGGTAAGGCTCATCGCAGTCATCTTTTGTGTTACGGAAATAGTCGACATCCCACTGCAGTGGAAAGAATCATAGCAATACACACAATAGCAATGTTAAAAGTTGTGACAATCATTATATTCCACGTATCAAAGCCTAAGTGGCACACAGACTTTCGAAACACAGCTTTGCTCTGAAAAGAGAGGACCTTACCTGAGCGTTTCGGTGGCAGCAGCCTCTGCTGAAGCTGCTGCCTCAGCTGCAGCCTCAGCTGCAACCTCTGCTGCAGCCACCGCCGCTGCTGCAGCATTATTCAAGGTGGCCTCTAACCTCTGGATGGCTGAAACTTCTACTGTGGAGCCACTGCTGCCACCTGTGGGGGAAGATGCAGGTTGCAAAACAGTTGAAAGGTGAGATAATCAAAATATAAGCACACATAAATGGCATTGACTGGCATTATGAGTCTTATGAGCCGTGCTGTACATCGGCACACTTAAAACCTAAACCCAGTTTTGCTTCGCTGGTCGCGTCATGACTGGATGTGGACCAGGGACTGACACAAGCAGCTGTGAAAAGCTGTGTTTTACCCGTTCAGACACAAATTACTAATCTGAGTTTTGGAAAATCTCGACTTGCCATGTCCAACTATAGACATTTGATGATGATGTCATCTAGATTAAGACATGTCATCTGCATAAAGACATGAAATAGTCTTTAAGGATCACAAGGTGATCAAAGAGCAATGGCCGCTTATCCTGCCCATTGGACATAATAAACGTAGAGGATGAAAATGGCAGCTCTGACATGTCAACCTGTGTTCTTACACCAAGTTAGTCTGCATAAATACAATCTTGTATGTGTCCGTCATTGTTGCGCTACTCTGTTTTTGCATGGCTGTGTAGCCGATGAACAATAATTTGCTATAAAGAAGGCAACCACGACCTTGTGAAATTACTTTCGCTCTACACGCTCTACTTGATTGTATCACTCCGCCAGAACACCCGTTCATAATCTAGTGTTCGCGACAAGAGCATTGTGAGTAAGTTTATTACTGGCATCACAGGTTTGATGTATTGCTAGTGTAGGATCGCCGCGCTTCCCATTATTTTCATGGAACAAAGTAGGCTTGGTACTCTTGGAGGTATATTAATTGTGTTTGATGAATATTTGCATACTTATACTGCATTTAGATTAAGCAGTATGAAGAAATGAGTCTATAATCATGAGAATTTTCAAGTTCCAACAACATTTTAACTTTGGTTTTAGCATTCATTTTACTTGTCAAACTTTTTGGACTAGATTTGTTCTAACTTCTTCCAAAATCCCTTTTCAAAAGGACTTCCACAAGCAAGAAGAGCGCATTTATGTTGCCTTTTTCCTCTGAATTCACATGGTGTCTAGGTACAAATGCGCTTTTTTTTAACCCCAAAGTGTCTGAGCCGGTGACAACTGAAACCGGATAGCGTAAAGGCTAGTTGAAAGGAGTTCAGGTGGACACATGAGGCTAAGAACTTTTGTCCATGCAAGTGGACATAATAAAAGAGACACAGCGGGTCTTACCCACAGCACTCAGCGAACTGACTCCTCCATTGTTCTGTCTTGACAGGTGCTCCTTGTGGCAAACAGAGCACATGCCATTAGTCCTGGGGTTGCCATAGAAACCACAGCCGGTAGCACAGAGCATGGGAGCTGGGCTCTGATTGGTCTCCTGTGCCATAGCGAAGTCTGAACTGACCTGGAGACACACACAAAAATGCACTGTTTTTACACCAGAAAAGTCACCCACTGACGTCCTCCACTTGGCAACTTAAACCACTCAAGTCGTCTTGGCAAGCATCACAATTGAACAGCCTCATAATGCCTTAGTAACAAACTTTGTCAGTCTCGCATGTTGTCTCGTCACTACTTCCTGAACTGTATTCTTAAGTATTATGGGAAATGCAGTTTTTAGCCATAAATTTGTCGCATCACTGTACCGCAAGGTTCAAAACACGATAAAGTAGCTTATACACCGGAAATTACAGTATTTTTAATATTAATTGGATTCTACATTATTTCCTATAGAAAATTTTCATTGGATTCTACATTATTTCCTATAGAAAAATTACATTGGCTTTAGTCTGACATTCAAGGTACTATTGTACACCATTCCAGTACACAGTTATAACTGCAATCGCTGTGAAAACAACAGTTGAACTAGTTGCAACTCCCAGTATTCCAACTGCACATTTAAGTGGGACAAATATGGTACCGTTACGCTGGCCTTGATCCAAACAAGTCTTAGTCCATAAAAGACACTCTGACCTCACTTATGGGGATAAAATTAATATTGTTAGCTTTTTAAATGGTTAAGTGACATCTTCACATTCACTTTGTGCACTTTTTAGACATTTTAGCCAATCAACAACCAAAAAATGCTAAGGGGTTAAAAGACTTGCGGTCACATCCTTTGTAACAGAAGCAGATCTAACCAGCGTGCTTATAGCATCCAGACAAAGACCAACCAGTCTACTGTGCGTAAAAGCGCTTGAAAACGCTCACCACTACAATACACAATACAATATAACCATTATCTGACAATTTAATCCCGAAGTAAATCTATTTGTTTAAATCACCGCTTTAGTCCCTTCATACAAAAACAGCAGGCCACACTCGTGTATCACACACACAAAATCCACTGAGTCATGCTAGCACGCTAGTGTCTGTCTCTGTGGTTCTCTAGCTTTTAAATTCAATTAGGTAACGACATAGTGGGGATGATGCATGGAAAAATACATATACTACGAATACTGTGATGTAAACGATCCAAGTCGTGTGCTTTGAGTGAATCCCGACACGACTTTATCGTGCCCGGTAGCGAGGATTGCTAACGTTGGGTAAATAAACCGAGCGAGGAGCTAAGCTTATAGCTAGCCTTTGATGTCTCTTTTGTGTGTTGGTGTCTCTAATAGAATAGAATAGAATAGAATTACAGCGATCGTGAAATATTGATAAACGCTTCTCGGTTACTTTGACTTGAGCAAGATAAGACTGATTTAACTATCAGGGATAACGACGTTACACACCAAAGCTCCGGGAATCAATCAACAGTGACTGATTCAATTCAGAAAATACTGAATTGACTTTCCGGAGTTGTTGATGTAACATGTTGGGTTTATGACAACATGATTTCCTAACAAAGACCTTTTCAAGAAGCGAAGTCATCTTCTGCTTATCCGTACGCAACTCACGTCGACGTTTGTGTTCATTAATGGACTTACCTTCTTTGTCAGATGACGGTGGGCTTCTAAAGAATTTAACGGAATTATAATGTTTATTTTAGCACACAACTGGGGTCGTCTATGTAAGGGACTTTCTTAAGTCGTCCGGCACACGGTTGGACCGCACTTCTGTTAGCGTCGTTGACGTAGCTTCATCTGTTTTGTTTTACATGTTGCCTTTGGGGACTCTGTTTCCGGTGACGTCAACGAAATTGCCAGCATGTAATTTTTTGTTTGATTTACTCCCTTTTTTAAAGTAAGTTACACAGTTTAGGCAGGTCACTAACTCGCGCCCCACAGACGCCGCCTTATATGAACTTTGACTCATAGTCAAGAAGTTATTTAAGTATTTTCACGGGGCGCTTCTATTTTGACCAGCGCAGTTTTTTTTGGACTTTACGGTACTGGTTTGCTGGCTCAGGAAATCCACTGACCAATTGCATTCGAGTTAAGTTGTCGCGCGTGATACTACCCAGCCAATCAAATGTGCACATTCCAGTCGCTAAATATACCACACCGGTGAAACACCGATTTGACGATATGACGTTAATTATGGACTGGCCCAGTAGCCAGCCCATAGACTGCTACTTGCAGTAGCAGTCTATGGGCTGGCTACTGAGCCAGCCCATATTGTTATTCCTTGTGGTGTTTACCAATTTTTATTATTCTTATATCTTAATCTTCCACTTTTTGTGCGCGTAATGCGGCCAAAACCGCAAGAAGGACCCCCACACATGTTACACCGTCGGAATCGTGACGCTCGGGACTACAGCGGTATTTATTTTTTGGAACGTTTCGTGTAACCATGGCGACGCTATTCGCGATAGAAAAAAAAATCGGCCACTAGATTAGGTACACCATTCTATTTTTAGAACAGCCGCATTCCAGAGAAAACGAGAATTTACAGACTTTTCACAGCCTTGTAGCTCAGCCATACGGCCACGTAGAAACGTGGTTGATGGCTCATTTTTTAGATAAACTTCTGAACTCTCTCTGTGGCTAAATGCTAATTGCTAGCATGTTAGCATGTTAGCATTTAAGCTAATTTACTCATGTTTAAAGGCAAATACACCCATGGCATGATGCAGGGAGGTTCTAGGACAACCTTGGCAGTTTCTAAACTTGAGGCTCTCTTGCTAGGTGCTAGCATGGACCCGTTAGCATGTTAGCATTTAAGCTAATTTACTCACGTTTAAAGGCAATTGCACACATGACATGATGTAGGGAGGTTATAGGACAACCTTAGCAGTTTCTAAACTTGAGGCTCTCTTGCTAGGTGCTAGCATGGTAGCCGTTAGCATGTTAGCATTTAAGCTAATTTACTCATGTCTAAAGGCAAATACACATATGGCATGGTGTAGGGAGGTTATAGGACAACCTTGGCACTTTCTAAACTTGAGGCTCTCGTGCTAGGTGCTAGCATAATGATTGTTAGCATGTTAGCATTTAAGCTAATTCACTCACGTTTAAAGGCAAATACACACATGACATGATGCAGGGACGTTATAGGACATCCTTGGCAGTTTCTAAACTTGAGGCTGTCTTGCTCGGTGCTAGCATGTTAGCCGTTAGCATATTAGCATTTAAGCTAATTTACTCATGTCTAAAGGCAAATACACACATGGCATGATGTAGGGAGGTTATAGGACAACCTTGGCAGTTTCTAAACCTGAGGCTGTCTTGCTAGGTGCTAGCATGATGACTGTTAGCATGTTAGCATTTAAGCTAATTTGCTCATGTTTAAAGGCAAATACACACATGCATGATGCAGGGACGTTATAGGACATCCTTGGCACTTTCTAAACTTGAGGCTCTCTTGCTAGGTGCTAGCATAATGACTGTTAGCGTGTTAGCATATAAGCTAATTTACTCACGTTTAAAGGCAAATACACACATGGCATGATGTGGGGAGGTTATAGGACAACCTTGGTAGTTTCTAAACTTAAGGCTGTCTTGCGAGGTGCTAGCATGTTAGCCGTTAGCATGTTAGCATTTAAGGTAATTTACTCATGTCTAAAGGCAAATACACACATGGCATGATGTAGGGATGTTATAGGACAACCTTGGCACTTTCTAAACTTGGGACTCTCTTGCTAGGTGCTAGCATGATGACTGTTAGCATGTTAGCATTTAAGCTAATTTGCTCATGTTTAAAGGCAAATACACACATGCATGATGCAGGGACGTTATAGGACATCCTTGGCAGTTTCTAAACTTGAGGCTGTCTTGCTAGGTGCTAGCATGTTAGCCGTTCGCATGTTAGCATTTAAGCTAATTTACTCATTTCTAAAGGCAAATACACACATGGCATGATATAGGGAGGTTATAGGACAACCTTGGCACTTTTTAAACTTGAGGGTCTCTTGCTAGGTGCTAGCATGATAACTGTTAGCATGTTAGCATTTAAGCTAATTTACCCACGTTTAAAGGCAAATACACACATGGCATGATATAGGGAGGTTGAAGGACAACCTTGGCACTTTGTAAACTTGAAACTCTCTTGCTAGGTGCTAGCATGTTAGCCGTTAGCATGTTAGCATTTAAGCTAATTTACTCATGACTAAAGGCAAATACACACATGGCATGATGTAGGGAGATTATAGGACAACCTTGGCACTTTCTAAACTTGAGGCTCTCTTGCTAGGTGCTAGCATGATAACTGTTAGCATGTTAGCATCTAAGCTAATTTACTCACGTTTAAAGGCAAATACACACATGGCATGATATAGGGAGGTTATAGGACAACCTTGGCACTTTGTAAACTTGAAACCCTTTTGCTAGGTGCTAACATGGTAGCCGTTAGCATGTTAGCATTTAAGCTAATTTACTCATGTCTAAAGGTATATACACACATGGCATGATGTAGGGAGGTTATAGGACAACCTTGGCACTTTCTCAACTTGATGCTCTCTTGCTAGGTGCTAGCATGGTAGCCGTTAGCATGTTAGCATTTAAGCTAATTTACTCATGTCTTCAGGCAAATACACATATGGCATGGTGTAGGGAGGTTATAGGACAACCTTGGCACTTTCTAAACTTGAGGCTCTCTTGCTAGGTGCTAGCATAATGATTGTTAGCATGTTAGCATTTAAGCTAATTTACTCACGTTTAAAGGCAAATACACACATGACATGATGTGGGGAGGTTATAGGACAACCTTGGCACTTTCTCAACTTGATGTTCTCTTGCTAGGTGCTAGCGTGGTAGCCGTTAGCATGTTAGCATTTAAGCTAATTTACTCATGTCTAAAGGCAAATACACACAACGCATGATGTAGGGAGGTTATAGGACAACCTTGGCACTTTCTAAACTTGAGGCTCTCTTGCTAGGTGCTAGCATGAAAACTGTTAGCATGTTAGCATCTAAGCTAATTTACTCACGTTTAAAGGCAAATACACACATGGCATGATATAGGGAGGTTATAGGACAACTTTGGCACTTTGTAAACTTGAAACCCTCTTGCTGGGTGCTAGCATGGTAGCCGTTAGCATGTTAGCATTTAAGCTAATTTACTCATGTCTAAAGGAAAATACACACATGGCATGATGTAGGGAGGTTATAGGACAACCTTGGCACTTTCTCAACTTGATGCTCTCTTGCTAGGTGCTAGCATGGTAGCCGTTAGCATGTTAGCATTTAAGCTAATTTACTCATGTCTTCAGGCAAATACACATATGGCATGGTGTAGGGAGGTTATAGGACAACCTTGGCACTTTCTAAACTTGAGGCTCTCTTGCTAGGTGCTAGCATAATGATTGTTAGCATGTTAGCATTTAAGCTAATTTACTCACGTTTAAAGGCAAATACACACATGACATGATGTGGGGAGGTTATAGGACAACCTTGGCACTTTCTCAGTTTGATGCTCTCTTGCTAGGTGCTAGCGTGGTAGCCGTTAGCATGTTAGCATTTAAGCTAATTTACTCATGTCTAAAGGCAAATACACACAACGCATGATGTAGGGAGGTTATAGGACAACCTTGGCACTTTCTAAACTTGAGGCTCTCTTGCTAGGTGCTAGCATAATGATTGTTAGCATGTTAGCATTTAAGCTAATTTACTCACGTCTAAAGGCAAGTACACACATGGCATGATGTAGGGAGGTGATAGGACAACCTTGGCACTTTCTAAACTTGGGACTCTTTTGCTAGGTGCTAGCATGATGACTGTTAGCATGTTAGCATTTAAGCTAATTTGCTCACGTTTAAAGGCAAATACACACATGCATGATGCAGGGACGTCATAGTACATCCTTGGCAGTTTCTAAACCTAAGGCTGTCTTGCTAGGTGCTAGCATGTTAGCATTTAAGCTAATTTACTCATGTCTAAAGGCAAATACAAACATGGCATGATGTAGGGAGGTTATAGGACAACCTTGGCACTTTCTATACTTGAGGCTCTCTTCCTAGGTGCTAGCATGATAACTGTTAGCATGTTAGCATTTAAGCTAATTTACTCATGTCTTCAGGCAAATACACATATGGCATGGTGTAGGGAGGTTATAGGACAACCTTGGCACTTTCTAAACTTGAGGCTCTCTTGCTAGGTGCTAGCATAATGATTGTTAGCATGTTAGCATTTAAGCTAATTTACTCACGTTTAAAGGCAAATACACACATGACATGATGTGGGGAGGTTATAGGACAACCTTGGCACTTTCTCAGTTTGATGCTCTCTTGCTAGGTGCTAGCGTGGTAGCCGTTAGCATGTTAGCATTTAAGCTAATTTACTCATGTCTAAAGGCAAATACACACATGGCATGATGTAGGGAGGTTATAGGACAACCTTGGCACTTTCTCAACTTGATGCTCTCTTGCTAGGTGCTAGCATGACGACTGTTAGCATGTTAGCATTTAAGCTAATTTACTCACATTTAAAGGCAAATACACACATGGCATGATATAGGGAGGTTATAGGACAACCTTGGCACTTTCTAAACTTGAGGCTCTCTTGCTAGGTGCTAGCATGATAACTGTTAGCATGTTAACATTTAAGCTAATTTACTCACGTTTAAAGGCAAATACACTTATCGCATGATATAGGGAGGTTATAGGACAACCTTTGTAGTTTCTAAACTTGAGGCCATCTTGCTAGGTGCTAGCAGGGTAGCCGTTAGCATGTTAGCATTTTAGCTAATTTACTCAAGTTTAAAGGCAAATACACACTTGGCATGATGTGGGGACACTATGGGACTGCATCAACCTTTTCCGTACTTGAGGCTTTCTTGCTAGGTGCTACCGCGGTAGCCGTTGGTACACCGGGCCCGAGGTTCACAGCACAGGTGGCCAGTCCATCAAAATTTCCGCGGGAATTTTCTAGTTATGTATATTTAATTTCTTTATTAGACTTTTAATTTTTCTCTTTTGCAACACCCCGTTGTGACACTATTTCAACCTGGAAATTTACTTGAAATTGATGCCATAAATAAAAATACATATTAACAAATAAATAAAATAAATTCTAAAACATTGTTTTCATTAAAACCTTTGAAGTGTGTCATCTATTATTAGGTACACCTGACACAACACAACATCTAAAATATTAAGCCTTTGGTTTGTAATCTTGTAGCTATTTTGCTGGCTATAATGTCATTTGAACTGAAACCCGATTGTATACAAAGTAAATCAGAATATTTAATATTCATATTTTGTGAAGGAAGTGGCATTAACACAGTACTTTTCTGTTACTTCACTATAGTTCCTCTAAACAGCTGATTGTCATTGTAAGCTGTGACACCCACACAAGACAGAGTCATTTATTAACATATATTTTAATACAATGTGCTCTTTAGTAGCACCAACACAAAATTGTGCTTTTGTCTTTGTTACTGTAATTCTTATTTTCACCACGTGAAGGCAGTGGCATTATCACACAATGTATAATTTGATGCAGTGTCTATTTTCAAAAAAGATAATTTATATATAAAATATTATTAAATACAATATTACATATTTGGGGGTAAAATACATACTATTTAAGTAACTTTTATTTATTATTATTATTTTATTACATTAAGAACAAGAACCGAAACCGGAAAAAAAGCGGAAGTCACCAGTTCTCGCGAGGTTTCACTCAAAAAATAACGCGGGGCACCATCTGAACTGTGTACGTTGGATTGCGTCTTAAAATACTTTGAACTACCTCGAAGAACTAAACGGAATTATCATATTCCTCCGTTGGTTTAAAAATAAAAAAAACTGATTCCAACGTTGCTGTCGCCGTTTGTTGTGAACAGCTAAGGTCGTAAGATGGATTACACGGAGGACTTATCTGCTCGGGTTCTTCTTAAAAACATTCTCAGTACTGAACCACCTAGGACTCCTGTCACTCGCAGGTAAGAAAAGTTGTATAGTGTATATATACTATGTTAGCATAAACTATTAATAATGATATTATAGTTCCGTCCCGGTGGCAACGTTCCCTGTGGCTGGGAGCAGCATTTTTTGTCCCATATTTTGCAAGTAAGTCAAGGCAACTTAACTTGTGCATTTACAGAATTGTGATACAATGATGGTATGATGGAAGACCATAGCACTTACTAGGTATCTACTCAGATGCTTTGAGGTCATTCCTGTGCTGTAAATTGACTGTACTAAAATGTGTTTGTCCCTATTATCTTACTTCAGTGTCTCCAGAGCAAACAGTTCCACATTTGTCCGCCGCACCAGATCGAGCATGAAAAATGCTAGTGCAGAAACCCCACAGGACATCTTGAGGCGCAGTCTGAAGCAGAACATGCGTGAGGTGAGGACTGGAAAAACATACTCCTTCTCAGCACTGCTCTTGGTGGTCTTAAACAATGTCTTCTCTCTTTCCAGGGTATATCAAGGACGGGTCTTTCACCTGCTAGCAAAAGAAGAACCACATCGGTCGTGCTGAGAAAGGCAAACACACCAGCCTCATCCTCCATGCTGTTTGACGAGGGAGACACACCGAGGCACATACTCATGAACATTTTGCGTACAGGTGTGCAAAACATTGCTTTTATCTTCACTTTTCAGTCTTTTAACAGCAATTTCTGTGTGCTTTAGAGCCTGTCAAGTCCCCTGTGATTCATGAGGAAGCTGCACCAGTGGAGCCACAGATGTCATTAGCAGATAGCAGTGATGTCACACATTCAAAGTAAACAGTATATTTTTGGTCATTTTTGTTGTGTATTTGTATCATAACTAAATAACAAGTTGTTTTTTTTTAAGCATTGGACTGTCGGAGTTGGATCTGCCTGATCTAACTTTTGGCAATGCAGCAAGCGTCGCAAAGAGGCTTACCAGAAAGAGACCACGTCACATCGCCAATGTATCCACTCTTGAAAGGAGGCTCAGGGAAGGAGAGGGTAAGATAAATAGAATTGTTATAAACTTTCTACAGTGGAGCCTATAAATCAAACACAAAATCTGTTCAGGGTTTGTCCATATTGGCTGGAAACACATGGCACGGCCTCCTCTAGGTAGGGATTAGTTGAGACGAGGTGCCATCATGTCCATGACGAAGGAGGGTTTTCCTTCATGATGTCACGACGTCAAAGAACACAATCTAAAAGTCAACTTTGCAGAATACATTTACTTTGCGCTCCAAATTTTGCAGGCTCCACTGTACTGTACAGTTATCTCCCATTGTTTGCTATGTGTTTGGCTGACTAGCTGCTTGTGTAAACAGGTGAAAATGAAGAGGAGGATTTGTCACGAGAGGATCTGTCGCTGTCTTTGTCAAAGTATAACAAATCACCCACAATGATGCTGATGCAATAACCCCATGATAACTGTCCTACTTTGCTTTGCAGCGTCACTTCCCTGACTCTAAAAACGCCCTTTGTGAATGTTCAGACTGAGAAGAAAGGCTTGCAGAGGAGAGTTACTCAACGCCAAAAAATCACACAAGAGGGTTTTGGTGACGCTGTGAATAAAATGCTTTTAGATTACGGTGATTAAAATAAATTTCTAGCAAATTTTGAGCCATTATACTGTATGTTGTGCATAACTTGTATTTTTCTCCACTTTCACCTATCAGGGGCGAGCAGCATGATGCAAGGAGAAGCAGACTTCAGTGAGAGCGCCCAGGATGAGGCTTTAAACTATAAACTGGAGTTCTCCAATGACATTAGCCACTCTAAAACATCCGACGCCCCCGCCTGCAACGTCTCCGTACTTGGGATACAGGACCAGTCCACCATCGCGGCATCTCAGATGCATCTCAGCGGAATTGCAATGGGGCCACAGAGCCAACTGGATGAAGCAGCAGGGGAAGTTGTGCAAGTGTCTGGAAGCCAGGAGGAGGAGAATACAGCCCATAGTGACGCTGAATTGAAGACATCTGAGGAAGAGGTTGACGACAGGCAAGAAGAGGAAGGGGATGGAGTTGAGTCTCAAACTGAAGAGGATGCTGCAGCGCCGTCTGAGGAAGAGGAAGGGGCTCTCCTTGACTCTCAAGCTGAAGAGGATGTTGCAGCGTCATCTCAGGAAGAAGATGACATGAAAGAAAAGGAAGGGGCTCCAGTTGATTCTCAAGCTGAAGAGGATCCAGCAGCATCATCCCAAGAAGAGGATGCTGCGACGCCATCTGAGGAAGAGGACAACATGGAAGAAGAGGACGGGGGTGCAGTTGACTCTCAAGCTGACGAGGATCCAGCAGCATCATCCCAAGATGAGGATGCTGTGACGCCATCTGAGGAAGAGGACAACATGGAAGAAGAAGAAGGGGTTCTTCTAGTTGACTCTCAAGCTGACGAGGATCCAGCAGCATCATCCCAAGAAGAGGATGCTGCGACGCCATCTGAGGAAGAGGACAACATGGAAGAAGAGGACGGGGGTGCAGTTGACTCTCAAGCTGACGAGGATCCAGCAGCATCATCCCAAGATGAGGATGCTGTGACGCCATCTGAGGAAGAGGACAACATGGAAGAAGAAGAAGGGGTTCTTCTAGTTGACTCTCAAGCTGACGAGGATCCAGCAGCATCATCCCAAGAAGAGGATGCTGCGACGCCATCTGAGGAAGAGGACAACATGGAAGAAGACGAAGAGGCTGCAGTTGCCACTCGAACTGAGGAGTCTGCTTCAGTGGAGGAAGAGGAAGAGCATGCAACTGCTGCCAGGCCTCAGTCTGAGGAAGAAGACACGGCTGAGGATGAGAATGACGGCAGTCAGCATGAGGAGCGAGGGTCGAAATACGACGTGGAGCGCGTCAATGTACAAGCCGATGCATCCAAGGGAGCTCTCGTCATGCCTGTTGAAGAGGCTGACGTCATGGAGCCTGGTAAGGGTCATTTCCTGTATTTCATGACAAACTTTTATGTAATTAGACGTGATACAAATAAATAAATACAGTACAATTGAACTACAATAAACCTCGGATATATCGGATTCAATTGTTCCCACTGGTTTTGTCCGATATAAGCAAAATCCGTTATATGCGTATACCGGAAAATGTCCGTTTTACGCATATATCGGATTTATATCCGGTATATGCGTGAATTGGATTTTATCCGTTATAAAAAGGCACTTCCTTGACTATGTTTCCAATGTACCTGGACTGGGCAATGAAAAGAGACGTAAGGTCATGAGAATTTAACTTTATTGGACTCTGAGCATAACAAATTGTTAATTAAGCTAGGCCCTGTTACGCCCGTCAGGCCTACGTTATTTCCAATAGTGAGGTTAAGATCTCATTCACTGCTGTGCTAGTATTATTGACGTCACTCACTTTTATATTTGTCCTAAATCTGGAGCCAGGAGAAAGACAATAGCCAGTGACCTCAACAAGATTAGCATAACGATGCGGCCATCCAATATATGCGAGGGAAATTTAATGGAAATGCATTGGAACGGGACTGGAGATTTTGTCCGAAATAGGCAAAATCTGTTATAAAAAATCCGATATATGCAATGAATTTTTATTGGAAATGCATTACAGAAAAATCGCTTCTTTTTTATCTGTCCGTTGTGAGCGAATTTCCGATATATCCGAGTCCGATATATCCGAGGTTTACTGTACAAAAATTGGTAGAATTTGGAGTTGTGGCTGGCGTATGTATTAAATGTTAAATACCGTACTCTAAATGTTAACGTCATGCTTAATTGTATGCAGGCTGCCAGAGAGGCTCGGGGATCAAGAACAGAACCCACAGGTTGAGTGATTCCCACAACCCCATCAAGCTGGATGAAGTCCATCTCAAAAGTAACAAGTATCCGAACTCAGACCCCGCTCTACAGCTGGAGGTGAGCAACGGCCAAAGTTACAGCAATCACCTTGAGGATGTGGACCCACCTGAGCAGGAAGAGTGGGAGGAGGAAGACGACGGAGAAGAAGAAGGTCTCGCTCAGTGTTTGAGGTTGGTTTTAAAACTGAACTTCATGTTTAATGTGAATTTATTATATGCAGAAATCCCCATGAAGACTCCAGCATTTGTTCGAGAAAGGAGGAATTTTCAAGTGGATGACCCGGCCTCGCCCACTATTTTAAAGCCTCAAGCCAGGCAAGTCCTATTAAATCATTACCAGCAGCATCTGTTATAATACAGGAAAACTGACCTGAGTGAACAAACAAGGGTGTTTTCTTTGGGTATACCGGTGATGGCAAAGTGGCAATGTGTGATGATAAACATAGAACCAGAAACTGAACTTAATTCTCCATACGGTATAGACCAGGGATCTCAAACTCAATTTACTTGGGGGCCACTGGAGCTAGGGTCTGGGTGAGACTGGGCCGCATCAGGTTTTCCAAAAAAAAAAAAAACAAATTTATTAAAAACAGAAAAATTAATACACTTTGCTTTGGTTTCGATTTTCTACAAGAAAAGCTCTGATAAAACATTCTACTGTTCTCAAATATCTTAGTCTTTATTTACTACACAAAATAAGATGAAAAATAAAAAAACAAATCAAGAATAAAGAAAATCAATCTATCTGTAATGAATAAATAAATATTATAATAATAATAAAACGGCAAATAATAAAAACTTAAGAAACCACATATAGTTGGTGAGTAGACAAATTATTTTCTTCAGATTAAAATGAACAAAGCATTATTAGAGCCCTGTTGACATGACAAAACACGACTATAGTCACATTTATACTTTTTTTATTTACAACATATGCGCAACTGCAGGGTCTTGAGACACATGCTAACTCGCAAACTAGAGAGCTAGCGACCTAAATGCTAGCCTTCAAGTTATTTCCTTTAAACTTAAATAGCCAAAAACTTACCACTTCCACACGGATAGGGAGGATAACTATTAACAGTTATTTAACCTTTAACATGAACATTAATCAAACGTAATAATTTTTTCTGGGTACATGATACCATACAGCATCCGTATCAAACTTGCGCGAGCCGCACTAACATTAAACTTTCATATCAAGGCGGGGGCCTCAAACTAGTGTCCTGCGGGCCACGTTTGGCCCGCGGGCCGCGTGTTTGACACTTACACATATACACACTATACACACTTTATTCATTCCAATATTATTAATTCCATTACCCATAAGTGCAACTTTGATGCCAGTGTCACTGTTCCTGCTTTAGTTTTATTTGATTACATTTTACTTAAAGGTCCTTCATCATGCTGTATTGACTTTTTAATCATGTTTATTACACTTTATAAGCAACAAACACAAGAAAAATTTATTTAGTCCACTTTTGGGAGAAGAGACCGTTTTGAAGATGCAGCTTTTCAGGATGTAATGGGGAAAAAAACCTTCGCCCATACAGCACGCCCACCAGAAACAGGCTTGTTTGCATTTAAAGCCACAAACACACAAAACCTGGGTAGGGCTCACTCCAGCGTCAAGGCTAGATTTCATCAAAGCGGGATCTCTGAGTTTACTTAGTTTTTATACAACTATAGTAATGTAGGATGATAATATTTTTGCTTACCATTCTCTCTCAACCCAGCAGTAACACAAGTGATTGTGTACCTTTACCGAAACCAAAACGGGTGAGAAAGCCCAGAAGTGCGACAGTCAAGAAAGACGGCCTTCCTAAAAACTACCTTATGGGTGTCTTCAGGCACTTTGCCAAAACAAAGGTGTCCGCCGACATTTATCCCGTCTTAAATGAGATGTAAGTACCTTCCAGTACTCAACTTAATGCTGTGTAACAACTCCTTTTTATTTACGTTTTGTTTTTATGGCTTTCTCAAATAGAATGGATAAATTCTTTGACCGGATGGTCGATGACCTGGAGACGTTTGCTGCTCACGCCAAGAGAAAAACCATTGAAGTCGAAGATGTCGAACTATTGTTGAGACGGTGGGTGTGGTCTGTCTTATTTCAAACGTAAAAGTAGCTAAATTAATTTAAAAAAAAAAAAACAAGGCATTTAGTAGACGCTCCAAAGAGAAGGAGTATTCCACACTGGTCGCTAGGTGTCAGTAATTAATGTTACTGTAATGTTTGGTGAGACACACAAGCACCAGACTTGATCGCCAGTACATAAGGCTTTTTTTGCAGGTTTGGATGATCTCAGATCAGATGCAATAATCCCTAACGCATCTTATTGTTGCAGCCGTAACTCACACTAAAAACTAAAACTCAACGCTGAATCCATGACATCACTTCCTGTCCGTGTCACTGGAACACATTTAGGCTATCTTAAATGGCTTTTTTAAATTTTATATTATTATATTGAATATAGGGATGTTATTTCATGTCTAGGGGGCTCTAATAATGTTCAGAACCATATTTAGAAGGCCGTAAACAGGTCTTCTATGCGCTACGACAATATTTGATTTCATTCATTCATTTTCTACCGCTTTTTCCTCATGAGGGTCGCGGGGGATGCTGGAGCCTATCTCAGCTGTCTATGGGCGAGAGGCGGGGTACACCCTGGACTGGTCGCCAGCCAATAAGAATCCCTACTTCAAGGAAATTGTGTTTATTGTGATTGATAAACAGCATAGAAGATGGATGGATGTTTATTTTGATACCTGCATAGTCTATGCGGTGCAATTACATTGTGTGTTCCACATGTGTCACGTGTTATTTTTTTTTTTGTGTAAATGTTGCACCCTTTCAGGCAGGGTCATGTGAATGACAAGGTGCCCGTGGAAGTCCTGATTGAAAAGTACCTACGCATGGACCAGCGCAAGCTCCTGATACCCATTGCAACCAGCGGGAACGTCGTCATCCCAAAAATGAGGCGATGAATTAAGAAGAATAAGAATGTTTTTATTGCAGTTGGACGTGTATTAAATAAGTCAAAACCCTCACACAGTAAATAAAACAACGTTGAAAGTAAAGCGTGTCGGAGTACATTACAGGAAAGAGAATAAGAGGAATGTAGAATTCCTTATAAATGTATAGTAGATGACAGCAAAATTGGTAGTGCTGATTTTGACCTTTGACCTTTATTCTTTCATATAGAAGTTATTCATGTAAGCTATTGTCCATTAAAACAGTAAGATGAGCTCTTTTGTGTGTCATATCTTATTAGGTACTCTTGATAAAACATACACTTTGCATCCCGTGCTGGTAATGGGAGTTTCTCTGAGAAGCTGTGGAATTATCTGGGGGTTGCTATGATATGCTGTGATGTATTTAGTAGTGTTTGTGATGGCATTTATCAAAACAACGTGGCCGATTTCTTGTCTGGCAATTGTTCGTGTTCCCAATTAAATACTTGATCAATTTAAATGGGGGCGGCACAGCGGTCGAGTCCTTAGCGCGCAGACCTTACAGCTAGGAGACCAGGGTTCAATTCCACCCTCGGCCATCTCTGTGTGGAGTTTGCATGTTCTCCCCGTGCATGCGTGGGTTTTCTCCGGGTACTCCGGTTTCCTCCCACATTCCAAAAACATGCTAGGTTAATTGGCGACTCCAAATTGTCCATAGGTATGAATGTGAGTGTGAATGGTTGTTTGTCTATATGTGCCCTGTGATTGGCTGGCGACCAGTCCAGGGTGTACCCCGCCTCTCGCCTGAAGACAGCCGGGATAGGCTCCAGCACCCCCACGACCCTCATGAATGAATGCTATGATATGCTGCGATGTATTTAGTAGTGTTTGTGATGACATTTATCAAAACAACGTGTCCGACTTCTTGTCTGGCAATTGTTCATGTTCCCAATTAAATACTTGATAAATTTAAATGATTTACGTTATTTATTTTTATAAACTCTTGGAAAAAAGCACCCGTGACACTCGTGAGGACCAGCCGTAGAAAATGAATGAATGGGAAAAAAGCATCAGCGTATTCCTTCTTTACTTTTTACCGACGCAATTAGGCGTATTCTTGTCACCTACTGGAAGTATATTAGCAATCGCTGTAGCCCTAAGATTACTTTAATTTATACCACCATTATATAAAAGTATTAACTTTTTTGTATGAGATAGGTGGTGTACAGACAATTTAGAAAACTGTGAAGAACTAAATACATTCTAAATTAAAAAAAACTTTACATGGTATTTATCGAGCAAAAACGCTGTCAAGGGAAAAGGAAATAGACCGGTTTAAATGTATCACGTGACTCAGGACTTTTGTTGAGAAACAAATTTGTCCAGATGCGCTCGACCAATCAGAAGCTCGGATTGTTTGGATCAGCCAATCAGCTTCGATCGTGCGAGGATTTAAACCAAAAGACTCAAACACTGTTCATGCAAAAAACCTCTAGCAACGTAGCTTTTTCCTCTCCTGAGCGCTGCGTCCTGAAGAGCAACCCGCATTAAGAAAACACAATGGCTTTTCGTGTTACAAGAGTAAGTAAATCACATCTTCTAACACTGTTTTTAAAGTATTTAAAGTATTTAAATTATGTGCCGCCGCATCACTGCGCGTGCAGTTTCTGTGACGCTGACTGTCATGCTAACAGTGTTGACTTGTATGCATTATGCAGGTATTCCACATTTTATTCCAGGTTGTTTATGCATTTATTGTTAATTTTTTTTTTGCTTTTAGAACCGCTTGGCTTCCACTAGGACTGACCTCGAAGGAAAGGCGTGCGGGCCCACAAAGCCACGAGCAGCCCTTCAGGAAATTGGAAACGTCCCAACTACTAAAGAGCCACAAAAGGTTTTTTTTTTTAATAAGTGATATGTAATATTGTATTAGTTAAACTAATCGATAAACGTGTTTGACACATTTACAACCAAATTCAATTCAGTGCAGTGTTAGGATACACTGCATGCAAATTTCTGCAGCCATTTTAAGAAATGCTCATCTGGAAAGTGAACAAGTGTAGACCCCTGCTTCTCAAATGGGGCACTTGAATTAAAATAAGTATATGAAATACTATGTGAAAGTTTACCCCTTTTATATATTGTACTTCAAGGCAGCGCTCCTTCCCCCAACCAAAAAATGCTGGTGGGGGTAGGGAGCGCTACTCTACTCTAGCTAATTATCTTTTTTTATTTTCTAAATTACAACTAGTTTTATTTTGCTCATTTTTCTCATGACTTGACTTTGCAGGCTGTCAAGGTCCAGGCTGCCAAGAAGACCAAAGCTCTCGCTCCAAAGGAAAAACCTGAGCCCAAAGCCAAGGATGTTGCTGTGCTACAGGTACATTTAAATTCCCCCCAAAGTGTCAACCCTACGTTGAATGGCTTGTCTGGTATCTAGGTTCCTCCTGAGTCGACCTCCCCGACCCCTATGGAGACGTCGGGGTGCGAACCAGCTGACCTGTGTCAGGCGTTTTCAGATGTCCTCCTTCAAAGTGCCATCAGGGATGTGGATGCCGACGACTATGACAACCCAATGCTCTGCAGCGAATATGTGAAGGAAATATACAAGTACATGCGTCAACTGGAGGTCAGATATATATTTTTTTGCCCCTTTTTGAGAGCCTCTTAATTGAATGATGTGTTAAAATGCGCCTTTAGGAGCTGGGTCTGGGAAGTGCCTTCAGCTTGGTAGAGTTGACATGAGTTGTAGCTGACAGCAGCCCCTGTGAATGTTAAATCAACCAAGTAACCACAGTAAATGAGGATTACTGTAATTAGAAACCTAAAATGAAAATTTATTTTTTTTAAGGCTGAGCAGAATGTTCGAGCCACGTATCTCCAAGGCCAGGAAGTGACGGGTAACATGCGTGCCATACTAGTAGACTGGCTTGTCCAAGTGAACCTGAAGTTCCGCCTGCTGCAGGAGACTATGTACATGACCGTGGGAATCATCGATCGCTTTCTTCAGGCAAGGAATTTTTATTTTTGGTTTGCATTGAACGATTTGGAGAACAAGCAATGTGCTTTACATACAACAGGAGCACCCAGTCCGCAAGAACAAGTTGCAGCTGGTCGGAGTAACCGCCATGTTCCTGGCTTCAAAGTACGAGGAGACTTACCCGCCAGAGATCTCCGACTTTGCCTTTGTGACCGACAGGGCGTACACCACTGCTCAGATCAGAGAGATGGAGATGACCATCCTGCGTGTGCTCAAATTCCAACTGGGTCGTCCTCTTCCCCTGCAGTTCCTCAGGAGGGCCTCCAAGATCCATGAGGTCCTTAGCGGCGTTTAACTAGAGGTCAGGTGTGAGGCAACATTTAATGATGGTTTTTTTCCTTAGGTCACCGCTGAACAGCACACACTGGCTAAATATTTGCTTGAGCTCACCATGGTCGACTACGAAATGGTTCATTTCCCACCTTCAATTGTGGCGAGTGCTGCTTTGGCGCTGGCGCTGAAGCTGTTGGATGCTGGGGAGTGGGTGAGTCACAATTCTGCAGCGCTGTACTGTTGGCTTGTGATGGGGACTAGATGATTCACCCACTGAAGGAATTGGATTTGATCAGCTAAAGTCATCAAAACCTTGCATATGCCCAACACATGTGAATCGGGTATGCTAGTCACTCAATCAGCAGTACAACATGGGTAGTTTTCTGAAAATTCAAGCATAACTTTCAGTTTTTAATGCGAACAAAACAAAGTACTTAAAATTCACATTTGCAATGAAATTGTACGTTTTTAAATGTGTAACCTATGCACCACTTTGTCACATGGATTTCAATGGGGGAGATGCAGGCAGAGCTCGTATAATACGTACTTCTCCCACCTTGTGGCAGTTTATCTTAACAGCACAACTATTTCTTTTTATTGTGCAATTCAATTAGCTTTAACAAAATAAGTCTTTGGGAGTGAGGTGGTTGGGTTTAAAAAGCGTAAATTGGTCTTTGGTAGCAAATGACTTGAGTGTAATGGGCAGATTTCAAACTCCTGGGTTCAGTTTCTACCGCTTTTCCTCATGAGGGTTGCGGGGGCTGCTGGGGAGAACATGCAAACTCCACACAGAGATGCCGGTGAGTGAAGTATGAGTCCTTATTTATAAATGGAGCATGGAAAACCCGTTTGACCTTCTTTGACGTGGTTTTAAACATTGTTAGAGCCCTCTAGTCATGAAATAACACCCCTATAGTCACCCTTACACTTCTACTACCAACATAGTAGATACAGTAAAAAGAAAATAAGTCATTCATTTTCTACTGCTTTTCCTCACGAGGGTCGTGGGGGGTGCTGGAGCCTATCCCACCTGTCTTCGAGCGAGAGGCAGGGTACACGCTCGACTAATTGCCAGCCAATCACAGCTTATGTCTGGTTTAGCAAAGTTCATTTTTCTCTCTCAGCCTCATGAGTCACAGGAGTGCTGGAGCCTATCCCAGCTGTCTTCAGGCGAGAGGTGGGGTACACACCGGACTTATCACCAGCCAATCACAGGGCACATATAGACAGCCATTCACATTCATACCTGTCGCCAATTAACCTAGCATGTTTTTGGAATGTGGGAGGAAACCAGAGTAGCCGGAGGAAACCCACGCATGCACGGGGAGAACATGCAAACTGAGTCCTTATTTATAAATGAAACATTCATAGTTAAAGCATAGAAAACCTGTTTATGACCTTCTTTGACGTGGTTTTAAACATTGTTAGAGCCCCCCTCGTCATGAAATAACACCCCTATAGTCACCCTTACACTTGTACTACCCAACATAGTAGAGACGGTAACAAGAAAATAAGCCATTCATTTTCTACATGCAAACTCCACAGATTGCAGAGTGGAATTGTACTCGGGTCTCCAAGCTGTGTGGCCTGCATACTAAACACCTTTTTGGATCTAATTTTGCTGTTTTGCAAAGTTACTAAAGTTTGACAACGGACACAAAAGGGGACATTTTTAGGACTTGCACTGTTTAATAGCCAACACTAAGCAACATGTTGCACTGCGTTAAAATAAAAGCGTGGCAGTATTACAGGCATCTTGACGTGTACTCATTTAATTGAGTAGGCTCTGCTGTTCTTGGTATGCATTTTCACTAGTTATGAGATTGCGTCGCTCCTATCTGCAAGCATGTCTAAAAGCTAGTCAGCTTGTATGACATTTTGTGTATAGGACCATACAGTCCACTGAAATACTGCAATTTCAGATATTCCAATATACACTCGATGACTGCTTTCAGTTTCATCGCCTTGGCTAGTCCTGGGGGGCATTGACGTAAACTGGTCCCACTGTCTTGGCAAGGAATTTAATGAATGTCATCTTTTTGCCTTCAGGATGCAACGCTGCAGCACTACATGGACTACACCGCTGACAGTTTGGTTCCCATCATGGCTCACATTGCAAAGAATGTTGTCAAAGTGAATGAAGGAAAAACTAAGCATATGGTAAGATGGCTGGGATTTTTTTTATTATTGCACTTTATGAGATGCTAATATGATTCCCTTTGCAGGCCGTCAAAGGGAAGTATTCTACTTCAAAACAGATGAAGATCGCAACAATTTCGCAGCTGAAGTCTTCTGTAGTGAAAGAGCTTGCGATGCAACTCACACAGTGACTTTTTTTTGGCACAATGTGCTAATTGTACAGAGTGGTGTCGGGAGTTCCTGGGGTTTTTACATTTTTAAGGACACATTTTTTTAAATGCCTTTTTAATCTCTGTAAATACTCTAAACTCAATCCTTCAGACTATCCCTGTCCAGATTTTCAAATTGCATTTATTTATGCTGTTTTATGCACGCTTTAACATTTGTGGTTCTTAAATGTGTTAAACATTAAATGATTTTTTTTTTTGGCCAGAATGTTGTCAAAGCTCTCCTCTAGAGGGCGCCATTGGATAAAGTGTGTTGACTTTAGTGCGATATCAATATGCTTTGACATTCAATTGTAATTTGATCATAATTTATAGTCCAGATAGAACACTAGGCAAAGTTATTCCTAAACATTTTAATATACAATGTCATACTAGAACCATTTTTTTATTTCAAATAAAGTAAATGGTGCAAAAACTACTAGCTGTCAAATTATTCAGCTTTTTGCCTGCCCTTCTGTGTCCAACATAGCTATTGAATATTGAAGGGAGCCGGATGAGGTGGCTTGGGCATCTGGTTAGGATGCCTCCCTGGGGAGGTGTTTGGGGCTTGTCCAACTGGTAGAAGGTCTCGGAAGACCCGGGTCATAGAGGCTTTTTGTATCTGTCTCAACCTCCGGAAGTGTGAATTCAATTGCAAGCCTTTTTTACTGAAAGTGAGTATGCAGCAGATGCTCAGCTATTTAAATGTATTTAAAGTCAATGAATACAATGGAACCCGTTTAAGTCGACATCTTTTGGATGGTCTGACTTGTGACATAAGGAAAATGGGTGGGTGATTGTTTTTTTTTTACTATCAAGTTGGTCGACTTAAACGGGTTATCCCTTGTCTCAGTGGTGACCCTGGTAGTACCAGTCAAACCCCATCTGTCCAGTCATTCCCCATTCCTTTCTCGTGTTAGGGTCGGCACCGACCCGTTTTACATTTTAATGCATAAAAAGAATCACATAACATTTGTTTATTGCATCAAGGCTTTTTGACTTTGTCAGGAAACTATTTCAACAAAATAAAAACAAAAAAAATATTTTTTACTACATTTTAAAATGGTCTGGTTGAAATTATGACCACTGTATTGTTAGGGTCGGTTTCGAACCGGTTATAATGACTATAAAGCAATATTTTGAGCCACAACTGAAATCATAAGTGTATAATTAGCCAACACAATGACAACCAGCTCCTCTTCTCATGTAAGCTTCAGGGGATTCTCATTTTGACCGCTTTTCCAGTATACCAGCAGAAAAACAAGGTCCAGACATGTGAGGGGAATTCACTCATTTGACTGATGGCTGATTTCACTTTTACAATTTGGATCATGGAAAGAATGGCAAGAAGTACAGTGAACCAAATTTTTGGTGACAAAAAAAGGCCTATATGCCCACACCAAAAGTATTAAAATTAACATTTTCATGTATGAGAAAGCCTAAGAAGGTAACCAAGACATGAGAAGCAAATTTGATGGTAACTTATTGTTTTTAGTGTATTTTATAGCTGATTTAATACATGGGTCAAAACCGACCCAGTAACATAAGAGATGATACCAGAAAGCTAACACAAGAGGAAGGTTAAGCACAACCACCCGTGTTCATAAGGCCATCAATGCCCAAAAGGTTCTTGGGTACTAATTGCTTGATTGTGCACTGTAAAAAAAAGTCAGTTTTTCTGGTGAAATACTGTCAAACAGTGACAGTAAACGACCGTAAACTGAAAAACAATCCAAAATTGTTTTAACACTGAAAAACTGTAAATCAATTTACTTTCGAAAACCGTACTTTTTATAATTCTTGTAGAAAATGCATTAGTACGCTGTTAAAATGACAATATGTGAATGTAGCCTTGAAAACGGTGAGGGAGTTTTTTTTTTTTTTACATTGAAAAACCGTAAATCAGGTGGCATGGCGATCAAGTGGTTCGCGCGCAGACCTCACAGCTAGGAGGACCAGGGTTCGATTCCACCCTCGGCCATCTCTGTGTGGAGTTTGCATGTTCTCCTCGTGCATGCGTGGGTTTTCTCCGGGTACTCCAGTTTCCTCCCACATTCCAAAAACATGCTAGGTTAATTGGCCACTCCAAATTGTCCATAGGTATGAATGTGAGTGTGAATGGTTGTTTGTCTATATGTGCCCTGTGATTGGCTGGCGACCAGTCCAGGGTGTACCCCGCCTCTCGCCCGAAGACAGCTGGGATAGGCTCCAGCATGCCCGCGACCCTCGTGAGGAAAGTGGTAGAAAATGAATGAATGAATGAACCGTAAATCAATTTACTTTCTAAAACAGTATTTTAAATATTTTTTTCTGGTAGAAAATGCAGTACTACACCGTTTAAATGGGTGAATAGAATAAGTGAACCGTTAAAGTCACACCTTTTTTATTTGCTTGATTTTGGAAATTCCCAAACATTTGATTGCATTTAAACCTTTGGAAGACATTCATTGAAAAATGTAAACCCTTAAGTTAATGATGCTTTCTTATCAGTATATGTGATGCCATTAGATACAGAAATGTATAGTGTATGTGTATAAAATTAGACAAATACTACAGTAGGCAATACAATTTCTGGTAAAAGTGAGTCACAAATAAAGAATGTCTATAGTCAACTAAAATAACATGTTCATCAACTATCAATAAGACAAAATTTCAGATTCTTCCATCCATTTTCTGCACTCAAAAAATAAATGTTTAGCCTCAACAAAAAAAATCAACGCAACAGTTTCCATTAGTCTTTCTTATGACAACTTCATTTGAAATTGCTTTGAACCAAGAAACAATATTGCATTGCACGAATTAGCTTTTACTCTTCACTCAAAGCTTATTTTAAGTAATGCTTACTGAATTATTGTTGTCATAGGGACAAGTTTTTAAGTTTGTAACTCAAAAAAATATGTTAAGTCTAACATAGTTTAATTTGTTGTCTACTTAATTATAATAACAATGCACACAGCTTTTTAATGAGCAGTAACTTAATATATATACATATATATGTGTGTGTGTGTATTATGTTACCAAGCTAATTTTATTAAGTCATGGCAACTTGAATTTTGTTTTAAGCTTACCAACAATAAAATTTGAGTGTATATGACTATGCTAAATTAAGTTCATGTAATAGCCAACATTATTATTTGAACATAACTTAAAAAATAAAGTTAGCAACTTAGAAAGTTTATCTAAATCAATTAATTAAATTTTTTTACATTGCATTTATGTATTAAATCAAGTGGTGTCAACAGATACTCTGAATTACTTTTTAGAGTGTATGTTGCTTATCCTAACTAGGGTCGGGGGTATCCTGGAGCCTGTTGCACCTGTCTTTGGGCGGGGCAGGGTACATATGGCAGGGCACATATAGACAAACAACCATTCACACTCACATTCATACCTATGGACAATTTGGAGTCGCCAATTAACCTAGCATGTTTTTGGAATGTGGGAGGAAACCGGAGTACCCGGAGAAAACCCACGCATGCACGGGGAGAACATGCAAACTCCAAACAGAGATGGCCGAGGGTGGAATCGAACCCTGGTCTCCTAGCTGTGAGGTCTGCGCGCTAACCACTCGTCCGCCGTGCCGCCAGAAGTTGCCATACGACTTAAAAAATGCGAAAGATCATTTGACATTCTTGTCCCCGACTGTCCACAATATTCAGGAGTGTCACACTATAGCAACCCCATAGTATAGCACTTCCACCTCATGGAGGTCCCCCCCCCCCCTATTTTCGGGTTTATTTTTGCTCAACACATCAAGAGAATTTGGCCGTCAGCACTGAGGTCTACAAAGAATGAAAATCTTTGCTTCAGACGTCCAAGAATTCCAGAGATTGTCTAAGATCAGTTTGGATTGCCCTTCCAGTCTAAACATGGCCTGAAACGCTCAGATTTCCTTACAAATGAATGCTTTACAAGTAACAAATACCTCGTCTCACCCCCCCCCCCCCCCCCCCCCCCCCCCGGGGATTGTAACGTCTGCTTGTTTTCATTCAAGAATGACAAAGTCATACAAACTCACTACCCACAAATAGCACTGTTAGCGTTTTTGTGGGGCGCTAATAGGTTGGCAGCCGGCAAAATGAATGGAATGGAGAGCTTTTATTTGTACTGCACATAGTACATTTGGAAGTAAATATCATGTGGCTCCTAAAGTTTTTTTTAACCTTTTACTTCCAATGTTTCATGAGGCAAAGAAAGACCTTGGAACTGGGTGTCCAGACCATGTTTGGCTTTATTGGGGAATAGGGACTCTTCGCTGTCATTAATATAACATATTTATTCGACCACCATCAACCATGTGTGGTAGCAGGTCTTTTCATACATTTTGAGCACTAATGTCATTTACATTGCCCTGTGATTGGCCGGAGACCAGTCCAGGGTGTACCCCGCCTCTCGCCCGAAGACAGCTGGGATAGGCTCCAGCACCCCCCGCGACCCTTGTGAGGAAAAGCGGTAGAAAATGAATGAATGAATGAACTTTTTAAACATTTTGTTGAAAAATGTGTATTTTTAAAAATATTTCAACTATGCTACAAAATGACATTTTTATTCATAATATAATAATTGTAATATTCTCAGAAAATTTTGACTTTTTTCTCCTTAGAATATGACTTTATCTTAATATTTTGGCTTTTTTAATTTTAATTAAAATTTTAATTTTAACTATTTACATTTTATTTCAGCAATTCCAATTTTATTGCAACCGTTTTTTGACATTTTTGTAATATTCAAAGCTTTTTACACAACCTAAGTTTCTTATTATATCATTACTTCAAGAATTTTCTTTTTGTGCTATTTCAAATGTCATAATATAATAATTATAATAATCTTGTAAAATAGTGACTTTTTTTCTTCTTAGAATATGACTTTATGTTAATATTTTGGCTTTTTGATTTATTTTTTTTATTTTAATAAAACTATTTACATTATATTTCGGCAATTCCAATTTTATTCCAACAATTTTTTCACTTTATTTTTGTAATATTCAAACCTTTTTACACAACCTAAGTTTCTTATTATATCATTACTTCAAGAATTTTCTTTTTGTGCTATTTCAACTTTATGCTTCTAAAATAATTAATAATAAATACTAATAAATACATAATTTATTAAATAAATAATTATTATTATTTTTACTTGTAATTCTTGGAGAATTACAATTTATTTTCTCTTAATATTTTGACTTTGTTCTTGGAAGAACATTTTTGCGTTTTTGTTTCTTTTTAGTTTTCCTGTTAGATTTTCTTTTTGTGCTATTTAAATGTCATAATACAATAATTATAATATTGTCCTAAAATAGTGACTTTTTTCTCCTTAGAATATGACTTTATCTTAATATTTTAGCTTTTTTATTTAATTTTGTATTTTAATAAAACTATTTACATTATATTTCAGCAATTCTAATTTTATTCCAACAATTTTTTCACTTTATTTTTGTAACATTCAAACCTTTTTACACAAACTAAGTTTCTTATTATATCATTACTTCAAGAATTTTCTTTTTGTGCCATTTCAAATGTTATAATATAATAATTATAATATTCTCGTAAAATAGTGACTTTTTTTTCCTCCTTAGAATATGACTTTGTCTTAATATTTTGGCGTTTTTATTTTAATTTTTTATTTTAATAAAACTATTTATATTTTATTTCAGCAATTCCAATTTTATTCCAACCATTTTTTGACTTTATTTTTGTAACATTCAAACGTTTTTACACAACTTAAGTTTCTTGTTATTTAATTACTTCAAGAATTTTCTTTTTGTGCTATTTCAACTTTATGCTTCTAAAATAATTAATAATAAATACTAATAAATACATAATTTATTAAATAAATAATAATTATTATTTTTACTTGTAATTCTTGAAGAATTACAATTTATTTTCTCTTAATATTTTGACTTTGTTCTTGGAAGATTACTGCTGAGTTTTCCATTTTTGCGTTTTTGTTTCTTTTTAGTTTTCCTGTTAGATTGTTAAAAAAAACAGCTACAGGCCGCCAAAAAATGAAAAAACATAATGAAACATGAAAAACCTTGGACTTCCAATTAATAATTGTCTACAGCCTACACATTTGACAACATGTCTTGGTACCTGTCACTCTTTACCCGCTACAATCTGAAGTATTTTATCTTTGCTTGTTGCTTCCTGTGTCAACAGGAATATTTATAGCAAATAAGCATAATTTCTCACAAGAAAAGCACCCTGACTGGACCCTGACTAATGCCACCAATGTTGATTCCAAATACTCAGCAGGTCTAAACAGGGCCCATATTCTTCAATCAACACAAGAGCTTCCAGCTGTAATCACAGCAGGCTTTTCAAGTGATCAGCTGGCTTTTAAACGTCATTAAGGATTCACTACTTCACTGCGGCATTTGGACCGCAGGAGTGATGATGACTGAAAATGCTATTTTACATGCGTACATTCTGTACATATCCAATAAAAATCAATTTCTAGCTGATGCAGAATTTCACATCATTACTGTCTAGACTGGATTTCTGATAGAAATCTTCCCTTCCTGGTGTGACTTATGTCAAATATTCGCTTTGGCAGTTTTATACTTGTTAAATTTGACCAGCATGTAAGTACTTTATTACTGTACGAAGTGCCATACATCGTCATACAACGCCAACAAACTACCATAGCTTCGAAACCCTTTACAATCGCCCCTTTTATCCCATTTATTGTGGTTAATTCAGGGGTCTCAAACTCAATTTACCTGGGGGCCACTGGAGCTCGGGTCTGGGTGAGACAGGTTTTCCAAAAAAAAAAAAAAAAACACATTTATTAAAAACAAAAAAAATAAAAAAACTTCACTTTGGTTCCAATTTTCTATAAGAAAAGTTCTGATAAAACATTCCACTGTTCTCAAATATCTTACTTTTTATTTTTCTACACAAAATAGGATGAAAAATAAATAAACAAATCAAGAATAAAGAAAATCAATCAGTAATAAATAAATAAATATAATAATAATAATAATAAAACGGCAAATAATAAAAACTTAAGAAACCACATATAGTTGGTGGGTAGACAAATTATTTTTTTCAGATTAAAATGAACAAAGCATTATTAGAGCCCTGTAGACATGACAAAACACGACTATAGTCACATTTATACTCTTTTTATTTACAACATATTGCGAAACTGCAGGGTCTTGAGACACATGCTAACTCGCAAACTAGAGAGCTAGCAACCTAAACGGTAGCCTTCAAGTTATTTCCTTTAAACTTAAATAGCCAAAAACTTACCACTTCCACACGGATAGGGAGGATAACTACACTCTTAAAAATGCTGGGTTAAAAACAACCCAATCTGGGTTGTTTTTCAACCCAACGCTGGTTAAATATAGGACCAACCTCGCGTTGGGTTATTTTAACCCAAGTTGGGTTGGTTCTCTTAACCCAACAATTGGGTTGTACATTGGGTTGTTCAAACGACCCAACGCTGGGTTCATATTAACTACACGGCTGGGTTATTTCAACCCAGCAAGTTGGGTTTCCAATTTTTATTGTATGCTAATACTATTAATAATATATTACAATGATAATGACACCAATGTAACAATAAAATATTTATTAAAATTCAACATTTCCAGAACATACAAATATAACAACTCACAACATTTCCTTCACATATGAACAAATTATGTACAAAAAAAATAACATTTTAAGAACGGGTGAGGGGACAGCTATGAGAGAGTGATATATACATAGAACAAGAGGCTCTGTGAGCAGCAGCACAAATGGGTAGGCGATTCTGCCTGCTGCAAGTATTCCACCATGTTAGCGCCGACCTACGATGAGAAAAGAAAAAAAGGTAAGTATTTTGTAAGTATTTCTAGCAGTGCAGAGCAATTGTCATCAGCTCTCTACTGAAGCTATTTCAATATACATTCTACAGGGAGAAGTATGACACCTGTAAATTCAATGGAGTGTTCAACAATTTATTCAGGGGGTTTGGCCAGTCTTATGTTTGGTCTGTGGTTTATACGTCACACATCACTATGGAGTAACAACTTACACCAAGTTACAACTTGTAAGAATAGTGCTTCATGAAATGAGAAACACAGCCAAATGTTACGTTGTCACACATTCCACGAAATACAATCTTTTCAAGTAGCTCCTCATAAAAAGAGTCCTTTAAAACTGTGTAAAAGAACAACTGGAGTCATTTCACAATTCATTTACATTTTAATTTCTATTGAAAGGTAAATTACTTACGGGCTTAACATCGAGGAAGGCTCTCTTCACCTCCTGAATACTCGCCCGGACCAATTTCCTGCCCTTTTTAAACACAGGCGGAGGGAGCAGGATGGGCAGAAGCGTCAGGGCGACTTCTCCCCTGGCATCTGTAGGACAATTATGGGTGTCATTACCAGATTGTTGAGAACATGAGTTTTAAATAATATAATATTACAATTTTAGATAAAACTGTCTTGTTTTCAATATGTTCCACTACTGTGCAGTGTTGTTGTATTGCAATCAACCCTAACATAATATTAAGAAAATGTCTCGATTATGTTTACTTGGTCTATTTTAAAACACAAAAACACACCCCAAACATTTTTTTACCAATTGGGATCATAATGTGTACCATAGAGGGTTTGTCAGTTTGTCTTTTTGACTATAACAGCAATATATATTGGAATCACAAGATGGATCACAATCAAAATCAAATCAAATTTTGGGTATTGGTACAAGCTACGGTGACTGACCCACCGCCATTTCTTATGTATAGAACATATAGTAGGCACAGTAGCTACTGTAAAACAATACCCATAAAATGAAGGCATGAAGATGACTTACCTTTCAATCAGCCCTGGTAGCTGCCACTCAGTCAATTTGGAACTGATAAACTCATCCATAGATGCTTTTCAGCGAACTGAAACATCACAAAGAGGGTCCATAAGAACAAACATACCATGAAATGAAATAAGATTCAGTAGTCCAAACGCATTCTCTACATTTATATGCGACTTACAAAACTGTCGTCGAATTCGCGCCCAAACTAGTTGAAACTGCTAAGTATACAGTGGACTATCAGTGGCTAACGGAAGCCCGCTAGCATGCAGCAGTCTAGCGTAAAAAACACCGGTTCATCAGCACGCTCGTATTAATTCACGAGATTATTTAACTTGATATCACATAAAATGGCAAATTGACGAGATAACTGACGTTGTCCTCATAACTATCACACATAGTGCATGTCTCTTGTAACTTCAACAACATAGTTTGGTTCCTACATAGCTCGCCAGCGAATGTGTTCGCTTGCCACTTTTGGAGGGAATGGAAGTTTGCTAAGGTTACCGATCCATTCCTGAAGCTAGTACTCAACAGTGCTTCACGAACTTACATTTTAACAAGTTTATGAAGCTTTATATAATAATATAAAGTCAATTCTACGGTAAAACAATAGTGGGCATGTAACAAACCTTGCTCTGTGCTGAAATTGGTCTCCTCAGATGAAATGTGGGGTCCGAACGAAGTAAGTTTGTGGGCGGGGCTTTGTTGCGCGTGTTCAAAATTCTACCCAACGCTTTGGGTTGTCCAAAATAACCCAGCACAATATAATGGAAATCACAACCCAGCAGCAAATAACTCAGCACCCAACAGAGATAACCCAGCGAATTGGGTTCTCAGAATACCCAACTCAATAAAAATAACCCAATTAAATGACCCAACAGGCTCAACCCAGCGATTGGGTCAAAAAAATAACCCAGCATTTTTAAGAGTGTATTAACAGTTATTTAACCTTGAACATGAACATTAATCAAACGTAATATTTTTTTCTGAGTACATGATACCATACAGCATCCATATCAAACTTGCACGGGCCGCACTAACATTAAACTTTCATATCAAGGCGGGGGCCTCAAACTGTGTCCTGCGGCCCACATTTGGCCCGTGGGCCGCGTGTTTGAGACCCCTGGGTTAATTGGTTCCAGAATTTCCGTTAAGTGGGATTCAATATTCATAAACGGAATATTTTCATCATTAGAGCATAGAAAACCTGTTTATGAATTTTATGAACTTTTAACATTATTAGAGCCCTGACATGAGATTACACCCCAGTTATCACGTTTACACTCGTATTACTCTTTGTTGACAATACATTGAGCAGGCTACGGGATCACTGCAGGGACATAACAGACAGCCACTGCTAGCATAAACACATTCATTCATTCATTCATTTTCAACCGCTTTTCCTCACGGGGGTCGCGTGGGTGCTGGAGCCTATCCCAGCTGTCTTCGGGCGAGAGGCGGGGTACACCCTGGACTGGTCGCCAGCCAATCACAGGGCACATATAGACAAACAACCATTCACACTCACATTCATACCTATGGACAATTTGGAGTCGCCAATTAACCTAGCATGTTTTTGGAATGTGGGAGGAAACCGGAGTACCCGGAAAAAACCCACGCATGCACGGGGAGAACATGCAAACTCCACACAGAGATGGCCATGGGTGGAATTGAACTCGGGTCTCCTAGCTGTGAGGTCTACATGCTAACCACTCGAACACCGTGCAGCCCGCATAAACACATATTTCCAAATGGAATGAGAGAACCTTCTTTTAGTTGATCTCAGCCATGATGTGGCTGACGAAAATTCTCAGTCTAATTAATTTTTCAATATTTTGTTGATTAATAATCAACCACGAAACAGCCATCATTTATTATTTTTGGAACAACTGCAATACCCAATACTATATTATTGTATCACCTATTCCCTTTATGTCTCTGGCAAAAGTCACAAATGAATATGCCAGCAATGGTTATTAGCAGTTATGTTGACAATTGCTTATGTCGACTTCAACAAGTTCCACTGTATTTTTTTTCCCAACAAAAACAAACTGAAAGTACACTAATAAAAAGAAAAGAATTTGCTTATCTTATCTTGCATTAAATCCAATTGTCGGGACATTGTAATTATTAGTGTTTTACGAGTTGACATTATAATTTCTGATACTAAAATGATGCATGGGACTGCAATAACGACCGACTTATGACGCACGGCATCCTGTGGCTAACATAACTATAACCACACTGTTTTTGTATGATTGTTTTTACATGATAACAAGTGCTGATTTATGAACCACATGATGACATGTCTTAGGTTTAAATATACAGTACATTACGCAGTGTTGTGCAGTGGACTAACTCAGTGACTTTCTGAGACAAGAAGGTCATGAGAGCGTCCAAAGAGTATAAGCGGAGTCTGGTGGTGATGCACCATGTAACCTGACCCCGGGGCTCTTGAATCAGGCCTCCGAGCAGACGTGGCTCCTGAGTGGTGATAAATCTTCGGTGGGTTTGGAGGAGGGGGAAGGGAGATGATGCCGCTCCTGCTGACACGTTGTAAAGCATTCTCGTCTGCGTGACACATGGAGATGAAAAACTTGAAAAAATGTTTAGCCTGAATTGATTGTACCACTTAGAAGAAGAAAGTACAGTACATGCTTATCATTTGATTGAAAAATGATTGGTTGATATAGTACTGTACTCAAGTACTTGATACTCACATAAAAAATTATATTTTTGACACACAGCTCTCTACGAGTCGCCCCAAACCCTCTTGCGACCTTGATGTTGACATTCTCCTCCGATTTTGGATCAACAATTCCGGTAAAAGTGACTCACACACATATTAAAGGTATAAAATGTAATTAATCCCTAATGTATCACTGTTAATTAGTTGATAAGTGAAGTTCATTCATTCATTCATTTTCTACCGCTTTTCCTCACGAGGGTCGCTGGGGGTGGTGGAGCCTATCCCAGCTGTCTTCGGGCGAGAGACGGGGTACACCCTGGACTGGTCGCCAGCCAATCACAGGGCACATATAGACAAACAACCATTCACACTCACATTCATACCTAAGGACAATTTGGAGTGGCCAATTAACCTAGCATGTTTTTGGAATGTGGGAGGAAACCGGAGTACCCAGAGAAAACCCACGCATGCACGGGGAGAACATGCAAACTCCACACAGAGATGGCCTGTGTTGATGGGCTACTGATGGGCGACAACCTGCAATAAATGCCTGTTGTTGCGGCGATCAAGTGTGTCTCACCACATACACATATCATTACAATGTCTTCTGAATGTCATACGGTATCTTGTTTCTCTTTGGGCTCTTCCCTTCAGGGGTCGCCACAGCAAATCAATCTCCTCCATCCAACCCTGTCTTCTGCATCTGTCTCTCTCACACCAACTACCCTCATGTCCTCCTTCACTACATCCATAAACCTCCTCTTTGGTCTTCTTCTACGCCTCGTACCTGGCGGCATCCAATACATTCACTATCTCTCCTCTGGACATGTCTAAACCATCTCAGTCTGGCCTCTCTGACTTTATCTCCAAGGACTCTAACATGTAATATCCCTCTGATGTACTTGTTCCTGATCCTATCCATCCTGGTCACTCCCAATGAGAACAGTATATTTGCATTTTAGTTCACAGAGACATTTTTATGTTTAGATGCTGAATTTAGGCTAAAGATAAGATAAGACAATATGCTTAACTAATATTGAGTGAAGCTGTAAAAGTCACTGTATTTACAGCAGCTATGGTGCGTTCAAGGACAGCCAAACAAAGTGTGAAATCTCAACTCTTGACAAAAAACAACATTATCAGGCAAGTATAAAGGCCTGAACATTTAAAAATGGTGTGCTTTTTACACCGTGGTACATGTACTGTGTTCATTTCTGTATTATCACATATTTGTAATACTAATAATACTGGACGGCACGGTCGAGTGGTTAGCACGCAGACCTCACAGCTAGGAGACCAGGATTCAATTCCACCCTCGGCCATCTCTGTGTGGAGTTTGCATGTTCTCCCCGTGCATGCGTGGGTTTTCTCCGGGTACTCCGGTTTCCTCCCACATTCCAAAAACATGCTAGGTTAATTGGCGACTCCAAATTGTCCATAGGTATGAATGTGAGTGTGAATGGTTGTTTGTCTATATGTGCCCTGTGATTGGCTGGCCACCAGTCCAGCGTGTGCCCCGCCTCTCGCCCGAAGACAGCTGGGATAGGCTCCAGCACCCCCTCGACCCTCGTGAGGAAAAAGCGGTAGGAAATGAATGAATGAATGAATGAATGTATAATACTGACTTATGATGAATGATATGTGTTTATAAAATTGTTTATTTTTTAAAATAAGAAAACACACATTTCCCAGACCATAAATGCTAAATCGCGAATGTGCAAGGATCCACTTTATAACCATATGTTGTAGTCTTGGTGGTGTAGTGGGATACGTGTTGCCTTTCATGTCGGCCAGGGCCCCAACACCCAGCTGGTGAAGAATGCTGGCCCCAAGCTTGGATAAATAGGAATGTTGCATCAGCAAAGGCATCTGGCGTAAAAACTAAGCCAAATTAAAACATGCCATGGACTTGCTGTGGTGACCCCAAAATGGGCAAAGGCTGAAAGAATGAAGAAAATATACGTAAATTTGGTAATGGTTTTATTTCATTTGAACATGCATCAGATTACAATTGAATGCATCACATAATCAGTTCACAGTCCCACATGTCCAAAAGGAGTAGGAAGAAGCAAAGCTTATTAAATCCTACCCCTCCATCTGGTACTTTTACAATCAGTAACTGTTACATTTGTTCACTTCCTGCTTTCCATAATACAGTTTAAGGTTTTTTTGTTTTGTTTTTTTTAACAATGTACCTCGTACCGAAGTACAAGGTGATATGACCATCCAATGACATAATGTGTACCATAGTAAGTGTCAATATAGTGATATATATAGCACATCATGACTGGTTCAAGACTCTTCATCCTTGTATTTAGCAAACATCAACTGCTTGTATTGTTTCTTGAATTGGCTCATCGTTGTGCATTGTTTGAGGTCCTTACTCAATCCATTCCATAGTTAATAGTAAATTTGTATTTCTTATATATCTTACTCAACAAATACAATAAATTCCTCCAAACACCCCCACCCCTCCCCTCCAGGTTTTTTCAAAGAGAGTGATTTTTGTATGTTGCACACAGGAAGCTCTAGGAATTATACTCATTGATTATATCCGTCAATAAAGGCCAGTTTCCTAATGCACTTAGGGTGAACGTCCCAGCAAGTACTGCAGACCAGATTATAAAGTGCACCCGAGATCCTAAATTATTCACAAGGCCCCCTACACCAGCGCCGACCCTCCATTAGGGTGGACGGGGTGGATGGGGTTATATGACGATGATGTCACCGTAACCCCATAGAGACACGTGAGGGCACCAGGGACTGAATGATGGGCTCAGCTGTCATCCGCTACTCTTTTACAGGAAATCCCCCCTCCAATAGGATGGAGAACTGACTATAAGCTGAGAAGACGTGACTGGAATCAAATACTACAGTTGTGATTAATAATTCTGTTATGTAGACAGAGATTTGAATAATGATCAATTACAGTCAATTTCAATTACATGAAATCAACTGCTGTAATATAGTAGACATATTTATAATACTTATGTACCTTACACTCCTACAAATGTCTGTTTTTGACACACGGCTCGCTCTTTCCCCTCCTGACATTGATGCTCCCTTTCGATTTCGGATCAACATTTGCAATAAAAGTGACTCAAGTCTTGAATATACCCCACACATATTCATTCATTCATTTTCTACCGCTTTTTCCTCACGAGGGTCGCTGGGGGGCTGGAGCCTATCCCAGCTGTCTTCAGGCGAGAGGCGGGGTACACCCTGGACTGGTCGCCAGCCAATCACAGGGCACATATAGACAAACAACCATTCACACTCACATTCATACCTATGGACAATTTGGAGTCACCAATTAACCTAGCATGTTTTCGGAATGGGCGGCACGGGGTCGAGTGGTTAGCGTGCAGACCTCACAGCTAGGAGACCAGGGTTCGATTCCACCCTCGGCCATCTCTGTGTGGAGTTTGCATGTTCTCCCAAAATCATGCTAGGTTAATTGGCGACTCCAAATTGTCCATAGGTATGAATGTGAGTGTGAATGGTTGTTTGTCTATATGTGCCCTGTGATTGGCTGGCGACCAGTCCAGGGTGTACCCCGTTTCTTGCCCAAAGACAGCTGGGATAGGCTCCAGCACCCCCGCGACCCTCGTGAGGAAAAGCGGTAGAAAATGAATAAATGAATGAATGAATGTTTTTGGAATGTGGGAGGAAACCGGAGTACCCGGAGAAAACCCACGCATGCATGGGGAGAACATGCAAACTCCACACAGAGATGGCTGAGGGTGGGATCGAACTTGGTTCTTCTAGCTGTGAGGTCTGCGCGCTAACCACTTGTCCACCAGCCCTATTATTATTATTGTTTTTATTATTATTGACTTTTTTTGGACAATTGTATGTAATAAAAGAGAATATGAGAATATTATTTCTTTGACATTGTTGCATTGCCTTATATTGTTTAATTTATATCCAGTATATTTACATTAAATAAGTTAGCTGGTTTTCCTGTTTATCATGTGTTTGATTCCGAATCATTCAAGATCATTCAAGAATCTTCATTCATTTTCCTTTTCAATTTCGGATCAACATTTGCAATAAGAGTGACTCAAGTCTTCAATATACCCCCCACACATTCATTCATTCATTTTCTACTGCTTATCCTCAAGAGGGTCTGGAGGTGCTGGAGCCTATCCCAGCTGTCTTTGGGTGAGAGGCCCTCGCTCCAGCCAATCACAGGGCACATATAGACAAACAACCCTTCATTATGCTAATTGCCAATTAACCTAACATACATGTTTTTGGAATGTGGGAAGAAACCGGGGAGAACATACAAACTCCACACAGAGATGGCCGAGGCTGGAATTGAACTTGGGTCTCCTCGCTGCCCCACACACATATTAAACATATTTTAAACATAAAACGTATAAGTACTCACCACTAATGAATGATAATATAACAGATGGAATTGGAATTGGGGTGTAGAAACAATATATGTTTTAACTTTAGCATCTCACAACAACTATGGTGTGTTCAAGGACCGCCAAAGAAAGTGGCAAAAATATTACAGCTGAATCCGGAGAACATGTACTCTCTTCGGGAAGTGAATTCTAACCTCACAACAGCAACAAATGTGTGTGTTTTTAATTGCTGTGTGAAGTAGAGTTGGGTAATACTGAAAATGTTGGTATTAATTTGGGGTGTCACATGATCTTGCAGCCGTAAGCCAATCAGACCGTGAACTATGGCATCGCTACCATGCATGATAATACGGTAAAATGGAACTAGTAGTGCGGAAAGCAGGATGGAAAACCGCATATGAAGTGCTTTACATACACCTTGCAATCCAGCCTACCTCGGTGTTCCCAGGCTCAGCATCAACGAGTTAATGCCTAAGCAGAAACAGTAGTAATTCTACATTTGATCAAAGTTACTTAAGATTTGTCATATCAAAACACATGGATGTTTCAGATCGGTTCTTCATCAAATCAAATTAAACAAGACAAATTCAAATTAAAATTCTCTGTATGATGAATTGGGGGCTGCACGGCGGTCGTGTGGTTAGCACGCAGACCTCACAGCTAGGAGACCTGGGTTCAATTCCACCCTCGGCCATCTCTGTGTGGAGTTTGCATGTTCTCCCCGTGCATGTGTGGGTTTTCTCCGGGTACTCCGGTTTCCTCCCACATTCCAAAAACATGCTAGGTTAATTGGCGACTCCAAATTGTCCATAGGTATGAATGTGAGTGTGAATGGTTGTTTGTCTATATGTGCCCTGTGATTGGCTGGCCACCAGTCCAGGGTGAACCCTGCCTCTGGCCCGAAGACAGCTGGGATAGGCTCCAGCACCCCCGCGACCCTCGTGAGGATAAGCGGTTGAAAATGAATGAATGAATGTATGATGAATTGATTTTTTTGACTCTCATTACCACTCTTCTCAACCTCCATTTGATCTGTCTTTGAGTTTCCAGGAACAGGCCACTTGTCAGACTCAACATGTTGAGCTATTACATTGATAATTGAAACGGACTGGATGGGATTCAATTAGTAGTGGACACTGGAGATGCCTTTGGCACCAGATGCCATGGAAGCGTTTGACTAAGCTCTATTAGATTTATCTAGTGAAAGAACACAAAAATTGAGACAGACCTAATTACATTTCAGTATCAGATGTCATTCACCGAGCGCCGGTCATTGTTCCGAGGGCTACAGACGAGTTTTATTGCTGGAGACAGATGGTGGGGTAAGTTCACTCGGAAATAAGGTGGACGCCATTAAAATGTTCTTCTATTCACCTTGTGTCGTCTGTGGATAAAAAGCTGTGGAAGGTTCTGTAATGAATTCACAATATTCATTCATTTTCTATCGCTTAACCTCACGAGGGTCGCGGGGGTGCTGGAGCCTATCCCAGCTGTCTTCTTGGAGCGAGAGGCGGGGGACACCCTGGACTGGTCGCCAGCCAATCACAGGGCACATATAGACAAACAACCATTCACACTCACATTCATACCTATGGACAATTTGGAGTCGCCAATTAACCTAGCATGTTTTTGGAATGTGGGAGGAAACCGGAGTACCAGGAGAAAACCCTCGCATGCACGGGAAGAACATGCAAACTCCACACAGAGATGGCCGACGGTGGAATTAAACCCTGGTCTCCTAGCTGTGAGGTCTGCGCGCTAACCACTCGACCGCCGTGCAGCCCCGAATTCACAACATGCTATTATCAATGCTACTTCATTCGTTCATTTTCTACCGCTTATCCTCACGAGGATGCTGGAGCCTATCCCAGCTGTCTTCTTGGAGCGAGAGGCAGGGTACACCCTGGACTGGTCGCCAGCCAATCACAGGGCACATATAGACAAACAACCATTCACACTCACATTCATACTATGGACAATTTGGAGTCGCCAATTAACCTAGCATGTTTTTGGAATGACTCTGGAAACCATGACATGCTGTGCAGCATCGTTCCACTCTTGTCCAGTAGGCTCCAGCAACCCCGCGACCCTCGTGAGGATAAGCGGTAGAAAATGAATGAATGGATGAATGAAAGGTTCTAATAGCCACGCTGCAAGCTTGTTTTTTTTCACCACAGCTCCCTCTGTTGAATCTGCTGAGTTACTGCCTCACTCGGCCCCCAATGTAATGAAGCAGCACATTACTGTAGTCACATTTTATGTCCATTAAAAACTATGGGCTGTTATTATCTTCCTTTTAAATATGAACTGAAGTCAAATGCTTCATGCTCTGAAATGTTTTTTATACGGGCTCTAGGGGACCCGTATGAATGAAATAAATATTGCAACAGCATTTTGGTATAAGAACACGCTGATGTTTATCTTGATAGTCCAGACAGAATAATCATGTTGTCAAAAATGGCTTCCAGATGTTTTTAACTGTATTTAACAACAGAAAATGAGAGTATTTACTTACTGGTGTTTGTTGCGGAAGGGCGACCCAGCGGTCGAGTGGTTCGTGCGCAGACCAGGGTTCAATTCCAGCCTCGGCCATCTCTGTGTGGAGTTTGCATGTTCTCCCCATGCATGCGTGGGTTTTCTCCGGGTACTCCGGTTTCCTCCCACATTCCAAAAACATGCTAGGTTAATTGGCCACTCCAAATTGTCCATAGGTATGAATGTGAGTGTGAATGGTTGTTTGTCCATATGTGCCCTGTGATTGGCTGGCGACCAGTCCATGGTGTACCCCGCCTCTCCCCCAAAGACAGCTGGGATAGGCTCCAGCACCCCTGTGACCCTCGTGAGGAAAAGCGCTAGAAAATGAATGAATGAATGTTTGTTGCGGTCGTGCACCTTATAACTTATAATATAATTATAAAAGAGTTCATGTTTCCTGCACTGTGTAATTGTAAAGGTAGTGTATACTTCATTGTATAACTAATATCAAACTATATTGATGAACAGATTCATTTGAATCAAAAACCAAGTCGGTTGGGTTGCTTTTTCATGCATGACAGCAAATGAATGTGGCTTTATGTTTTTTTTTAAACCTCACTCAATGTTTTTTTTGAAAAATATCCTTGTACGTGTGGACATGGCCAAAGCAGACAGATAACAGAGAGATAGCTTTACTCCGTCACAGCAGCTATCTTAGGGCAAAAGCACAGCCTGGACAGATCACCAGTTGTAAATGGGGCATTGTCTGGGAATTGATCGTACACGCCATCAGCCCTGCCAAGAAACCCCCCCCCCCCCAACCCCCGATTGCACCCATCCAATGGCCAGCAATCCCCACCGCCAAAATGGCCCTACCAACAAGGCTGTCATTCCAACATTTATGATGGTTTCTTTGTCAACATGTACATGTTCATTCATCATGCCATCAACATGTCAATAACATGTGTTCAGACTGAGCTGACAGAAGGTGGGCCCCGTCTGTCGCCCAGCCATTCTTTTTAATGCACTACACATGCACAGGCATACAAAGAGGAGAAAAAGAAAAAGAAGAACAAGGAAATAAATAAATAGATAATAAAATAAACTAAAATAAACTAAAATAAACTAAAATAAACTAAAATAAACTAAAATAAAATGAATATGCTTATTTTAATGCACAGCACAAATGCAGGAAGAAACACAGGAAAAGGGACAAAATGAGAACTAGGATTAGGTGGAGGCGTGATGTGGGGAGTGTGTGCTGGGGGTGCTCGGGCTCTCCAGGAGCTGAATAGCAGACAATCTCTGTCTCTCAGTCATCCGATCAGCAAGCAGACACAATTTTTGCATTTATTTTATGATAAATTAGTGAATTAACATTCATTCATTCATTCATTTTCTTCCGCTTTTTCCTCACGAGGGTCGCGGGGGGTGCTGGAGCCTATCCCGGCTATCTTGGAGCAAGAGGCGAGGTACACCCTGGACTGGTGGCCAGCCAATCACAGGGCACATATAGACAAACAACCATTCACACTCACATTCATACCTATGGACAATTTGGAGTGGACAATTAACCTAGCATGTTTTTGGAATGTGGGAGGAAACCGGAGTACCCGGAGAAAACCCACGCATGCACAGGGACAACATGGAAACTCCACACAGAGATGGCGATAAGTGAAGTATGACTCCTTATTTATAAATGGAACATTTTCATAGTTAAAGCATAGAAAACCTGTTTATGACCTTCTTTGATGTGGTTTTAAACATTGTTAGAGCCCTCTAGTCAGGAAATAACACCCCTACAGTCACCCTTACACTTGTACTACCCAACATAGTCGATACAGTAACAAGAAAATAAGCCATTCATTCATTCATTTTCTACCACTTTTGCTCACGAGGGTCGCGGGGGTGCTGGAGCCTATCCCGGCTATCTTGGGGCAAGAGGCGAGGTACACCCTGGACTGGTCGCCAGCCAATCACAGGGCACATATAGACAAACAACCATTCACACTCACATTCATACCTACGGACAATTTGGAGTCGCTAATTAGCCTAGCATGTTTTTGGAATGTGGGAGGAAACCGGAGTAACCGGAGAAAACCCACGCATGCACGGGGAGAACATGCAAACTCCACACAGAGATGGCCGAGTGTGGAATTGAACCCTGGTCTCCTAGCTGTGAGGTCTGCGCGCTAACCACTCGACCGCCGTGCCGCATTATCAATAATTATTTTTACTAATTCCATATCAATACCTGTACAGTCAGCAGTTTATTTTTTTCATGAGTAACCAATCACCAGCGACCATTGACAATAAACATACACGACATACAGCAGAATACAATAGTTTTTATTTCACAATCAAATGAATATGGATACACATAATTCTAGCATATATTACAGTTCAGGACAAGGTAACAAAAGATGTGGTTGAGCACCTTTGTTTGGGCGCCTTGACAAGCAAATTGTCCTAGACTTCCCAGCATGGCCGGTACACTCGTCCCACCATGCACCTCATGGTGTCCCGCCTCAGGATGGAGAGGTTCAGGTCCTGGCCAGAGTTTCTGTGTTCGCTGGTCTGGCTTGGATCATCGGCTCGCCGTTTGTAGAGAGGCATGATGTTGCGCAGCCCTTGCAGGTCCCGCCAGAGACTGGGATCAGCGACGACGATGACCCTCGACCCTCTGGTTTTGCCGTCAGCGATAGGATCTGCCTCACCGCGGCCGTTGTCTTTCACCTCTTCACTCAGCAGCGAGGTGAAGGTGTCCTGTTCCAAGGAGCTGTCTTCTGCCAGGCCCATGGGCGACGCAGAAGAAGACCGCAACAAGAGCACAGCGGCAAAGATGACGGACACGAGAGACTGTCTCATGGTCAGGATCTTTCTGGATGGAGACTTCTCAGGCTTTGCGGCGGAATCTCTCTTGTGATGTCTGGATTTCGAGTTGTGACTTGAAAATCTTGCGTAGCTCTTTTATACCATTTGAGATGTTTGTCCACGTTGGCGAGTCCTCACGTCATCATGGCTTCTCCCATTGTGTTCAGGAAATTAGCTGAAAGTAGTAAAACAGAGCTAAGTGGAGCCCTTGCGGTGTCCGAGTGTGTTGTCTTCACACGAGTTAATTAAAGTCATCTTTCCACGTCGGATTACTGATAATGAAACAGTCGGAGATCCTCAAACAGGTGAAAGCAAGAAAACATTCATCCAAAATGACTGCCCTTTAAAATAATGGTGACGGATTAACTGCCTGTGAAGTGCTTTGTGCTTTCATATACTCTTCCATAAAAGATGTTCAGTTATTATTGCAGCAACATCGAAGTAGGATTAGCCAGAGAGACAACAAAATTATTGTTGATGGAATCTTGCCAACGTGTTGGAGACAAAGTCAAGTACAGAGATCATCCTGATGGGAGAATTTGCAGCACGTCTGCCAACATGGAAGCTGGTGTGATGTCATGCCATCAGTCATAGTAATGGTAATGGTAATGGTAATGGTTTTATTTCATTTGAACATGCATCAGATTACAATTGAGTGCATCACATAATCAGTTCACAGTTCCACATGTCCAAAAGGAGTAGGAAGAAGCAAAGTTTATTAAATCTTACCCCTACATCTAGTACTTTTACAATCAGTAACTGTTACATTTGTTCACTTCCTGCTTTCCATAATACAGTTTAAGTTTTTTTTTGTTTTTTTTTAATAATGCACCTCGTACCGAAGTACTATGTGATATGACCATACAATGACATAATGTGTACCATAGTAAGTGTCAATATAGTGATCTAAAACATTTAAGTTTTTAAAGAAAACATGTTTTTATATGTGTTATTATTAAGGTATAAAAAAATATAAACCTACATAGGTGAGAATATTTGAGGTCTGTTAGTCTGGAAAAGATTAAAAAGCCGTTTCTAAAATCTTTGGACTCCAGCAAACCACAGTAAGAGCCATTATCTCCAAATGTTGAAAACATGGAACAGTGGCGAACCTTCCAAAAAGTGTCTGGCAAACCAAAATTAATGTACTTCTTCCCTGAGATCATATTTCTCCTCTCTTGTAGAGAAGTATTGGATGACATTTTTAGCTAATTGGTTGTTTTTAGCCTTATGCATTATTTTAGCTGTTTGAAGATGAACCATATCAGCAAGTTGAAGTATTTGTGATTTTAGAAATAAGTATAATGAAGTATAAGTATAATTAAGTATAATGACATAGAGCAGTGGGCATCGGGGGTACAGCACTGGAGTGGTTCAGGTTTTATTTTGCTGATCGTTCTCTCTGCGTCAGCCTTGGTGAATCAGTTTCCTCCTCTCTCATGTACTAGAATTCCTCAGGGGTCAATTTTAGGTCCCCTCTATCTTCCCACTAAACTCTACACTGAGGAAGCAAGCACTGTTATGCAGATGTTTGTCGGCTTTATGCCCCTCTTGGAAGCAACACTCACTCCATAATTCTCAAGTTCTCAATACTCTTTCTGTTTGGTTAAAGATTATCAACACAAATGAACAAATTCCTTTAAATACTTTGAATGCAGTAACCCCAAGAAGACCTGTTGGGGTTGATTTGATGAAGCATCCTCTATGATCTTGGCAGTCTTTCCAAGACAGGTGGAAACACTGAAGAATTTATTTGTTCCATGCAGAGCAGCAAAAGGAATAAATAAGATCTTAAACTTAGAAGTAAATAACAAAACTCAACCTGTCAAACACAAATGTCAGCTGACAAAAAACATTCATTCATTCATTTTCTACCGCCTTTCCTCACGAGGGTCGCGTGGGTGCTGGAGCCTATCCCAGCTGTCTTCGGGCGGGAGGCGGGGTACACCCTGGACTGGTCGCCAGCCAATCACAGGGCACATATAGACAAACAACCATTCACACTCACATTCATACCTATGGACAATTTGGAGTCAGCAATTAACCTAGCATGTTTTTGGAATGTGGGAGGAAACCGGAGTACCCGGAGAAAACCCACGCATGCACGGGGAGAACATGCAAACTCCACACAGATATGACCGAGGGTCGAATTGAACCCTGGTCTCCTAGCTGTGAGGTCTGCGCGCTAACCACTCGACCGCCGTGCCGCCCCTGACAAAAAACAAGTGGATCTTAAAGACAAAAGTTTCCTCAGTTTAACTCATGGACAAAATACGGTGAAACTGTTTGGGGGCAGCACGGCGGTCGAGTGTTAGCGTGCAGACCTCACAGCTGGGAGACCAGGGTTCAATTCCACCCTCGGCCATCTCCAGTTTGCATGTTCTCCCCGTGCATGCGTGGGTTTTCTCTGGGTACTCCGGTTTCCTCCCACATTCCAAAAACATGCTAGGTTAATTGGCGACTCCAAATTGTCCATAGGTATGAATGTGAGTGTGAATGGTTGTTTGTCTATATGTGCCCTGTGATTGGCTGGCGACCAGTCCAGGGTGTACCCCGCCTCTCGCCCAAAGACAGCTGGGATAGGCTCCAGCACCTTCTTCGTGAGGAAAAGTGGTAGAAAATGAATGAATGTTTAAGTCGGTCCAGCTTATGACAACAACCCATTGACAAAACTCCTCAAGTCCCAAGCCATTGTGTGCTTCTAATGACTAAAAAGTACCTGCTAAAGACCTCATTCACCCAGTTCAAAGTCAAACCATCCTGGTTGTTAGGTAGTTTCTACAAAACCTCATGGCTCTTTTTTTTAAAACCTATTTTTATTAGGTCTACAAAACATTTCCATCACCAAAACTGGGGTCAGACGCAGCAACAAATGTCGAGATTTGACTTGCAAAGAATTCCAAAACATGCATGGCAACCTACCCCGCAAATGAGTAGTAGGGAGTAGTAGTTTGCATGAGTTGCCAGTGTGGAATACATATGGAATTCCAGCCACAGTTCTTCAGAGAATCCCTGATTCCTGCAGAAGAACCAGTACATCAAGTAGTGCCAAAACTCCTTTGGAAAATATACAGTATCAATGATTATCAAAGCTGATGATGTCATAACTTGCTAGTAATACACATCTTTCTTAACCTTGTTACTAATATGACATGTTTGATACTAAGATGACATGAGAAGGTACTTATTCCTATTTACAGTATATATCATTTGCTGAGTCAGAAATTAAGTGAAGACACTACTGAGTCGATTATGACTAAATTAGAGAAGATGGGAGATACCACTGGTATGTAGTGACTATGTATACGTTTATAACAGTTAAACCGTGAAGTGAATTTCCGCAAAGTATTTTTTCATCGTTTCATCGCATAGAAAACCTTGGGGGGGTTGAGCCTTTGTAGCCTATAGTGACACAGATGCAGCAGCATAACTTATTCTTGTCAAAAATAAGTTTTTCTGGGTCTCAAAGACTCGCCTTTAGGTGCCATTTGGTCTTAAGCCCCGCAAATAAGAAGGATCGACTGTACTATTGATATGTGCATCGAGCCGTCCAAAGCCTACCTTTGTGTGATTGTGTGAGTGCTCCTCTGCAGCCTCAGCAACACAGAAGCATTCACACTGAGGGTGAAGTATGGAAAGGCAGAAAAAAAAACATCTTGTCATTTGCTGTCTCTAACAACCCAAGTGCACCCTGCAATGGCGATGCCTCTAATGATGGCAAACAGAACTCCAGACATCTCAGAGTCCAAAGATGAAAGAAAGCTGTTATTTATGGCTCCTGGTGGTAATGGGAAATGGTGGCTATTGGTTCAAGGCCAGGGGAAACTGAAAGTGTAGCGAGGATGATGACCATGGATGTGTTTCTCTATGAAATGATTGGTTTCATAATGAAAATATCGGATGGATACCAGTATCGCCCACCTCAGTCATTTTGCAATGCTGTTGCAATGTCCTAATGTCCCACAAACACACACATTGCATGATGCCTGACATATGCACCAATTTTTGTTCGGGTTTGACAAGCAAACATCCACAAAAAACATATCTCATTCGTGCTTTCAAGTGTTGTGGCAGTCTTGTTGCAGACACACTCGCTGGAATCTCTGCCGCAGTTTCTCAGCAACAAGCTCCATGGTTTTGTCTCATCCACTGGAATAAGACCAGGGTGTTATATTTAGCAGGCTCTATATCACTTTGAATAAAGGGATGGATTGCGGGGTAGGAGCAAGCTAAACAAGATTTTTTTTTAATGAAAGGAGGGACTTGTCAATCACATGTGCTTACTTGTTTGGATATCAATCAGCTTTTTTTTTTTAATTTTTGACATAGAAGTGTTAGCAGTAATTACAGCAATTAGGCTTCCATTCCCTTTCCTAGAAGGTCATACCAAATGCTTCTTTTTGAGGCTGTTTTTTAAAGTTGAATATGCTGGCTGTATTATTATTAAAGTTCAAGGTTCGTCTTTAGATGTAATCTAAAATAAAACGTCTTAACACGTGAAATGACAGAAGTGTTTGTGTTTGCTTTAATTGCACCTCAGGGGAGAAGGTGGTGAGCAAAAGCACAGATTTTCAATCTAGCCACCTGAAGGAATGAGAGGGAGATGATTCACACTTCATCCTCCACAAAAACAATATATTTTTTATGCTTTGCAAGTGGGGCTGTCATAATGGAGTAAAATAAATTTCAAAAATATAGCCGTTATTTCCTTTTTACAGAGGTATAACAATATTTATGCTGTTGTAGTTTGCAGTGGTATGAGCATGTGGGCTGGGCAACAAACTACTAAGTAAACTTCTGCAAAGTTGATATTTTTGATATATATCAATATATATCAATATATATATATATATAATATATATATCATTATAACTATTGATATAGTTGAATATTTTCAAAGCTAGAGCTAGAAAAATAGTTTTCGCCCTTCTAAATATGTTTTTTTAACATTATTAGAGCTCTACACACATCAAATATCACCCCTATACTTTCATTTACACTCATATTACCCGATATAGAAACCATTATAAGAGACAATAAGAAAATAATTGAAACCTGCAATAAAACCTGTTGTTCCGATAATCAAGGCTGGTGCTTGGGTGTCTCACCGATTATTACAATAACATTACTGACACCCAGTGATATATATTATATTTGCATTTTAGATCATTTAGACATTTGTCTGTTTGAAAATTATTAATTTAGGCATAAAATATGTAGCATTCGCCCAAGTTTGCATATTATTTTTACTAATAATAAACCACAAAATGTATTAATACATAGCCAGTATTATATAGTATTATTATTATTATTACAGTATTATTATAACACAAATATATTATGTAAACAAATATTTCCACAAAAAATATTTCTGAATATAATACAACAATATGAAACATTGTAATAATATCAAATAATTAAATGATACCCCTTTCTCCCTTTATTACATATAATTGTAAAAAAATGATCAGGAACTTATTCCCTGAGATTAGATCTCATCACACTAGTATGGATCCAATACTATCGATATTGATATCGATACTATCGCTATTTGGACAGATCCGCCCAACATTAATAAACACTGTATCATATCTACAATATATAAACAATACAATACAGTTATTTAATACAGTATGATGTAACCTTCGCCTCTCAGCACAGATCATTTCATTGAAAGTCCAGGTGTGTGTCTCCGTTACCATGGAGACACTTCCGCCCTCTGTATTCAGAGCACGCCAGTTTAACTTTAGAAGCAGTTGGTAGTTCAGAAATGTATTCATTTACAGACATATAGTAAAATAATAATTATTATTTGTTATTAGACATTTGTCCTACAGGTGCAATGTCGACCGACGAGGACGAGTCAGTGGATATAAATCAACATGACAACGACTCAGACGAGGTGAGTTTGCAAAGTGGTTCCATTATACAGCTATAAAAACAATTAACAGAACTCTTAGTGGCATTGTGAAGTATTTAAAATGAAATTCAAACAAATATAAATACAATGATTTGATTTATTATACGGTATTTAATTTGTTTGGACGAATTGACTTCCGGTAGGTTCAGTGGCGTTAGCTAGCAGCCAAACTGTATATTTATGCCATTAAAACTTAATGTATGGTCCTTAGGGTTATGTGTTTAAAATTAAAAACAAGTATAAGATAATGATTTTAAGTAATATTTTACAGTATTTAATTTACGTGGGACTTTCGCCACTTCCGGTAGCCTCAGCTCCGTTAGCTAGAAGCCAAACTTTATATTAATGCAATTAAAATTGAATACGTGGTCCTCAGAGTTATATATTTTCAATTTTACAGAGGGGAACAACTATATATAATAGCTATATTATATATATAAAACTATATAAATAGCTGCATTTACGTTTTTTACTCGCCTAGCATACATTTCAAAATAAAGTATAGGTTCATGCTAGTGTCATTTCCATCACAAACAACAGCCATTTGCCTACCTGTTTTTGCTATTTTTCATACATTACTACACATGTTCAATCATTTTATTTTTGCCAAATTATTATTTACAATATATTTACTTCCACGCGTTGCAGATCCGTACCCATTATTACGCACATTATTAACCATATGCAATAAAGTCTATTAGGAAGAACGTAATAACGGGGATTTTCGGTTTACTTTAAGGGCAGAATTAAAAGGCAAACCCCTGTGTAGAAGCCCAGACAACATTTAGTAACCCTTGTTTGCGCGACTCATTTTACTTTGACATAGTTAATGTCGATAACGCCGTGTCTACGTCATCATCATGGCTGTATTAATAAGCCACGCAGATTCCTCACTTGGCGTTAGTGCAATACAATCATCAAGAGGCCTAAACCAAGCTAAAACTAAGTGTAGACGGCTGAAATATATTGCAGCAGTTATATCAAGTTGGAGAAATGGTGGGTTAACTTGGGTTACCAGGTCCAACTAGTGGTGCCCAAAGTGTGGCCCTTGGGCCATTTTATTGGCCCTTGGCATATTGTAAAAAATAAAATGAATGCGGATAAGCGGAAGAAGAATGCATTATTGATGAAGTATATGATTAGATATTCATGACATGCACTGGATTGACAAGATGTTATCATAGTACACTCAAAAGGCCATAAGGAGTTCTCTTTAATTGGACTCAGTTGATTTACATGGTAGCTGATTGGTTTGCATATTGACCACACAGTCAGGGAAGACCCGGGGTTTGAATCTCCACTAGGGCATCTCTGTGTGGAGTTTGCATGTTCTCCCCGTATGTCCTCCCACATCCCACTCCCCACAAAAACATACATGCTAGGTTAATTGGCGACTCCAAATTGTCCATAGGTATGAATGTGAGTGTGAATGGTTGTCTATACGTGCCCTGTGATTGGCTGGCGACCAGTCCAGGGTGTACCCCACCTCTCAGTCCAATGTGTACTCCACCTCTTGACGACAGCTGGGATAAGCTCCAGTATACCCTCGCGACCCTAGTGAGGATAACCGGTAGAAAATGGATGGATGGATGGATGCTTAGAGTTGGGCCATATTGTAAATGTTGGCATCGATCCGAAAATACAGGGACAGTATTGTCGATACAGATACTGACACCATTACTTTTGCCTTAAATTGTCTCAAGATCAAGTTTTAAGGAAAAAAAATGTATTTGTGAACAATATATACTGATATCAACAATGTGAACAACAAAAACAGAAGAAAATGTACTACTAATATTATATTACTACTGATACTATCCTTGGTGTCCATATTTAATTCCACTGTCGTATCTATCCAGAAGTGTAATGCAGCCGATGAGTTTGAGGATATGAGGGAACAAATGAGAAGAGGACACAGAGGAGTTTTCAACATAAGCCCAGGGGCAAAAATGGACAAGATCACCACTCTGAGGGCAGCATTTACCCCCCCAAGGAGTCCAGGTGTGAGGCTGCGAGGTAGGTGGAGTTCTTTTTTTTTTTTTTTTTTGTTAGCAAGCCGCTCCAAGGAGCAGTTATAATTGTACAGTTGCATGGCTGAAGTCCAATTACACCCCTATAGAGCATGCTAACTTTCTTCATCTCTTCAGGCATAAGGTCAGAGCTCTTGGAAAGAAGAATTGCTCAGATAATGAGGCAAGTATTATTATTTGAATTGCACATACGTGTTATCAGGAAGTGGCTCTTGCTTGGGATCATGTTGCATTTGTGTTCCACCGTGAACCTCATTTGGTACGTCAATGCGGGCCATTTATTAGTAAAAAAAAAGTATTTTTTTCTGCCTAAAGTAAGCATTTTCAAGCAAAAACTGTAAAAGTACTAAAATACAAACACGAGGCACACACAAGATGCATTCAAAGATGTTGTGTTTATATGTAGCATTCTACACTGGTCACTAGGTGTCATTAATGTTACTCGACTGCTCAGTGAGACATACAAGCCACGATCACTGGAACAACAGGCTTTTATTGCAGCTTTTAATGATTGTACAACAGGCGCTCCCCGAGCACCGGAACACATTTACAGCAACACACAGGAGTACAAGTTTTTATTTATGTTGATCTAAAAGAGGCGGCACGGCGGTCGAGTGGTTAGCTCGCAGACCTCACAGCTAGGAGACCAGGGTTCAATTCCACCCTCGACTATCTCTGTGTGGAGTTTGCATGTTCTCCCCGTACATGCGTGGGTTTTCTCCGGGTACTCTGGTTTCCTCCCACATTCCAAAAACATGCTAGGTTAATTGGCGACTCCAAATTGTCCATAGTTATGAATGTGAGTGTGAATGGTTGTTTGTCTATATGTGCCCTGTGATTGGCTGGCGACCAGTCCAGGGTGTACCCTGCCTCTCGCCCAAAGACAGCTGGGATAGGCTCCAGCACCCCCGCGACCCTCGTGAGGAAAACGCGGTAGAAAATGAATGAATGATCTAAAAGACTTATTTTCTGTTATTATGTCTTCTATATTGGTTAATACGACTATAAAGGTAACACTAGGGGTGTTATTTATTGCTGTAAATATTCCATTTATCATTAAACAATCTCACTTTGCAGATATTGACTTACCACAGCCAGGTCTGAAACCAATTATCCATGATAACTAACAAAAGTATCGGAATTGTTTGATGATGTTTTGGCAGAGAGAAGATCCATGCTGATCGGAACCCACCACTACCCCAAACGGACTTCGCCACCATAACCCAGAGAGATTTTCGAGTTGACGGATTTGTCCCCCAAACGAGTAAAATCACACATGTATGTCCATCCAGGCATTTTCCAACATTTTTCCTGTTCAGGACACCCAGTATTGGTCACCATTCCAACACAGGGTGCATTTAAACAGCATTTAAAGCAGCAATGTACACATTTTACCTTGTCATCAAAATGACTTGCAATCATGAGAATAGTCTGCCATTGCCATGGCAACTGCACAGATGCCATCTTTTGTGGTCATCCAGCCCAGACACATCCACTGCAGAAAACGCTTCACCGCAGTGTTCATTCTGTAGTGTAAGGGAATACAGTGGAACCCCTTTATGTCGGTCCTGTTAAAGTCCAATCCACTTCATTTATTTTTATTTAGTAAACATTTGCATGGAAAAATTAGGGAAATTTGACATTTCCATCTTCCACATGAAGATTAAAAAATATTAGATATAATTGCTAGAACTGTAGCCATTAGAGTCTAATAGCTTAGTGCATTTTCAGTCCAATTGAAGGCCTTTTTGACACACTCACACAGCACAATTAAATAGTGTTGTGATGTTCACGAACGAACCGGTTCTTTTGAACGGCTCATTAACATGAACGATGGGAACCAGGTTGCAGCTGGGAACCGCCCCCCAGTTGCAAATAGCATCACGCCACGTTGTGCACGGTGCCTTCATGTGAGTGCGCCAGCAAAAAAAAAAAAATCCAACAACACAGAAACACATGAATGTCCCCCGCCTTGGAGAGCAGCAGCAGCAGCAGTGTAACACCACCCTGTGGAATATTTACAATGAATCCAGATTAGACTTTACAAGTTTATAATCAGTATTTCAGAATAATTCAAACTATTAAATTAATTCCTCCCAGTGATTATTTCCAAGGTAAAATGAGTTAAGGCCAGGCTGGCTTCTTAAAACGTATTAAATATAAAAATGAGCCAGTTTTTTTGAACGGCTCTTTGAAAGGAACGGCTCACCAAGATCCGGCTCCCCTCCAAAGAACCAAAAATCTCTTCACTACAATTAAATAAATGCAATGATGCATTACAATAGATGCATTGTTCTCACTCACACAAGCTTAATTCTCCTTTCTATGAAAACTTTTCGAGGGACTGTCTACTTTCATGGCACGGCGGTCGACTGGTTAGCGCGTAGACCAGGGTTCAATTCCACCCTCTCTGTGTGGAGTTGGCATGTTCTCCCCGTGCATGCGTGGGTTTTCTCCAGGTTTCCTCCCACATTCCAAAAACATGCTAGGTTAATTGGCCACTCCAAATTGTCCATAGGTATGAATGTGAGTGTGAATGGTTGTTTGTCTATACATATGTGCCCTGTGATTGGCTGGCGATCAGTCCAGGGTGTACCCCGCCACTTGCCTGAAGACAGCTGGGATAGGCTCCAGCACCCCCGCGACCCTCGTGAGGATAAGCGGTAGAAAATGAATGAATGTCTACTTTCATTCTATTTAGTTAGTTTTGATTATGTCGACAACCGCTTGTGTCAACGTGACTCAGCCAGTCTTGAGAGCCGTCGACGGGTTCCACTGAAACTTGATGAGACAATCACATGCAACTACGACAAGAAGCTAAGATAAAATGAAAGCATTTTATTGTTGAGCATAAATACCCGGTAGCCACAAACTATTGATTGTTTTTTTTTTACTGTCTTCCTTCCATTTCCAGCTTCATGATTATAAAACAGAGCAGGCCATCAGCTACTGGAGTGAAAATTACCAGCAGGTACAGGTGGGTGTCAAATCTTCCACACCCAGAACATCCTCGGCTTTTTTTGCTGACTTTCTGGTCAAGCCACATGAAAACATGAAGCATTTATTCCTACATGTTTGCCACAGTATCAGCTTAGGGGTGTATTAAACACGGGTCAACCAGTAGTATGTTGTTTTGTGTTACAGGGTGTGACTGCAGTAGAAAGCCCCAATACTCCCTTCAGAAAGTGCGCCCAGTTCTCCACACCCATTGAGGAGCAACGGGAAGAAATCGAGCTCACCATTGAGTAACTGTCAGTAACTGCTTTTTAATAATGTTAGAAAAGATGGTGCTTGTATGGTTACACTGCAGAGCCTCATTAGTCATGATGAAAAAAAATACATAATAATGATAACATAAAATAAATACACATTTTGTCCATTGAAGTGTATTATAAATGCACTTTCTCTAACATTTTATGGCTTAATCGCCTAATTTGTTAATTTTTAATTTTTGTTAATTTCCTGATTAAATACAGGGCAGAAATGGAAGCTGCGGCAGCCGTGAGCATCTCTTCTTGGCTTGGTGTGCAAGCCCTGGCTACAGAGTTGGCTCATGGTGCCTGCCAGTTTCTGTTTGTCAGCACGTTGCAATGTTGAAACATTTACTGCATTATACACTAGACCCTTTTTTCATTCATTTAAAAATAAAAATTACTTTCTCTGTCATCAGTTCCCCTCCAAATATGATGATAATGATGATGTAGCCCTTTATTCTTGTCACTTATACAGAAGTACAAGCGAAATAGTGCAATCATTTGTACATACATATACAACATAGTATGCAGTGAGACAATTGGTGACAGGATGGGATGATTCGGTGATCACGTACCCGGCGGTGTACGTTTCGTCAGGGCAGGCAGGTTCCCCTGAACCTGAGCTTCTCAATTGCGTGGAGAGACCAGTTGATCAATTCCATGATTTATGTTTTTGCTAGACACGTCCACTACTTAGTTTCATTTAAAATAGTAATTATTAAAATGAAATGTAAGCCTTAAGTTGTGCTACATGACGTTCTGGTGAGGTATATTGTGCTATATTAGTATAATACTGCTTATGCTTCACCTCTATCAGAAATAGTAAAAAATAAATGGTAATGGTAATGGTTTTATTTCATTTGAACATGCATCAGATTACAATTGAGTGCATCACATAATCAGTTCACAGTTCCACATGTCCAAAAGGAAGAAGCAAAGCTTATTAAATCCTACCCCTCCATCTGGTACTTTTACAATCAGTAACTTACATTTGTTCACTTCCTGCTTTCTATAATACAGTTTAAGGTTTTTTTTTTAAAAATAATGTACCTTGTACCGAAGTACGAGGTGATATGACCATACAATGACAGAATGTGTACCATAGTAAGTGTCAATATAGTGATATATATAGCACATCATGACTGGTTCAAGACTCTTCATGGCTATGGCTTTTTAACGTACTAGTCCTAACATAGTGTTTCAAATGTACTTCTTCCCTGAGGTCATATTTCTCCTCTCTTGTAGAGAAGTATTGGATGACATTTTTAGCTAATTGGTTGTTTTTAGCCTTATGCATTATTTTTAGCTGTTTGAAGATGAACCATATCAGCAAGTTGAAGTATTTGTGATTTTAGAAATAAGGAGTTAGTATGTTCTCTGTAGGCGGCATTATGAATTATCCTTACTGACCTTTTTTGCGGTACATTTAGCGAGTGAAGATTGCTTTTATAGTTATTAGCCCATATTTCCACACAATAAGTAAGATATGGTAGAACCAGAGAGCAATAAAGAGTGTGGAATGATTTCTGATTGAGAACAAATTTTGCTTTGTTCAATACTGAAATATTTCTGGCCACCTTATGTTATATATTTGTAATATGAGGTTTCCAGTTCATATTTTCATCTATTGTGATCCCCAGAAATGTATTTTCATTCACCCTTTCAATGTCCACACCGTCTAATTGTATTTGCTGGTACGTGTCCTTTCTGCTGTTACCAAACATCATGATTTTAGTTTTACTTAGGTTCAAGGACAATCTATTATCATCAAACCATCTTTTTAGTGTGATCATTTCTTCTCTGACCTTTCTAAAGATTTTGTCTGTATTCCCTCTGGAACAAAAAGCAGTGTAGTGCCGAATGTGTAGTGTGTTTGTGCTTGTCACTGCCACACTTTCATAGAGAGGAACAACCTACAGAAAAAATCTGAGAAAAAGCAATGGCTCGTTAACTTTTAAGAGTTAATTTTGTCTGCGACTGACACAACTTTATCTCCGGCCACCTCTTCCAGTTCCACCTTGAGGATACCAAGGCGTTCCCAGGCCAGTTTTGAGACATGATGCCTGTGACACTCTCGGCGGAGGCCAACGTTGGAAACAGTCTCCACTATCTGCTGGCAATGCTAATCAGGCTTGTACAAGAACCGAATGACATGTGGTCATGTGCCACCAACCCATAGTCCTGAAAGTGTACTGAGCTATAAAAATGCATCTATAGGTGCATTAATATCGCAAAATTATTTCATTCTCCTTTCTTTAAATTAATTGTTGCCGCTAGTTAAAAAGCTGAAGCCTCTCGCAGAAGATGAAGCTTCATTAAACTTCAAAGAGTGAACCTCTCCTGCGTCGAAACACTGCAATGTCGCTTGGGAATTTTCTACCAATACTCATAATATGTGCTGTGTCAATCACAGGACAATGCCAGGAGCTGCTGATCCTTTCTGAGCATTCAGCAAGGATTAGTGGGCGGTAGCTATGGCGACAATTCATTTAAGCTTCAACGCATGCAGGTTTTTCTGTCGGAACATTAGACGATGCAGGGAATTCCACTTATAGAGATAAATATGTTTCATGACATTGAAAGGCACAGGTTTGTTTGAACATTGCAAGCCACCGCTTATATGTTTGTTTTCAGGTAAAGATAGAGATTTGGCAAAGTTTGGCTAGTATATGGCCAATTGCCAAGGATGAGAAGAAAGACATAAAAATCCCATTAGTGCTCATTCCCTCAAGTCAGCAATCAACTACAACTACAGGTGGGGAACTCACGCCCCCATGCTGCTGAGACTAATCAAACTAATCACTTGACGTGGATGAAATCAAAGCAAGTCGTGAGGGGGGATCGTTCACTGCTGGGTCTTCGGGTTAATTACAGGGTTTAAAAAAATGTAAATATCTCAAAAATCTAAAAAGAATCTCGATTAAAATGTGACTTACATTTATAACTTTATTCTCGAAATCTCAGATTTTAAAAATGATTAAAAACGAGGCAATGGTTTAGTGTTTTTGTTCCTTTTTAACGCCTTAATTCCGGATTATATGCTCTTATTTTGTATTACTTCCGTTTCTGCTCCGTCCTAGTTTCCTTTTTTTTACCTTTCTGTTCTCACGCACCTGCTTTCAATTTGTGTTAATTGGGATTATCTGAGCATTGTTAATGGTTACTGTTGTGGCGTCCTGACACTGCTTAACAGCATCAATAGTTATAATAATATAATAATTTTAATCCAAAACTTTTACCTGCACTTTGGGGTCTCATCCTTTGCATCCTGAGGTCGAGCTAAAAACATCACAGTGCAATGACGTCACAGCAATGGTGAGTCAATATGAGTTGGTTTAGCCGAGTGATGATCATTGGTGTCAAAAAAAGGAAGTCAAAGATAAAGATGATGATCATATTCCACCCATATGGCCATTTTTTTTTTACAAAATACAACGTGGAATTGTAACACGTACTAGCCAGTGGTGGCGGTTTTATAATGTGGGTTGGACTTGAAATTCTCTAATGAAACGCGAGGGGGCGGTGTTTTCTGGTGCGTGCGCAACCACAACTCCTGTTTAGTCGCTATTAATTTCCTCTGTTGAGTCGTAGTATTGAACAATGGCGACTGAAACCACATACAGATCGTTGCTATAAATATCAGCGCATAATAAGACGCCGCATTTCACTGTTGGTAGCGGCGTTGTAACGTTTGAAATAGTAATTTGATTACTACCCGTTATATGTTATTATATATGCCGCCTTGGCATGTACGTACGTAGGAAAGCGTCATGATTATCAGGTTGAAGTGCGCCAACCCTTCAACTGCGCATGCTCCGCCTATAACAGGCTACCTGCAGGAAGACAGTTGTCATTACAGCCATGCAAGCAAGGGAAAGATGGCCTCCTGCAGAGACGAACACACATCCACGCTGTCTAAGTGGCCCCTTCCGCTGCCGATAATGAGCATCTAATGAGCGGTGACGTCATGACACACGGATGTTGCTGCCAACGCGCTTTTCCACCCCCTCCCCACTTCCTCTCTTCTGTCGACAACTAAATTAAGTTAATTAAAGCTAATTGAAGTACTTTTTTTAGACGGATGTTAAATCTGTACATCATTTTCCCCCGAGATGTGAAATGTACCGAATAATCACATGTTTTTCAGGGTATTTCCAATGAGTTTATTGAACAAAATATCTTACAGTATCTTGGATATACATATATACACCTTGTATTGTATAACACTTGTTAAAGAACGGCAGCAGTGAATATAAACACCGTTTCTACATTTCAAAGGATTTTCCCAGGAAATATTAATACATCATTACTTCAAAACACATTATACAAATCTAAATATAGAAAGCACAAAAAATTAGATATTTTCTGTGAAAAGTACTCACTCTGAGGACAGAAAACTTCATACAAAAAAAGCACATTTTACATTTTTTTTTCCTGTTTAGCAATTGCAGCATTCAGGTCATAAAAATACCTGGAATTTCCTCTTTGTTTTTTTTTTTTTTTTGGTGTGTGATTGCGTTGGTTTTCATCTGCATGGAAATGACCAACAAAGACTTATTCTAGAACAAATAAAGAAATGGCTCGGACGAAGGAGCTTCCGATTAGACTGCCTCTCAGATGACGTACACATCAGTCTTCTCTCCAAGAAGCCAATATGTTCTCATTTTACCTTTGCCCTGAAACACACAAATCAATAAGTTCATCAATGGCGATGGAGGGTGGGCGGGGTCAGGTTACGTGACCCTGATGTGTGCTGGCGTTCATATTTCACCCCCCACCTCGTAATAGCAACATCTACCAACTAAAAAAAAAAGGATACATCATGGTTCCAAAATTATAAATGCATGTTGATTAATAGGAACACGTTATAATTAATAAATCATATATCACTCCCTCCCTCACTAAAATTCATTATATGACTGCTGTTTCATGGTTGACTATGTATTATTAGTCACAAAATATTGAAAGACATGTTCCAGTGGTGTCAAAAAGTGTTTGCCCACTTAATATTTTTGTTTGTCGCGTCAAACAAATTAAAATATTAGTCAATGGCAACACAACTGAACACTAAATGCATTTTTTTTTAGTACTTATTAAACATCCAAACCTACGTATCCCTGTGTGAAAAAGTGATTACCCCCCTGTTAAACATAAATAAGTCAGATTAATTCATATCAATCAGTCTGGAAAAGGTTATAACACAATTTCTAAAGCTTTAGGACTCCAGCAAACCACAGTGAGAGCCATTCTCTACAAATACTTACCATTACGTTAATACTGCATGAAGTCAGCCATGACATTTCTGACATTCATTCATTCATTTTCTACCGCTTTTTCCTCACGAGGGTCGCGGGGGTGCTGGAGCCTATCCCAGCTGTCTTTGGGCGAGAGGCGGGGTACACCCTGGACTGGTCGCCAGCCAATCACAGGGCACATATAGACAAACAACCATTCACACTCACATTCATACCTAATTTGGAGTCCCCAATTAACCTAGCATGTTTTTGGAATGTGGGAGGAAACCGGAGTACCCGGAGAAAACCCACGCATGCACGGGGAGAACATGAGAACATGCAAACTCCACACAGAGATGCACGAGGGTGGAATTGAACCCTGGTCTCCTAGCTGTGAGGTCTGCGCGCTAACCACTAGACCGCCTTACCCATTTCTGACATGACAATGTAAAAAGAAAAGCTCCTCCAATTCTGTGTGGAAGTGGTAAGCTTCTTTGTCCTTCTTCCTCACTCCACTTGAAACATTTTCTTAAGTTTAGAATAAATAAATTAAAGACTAATTAGGCCCATGCATTGCAGTTATGTAATGTGTTATAAACAAAGAATCATCAGAGTGTGAAAGTGCCTATAGGGGTGTTATTTCATGTCTAAAGTGCTCTAATAATGGTAATAAATTACATTAAAAACAGGGTTTTCATGCTCGAACTATGAAAATGTTGATTAATCTTGACCCCGACTTGGGGCGCACAGTGGTGTAGTGGTTAGTATGTTGGCCACACAATCAGGAGATCTGGAAAACCTATCCTGAATCTCCATTGGATGTCTCTATTTTGTTCTCCGCCTTCCTTCCACATTCCAAAAGTTAGGTTAGTCGGTGACTCTAAATTGTGCAATTGTGTAAATAACAGTGCGACAATGGCAATATGAACTATGAGCTACAATGTTCCTTGTGTGAATGTTCCTTGTGTCCTTCGTAGATGACTTTCTCGACATGTTACACAATCCAGCAAAGACACAGCAACAAAGTGGTGAATAACACAGCAAAACAGCAAAATAAACAGTAAAAAAAAAACACCCATAAAGTATAAAACATCACTTTTCTGTAGAACCCCGTCGTAGAAAGCTTACTTCTCTGACCCCCTCTGTCACATGAGCTCCATCTGGTGTGTGCACAGACCCCTACCCACCCACTGGCCTGCTATCAAAGACTTGTCTTCCTGGAGCTGGTGTGACATAGTCCCTATAATTACCGTAATGCCCCTTATGTCACTAGAAGGTGCAGAGTCTTTGGATCAGGGGTCTCAAACATGCGGCCCGCGGGCCAAATGTGGCCCGCAGGACACTAGTTTGAGGCCCCCGCCTTGATATGAAAGTTTAATGTTAGTGCGGCCCGCGCAAGTTTGATATGGATGCTGTATGGTATCATGTACCCAGAAAAAATTATCACGTTTGATTAATGTTCATGTTAAAGGTTAAATAACTGTTAATAGTTATCCTTCTTATCCGTGTGGAAGTGGTAAGTTTTTGGCTATTTAAGTTGAAAGGAAAGAACTTGAAGGCTACCGTTTAGGTCGCTAGCTCTCTAGTTTGCGAGTTAGCATGTGTCTCAAGACCCTACAGTTGCGCAATATGTTGTAAATAAAAAGAGTATAAATGTGACTATAGTCGTGTTTTGTCATGTCTACAGGGCTCTAATAATGCTTTGTTCATTTTAATCTGAAAAAAATAATTTGTCTACCCACCAACTATATGTGGTTTCTTAAGTTTTTATTATTTGCCGTTTTATTATTATTATTATATTTATTTATTTATTACTGAGTGATTTTCTTTATTCTTGATTTGTTTATTTATTTTTCATCTTATTTTGTGCAGAAAAATAAAACGTAAGATATTTGAGAACAGTGGAATGTTTTATCAGAGCTTTTCTTGTAGAAAATTGGAACCAAAGCAAAGTTTATTCATTTTTCTCTTTTTAATAAATGCGTTTTTTTTTTTTTGGAAAACCTGATGCGGCCCAGTCTCACCCAGACCCTAGCTCCAGTGGCCCCCAAGTAAATAGAGTTTGAGACCCCTGCTTTTGATACTGTACTAAGGATTATTTCAAAATAGCATCACAATTTCTATTGCTCTACAGCTTCGATGCAACCCATGTCTGCTTACTGTCGCAGCAAGATCCATAATCAAGCAGGAGGTGGGAATAAATGTTACTTTTTAAATAAATAAAAATGAATATTGGAGTATCGGTTCCAGACCTGAGTACATTTCCTTACAGTTCCTTATTTATAGATGGGATATTTTTATTATTTAATTTATAACCTTCATTTTAACATTGTTAGAGCCTTCTAGACAAGAAATAACACCCCTATAGTCACCTTTACACTCACATTACCCAATAAAGTAGACATACTAAGACATAAATAAATAGATAAGACTCGTGCTTGTGTGTAAAGCTGAGGGTTTTTCCGGTTTTTCCTCACGAGGGTCGCGGGGGGGGGGGGTACTGGAGCCTATCCCAGCTGTCTTCGGGCGAGAGGCGGGGTACACCCTGGACTGGTTGCCAATCACAGGGCACATATAGACAAACAACCATTCACACTCACATTCATACCTATGGACAATTTGAAGTCGCCAATTAACCTAGCATGTTTTTGGAATGTGGGAGGAAACCGGAGTACCTGGAGAAAACCCACGCATGCACGGGGAGAACATGCAAACTCCACACAGAGATGCCCAAACGGAGAATCGAACCAAGGTCTTCCTGATCTCCTGACTGTGTGGCCAACACAGTCTTAACCACCACTAGCTTTAATCATACACATTTTAGTGTATAGTTTGATATAATTCAAACCTGCAATAAAAGCCTGTTGTTCCGGCAACCAATTTTTGGTGCTTGTGTGTCTCATAGAACATTACAGACACATTACTGACAACTAGTGACCAATTTAGGATATCTTCTGAATGCCTTATATTTGTATTTAATTCATTTAGCCATTTTTATGCTCGACAATGCTTAATTTAGGTAACAAATAAGTAAAGTAGGTTAAATGTGCATATTTTTAGACTAATAGTATTGAACCTTGAAACAGCATGATTTATTCATTAATACCCATACATCCCTTTTGCAGTGAAAAGAGTGGAGCTCCATAATGTGAAGCTTTATTGTAGTGAAATGTGTAAAGTAGTGAGATACCAAATACTTCAATAAGGCTGCTTACTTTCATTTCTACGTCTCCTCGTAACTGCAGATCAAAGTAGCCGAACTCATCCAGCACTTCTTTGGTGGCTGACGATACATGGATCTTCAAAGCTGTCAATCAAACACATGAAAAACATGATCATTTGTCTGCGAATGTCCACTTTGTCCTTTGTGTCTAGAAAAACACATTTATTAAAAACAAAAAAATTTGGTTCCAATTTTCTACAAGAAAAGCTCTGATAAAACATTCCACTGTTCTCAAATATCTTACTTTTTATTTTTCTACACAAAATAAGATGAAAAATAAATAAACAAATCAAGAATAAAGAAAATCACTCAGTAATAAATAAATAAATATAATAATAATAAAACGGCAAATAATAAAAACTTAAGAAACCACATATAGTTGGTGGGTAGACTAATTATTTTTTTCAGATTAAAATGAACAAAGCATTATTAGAGCCCTGTAGACATGACAAAACACGACTATAGTCACATTTATACTCTTTTTATTTACAACATATTGCGCAACTGCAGGGTCTTGAGACACATGCTAACTCGCAAACTAGAGAGCTAGCGACCTAAACGGTAGCCTCCAAGTTATTTCCTTTAAACTTAAATAGCGGATCCTGACGGTGGCTTCAGGCTGCAGTTTATCGCTGGCTAAGGGGCATTCGCTCTAAGTGCTATCAATTATTTACCAGCAGAGGCAGAACGCAGGAAGCGACTGCATAGTTAATCGATATCGCCAATGATTTCCCCCAATGATATCCCAGCAAACGTCTCTGCAGGTTAAGAATAGAACCATCACAATAGAAGTCTTGCATGTGTCCTGTATTATGTTTCCCAAGCAAATGCTGAAATAGAATTCCCCCATATGACTAATTATGGTATGCTCTTTAATAACCGGTGTATGGACACGGAGGACCAGAGAAAGCCAAAGTACATATTGTCAAAGAACTGAACGAAAACTAAACAATAAGTGATTTTGGCATCTCACCCTCGCCGTTGGATTCCATTCGGGATGCTGTGTTGACAGTATCTCCAAACAAACAGTATCTGGGCATTTTCAATCCGACTACTCCAGCGCAGACTGGACCTAAAAACACAGAGATGAGATATTATCACATTGTGTAGTGGAATAAAAACGGGTGTCAATTGGTACAGGCTCCATGTTTAAGATGGATGCTGGCTACACATCACCCAACGTCCTGACGTACTGATTTCCAATGTAGTACAGTAGAACCTGCCTCTTGGACTGGAAACCCAAATGGATCATTTCTTGCACATTTACTTGTGAATTATGCCAGGAGCTTTGGGTTGTGCAGGGGCGTCAAACGGCAGCTGGCTATATGTGGTAATGACTGGCTTTTTCAACAGTTGACAACGCCGGAACACACGAACAACCTGACTCTGGTTTCTGGAAACACCGGCATGCTTTTGGCACAGGCACAACCATGCCCCAAACCATTTTTGAGGGTTTTTCACCTAGTACCCAGGAGGGTACTAAGTGTCCAGGAGGTGAAACCTGTTCATGAGTGTCCATATATCTCACAAAAGTGAGTATACCGCCACGGTCTGTCTGGGGCTGCATGAGTGCACAGGGGAGCAAAATGTACTGCGACATCCGCCAACACTAACAACCTTCGATAAAGTCCCCGTCCAAGAGGATTAAGGCACAACTGGTAACAATCTGGCCAGGCTCACTGTAAGGTTGCCAGGTAGTTAGAATATGTATGTTGACTTATTTTCAGAGGACAGTAAACCCATCCTGCTTCCCAAGCTATACATTGAATACTGTATATTAGTGTGCATCAAATTTGAATGGGAAATTTTAAATTCATAATATCAATTTGGCTGGCATTCCATATTTTTTTCTAATGAACATAAAAATGTCTTTTGCAAAGTTTTGAGGAACTCCACTGATATTTAGGGGTGCCACAAACTTTTGTAAAATTTCGGAAAATGTGCAATTTCTAATGTGCAATTGCCAAAAAGTTGACCTGGAAATGTTGAGTACAATGAACTTCTATACAGCATCATTTTCTATACGGTTATTAAAGGGGGCCCAGACCAAAGACCAAGCTGCAACTGCTAGTCTGAGAGGAACTAGTTGTTGAGGGCAGCATCTTAGGCAGGGGTCTCAAACTCAATTTACTTGGGGGCCACTGGAGCTCGGGTCTGGGTGAGACTGGGCCATATCGGGTTTTCAAAAAAAAAAAAAACAAAAAAAAACAAAACGCATTTATTAAAAACAAAAAAATTAAAAAAACTTCGCTTTGGTTCCAATTTTCTACAATAAAAGCTCTGATAAAACATTCCACTGTTCTCAAATATCTTACTTTTTATTTTTCTACACAAAATAAGATGAAAAATAAATAAACAAATCAAGAATAAAGAAAATCAATCAATCAATAATAGATAAATAAATATAATAATAATAATAAAACGGCAAATAATACAAATTTAAGAAACCACATATAGTTGGTGGGTAGACAAATTGTTTTTTTCAGATTGAAATGAACAAAGCATTATTAGAGCCCTGTAGACATGACAAAACACGACTATAGTCACATTTATACTCTTTTTATTTACAACATATTGCGCAACTGCAGGGTCTTGAGACACATGCTAACTCGCAAACTAGAGAGCTAGCGACCTAAATGGTAGCCTCCAAGTTATTTCCTTTAAACTTAAATAGCCAAAAACTTACCACTTCCACACGGATAGGGAGGATAACTATTAACAGTTATTTAACCTTTAACATGAACATTAATCAAACGTAATATTTTTTTCTGGGTACATGATACCATACAGCATCCATATCAAACTTGCGCGGGCCGCACTAACATTAAACTTTCATATCAAGGCGGGGGCCTCAAACTAGTGTCCTGCTGGCCACATTTGGCCCGCGGGCCGCGTGTTTGAGACCCCTGATCTTAGGAGAGCTGGTGGGTTGTGCTGCACAGTGCCTAAAATAATAAATGGACAAGTGTATATCAGATTATGTAGGACTACAGTACTACTCTCAATAAATATGAGGCATCAGGAATACTGTCTACTCTGTATTACTGTTGTTGATGTTGCGCTTGCTCAGCTATTAGCTAACTGTCATTAGCAAGTTGTAGCTAGCTAATGTTAGCTACAGTAGAGGCAATGAGCACTAAATACATATAAATATGACTACAAATCACTCAAATTACAAAGACAAAACCGCAAATTTGCTAGTAATATGTAATAGGAGTATAAATACCATCACCTCAAATCTCCATGGCGACCATTGAACTGTTCACCACTTTATTCCACAAAAACAGATATATGGTGGCACCCCTAAATAATCATGTATTGGAAAAATATTTTGTATGTGTTGTTTCTACATATATTGGAACACTTTTAGTACCCAGCCATATCAAAATTCAATAATTGTGTTTTTTGATGCACCCTACTGTATATATTATTATTCATTCATTCATTCATTTTCTACCGCTTTTTCCTCACAAGGGTTGCGGGGGGTGCTGGAGCCTATCCCAGCTGTCTTCGGGCGAGAGGCGGGGTACACCCTGGACTGGTCTCCTAGCTGTGAGGTCTGCGCGCTAACCACTAGACCTATATATTATTATATTATATTTTATTATATTATATTATATCCACGTTTCATTTCCAGAGTATCATCCCTCGAGAAGATTTGACTCACCTGTGTGAATACCTATCCTGAGTCTCAGCTGGTCGTTGGGTCTGTGGCGGATCTTGAACGTTTTCACCTGCTCTAACAAGGCCAGCGACATCCCAGCAATCTCCCTGGCATGGAGTTTCCCATTCCGCACCGGCAGCCCTGACACCACCATGTATGCGTCGCCAATGGTCTCCACCTGAGGGAGGAGCAAAGTCATCATCTTCACGTACTTCGTACTGTCCAGCGCTGAAATTTCGACTTACCTTGTATACATCAAAGTTATCAATTATGGCATCAAAACAGGTGTACAGGTCGTTGAGTAACGTGACCACCTAAGAGGGAAAGGACACTCGGTGAAGCTACAATAGAAATGAATGAATGATGACCATGTTTACCAAATATTAATGGGTGCAATTTGTTGGCTGTGGAAAGTAGGACATGATTAAAATAAATAATAGTGTAATAATAATAATAATAGTTCCATTTTACCTAAAAAATGACACCATGTACACTCAGTAACATTGTGTCTCTTGCTGTTTGGACTAACCTGATGGTGCAACCCTAATTGGATAAATATGAGCACACAAAGAGGCCAAATGCAATAGTTCATTGGGAGGTCATTCCTCCACATATGAGGGTGTATAAGCTTGTCAGCTATCACTTGCTGACTCTCTGCTTGGACATCATTATCGTGTTTCCCTGGTGAGAAAGCTTTAGAACTGGAGCTGGTGGGAGCCATGTAGCACAATGTCTCAATGACTCAACTCTGCATCAACATTTTCGATTTGGGAAAGTGTAGGACTCACTGCAGAAAGGAAGTTAAAAATGGTACACTGGCAAATAGAAAGTTAGTTGAGAATTACAGCTTACTGATCTTTTACTCAATACTTAGGTACTTACGATATACTATATATTCTGTATCTATTTATCACATATGAAATATTTACAGTATCTCTTCATTATCATTGTGTATGGTAGTTTTACTCTAGTACTTTGTATTTTTAATTCTTTTATTATTAAATTAACGCTGTTTATCATCAGTGCCGGGCAAATTTAAAACAGTAAATAGTTATAGTTGCTACCGGTACTTACTTTTCCTTGCAATTCTCTATCACGTGGTTATCTTGCTGGGTGTTAGCATGCTAACTATTAGCTTTTTACCCATGCATACCCATGTCAAATTAGCATTTTAGCATGTTTTCCTGATGTCTAAATGTAAATACATACAAAGGGACACTGTAGAACTGCCTTGGCTGTGTCTGTACTGAGCTGCTAGCATGTTAAGTGTTAGCATGTTAACATTTAGCTATTTATTTATGTCTTATTTATGTCAGCATTCTAGCTTTTTTTCTCATTTCTAAATGCAAATAAATACTCCACCAACATATTGTAGGGATACTAGAACTACCTTGGCACTTTCAGCACTGAATGCTATCTTGCCAGGTGCTAGCATGCTAACTTAGCATTTCAACATTTAGCCATTTTACTCCTGTCAATTAGCATTTGAGCTATTTTTCTCATATATAAGTGCAAATACAGGTGCTGTACTGAGTGTGATCTTGCCAGTTGCTAGCATGTTAACTGTTAGCATGTTAACATTTAGCTATTTATTTATGTCCTATGAGCATTCTAGCTATTTTCCTCATTTCTAAATGCAAATAAATACTCCCCGTACATATTGTAGGGACACTAGAACTACCATGGCACTTTCAGTACTGAATGCTATCTTGCCAGGTGCTAGCATGCTTAACTTAGCATTTCAACATTTAGCCATTTTACTCCTGTCAATTAGCATTTGAGCTATTTGTCTCATATATAAGTGCAAATACAGGTGCTGTACTGAGTGCGATATTGCCAGCTGCTAGCATGTTAACTGTTAGCATGTTAACATTTAGCTATTTATTTATGTTCTATCAGCATTCTAGCTATTTTTCTCATTTCTAAATGCAAATAAATACTCCCCCTACATATTGTAGGGACACTAGAACTACCTTGGCAGTTTCAGTACTGAATGCTATCTTGCCAGGTGCTAGCATGCTAACTTAGCATTTCAACATTTAGCCATTTTACTCCTGTCAATTAGCATTTGAGCTATTTTTCTCATATTTAAGTGCAAATACAGGTGCTGTACTGAGTGCGATCTTGCCAGCTGCTAGCATGTTAACTGTTAGCATGTTAACATTTAGCTATTTATTTATGTCCTATCAGCATTCTAGCTATTTTTCTCATTTCTAAATGAAAATAAATACTCCCCCTACATATTGTAGGCACACTAGAACTACCATGGCAGTTTCAGTACTGAATGCTATCTTGCCAGGTGCTAGCATGCTAACTTAGCATTTCAACATTTAGCCATTTTACTCCTGTCAATTAGCATTTGAGCTATTTTTCCTCATATATAAGTGCAAATACAGGTGGTAGCATGCCAACTTTGAGCATGTTAGCTATTTTACTCACCTGAAACTGGCATTTTAGTTATTTTACACATGTCTAAATGCAAATACATACGGTAGATGGCATGATGTAGGGACACTGCAGAACTGCCTTAGCACTTTCGGTACTTGGTGCTATCTTCCCAAGCCCCAGCATGCTAACTGTTCGTATTTTAGCTGTTTTAATTATGTCACAATGACACAGAGAAGAGAAGGTATTACATAAATGGTACATCAAGGAATATTACACGACTATTGTAGACACTACGTTATCATATCCTAACAAAGAAATGGTTTGTGTACCTGCAGTGGCGTACTCTCAGCAGACATGGACGTGAAGCCCACAATGTCGCTGAAGTAAATGGTGACACTGTCGAAGGCTTCCGCCTGTACTGTCTCCCCTCGCTTTAGCTGCTCTGCTACTGAACTGTGTGGAGAGAAAGAAATGAGTTGAAAAGTTTGTAGTCATATAGTTATTAAGAAGCTGGCAGCACGCAGAACATACTCAAAAATCCCTACATTTGAAAACAAAACGGTTCCTCTAAATGTCTTCATCTGACAAAACCATGGACTGCGAGAGAGGACAATGAATATGGGGGACACTGATAGCCGTCTTTTCTTTGAGGCTCATCTCTTGCTGACTGGGTGCCTTTGTAGGAAGGACATTTTTCAGCTGGAACACGGTAGAGCGGGTAAGAAATATGCCATTTCCAAGTGCTCCTAAGTCGACTATCTTGTCTTTTTTTCACCACCATTAATAGTTTGCCTGTCAGCCCTTTCTGTTCCCTTTCATCTGCAGTGAGATCGCACCACAGGGAAAAGTACAAATGTGGTATTAAGAAGGATTTTGGGTCTTTGATTAATACAGGGATTTACCGCAGCACTGGAAAGTACTACATGAAATTTGGACTAAATGTATCTGTGAATTATATAGCAAAGCATGTTTTTTACTCACCTTTTGTCTCCTACAAGGTTATTCCTCTCTCTACTACATTCATTCATTTTCTACCGCTTTTCCTCACGAGGAGCTGGAGCCTATCCCAGTTGTCTTCGGGCGAGAGGCGGGGTACACCCTGGACTGGTCGCCAGCCAATCACAGGGCACATATAGACAAACAACCATTCACACTCACATTCATACCTATGGACAATTTGGAGTGGCCAATTAACCTAGCATGTTTTTGGAATGTGGGAGGAAACCGGAGTACCCGGAGAAAACCCACACATGCACGGGGAGAACATGCAAACTCCACACAGAGATGGCCGAGGGTGGAATTGAACCCTGATAAATCCTAGCTGTGTGGTCTGCGCACTAACCACTCGACCGCCGTGCCGCCCCAAAATTATATTATTAATAAATATATTATTATTTGCAAAGCCATGCACAGCCTTTGCAGCCGGTGTCATTTAGATTTTTTTGGCAACATTCATTCATTCATTTTCTACCGCTTTTTCCTCACCAGGGTCGTGGGGATGCTGAGGCCTATCCCAGCTGTCTTCGGGCGAGAGGCGGAGTACACCCTGGACTGGTGGCCAGCCAATCACAGGGCACATATAGACAAACAACCATTCACACTCACATTCATACCTATGGACAATTTGGAGTTGTGGAGTCATGTTTTTGGAATGTGGGAGGAAACCGGAGTACCCGGAGAAAACCCACTCATGCACGGGGAGAACATGCAAACTCCACACAGAGATGGCCGAGGATGGAATTGAACCCTGGTCTCATAGCTGTGAGGTCTGCGCGCTAACCACTCGTCCGCCGTGCCGCCCCTCTCTACTACAGTTATTTACAAATGAAACCATGACATCATTATGCCGCCGCCCCCAACCACCAGTCCTGTTTATTTCTTTCCCTAGTGGACACACAGGTTGTCAGGTATTCTGTACGTATTCTGAACGTGACCACCCCGGATAGGACATAAAGTACTGCAGTATAAATCCAGTCTTGGTCTGGAAGGGCAAAAATGAGTGTTTTAATTAGTTCTTACTGTGGTAAAATCTGATAGAGGAGATTTTCAGCTTTCCTTTTCTCCTCCAGGTAGGCTTGTGTTCGCTCCTCCACGAGGTTCTCCAGGTTGTTGGCGTATTGCTCCATTCTGGACAGCAGGTTGTTAAGGATACTGGTGCTGCCCTCTCTGCAGAAAACAGCCAAAGAGCAGATTACACAACAGTGTACCATATTGACCTTTGACTTGCCCAGCTTTAAGCATCACTCATGAATGTTAAATGTATATATTTTTAGACCCTTCTTGGTTATACTTGGTTAAATGTCCCCTTTCACCTCAGCCAACTGCTTTTTTTTTTTTTTTTTAGCTAATAAGCTTCTGGCAGGATAGCTGACCACTCTTCTTGGCAGAATTGGTAGACTTCATTTAAATGAGTTGGTTTCCTGCTTTGAAGCATAGCTCACTAATGATCTGGGATTGAGGTCAGGGTTTAACGTTAGCCTGCTTTATCCATTCCAAAACTAATTTTATTTTTCTAATTTGTGTTTGGGATCATTGTCCAGTTGGAACACACAATTATGTCCAAGTTCCAACCGTCTAGCCATCTTTGGAGGTGAATTTGAAGCTTTTGGTTAAGATTACAGCGTCCATCGCGGTTAGTTTATTTTTCGGTTAATGTTGAAAATTTACACAAAAATTTTGTGTACATTTTCAGGTTAGCTTACAAATTCAGTGAGGAAATGGTGGCTTTGTCTTTGGCAGGGGCCAATCACGAGCTATAAGTGAACTCATGACGAGCTGGTCCATATAACAGTCTGACTCACTGTGTCTAAAATCATCACACAGCAACTTAACACTTATAAGGTGGCTAAGAAATATGAGTTTAAAATAAAATACAACTACAGTGAAGAAAATAAGTATTTGAACACCCTGCTATTTTGCTATTTCTCCCACTTAGAAATCATGGAGGGGTCTGAAATTTTCATCGTAGGTGCATGTCCACTGTGAGAGAGATAAACTAAAAAGAAAAATCCAGAAATCACAATGCATGATTTTTTAACAATTTATTTGTGTGATACAGCTGCTAATAAGTATTTGAACACCTGAGAAAATGAATGTTAATATTTGGTACAGTAGCCTTTGTTTGCTATTACAGAGGTCAAACGTTTCCTGTAGTTTTTCACCAGGTTTGCACACACTGCAGGAGGGATCTTGGCCCACTCCTCCACACAGATCTTCTCTAGATCAGTCAGGTTTCTGGGCTGTCGCTGAGAAACACGGAGTTTGAGCTCCCTCCAAAGATTTTCGATTGGGTTCAGGTCTGGAGACTGGCTGGGCCATGCTAGAACCTTGATATGCTTCTTACGGAGCCACTCCTTGGTTTTCCTGGCTGTGTGCTTCGGGTCGTTGTCGTGTTGGAAGACCCAGCCACGACCCATCTTCAATGCTCTGACAGAGGGAAGGAGGTTGTTCCCCAAAATCTCACAATACATGGCCCCAGTCATCCTCTCTTTAATGCAGTGCACTCGTCCTGTCCCATGTGCAGAAAAACACCCCCAAAGCATGATGCTACCACCCCCATGCTTCACAGTAGGGATGGTGTTCTTCGGATTGTACTCTTCATTCTTCTTCCTCCAAACACGCTTATTGGAATTATGACCAAAAAGTTCTATTTTGGTCTCATCTGACCATAAAACTTTCTCCCATGACTCCTCTGTATCATCCAAATGGTCATATGCAAACTTAAGACGGGCCTTGATATGTGCTGGTTTAAGCAGGGGAACCTTTCGTGCCATGCATGATTTCACATCATGACGTCTTAGTGTATTACCTACAGTAACCTTGGAAACGGTGGTCCCAGCTCTTTTCAGGTCATTGACCAAGTCCTGTCGTGTAGTTCTGGGCTGATTCCTCACCTTTCTTAGAATCATTGAGACCCCACGAGGTGATATCTTGCATGGGGCTCCACTCCGATTGAGATTGACCGTCATGTTTAGCTTCTTCCATTTTCTAATGATAGCTCCAACAGTGGACCTTTTTTCACCAAGCTGCTTGGTAATTGCTCCGTAGCCCTTTCCAGCCTTGTGGAGGTGTACAATTTTGTCTCTGGTGTCTTTGGACAGCTCTTTGGTCTTCGCCATGTTACAAGTTAAAGTCTTACTGATTGTATGGGGTGGACAGGTGTCTTTATGCAGCTAACGACCTCAAACAGGTGCATCTGATTCAGGATGATACATGGAGTGCAGGTGGACTTCTAATGGGCAGACTAACAGGTCTTTCAGGGTCAGAATTCTAGATGATACACAGGTGTTCAAATACTTATTTGCAGCTGTATCACACAAATAAATTGTTAAAAAATCATGCATTGTGATTTCTGGATTTTTCTTTTTAGTTTATCTCTCTCACAGTGGACATGCACCTACGATGAAAATTTCAGACCCCTCCATGATTTCTAAGTGGGAGAAATAGCAAAATAGCAGGGTGTTCAAATACTTATTTTCTTCACTGTATTTTTATGGCTTCCTGTCATGCATTTCATCCGGCAAAGCATTTAATTGGACATGACTGGTGGGGCGCTGCCCCTGTCCACCAGAGAGAGCCACAGGAGCTCAGAGGAAGGCTCCCCTTGCTCACTCTCCCCCGACATACATGTATACATATTTGTGTATGTAAATCACAGAAAATACCCAACTTCAAATTCAAACTTGTGCACCCAATTCCTGTTTTTAAAACTTGAATTTGAATTGAATCTGCATGTGCAGGCTTTATGCAACTCTCAACAGAGGTGAGATGGAGACAAACCACAAAGCTACTTTCATTATCACCCAATCAAGCGTGGAATAATCTTTTAATATCGTTTTAATGTTTACTACATGAACACAAATCATCTAACCTATAACACCTTTGAGACACATTGCTACATGACTGTTTTCATCCTAATTCCTTTTTTTGAATTACATAATACAAGTATTGTGTAATACAGTGTCTGAAGGGATGTCTGCATTCATGTGCTTACGCACACACACACACAGTCGATACATAAAGTATATCCAGGCATTAACTCAGATGAAGCAAGTATGTGAGTCATCAGTGGCTTAAAGTATCAATGCCTGGCTTCCTGCCATGTTTCTTGTGTGCCACACATCTTCCCACTGCGCCCACTGTTAAGTGTAAAGAACAACACCGTGAAACATGAAACACACAACCATCCTAGTGCTCAGTCACACAGTTTATTTGGTTCTTATTTTTCCTCATCATTCATCTAAACGCGTACAAAAAGCAATTAGATTTGGATGTTCAAATTAAGTCAATTATTATTAATGTTATTCAAGAACATCTGTGTATTCATCAAAGTTTAATAACCCTTACTAGAATTTAGGGAAAAGGTTCAGGAACGGACCATGACGCGTTACGGTCTTGATCACATTGCATTCAGAGACCATTTTTGCAAAAGACGCACATGTCCACGTCATAAAATGGCATATTGTGACATGCACAAGTCTGTGAGGACCAAGATGCTCCTTATTGACAAGAGCCAATCATGAGCGAAAATTACAGACGGTCATTTCTCATAATAACAGTCTCACTCACGGTGCCATTTTACAAATAACTCTAAACTCATCACACAGCAACTTAACACTCAAAAGGTATACCTAATGAATACACAATACCAATACATTTTCCCATCATGCATTGTGTCTGGAGGACGAAGTGAAAAACGGGTTGATGAAAGGATGCAATGCTGCCTCTGTCCACCAGAGGGAGCAACATAAGCCCAGAGAGAGGCTGACATCATTGCAGCGCCCTGGCAGGCACCAATGTATGCTTTGCTCAGTATTAATTTTATATAGCGCTTGCAGTCAATTGCAAGGCGCATATACATACACAACCATTCAATCTGGACCCAGACAATTCATGACTGACATTCATATTTGAACCCTCGACCTCTTGACTGTGAGGCCAAACTGCTAACCATTATGAAACCACATGTCAGTCATACAATCTAGCTAGCATGCACACCGTATAAGAGTGGAGACGGCAGACGGTAAACATGTTTGATACTGTCTTTATACAGCACCTTTATACCGTCTTTTTCTGTGTTCTGAGTGTAAACAATGGGGCAAACGACAAGCTGCACACTTGCTTAAGGGGTCGATATGGCATGAAAACAATAAGAAATTAATAAATAAAGAACAATTAAACACTAAAAACGCCACGGAAGCTGCCATAACTAGCTTGCACTCGGGCTGCGCCATCTTGGAACATGACATCTCCGCATCAAATCCAGTATTAAAATTTTGCCAAACATTTTGCTACAATTCCTTTGCATAAAAATGAATCTCACTAAGTTTACCACACAATACATCATTTGAGGAAAACATTATCACCAGTCACATCAGTTGGCAGATCTAGAGCCAGATAGAACAAATGCAGTAAAAGGCGCAGTTTGGCGGCAATGTCTTGAGTGCTTTCTTGTTTACAAAGCGGTTAAACATACTTGTTGCAGTACAGAGCCAGTAGTATACACAGAGTTACACGTTGAGGGGACAGCCTTTTCACGGTGAGCGAAGTTTCAACTCTGTACGGGTTAAACAAACCATTTAGCGCTGAAACACCCCTCTTGTTACTGTGCCCTTCAAGCACACGGGTATGCCAAATATAACAGCACATCAATCATGTCATGTCAACAACATACATTTACTTAATGAAAATAACAGGCAAACAGTGCATTAATGCGCCGGCTTGTGTAATGAAGGGGCTTCCTGCACATGTGGAAGAATGGTGCATGACACTGTCAAGAGCATCCTTGGGTGATTCGGAGGTTATCAATCACACAGAGATCTCTAGTCCACGCCACTCTAAATGCAACCCTATACATCTTTGGGCTCATCTTGTATTTTGCCTTGCAGGGCAAGCTAAGGGGAGGTCATATTGAGGTGATTGAAATGAAAAAACATCAGGCAAGACTTGATTCATATCGATTTTCCATATGATTATTTGTTTTGGGGACTGTACTGTAATTAATAAGAAAATGGTGCAAAGGGGTACTTACTTGTTGAGCTTTGCCATGTAGATTTTGATGTGGCCAAAGTCTGGCCTCTCCGTGGGATCTTCGGCCCAACAGCCGTCCATCAGAATAGTCAGCTCCTCTGAGTGACATCTGTTGTCTGTCGTCGGTCGAAAGTACGGCTTTTGACCGTTCCTAACCTTCTGCACAATCTCTGCGGTAAAGAGGAAAAGATTTTTAGCACTTGCTACAAGTGTTGTTGACATAGTTATGACTATTCTATTCAAGTAAATAGGAAAACAATACTCTATTTTCCATCTATTTCACTTTATTGGAAATGTTCTATTTATAATATTATACCCACATCTTCTTCTGTTGCAAGTGTTTAAAATTCTGTTATTTGAGCCAGACAGCAAGTGCAAGCTCTTTCAGCCAATTAATGGCACTTATACAATCAGGACTGAGCGTGACCATGAATAAACACCCAGCCGACGTTATGCCGTGGAGGAAACCCCCTAAGGCAGGGGTCTCAAACTCAATTTACTTGGGGGCCACTGGAGCTAGGGTCTGGGTGAGACTGGGCCGCGTCAGGTTTTCCAAAAAAACAAACAAAAAAAACGCATTTATTAAAAACATAAAAATTAATAAACTTTGCTTTGGTTTCGATTTTCTACAAGAAAAGCTCTGATAAAACATTCCACTGTTCTCAAATATCTTACTTTTTATTTTTCTACACAAAATAAGATGAAAAATAAATAAACAAATCAAGAATAAAGAAAATCAATCAATCAGTCATAAATAAATAAATAAATATAATAATAATAATAATAATGGGTGGCACGGCGGTCGAGTGGGTAGCGCGCAAACGTCACAGCTAGGAGACCAGAGTTCAATTCCACCCTCGGCCATCTCTGTGTGGAGTTTGCATGTTCTCCCCGTGCATGCGTGGGTTTTCTCCGGGTACTCCGGTTTCCTCCCACATTCCAAAAACATGCTAGGTTAATTGGCGACTCCGAATTGTCCATAGGTATGAATGTGAGTGTGAATGGTTGTTTGTCTATATGTGCCCTATGATTGGCTGGCCACCAGTCCAGGGTGTACCCCGCCTCTCGCCCCAAGACAGCTGGGATAGGTTCCAGCACCCCCCGCGACCCTCGTGAGGAAAAAGCGGTAGAAAATGAATGAATGAATGAATAATAATAATAATAAAAGGGCAAATAATAAAACTTAAGAAACCACATATAGTTGGTGGGTAGACAAATTATTTTTTTCAGATTAAAATGAACAAAGCATTATTAGAGCCCTGTAGACATGACAAAACACGACTTTTGTCACATTTATACTCTTTTTATTTACAACATATTGCGCAACTGCAGGGTCTTGAGACACACGCTAACTCGCAAACTAAAGAGCTAGCGACCTAAAAGTTATTTCCTTTAAACTTAAATAGCCAAAAACTTACCACTTCCACACGTATAGGGAGGATAACTATTAACAGTTATTTAACCTTTAACATGAACATTAATCAAACGTAATAATTTTTTCTGGGTACATGATACCATACAGCATCCATATCAAACTTGCGCGGGCCGCAGTAACATTAAACTTTCATCAAGGCGGGGGCCTCAAACTAGTGTCCTGCGGGCCACATTTGGCCCGCGGGCTGCGGGTTTGAGACCCCTGCCCGAAGGGGATGTTAAGGATCCACTGTGAATACTGTAAAGGTTGAACTCCTGTAAACTCCTGGAATTGCATTACAGTCTTTTATTCTCACTGATACCGTTGAGGTAGCTTTGGTGTTGTTGAAGTAGATGGTTCGAGGACGGCAAGGATTTTGTACATCTCGTTCACGTGTTTACCTGGCAGTAAAGTGAGTGACACAAGTGTTGACTTCCATTGTTAAAACAAAATGGATATATTCAAATTAATGCAGGATTATGTTAACACAGATTTCTCATTTTTGCTCTATCCAAAAAAAAGTCTAATCTTTTGTTTGCAACAGATGAACTTTTAATGAAAACCAGATGGCAAAATCCCATTAGTCCAGTTTTCCGACTCGACACTTATTACCAGTCGTTTTTAAAAATCATGTTACCAGTCACCTTTAATACACCTCTTGGCTCTACCCCAGGTTCCACTGCTGAAATGTTGCTCCACTGTGAGCCAGGAGACAGACCTCGACTGGCTGTTCCTGTTCCCTCAAAACTAAAAGGTGGTCGAGCTTTTGCGGTCAGGGCCCCCTCAGCTCTGGAATGCCTTGCCTGAGGTTCTGAAAATCACCTCTCAAAATATCTTAACACGTTCAAGCTGTACTTAAACCAACATTGTTTGGCTCTTTTCCACACTGAAGTACGGTGGCCTAAAGAATCAAAAAGGGTCAACAGGGTCTGATGGAAGATGCCCATGCTACAGGTCCGCAGGTTCGGGGGTGCAATTATTCAACTTGCTCCTGGCGCTGGCAGCCCACGCTTTGCAACTCCTCTGCACGACTGTGGAGCTCATTGCTGCTGGGGTTGGTGCAAATGCACACAACTTGCACAGACAACATTTCTCCATATGCACTGATTTTGTTGCTGTAATTGCATATATCTGCAAAGTACCACTTTGCCTTAGGCCAAAGACAGCAGATCCACATTTTTCCTGAATGTAATTGAACCCCCCACAAAAATATCTACTTTGACGCTTACACAGACCAACAGGAGGGCATTAAAGCAAACTCATGCCTCATTCATGGTGCAGTGAACAAGTAACACATGTGGAACCCACAAGACATACTGGGTAACGTCTGGTTGGGTAACATGTGCACAATACAGCATGCCTTGCGGGTTATGATTAGCATGAAATTGCATTTTTTTTACTTTCTATTTCGAGTCTGTGTGTAACTTGTGTTATTTTTGGTTGCACCGTGAGTGAGTGAGTGAGTGAGTGAGTGAGTGAGTGAGTGAGTGAGTGAGTGAGTGAGTGAGTGAGTGAGTGAGTGAGTGAGGTAGGCATTTGGGATAAGCTCCAGCTGATTTGTGATTTGTGAGCAGGGGTGTAAATATCAAAGCTGATTCACTGCATATCAAGAACACCTCCTCAAGCACGTTGAAGTTTGCCTCTGACTACTTTCAGTGCAAGTCAAGCTTTACCAATGTGGAACCCACAAGACATACTGGGTAACATCTGGTTGGGTAACATGTGCACAACACAGCATGCCTTGCGGGTTATGCATTAGCATGAAATTGCATTTTTTTACTTTCTATTTCGAGTCTGTGTGTAACTTGTGTTATTTTTGGTTGCACCGTGAGTGAATGAGTGAGTGAGGTAGGCGTTTGGGATAAGCTCCAGCTGATTTGTGATTTGTGAGCAGGGGTGTAAATATCAAAGCTGATTCACTGCATATCAAGAACACCTCCTCAAACACGTTGAAGTTTGCCTCTGACTACTTTCAGTGCAACTCAAGCTTTACCAATGTGGGGCAAATGAAATGGGTTTTCCAAATGCTGAATGTTTAATATGTGGGGAAATACCGTCTTGCCAGACGTAATACTGTAGAAATAATCATAATACGCACTCACACCACCTCGGGAATAACCATTTGTACTACTTTAAATATGACATTTAAAGGATATATTTGCCTTGAACATCTGTCCAACATATGTACTGTTTGTACATGGCTGTAGGCCTTCTTTGAAATGTCAGACACAATCCAATAGATGGATGGTGTGTCTGGTCTGTTTAGCTTCCAAAATACAGTATATACTGTACCTTAGCAGATAACCTTTAATCATTAACACATATCAATGCCACTTTACCTTTGGGACTGAGATCCATGCCTTCAACAAAGAAAGGTCCGTTCCTCAAGGCTATTTCCTGCAGGATGATGCCGAAACTGTACACATCACCCTTCTGGGTCCCCTGGGGAGGATGGTGGTCGTATATGAGCAGCTCAGGAGCTGTCCACAGCTTTTCTAAATAAATATCAAAAATGAGGCCACAATATTGCATACATAGCATTATATCCGCATAAGGTCAACTTACTTGCATAGAGAGCATGGGAGTCATCGTTTTCGCAAGATGAGCGAAAACTGGCTAATCCATAATCAGTGATTTTCAACACAAATCGACTGTCCACCACGCAATTAGATGACTTCAGATTTCCATGGCAGCCGAAGTAGCTGTTGTGGAGATAGTTCATGCCCTGGTGGAGAGCAGCATTCATTCATGCATCAAGGCACTTTTTCCTATTTCCTCCACACGAGGACACATAAAACCACACACATGGAAACAATAAACTTCGACAAGTGGATGTAAGTTTGGGTTAAAAAAAAAAAGAGACCACAATTCAAGGACACTACAGTCTCAGGGGAATTATTGTGAAATTACTGCTAATAGCTCCGGTAGGGGGACTGCCCAGACGGACTTATGTTCGATATTTTGTGGAATAGATGAGTCAGTTTTGTGGAAACATCCCTAAAAACTTCAGCAGTGCCTCCTCTGTGCAGGGCTATTTTATCCGTGGGGACCAATTTCGCTGAAGCGCATCATTATGCATGCAGTTCAATATTGGACCCTACAGGAGTCAGCTCCCTTGGCAAAGAGCCTCCATGTTGTACAGTGGAACCCACATTCAGCCACATTGAAGGGTTTTCCAGCATGAAGCCTTTTTAAGGTGCCACAGCATCTCAATAGGAATCAGGTCTGGACTTTGACTAGGCCACTCCAAAGTCTTTATTTTGTTTTTCTTCAGACGTTCAAGAGGTGGACTTGCTGGTGTGTCTGATCCTTTTCCAGACTGACAGATCTCAATGAATGTTTTAACAGTTTGTGTTTTAATATAAAAAGTTACATTTGAAAGCTGCATTTTGTGTTCAGTTGTGTTGTCATTGACTAATAAATTAGTTTGATGACCTGAAATATTTAAGTATGATGAATTGTAAACTGCATTTCTTTTTACTCTTGTCTGACAGCTAAGAATGTTGGATCTTTGGATGTTGTTGTGGGGTTCACCACTGTTCCATGTTTTCACCATTTGTGGATAATGGCTCTCTCTGTGTTTTGTTGGAGTCCCAGAGCTTTATAAATATTACTAGATTAATAGATCTCAATTAATGTCAGTTATATTTTAACAGGGGGTAATCACTTTTCACATAGGGTCATGTAGGTTTGATTTTTTTCCTCTGAATAATAAAAGCTTTCATTTAAAACATGCATTTTGTACTGTATATGTCACACTTTTTTCATAGCTTTGCTGGTCTTGCAACTTATAGTCAAGTGTAGCTTTAGTTTTTTGTCCTTGTTAGTGTAAACATTGCTCCCTCCCTCTGGCTATGTCTTTTTCTCTTGTGAATTTAATGTTGTTAGGAGCAGCGCCATGACACCCTTAAAAAGGCTCACTATGATGATAGTGCCTCATAAAAACCGCAACTTGTAGTCCAGTGCAGTTTCAGTTCCAGTTTGGGTTATGCTGGCGTGAGTCAGCCAGACTTAAATGGGTTTCACTGTAGTAGATTAAAAAACATCATTTTTTTTCACCTACAGTACATCCATGATTAGATTAGATGAAGCTGTAAGAAAATCCTTGCACTGTTCAAAATGATGTTTTGTCTCCCACTCCACAGTGTAATGGGAATATTTGCTGTATTTCACTTCATACCGTCTGTGCAGGCTCACACACATCTGCCTGAAACCATGGCAACAACCTGGGTGGCTTTTGTGTGTCTCTGTGCCTCACAAAGCATTCACTGTACCGTTGAACACGTTTGTTGTTAGCATTCCTGCAAAATTATGAAAAGGTACCTTCACTATGTCGTTGATCAGCGAGTAGCGGAACATCCAATCCAGATTGATGCTCTCGTTTTCCAGAATATCCTGCAAGGCACACAGTCAAAACTAATAAATAACAGAAGGCAGAAAACATTCATTTTCTATTCTACCTTCTTCTCATCGGACATGACAGCAGCTATTTATTTCAGGTCGGAATCCTTATATTCTTTCATACACATTCAGCCAATCCCTGCACTTTTTGTGCCCATGACATTTTATCCAATTAGCGCCACTTTACTGCAACTTTGGCTGTTAGAAACCCTGTTTATGACCTTCTAAGTCCATTTTTTTTACATTATTAGAGCCTTGGAGACATGAAATAATGCCATTATAGTCACCTTTACACTCCCATTAGCCAAGATTATAGACATAATAGGAGAGAATAAGCCATTTAAGACATAAAAAAAAGACTCATACACATGTCTGTTGCTGTAAATGTGTTCTGGTGGCACGGACAGGAAGTGGCAATAACGGCATAGAAAGTACATGGATGTAATTCCTATTGACACATAGAATCGTGGACGTTACCTGCAGACTGCCCCTGGGACAGTACTCAGTTATGATGCATATGTTGGGAGCGTCAATGCAGGCCCCGATGAAGCGGGTCAGATGGTTAAACTGGACATCTCTCATCTGAAAATAACACACAGACACAGGGTTAACGTTCCAAACATCACATCTCACCAAGCCTGTGGAAACAGAGGACACTGGCAGCTCATTTCGATTCAGACTTGTGGGATTACCTGTGCCAGCATTTCATCAAAATGGTGTACTTGCAAGTCGGCTAGTTGGCACAATATCTTTTTCTACGTGTTCCTGCTCAGTTGCACCCAGCCGAAACATGTGCAAGTGCATAAATTGGCCTTGGAGCTTATGAATGAGGCAGTGTGTGCATGGAAAAAAGATGTATTGAGAAGGATGTACAAGCAGTAGCACCGTAGCCAAGAGGGCTGAACTCTGCATGGAAGACACTCAAAATCCAATCTTTAAAGAAAACACCAATGAATAAACTGGTTAAAAAGCAATATCAATTAATTAGATGATTGATTCCGGGACTAAGAAGGTCCCATGGATAGCACGCTGGTGCCTTCAGTCTGACACCCCAGCCAAGCAGCACTAAACAAATATATCTCTGAAGCCGGCAGCTAAAAAAACGGTGTTCTTAATTTCAGCAGCGTACTTTTTTCCCTCAAAGGCCAAGAGTTACAGCAAAACCAAAGACTTGCTCCTGTTTCACAGCCTGGGAGATGTTAGCCTACCCTTTGGCCTACATAATTTCCCCTGCTGAACACTGACTGGTGAAGCGGGTTGGGGAGGTGGGGTGGGGGGCTGCTGGGAGACAAATGGTTAAGTTTCCACCAGTGGTCCTCATTTGGTTGGCTTTTTCATGAGCTGAGGTTTGACGGGCGATCGGGCCTCTGGGAGGTCTGAGAAGCTGCCAGTTCAGACAGCAGCAATTCTCCTATGTGGCCTGCTGAGTGACTGAGAGGCCACGGAGGCTTCCAGGAAGCCTTAACTGATCTTCTCTAACCGGCTGTGACTCGCATGGCAAGCCCAAAAATGCATAGCAGAGATACCCGACTCCAATAAAAGAGCAGATTGGCATTGTGATGAAAAGTTATTTATCAATACCGTTAAACCACAGATTTCAAACCCCACAGTTTTTGTACGATTTGATTTTTGACAAAAATTTGCAACGGTTCTCGTTCTCGTATTTTCAGGTGTCTGAAACAGATTCATCAGATTTACATTATTTCCTAAGGGAAATATTGCTTCAATTTTCGTCTAACTTTTTTCTAAGGATTTAAATATGTAAATATGTGTTCAAAAAAGCCTTAATTCTTATAATGACTCACTTGATGAGTCTGCTATCTCTGCCGTTAAACATATTACCATGACTAAAATGACATGGAAAGTCAATAATTCAATAGCAACAGTCGTTATTTTCATTCATTCATTCATTTTCTACCGCTTTTCCTCACGAGGGTGCTGGAGCCTATCCCAGCTGTCTTCGGACGAGAGGCTGGGTACACCCTGGACTGGTCGCCAGCCAATCACAGAGCACATATAGACAAACAACCATTCACACTCACATTCATACCTATGGACAATTTGGAGTCGCCAATTAACCTAGCATGTTTTTGGAATGTGGGAGGAAACCGGAGTACCGGCAGAAAATCCACGCATGCAATGCGGGGAGAACATGCAAACTCCACACAGAGATGGCCGAGGGTGGAATTGAACTCTGGTCTCCTAGCTGTGACGTTTGCGCGCTACCCACTTGACCGCCGTGTAGCCGTCACTAATTAATGATTGTTTATTTCACTGAGGAACAGACAGAATCCGATATATATATATATATATATATATATATATATATACATATACATATATATATATATATATATATATACAGTGAAGAAAATAAGTATTTGAACACCCTGCTATTTTGCTATTTCTCCCACTTAGAAATCATGGAGGGGTCTGAAATTTTCATCGTAGGTGCATGTCCACTGTGAGAGAGATAAACTAAAAAGAAAAATCCAGAAATCACAATGCATGATTTTTTAACAATTTATTTGTGTGATACAGCTGCAAATAAGTATTTGAACACCTGTGTATCATCTAGAATTCTGACCCTGAAAGACCTGTTAGTCTGCCCATTAGAAGTCCACCTGCACTCCATGTATCATCCTGAATCAGATGCACCTGTTTGAGGTCGTTAGCTGCATAAAGACACCTGTCCACCCCATACAATCAGTAAGACTTTAACTTGTAACATGGCGAAGACCAAAGAGCTGTCCAAAGACACCAGAGACAAAATTGTACACCTCCACAAGGCTGGAAAGGGCTACGGAGCAATTACCAAGCAGCTTGGTGAAAAAAGGTCCACTGTTGGAGCTATCATTAGAAAATGGAAGAAGCTAAACATGACGGTCAATCTCAATCGGAGTGGAGCCCCATGCAAGATATCACCTCGTGGGGTCTCAATGATTCTAAGAAAGGTGAGGAATCAGCCCAGAACTACACGACAGGACTTGGTCAATGACCTGAAAAGAGCTGGGACCACCGTTTCCAAGGTTACTGTAGGTAATACACTAAGACGTCATGATGTGAAATCATGCATGGCACGAAAGGTTCCCCTGCTTAAACCAGCACATGTCAAGGCCCGTCTTAAGTTTGCATATGACCATTTGGATGATACAGAGGAGTCATGGGAGAAAGTTTTATGGTCAGATGAGACCAAAATAGAACTTTTTGGTCATAATTCCAATAAGCGTGTTTGGAGGAAGAAGAATGAAGAGTACAATCCGAAGAACACCATCCCTACTGTGAAGCATGGGGGTGGTAGCATCATGCTTTGGGGGTGTTTTTCTGCACATGGGACAGGACGAGTGCACTGCATTAAAGAGAGGATGACTGGGGCCGTGTATTGTGAGATTTTGGGGAACAACCTCCTTCCCTCTGTCAGAGCATTGAAGATGGGTCGTGGCTGGGTCTTCCAACACGACAACGACCCGAAGCACACAGCCAGGAAAACCAAGGAGTGGCTCCGTAAGAAGCATATCAAGGTTCTAGCATGGCCCAGCCAGTCTCCAGACCTGAACCCAATCGAAAATCTTTGGAGGGAGCTCAAACTCCGTGTTTCTCAGCGACAGCCCAGAAACCTGACTGATCTAGAGAAGATCTGTGTGGAGGAGTGGGCCAAGATCCCTCCTGCAGTGTGTGCAAACCTGGTGAAAAACTACAGGAAACGTTTGACCTCTGTAATAGCAAACAAAGGCTACTGTACCAAATATTAACATTCATTTTCTCAGGTGTTCAAATACTTATTAGCAGCTGTATCACACAAATAAATTGTTAAAAAAATCATGCATTGTGATTTCTGGATTTTTCTTTTTAGTTTATCTCTCTCACAGTGGACATGCACCTACGATGAAAATTTCAGACCCCTCCATGATTTCTAAGTGGGAGAAATAGCAAAATAGCAGGGTGTTCAAATACTTATTTTCTTCACTGTATATATATATATATATATATATATATATATATATATATATATATATGTTTCCCTATTGCATCTCACAGTAATTATGGTGCGTTCAAGGACCAAAAAAAACACATAAAAACATGGGTGGAATTGAACCCTGGTCTCCTAGCTGTGAGGTCTGCGCACTAACCACTTGTCCGCCGTGCAGCCCTCATTATTTTCATGATACGTATATTTCCACCATAAAAAAAAAATTCTTGAACATTATTGTGCGACACATTTGTATTAAATGTATTTTGAAAATGTATTCACCAATTTATTTGTGTGCTACAGTGTTACAGATTTGGTGCTATTTCCGCCAATGCTCCTAAAAAACATTATAACCCACCTGTGGCCTGCCAGAGAAGAAGAAGACAAAGCAAGAGGGATCATTGTTGACAACTTGTTGCTATATTTAGTAGATAGCTTAGCATACACCAGTGGTACTCAGCTATTTTCACATTACACAACTGAGTATATGTACAGTATTTATTTATCTGTAATGTCCAGACCGAACTCAAAACTAAAACCAGCTGAAACATTTGTACATGTGGACATGCCTTCAGTAACATTGAAAGAATTGAAACATTGCAGTAACATTGAAAAAAGAACTGGATACAAATGAAGCCAGCTCAGCATTAACAGATTTTTCAGTTCATGTAGCCTAAAGGCAAACACATTGGTCTGAAAATGGCCACACCTACTTGCTAGCATGTCTGGGAAACATTAGCATCATTGGGTCGGTTGTGTACAATAAAGGAGGGCTTTCACCGAATACCCGTAAATCTCTTTATCGTGAGTTGTTAAGTAACACTAATAAACACTGATACACCCAAATGTGAGCTAAGATAAACAAATCCTGTTGGTAAACAACACTTACGTGTTTTAGCTCCAGTAGAACCTGTCTTGTTAGCTCGATCCTCTTCTTGTTGACATGTTTGATGGCCACCAAGTTGCCCTGCGTTTGACACACATCAGAGGCACAAAGATGAAGCGACTTTCAAGACTAAAATATACAGCTTTATTATGTTTGTTTGTAGCATTTTTTTTATATCAGAAAACGTCCTTGTTAGGAGCTTAGTAGCAATGCTAACAAAATGGAACCCAAAACCAACTAAATCATTGTTCCCTAGCTCTGTTACCTGTCTTTAACTAATTCGCTTTGCAGATGACTTCAGGGCGAGAAGTGGCGTACATCATGGACTGGTCGCCAGCCAATCACAGGGCACATATAGACAAACAACCATTCACACTCACATTCATACCTATGGACAATTTGGAGTCGCTAATTAACCTAGCATGTTTTTGGAACGTGTCCCTGAAGAAAACCCATGGAAACACAGGGAGGAAGCTCAGTTCCAAATGTGAAAATTGTAAATAGTTCATGGTGTTATATTTGTAAATTCATTGTTATTTTCATGAAAAACAACCTTTTTTTTGCCCTAGTGCCTTGAAAGATGAGTAAAAATCCTTCAAAATGGCCGCTACTGGAGGGGATGTCCTTCCGTTCATCTTTTCCAATTGTTTTTGCATGTAAAATGACAGTTGCAAAACAATAAAAGTGTTTTATGTTAATATTTTTGAGTACCCAGAATGGATTACAGTCATCCCTTGTTTATCGCGGTTAATTGGTTCCAGACCTGACCGTGATAAGTGAATTTACGCTAATTAGGATTCAATATTCAATGTAAGTCAGTGCATAGAAAACCTGTTTACAACCTTCTAAATATGTTTTTTACTATTATTATAGTGCTCTATACATAAATAACACCACAGTCACCATTACATTTGTATTACACAATATACGAGACATAATAATAGAAAAGAATCTGTCCGAGACATAAATAAGACATGCTAGCATTGACAGCATACTGGCTATTGTCTCACCAATGTAACTTTACTGACACCTAGAGGCCAGTGTAGAATACTACTCTACTGTTTACTGCTGTTTGTGGTAAAACAAGGCAGTGAAGCTAAACTAATGCTAGCACTCGGATAAAAGTCAACGCTAGCTAGCTGACATCACGCAAGTCATTCCTAGGCAAGTCACAGACAATGTATTACACTTATATATATCATGTCATTTGAATGCCTTATATTTTAATTTTCTTTAATTTAGCCATTTGTATGCCTCAAAATTTAGCTCAATTTAGGCCATGAGTTAGTTAGTTTTACTTAATTTACTTTAATTAGTTTTACTGCCCTGCTGGAAAAACCAGCATAAACCAGCATATGTTGTGTTTTCGTGCTCTGATTCCATGTGTTCATGTATCATTTGACATTATTATTCATTAGCAGTGAGTACTTTTATACTTTAAAGTGTGTTCAATAAATGTATAATCACATCAGTCACTTTTACTGTCAAAGTTCATCCAGATAACATCAAAGTCAAGCCAGCATGAGGATTTTAAAGGCGCCAGCCGTGTTTATGGGAGTATTTTGTTCATGGTTGCTGAACGTAACCCCCAGCGAAAAGCAGTAGATTGACTGTTTGCTGCCCATGAAAATACTTAATTGGTATTCAAGGTTCACCGAGACGCCAGCACTTATACATAACCCACACCATGCAGCTAAACACAAAGACGGCGTTCTCATTACCGAGACACATTTCCTCACACCTCCTTCACCTTAAACAGATAAATTAACATCAGCAACAAGTTGATGGCTTTGTCCAGACGGCGGGGCGGGAGTGTAAAAAGAGACAGTAGAGAGAAAAAGAAAGAAAGAAAAAAGGAAAAATGACGCATTCTGCAGTTCACGTTAAAACCAACTACCGAAATGTGCCCACGCACTCGCTGACTCGCTCCCTCTCTCAACTCCAGCTTTCTCAGCGAGCGTGTACATGTGTAGGTGGCAAAGGAGAGAGTTTAAAATGTCAGAACTCACCAAGCCTTACCTTAAAATAGCCCGTTTTTGCAAATAGCTGATATTTTCCATGAGCGGTTATCAGGGAGCCGTAGCTGGAGCCTCTCTGCGAATAAAAGAATGAAAATAAAGTGTGTTAGCCTTGAGTCGATTGGAGCAAAGAGGAATGAATTGTGGCACCTTCAGAGTTTGCTGCAGAATGAAATCATAAAAAAAAAGGAAAAAAAAATAAACCTAAAGTGTTTTTGGGTTTTCAAAACATCAGCTCAAGGTCTTGTGTAAATATGTTGTCTGAGAGTGAATCAGTCAATTGTGGAGGCAGTGCGTGCAGACAGCGAGCATCATCGTTTTCGGATTTATTTTTCATGCAAATACTGGTAGCATAGTGCAGTAGATTGGCTGACTCATGCAGACATGAGCGCTTGTTAGCATGACCCAATGTGGCCCTTGCTCACGTATTTACTTGTGACTTTCACCAGAGATGTAAGGAGAATGGGAGATAAGAAAGGATTTTTTGGTGACATGGATTTGCATGTATTTGTGAAAAAAAATGTTTTTGCCAAAGACCAAAATACATTTAGGTGCAGAAAGATTTTGACAAATTTTCTAGATTATAAGTCACTCCAAAGTATGAATCGCGTCAGTTAAAAAAAGTAAACTGGACTATATTTATTTTACATTTACAATTATTTACGATTCAGTTATCATCACCAGCTCTTAACATTAAATTCACAAGAGAAGAAGATGCAACCAGCGGGAGGGGTGCAATGTTTACACAAACAAGGAGACAAATAAAGCTACACAATCTGAATTAAGTAAATTTTTAAACTTTTATTACATGACATGGCAACTGGACGCATCCCGGTGTGTCAGTCATATTTTAACACCAACGGCTTGTGCTGTATTGTGCTTTTTCTGGTGGCGTTTTCACTTCTAAAATGTCAATATTTATTATTAAGCCATTTTATTTAGGGGGTGTTGCCGCCCCCACCCAACTCCAGCCCTCCCAGTTGAACACTGATTCCTCTTGCTACATCTTCTTATTCTCTGGCAGACCAGGTGCTCATGAGGTGTGTTCAAACCCAGAGTCACAATGCCATCTACCGTACCGAGTTGTAACAACAAGCTACAGTCGTAGACAGTCCCATTATAATGTGTTTATAAAGGTCTCTTTGCGGTGTGACAAATGTATTCATGGCAAACCTCCACAAATCAATCAATGTGTAGATACAACCCGGGTTGACATCATACCTTTAGCTGCCGTCAGGTTGCATTACATTAAATAGTGGTTGCTGTGATTATTTATTGCATTGAAATGTGCCCGACACTCTGAAAGACCTGCCTGTGAGTTTTTGGTGTGTTTACAGCGTGCCTGTCAGACAATTTACCACTGCGCAGGGTGCGCTTTGCCTGCGCCGAGAATAGACCAAGTCAGAGCTGGCGATCTTTCAACACACCTTTGGTGCGTTGTTTTGTCTTGAAATTTTGCTGAAAATGTGGACACCTCCACATGGTGCGCCACCACACAGTGGTGCGCTTTGCCTGCGCCAAGAATAGATCAAGTCGGAGCTGGCGATCTTTCAGCGCACCTTTGGTGGGTTGTTTTGTTATGAAATTTTGTTGAAAATGTGGACACCTCCACATGGTGCGCCACTACACAGTGGTGCACTGGACGAAATTACCACTTTGTGGCAATTTACAGTAAAGGCAGCACATGCTCAGTGATATATATGTTTTCGTATATACAGTATGTCACACTTGACTATATGTCACAGGCCCAGCAAGACTATGAAAAAGTTGGGAAAATATAGTAAACCACAAATTTTGTATTGATAATGCCATCTTAACCTTTTAGTAATAAGAACAGCAAGGCTAGAGTTTCTCATACATTGATTGATTTGTGGAGGTTTGCCATGAATACATTTGTCACACCACCCACGCTTATAAACACATTATAATGGGACTGTCAACGACTGTAGCTCGTTGTTACAACTCTGTACATTAGATGGAATTGTAACTCTGTGTTTGAACACACCTCATGAGCATCTGGTCTGCCAGAGAATAAGAAGATGTAGCAAGAGGAATCAGTGTTCAACTTAGCAACTTTGTCATTATATTTAGCTAGTCTCCATATTAAACTTTTGGAGATTCTGCATTACAAATGACAAATTTGACAATGATGTCATGAACAGGGTTGATTTAAATAGGTTCCACTGTAGCACTTTGGAAAATATAATCTGGAAAAAAGCATGCATATTATTGCTGAGACCGAAACCCACAGAAGATGTATGAGCCTGCAGACAACAAAACTTGATACTTGAGGAACGTGACAAGGTATTAGAAATGTGGAGACGAGGGCCAGGCAAAAAGCTTATTTTATCAATCACCTAATATGTTTCTGCCACTACAAACTCAGCCACCTCCAATAAACCTCTGGGAAAGAAACCAGGAATGTGTAAACAAAAGATCTCGACTCTCTCCGGGCTGCTACTTTGCTTTCTAGAGCCTAAACCTAAACATCCAATATGTCAAATGAGCATTTTTGGATTCTTGGCATATCTGACTGATAATCAGGCTGGTGCGGAATGAAGATGTTGGACGTTGCATTAAGTCTTATGGAATCTGCCAAAAGAGCAGTATGAGACGTATGAGAACACGTTTGGGTCTGCCAACTTTAATAAGAACCCATGTGGGTGGAACAGTTTTTGACTATCACAACAAATGAAGTGCTTTTGGTTTCTTTAACCTCAACCGAGCTATTTGTATGCTTTTGCTGCCCTGGTCCTTATTGTACTTAAACCACGCAGTAGGAAACCTTCCACCTGTGAGAGGGTGAGGCGGCTGCCGGCTCGTTTGTGGTATTTATTGGGGCTCTCAAACTGGAGGTCCTCCCAGCGAATTCTCCACAGCATTCCAGCCAGCTCTTTCTCCAACTTTAGTTTCCTGCATGAAGAAAAAAAAAAAAAAAAAAAGAGTCGTCAAACCGTGGAATCACAGGACAATGTCACCTTGAGGGTGTTGCATTTGATGGAACGTGTACAACCGTGTACAATTCTTCTACAGTATGTTTGCTGCCATTTTCCTCATAAGACGATCAGAATTTAAAAATAATACACTTCTAATCTGTCTCATCATAATAAATGCATAAATCAACCATACTGAACGATATATATTGCCAAGTGCATGTGACAAATCCACCCGACCAAGTGTTCCCATCCGGGGGAAAAAAACGACACATCTTTGTGCGGACAGCCAACACTCACTGAAACAGCAAAGTCAATGTAAACGGAACAACTCAAAATGATGTGTGTTTACAGAAATGTTGCTCTATGACACAGTAGCAAAACCAGCATAGCAAGAAATGCTGCAAATGTTTGACAGACAATACGAATTAGACTAATTAGACACTCCACAAACGGCAATTCCGCAATGTTACAAAGTAAAGGATGACATATTAAATGAAATACATAAGTATGTGATGCATATTTGGGGATTAAACCTGGACTGTGGATTTAGCATTTAGTTGTTAGCTTCCGTTGCGAATGAATAATGGCAGATGTGATAATGTGATCTGTAATTTAAGTCAAGGTAGCCTATGTTTCATGTAGACTGGAAGCCATTTAGGTCAACTCTACTACTCCAGAAATTACCGTATTTTCCGGAAAATAAGTCACACTCTTTTTTTTTAGGTTGGCTGTTCCTGCAACTTATACTCCAGAGCGACTTATAAAGCATTGTGTTAGCATATCTTACACCTATTCAGCCTGTTCTCTATTCTTTTATTGTTAGAACTTGCCTTCCAAGAGGACGTAATGTCTGTTTTGGTCAAGTCGTTTGGAAAATAAATTATTCGCAAAAAATGACTTATACTCCAGTGTGAGTTATGTATGTTTTTTTCTACCTAATGATGCATTTTTGGCCTTGTGCGACTTATAGTCCAGAGCGACTTATAGTCCAGAAAATACAGTAATTTGAGTGGTTGCAATTCAAGCTTAAAAAGGCACAAAGACGAAGAGAAAGCAGATGACTATTTTTATATTATTTTTATTACATAAGAATATATGATGTGTGACCCACCCTATATATTCCATACCCCTATATACCTGATAGGTGAGTAATTTTACTTTATTTAAGATTAATTTACTTTTAGTATGCAGGGATTTACAGTGGTGTGAAAAAGGGGTGTGTCCTCTTAGTGGTGTGTTTAAACTTAAATGTTTGAGGTCATCAAACAAATTTCAATATTAACCAATGATAACACAACTGAACATAAACTGTAGTTTCTAAATTAATTAAAAAACGTAATTTTGCTCCGTAAACACAAGACTCACTGAAGAATTAGATACAACACATGGGAGTGAACAATTAGTCTGTATCTCATGCCTGACGGAAGAATACAGCGCCAAGCAGCAGTGTGCCAAAGAAAAGGAAAGCCATCATTGTGGAAGTAAAAATGAATATCATTTAGTTAATTTTCGGCTTACACTTAAAACTTGACTTACAGGAATAGGAACAGAACTGGTTCCTAACCCGACGACCACCTGTAATAAGAATTGTGACATGTCTGAATGTTATTTTTGAGCACCATTCCAGTGAAACAACACATCTGGTGCAGATCACAGAGAAGCTGCTGTTTCTCCACACTTAATAATTCCCAACAAAATAGCTTTTCCTTTTATTAGCACAGTCTCTGTGTGTGAAGTCTGTTTGTTTTGTTTTTCAGCAGAAGGGGGAAAAAAAATAATAATTTTCGCTCAGAAATGACAAACGAGCAGAGCCCACACATTCCGACGCCGGCTAAAAGGTGTAAAACATTTCCAGATGGCTCCGAGAATTTATTGCAGCGCTTGCATATTGTGTCCTCACCCTGTTTTACCCCCATTTTCCTCATTTTTTTCCCGCCAGGGCACAGTGCAGTGTTAGTCAGTCTAAACCTATGCTTGCTGATCCTTGTGTATACAAATACTGCAGACGCCGAGTGCATGTGAGCATTCTGAGGACAGGAAACACCATCAAACAAGCTGTGCCCCCCCCAGACCCGAAAAAAGATATTTAAAGAGCCTCGTTCAGAGACCTCCAGCAGCCCGAGGAGCAAAGTGTGGGTCTCCACAGTGGGGCTATTGTTTCATAAGAGCCATATGTGGACTAGTCGCCTTCATTAAAAGACCCCGGCCAGAGCTTCTCTGCTTAACATTCCCTAACACTGCTACTGCTCACACTCCAAAATCAACTTGGAGAAGCTGAGCAGCCACCTGGTGAAACCCACCTTCTAAAATATTGTTTTATTTTCACTATGGTGTTATGAAAACACCGTCTTCTTCCTATTTATTTTATTCACTTGTTCCAGAGGAATTTATAAAAAATTATTTGTTGTACTGTATACAGTAGATAGACAGATTTTTGTTGAAGTTACATTCCAGGCCCTCAAGCAAAAGGCCAAAAAACATGTGTAATTGATTTAATTAATTTCAACACATCACAAATTAATTAATTAATTTATTCATTCATTTTCTACCGCTTTTCCTCACAAGGAATTAATGTATTATTGATCGCTGTTTTGTGGTTTACTATTGCATATTATTCATTCATTCATTCATTTTGTGCCGTTTATCCTCACGAGGGTCGCGGAGGGTGCTGGAGCCTATCCCAGCTGTCTTCAGGCGAGAGGCGGGGTACACCCCGGACTGGTCGGCAGCCAATCACAGGGCACATATAGACAAACAACCATTCACACTCACATTCATACCTATGGACAATTTGGAGTCGGCAATTAACCTAGCATGTTTTTGGAATGTGGGAGGAAACTGGAGTACCCGGAGAAAACCCACGCATGCACGGGGAGAACATGCAAACTCCACACAGAGATGGCCGAGGGTGGAATTGAACCCTGGTCTCCTAGCTGTGAGGTCTGCGCGCTAACCACTCGACCGCCGTGTAGCCGCCACTAATTAATGACTGTTTATTTCACTGAGGAACAGATAGACTCCGAGATATATATATATATATATGTTTCCCTATTGCGTCTCACAGTAACTATGGTGCGTTCAAGGACAAAAAAACACATAAAAACATAAACATGTAAAAATCGTAGGCTCATATTTATAAATTACGATCCACTTACGGTGAACGAGGTGTGTTTTCTGCAAAAAAAAAAAAGAAAATTTGTGTGTGTGGATCCATTATACCTTTACCACAAAGCAATACAAAAAAGACATTCCATTCAGAAAGGGTATTTTATTAAAGTACTATTGCATATATTTCACATATACAATACGTGTAAGTTCTTATTAAAAAAATGACCCATTTATCCAGTACCCATGTGTTAAAATACACCAGTATATATTTCACAGTATATAATTACTATTATTCCATATGGGTTTTCAAACCCCCTAAATTGCAAAACCCCAGCAATTAGACACATCCGAGTATAAACTACTTCTGTTACATTCATTCAAATACAAATCAGCAGCATAACATATATAATGCGTAGAAATGATACAATATTTTCTTTGTTGTTGTTTTAATTAAAATATATGTGTAATAAATATTACTCTATAGGAACATCTGGCTTATACTGGCTGATTGGAGGATAGGAAAAATATAGAGGGTTTTAGTGGTGATTTGTAAGGTCAAGTAGTGAAGACATGAGGTCTCTCAGCAGCTTGTTGGTCTTGCACAATGGCTGTGGGCCGCTGTGCTGTGCACCTCTGTGTCCATCAGCAAAGCTCTACTGGTGTCTGCAATAACAGGAAGCCACTTGTTAGCTTTAGCCATTAAACATCTGAAAGGTTCGAGAAACACTTGAGGTGGAAAGCTGTCTCATTGAATGAGAGCTGGAATGATTCCTTGTCATAAATAAGATTAGATTTTGCAGCACTGTTTTAAGCAACGGTGGAACCTGTGGAACCATGTCGTCGCCGCTTGAACTGGCTGGCTGACAACAGGAAGTTACAATAAATAGCAATGAGGCTTTCATGTGTGAACAAATATTTCTTCAGGGGCCCAAAAATCCATGAAAAGAATAAATAGCATAGCATTTTGCTAATCGCAGTGGTAGAATATTGGAATATTTTCACGGTTAGAGCATAGAAAACCTGTTTAGAATCTTCTCAATACGGCTTTTCAACAATATTAGAGCCCTCTAGACATGAAGTAACACCCCTATAGTCACCTTGGACTTGTATTACCCAGTATAGTACACATAAGTGAAAATGAGTCATAAATAAGACTAATCCTCAAATGTGTTCGGGTGCCAGGAGTACTGAGTGGGGGCGGTGTAGAGGAAGTAACGTCGGGGGGGGGGGGGGGAATCAAAGTTGAGCAGTAGCAGTAGCTTGTGTGGGATTATTTAACCTGTAATACAAGACTGTTGTTCTGGCTATCAGGTTTGGTGCTTGTGTGTCTCACCAAACATTACAGTAAGATTACTAGTGAAGTGTAGAATACTAGATATCAACACAACCTCTCTGGATGCTTCTTCTGAACGCCTTTTGTTTCTAATTCATGTTTATGCTTGAAAGTGCTTAATTTAGGTATGTATATTTATATTTTTTATATATTTTATTTATAACAGTAGGCCATATTCAAAATGTCAGCAATGTCTGCCACATTCTAATCAAGTATAGAATTACTACAGCTTCTGTTTGGAGTACTTGGACTGCCAGCCGTCCACTGTCACCAATGGGTTTCCAAAGGCTGGACTGAATGAAGCTAAATGGCGAATTTGTCCAGACGACAAAGAGCAACAATGAAAGAGAGACCGTCAAAATGTGTGATGAAGGAATTATGAGGTTGTTATGATGCTTGTCAAGACTTGAGTGGTTTGAGTTCTTAGGAGGACAAAGAGGAGGATGGCGATGGATTACTTTTCTGGTACACTACTGTACTGTACTGTACTGTACTGTAGTGGAAATAATAAGTAATATATGAACTCATCCATTTCTCATAGAAACGACCGCTTTGGGTCTCAAATTTTATGTTGACAAAAGTGCTTTCGTCTCTTGGCCTTTTGGTTTCAGTGGAAAAAGTTTGGTTTTTAAAGTTTTATATTAAGGATACAGTGTTTTTTCTGTGTTTTATAGTTCTTGTGTTCTCATTAAGAGGCTTGAAATAATTCATAGTTTGTTATTCGTTCTGCAACTGTAAGAGGCCCAAGGGTGAACTCACATTAGCCACGTTTACATGAGGAGTTTTTCCTCTTTTCGAATGACTTTTCCGAAAACAATGGTATACATGGAAAGGAATATTCCAATCTTTTGTCTACATGCGCCGCATGTGCAATAAAATGTAAACATCAACATCACATGATACCGACTTCCCGGAGTTTTTGTTTACTTGTTGGAATAACTCCGTATTGCTAGTTTTTCGTTCGTCCAGTCTTGAAATTTAGTTAGAATCAAAAACAAACTTTCCCCAGCAGATCAGTGTCATTTTTAAAACTGAAGAACGTCTTGAGCTAAATTGGATAAATTTAAACAGGAAAAGATCAAATTCCATCTCGCTAATATTTTACAATTAAACTTGGGACATGTTTTATATAGATATATATTTTCTTTTTAACAAAAAACTGGACTCGTGAATAAAGTATAGAATAGGGTTTAGAGTCTGTTCCACTGTAATGCACACCGAAAGCTGCTTGCCAACCGCCAATAAACAACAGAAGAAGAAAAACCCGACAAAGAAGAATGAACACTGACAACTTTTTCCGTTTGAGCGGGTACAAGATACCTCAATCGGATTGGGGAAAGGAATATTCCACCTTTGTGAATCCGATTATATGTTCATTCGGATTGGCACTTTTCTTTCGAAATGAGGTGTATACAAAGGTTCAATTCTTTGCGTTTGAGCAAATAAACCAAATGCAATAAGAATATTTGGGTCCATGTATACGTGGCTACTGAAATCGTTGTGTCAGACAATCTTTATGTTGCATGTGCTATGACTGCTACTTTTATTTTTTGTATTCCGGCTGTACAAAAATTATTTTTCATTCATGCTAACATACAATTTTTTGAGATTTTTTTTTTTTTTTGGACTGGACCAAATTGACAACTCATGCTTCACATGATGGCTCCCCCACTAAGCACAGACTAAAATGTTCAGTCCCCTGGTCACTTGTTCCCTCATTAACAACATGAACTACATTCTATGCATGTTCTAGCGCATGAGAAACCGTTAACCGTTGGCCATGGAAATGTCAAGCGTGAGTGACTTTTGCACAATCGGTGTCACTTGGGTAATCAAATCTTAGAGCCGAGACCAACAATGGCCTCCTCTGTTGGGTTCCCATTAGAAGAATAGATACTTGTTGTCATAAATCATCAAGTTTAATGACTCCAAATAAAACCATTCCAGAAAAAAAAAATAGCGGACATTTCTCAGCATTTACCGGCCAAAAGTCCTGGTCGACTAGTTCATTAGGAAGCTGCTCTGTGCTTGCTGAACCGTGAGCTGAAAACAGAAACAGACAGGAACAATGTCAGTTTTAATCCAGAATAAAAGACACAGTGAGCAAAGAATGGTCTGGTAGATTCTTGATATTGATTTTCAACAATGCCAATGGAGGATTTAGTGGATTTACCTGGGGGGTAAAGCTGCTCCTCCGTCTTTCTTCCGCCATTCCTCTGATCAAAATCCATTCTGATTGGCTGGTGAGTAACACTTGTTAATGATCAAATTCATGGTGCGATTTGAAGTACAGTACGAGGCGCAAAATAAAAACACACAAGAAACTACTTGGAGTATAAAAATGTTCATTTGTAGCAGATCTGACCAATGGCATCAACTCAATGCATTTGTTACATTCCATGTTGCTCCCTTATCCGGGTCCGGGGCACTCCATCAGGAAGCCCAGACTTCCCAGTCCCCAGCCACCTCCTCCAGCTCCACCGGGAGGACACTAAGGCATTCCCAGGCTAATGTTCAGTCATAATAATAATAAGACATAATCGCTTCCATCGTGTCCCCGGGTGGGCATGCCCAGAACACCCCACCAGGGGGGCATCTGGGAGGCATCCGGACTCGATGCCCAAGCCACCTTAACTGGCTCCTCTGGATGTGAAGGAGAAGTGGCTCTACTCTGATGACGGAGCTCCTCACCCAATGGAGGAAACTCATTTCAGTCTCTTATATCCGTGATCTCGTTCTTTTGGTCAAGACCCAAAGCTCATGACCATAGGTGAGGGTGGGAATATGGATCGGTCGGTTCCACATTACTCCGATCCGCCTATCCACCTCACCTTCACTCGTGAACAAGACCATGAGATACTTGAGGACCTCCTTCAAAAATGTCAGCAATGTCTGCCACATTCTAATCAAGTATAGAATTACTACAGTTTCTGTTTGGACTACTTGGACTTCCAGCCGTCTACAGTCCGACAGGCTGGACTGAATGAAGCGAAATGGCGAATTTGTCCAGACGACGAAGCGTAACAATGAAAGAGAGACCGTCAAAATGTGTGATGAAGGAATTATGAGGCTTATGAGGCTTTATCAACTTTTAAGTGATTTAAAATTAAGTAAATCTACTGCAGGGCTGCACGGCGGTCGAGTGGTTAGTGCGCAGACCTCACAGCTAGGAGACCAGGGTTCAATTCCAGGGTTCTAATTCGGCCATCTCTGTGTGGAGTTTGCATGTTATCATGTGAGTTTTCTCCGGGTACTCCGGTTTCCTCCCACATTCCAAAAACATGCTAGGTTAATTGGCGACTCCAAATTGTCCATAGGTATGAATGTGAGTGTGAATGGTTGTTTGTCTATATGTGCCCTGTGATTGGCTGGCCACCAGTCCAGGGTGTACCCTGTCTCTCGCCCGAAAACAGCTGGGATAGGCTCCAGCACCACCACAACAGTATCACTGATACTGTAAACATCCAGCAGCAACACAACATTTTGGCATGACTACTATTTTGATGAAAAATATACTGAACCAGGGCTGCACAGCGGCCGGGTGGTTAGCACACAGGCTTCACAGCTAGGAGACTGGAGTTCAATCCCACCCTCGGCCATCTCTGTGTGGAGTTTGCATGTTCTCCCCGTGCATGCGTGGGTTTTCTCCGGGTACTCCGGTTTCCTCCCACATTCCAAAAACATGCTAGGTTAATTGGTGGCTCCAAATTGTCCGTAGGTATGAATGTGAGTTTGAATGGTTGTTTGTCTATACGTATGTGCCCTGTGATTGGCTGGCGACCAGTCCAGGGTGTACCCCGCCTCTGGCCCGAAGACAGCTGGGATAGGCTCCAGCACCGCCGCGACCCTCGTGAGGAAAAAGCGGTACAAAATGAATGAATAAATAAATCTACTACATGCTCTCAGTTCTTTGAGTCTCAAAAAAAGATTGTTTTCCGCCTGTTTTCTGAAGAGCCAATGAGGACGAAATGTCACAAAAATACCAGGAGAAATCGTCAGGTCACACAGATCAGTTTGTGCTACCATCTCTTGAGGACGCGTGCCAGCATGGTTGGACAATATTGAAACGCAAATTCATTTTTAAAAACAAACTATTCACAGCCAGGCACCGATACGAGGTGACTCTGCTGGTACTTGTCTTGTTAATGGTGTATTTACTCATATACAGTAACACAATCAAATGTCTAGACCGGGGGGGTTTGTTTGTATTGGAGTAAGTAATTCACATTATGGTCATGTGGTCATCAGTGAGCTATTAGTAATGATCCCTAATCAGTGAATTGAATTACTGAGTCAGTATTCACACATACTATATGATTATTTACAATAATAATTCATTATATTTCATTGCCTATCTAACCCGATTCACCCTCCAAAGGCCAACACTTGCTACCCTGAGACATTTTCCTCATTTTGCATTGCGTAGTTTCCGGAAATTACTTTCATCAGGCTTCTAATTGACCAAAAGGGATTTTTTTTGCCCCCCTCATGATCAATTTGCAGTAATTATTACATTAATAATTACATAAAATACAAATAATCACATTAAAAATGTTAATAACATGTGATGTGAATGTTAAGGTAGATGTAAGTAAATAAAAAAAACAAAGATCAAAAGAAAACAAAGATCATACCTGATCTGAGTGGAATACTTTACAGTACAGTACAGTACAGTAGATCCCTGCGTTTTCCTGGGGTTCGGTTCTAGGTTCCGGACCATAAAAATGTCTATTTTGCCGTACGGCTCATTCCCAAAATGCTCTTGCTAGTTTGATGTTCTCCTTTGATTTCTGATCCACATTTGCTTGGATAAAGTGTTTGTAATTATTAGATTAGATTCAGCTCCAGAAACATTCTCCTTCTCTCCTTTTGTCTAAATATGCCTCAAATCATGTATTAAACACATGTAATTAACTTAATACCAAAGTCATTTATTTTTATGATCCCGAACACCCGATCCCAACACTGGATTTGTGCCTCTTTGACCTTGTTTTGCGTGATAAGCAAAAAATTGATGACACAATTCTCCACGAATGCTTGTCACTCTCAGAGCAATTTTAAGCCATAAAAACGCCCACAAGGTGGCAGAAGTGCATTGGATAAGACAGGGCTCTCAAACACGTGGCCCTAGTTTGAGGCCCCCGCCTTGATATCAAAGTTTAATGTTAGTGCGGCCCGAGCAAGTTTGATATGGATGCTGTATGGTATCATGTACCCAGAAAAAATGATTACGTTTGATTAATGTTCATGTTAAAGGTTAAATAACTGTTAATAGTTATCCTCCCTATCCGTGTGGAAGTGGTAGGGTTTTGGCTATTTAAGTTTAAAGGAAGTAACTTGAAGGCTACCGTTTAGGTCGCTAGCTCTCTAGTTTGCGAGTTAGCATGTGTCTCAAGACCCTGCAGTTGCGCAATATGTTGTAAATAAAAAGAGTATAAATGTGACTATAGTCGTGTTTTGTCATGTCTACAGGGCTCTAATAATGCTTTGTTCATTTTAATCTGAAAAAAATAATTTGTCTACCCACCAACTATATGCGGTTTCTTAAGTTTTATTATTTGCTGTTTATTATTATTATTATATTTATTTATTACTGATTGATTTTCTTTATTCTTGATTTGTTTATTTATTTTTCATCTTATTTTGTGCAGAAAAATAAAAATTAAGATATTTGAGAACAGTGGAATGTTTTATCAGAGCTTTTCTTGTAGAAAATCGAAACCAAAGCAAAGTTTATTCATTTTTCTGTTTTTAATAAATGCGTTTTTTGTTTTTTTTTGAAAACCTGATGCGGCCCAGTCTCGCCCAGACCCTAGCTCCAGTGGCCCCCAAGTAAATTGAGTTTGAGACCCCTGGGATAAGAGCTCAGCATGTGTAACGGAGTTAAAAAATGTATTTTCTAAATGTGTGAATTTATTATTATTTAGTAATTGTGTGAATTTGATCTCAATTAGTTATTTATTTTTCTTATCTTGTTCACTCTATTTTCATCGCTTTACTTGTATGTGCTTTATTTTATCCTTTCACTTCTGCTCCTCTGGGATTCCGTAGTTGACCCCAGGTCTGGTAGCACTTCCTCTCTTTGCCACACCACGTGGTTGGCATTGATGAGGGGTGCAGAAGTGGAGAGAACTTGGATCATGGATCGTAGATGGAAAAAAAATCACACATGACAGGAAGAAGGAAGTGAGAGAGTGTGGAGGAGTGTAGCGTGCAGAAGGTTATCTAACTATCTGTTGCTGTGTTAGCTTGGAAAAGTAAACAATCCCATGTCACAACAATAGCAACATTTCAGACTGAACACTCCAGGTAGGGAACAAAGTGCAAAATTTCAAGCTAAACAAGTTTGTCAATCAATTGCTTCTCTGGCAATACCTGAGGCATGTCTACACAATCAGTTCATCCAAAGCTGACTGGCTGATTCTTATCAATACAGGATGCTTGTTCGTTTTTTCCTCTCACATCGTTTTAGCGTTCACAACCCTCATATTGACCATTGATGAATCAGAATGGAATGGTGTAAAGGTTTGGCTTTTGTGTCTCAACACACAACTACGATGCATTCAAGGACAGCGGAACAAAAAGTGTGAAATCTCATCACTTTACCAACAACGTTATCAGTGAAGCATGAAGACATAAACATGTACAAATTGCTGCTCATATTTTGAAATTATTACCAACTCGCTGGAAGAGATGTGTTTTCTGTGTAAACAGCCTATTTCTTATTCATTCATTTTCTACCGCTTTTTCCTCACGAGGGTCGCGGGGGTGCTGGAGCCTATCCCAGCTGTCTTCGGGCGAGAGGCGGGGTACACCCTGGACTGGTCGCCAGCCAATCACAGGGCACATATAGACAAACAACCATTCACACTCACATTCATACCTATGGACAATTTGGAGTGGCCAATTAACCTAGCATGTTTTTGGAATGTGGGAGGAAACCGGAGTACCCGGAGAAAACCCACGCATGCACAGGGAGAACATGCAAACTCCACACAGAGATGGCCGAGAGTGGAATTGAACTCAGATATCCTTGCAGTGAGGTCTGTGTGCTAATCACTCAACCACCGTGCAGCCCATGATGGGAATAATAGATTTCCAAACTCATATTGGTACTTATTTGTATATTTCTTATTATTAATTCGTTCATTTTCTACCGCTTATCCTCACGAGGGCGCCGGGGGTGCTGGAGCCTATCCCAGCTGTCTTTGGGCTTGAGGCGGGTACACCCTGGACTAGTCGCCAGCCAATCACAGGGCACATATAGACAAACAACCATTCACACTCACATTCATACCTATGGACAATTTGGAGTCACCAATTAACCTAGCATGTTTTTGGAATGTGGGAGGAAACCGGAGTACCCGGAAAAAACCCACGCATGCACGGGGAGAACATGCAAACTCCACACAGAGATGGCCGAGGTTGGAATTGAACCCTGGTCTCCTAGCTGTGAGGTCTGTGCACTGTCTATTTCTTATAATAATCCATAATGCAAGGATCTACTGTAACTCCTTTAAACACCAAGTATCTACTGCTGTCTTCCTCTTAACTCTAAGCTCTAACTCTAGTTTAGACTGTAGGCTTAATCAGTTCATGCTTGTTCATACTCCTGTTCATACTTGATAGGACAATTCTAGACTGCTGATCCTGCTAGCCTGCTAGCCTAGACCGCTGGTTTCACAACTCGGTTGCGGTCAAAAACTAGATAGGACAGCTCTAGCTTTACTCTAGACGGCAGGATTCATCAGATCATGCTAAAATACTAGATAGGGCATTTCTAGTCTGGACGGCAGACTCCGTCAGTTCAATTCTAGACTGCAGGTTTCATCGGCTCATGATCAAAGACTATATAGGACAGCTCTAACCCAAGTCTAGACAGCAGGCTTTATCATTTCATGCTCAAATACTAGATAGGACAGCTGTAGCCTAGACTGCAGGTTTCACAACTCAGTTACGGTCAAAAACTAGATAGGACAGCTCTAGCGTTACTCTAGACAGCAGGATTCATCAGTTCATACTAAAATACTAGATAGGGCATTTCTAGTCTGGACGGCAGACTCCATCAGTTCATGCTCAAATACTTGATAGGACAATTCTAGACTGCAGGTTTCATCGGCTCATGGTCAAAGACTATATAGGACAGCTCTAATCCAAGTCTAGACAGCAGGCTTTATCATTTCATGCTCAAATACTAGATAGGACAGCTCTACTCTAGGCTGAAGGTTTCACAACTTGGTTGTGGCCAAAAACTAGATAGGACAGCTCTAACTCTAGTTTAGACTGTAGGCTTAATCAGTTCATGCTTGTTCATACTCCTGTTCATACTTGATAGGACAACTCTAGACTGCAGGTTTCATCGGCTCATGATCAAAGACTATATAGGACAGCTCTAACCCATGTCTAGACAGCAGGCTTTATCATTTCATGCTCAAATACTAGATAGGACAGCTGTAGTCTCAACTGCAGGTTTCACAACTCGGTTGCGGTCAAAAACTAGATAGGACAGCTCTAGCTTTACTCTAGACGGCAGGATTCATCAGTTCATGCTAAAATACTAGATAGGGCATTTCTAGTCTGGACAGCAGACTCCGTCAGTTCAATTCTAGACTGCAGGTTTCATCGGCTCATGATCAAAGACTATATAGGACAGCTCTAACCCAAGTCTAGACAGCAGGATTTATCATTTCATGCTCAAATACTAGATAGGACAGCTGTAGCCTAGACTGCAGGTTTCACAACTTGGTTGCGGTCAAAAACTAGATAGGACAGCTCTCACTCTAGTTTAGACTGTAGGCTTAATCAGTTCATGCTTGTTCATACTCCTGTTCATACTTGATAGGACAATTCTAGACTGCTGATCCTGCTAGCCTGCTAGCCTAGACCGCAGGTTTCACAACTTGGTTGCGGTCAAAAACTAGATAGGACAGCTCTAGCTTTACTCTAGATGGCAGGGTTCACCAGTTCATGCTAAAATACTAGATAGGGCATTTCTAGTCTGGACGGCAGACTCCATCAGTTCAATTCTAGTCTAGACAGCAGGCTATATGGTGTCATACTCAAATACTAGATAGGACAGCTGTAGCCTAGACTGCAGGTTTCACAACTCGTTTTGAAAACACATTGAAAACACCTAAACATCGGGTGACGTAACCAACACATGGTCAGGTACAAGAACAATTATGGAACCAAATAAGCATACTTGGTGATCAAGTTTGTGTGCCGACATAGGAGCTTAAACCACTGCTTTCACACCATGACCTGCACTGTTACTATAGCAACGGTTGTGAAAAGACCACACTGGCTCCCATTGACGCACCACCCATAAATCCCTTTTCAAAACACACACAAGACTTTGTCATCTCACTCAAGCGACTTCACCATTTCTAGCCTTTCTAAGAGCAGCGCAGACACGCTCACCTGTAAATGAGGAAACTGGAGATTCCAAAAATGATGAGCGCTAAGCCAGATCCCACGGCGACAATTCCCAGAACTGGCAGCTGACCTGGAAACAAGGAGAACAAGGATTCCACACTTCAGATGTCTCTCATATGCTGAGCAGATGTCCACGTTTATATGTTTGGAAAGAAAAGAGAAAGAGGCACGACTAAAAACACAGCTGTGACTTCCGCAAGTACAGCTGCACCACTTCAGCAGTTTGCCAGATTGCAGACAATTAAAAGACACTTGCTTCACATAAAAGTACATATGGGAACTAAATACAGAAGCGGCAGCAAATAACACAATAGTCCACATCATCATGCATTAGTGTATTTGTTATATGATAACTGCATTGTTTTTTAACTCTTCCAAGGGGGTGTGGCCTTGTGACTGACACATGTTCTGCATTATTTTGTGGGTAGAGTAGAACCCGGTCTCGCTTATGTCGACAACTCGTACTCATTCATTCATTCATTTTCTACCGCTTTTTCCTCACGAGGGTCGCGGGGGTGCTGGAGCCTATCCCAGCTGTCTTTGGGTGAGAGGCGGGGTACACCCTGGACTGGTCGCCAGCCAATCACAGGGCACATATAGACAAACAACCATTCACACTCATATTCATACCTATGGACAATTTGGAGTCGCCAATTAACCTAGCATGTTTTTGGAATGTGGGAGGAAACCGGAGTACCCGGAGAAAACCCACGCATGCACGGGGAGAACATGCAAACTCCACACAGAGATGGCCGAGGGTGGAATTGAAACCTGGTCTCCTAGCTGTGAGGTCTATGCGCTAACCACTCGACCGCCGTGCCGCCCCGACAACTCGTTTTTTGATAGATGAAATAAATTCATGAAGCGACGCAACACAGAACCATCAGGTAATGAATACCATAAGTCGTCTCTCGCCTCTACACTCGATTACAGTTTTACTAAATTAATTAATCTATTTATTCTTGTTAATTATACTATGTGCCGGGTGATTGGCTCGCGACCAGTCCAGGCTGTGCCCCGCCTCTCGCCCAAAGACAGCTGGGATAGGCTCCAGCACCCCCCGCGACCCTCGTGAGGAAAAGCGGTAGAAAATGAATGAATGAATGAATTAATATTCTTGTTAATAACACAGTCAGGAGATCGGGAAGACCTGGGTTTGATTCCACCCTTGGCCATCTCTGTGTGGAGTTTGCATGTCCTCCCCGTGTGTGAGTTTTCTCCGGGTACTCCAGTTTCTTCCCACATTCCAAAAACATGCTAGGTTAATTGGCGACTACAAATTGTCCATAGGTATGAATGTGAGTGTGAATGGTTGTTTGTCTATATGTGCCCTGTGATTGGCTGCCGACCAGTCCAGGGTGTACCCCGCCTCTCGCTCGAAGACAACTGGAATAGGCTCCAGCACCCCCGCGACCCAAGTGAGGATAAGCGGCATAGAAAAAGGATGGATGGATGGATGTTAATCAAGCATAAAAATAAAAAACAAAAATATAGTGCATTTTGAAGACGCATTCAAAGATGTGAAATGTAGTATTCTATACTGGTCACTAGGTGTCAGTCATGTTACACTGATGAAATAGGAAGTACGCTGCCCAGTAAAAAACAAAACAAAAAAACAAAAAAAAAAGGATCCTTTCTCAATGCTGACATGTTAGCCTATATGTTTTCATTTTCTACCGCTTATCCTCACTTTGTCGCCAGCCAATCACAGGGCACATATAGACAAACAACCATTCACACTCACATTCATACCTATGGACAATTTGGAGTCGCTAATTAACCTAGCATGTCTTTGGAATGTGGGAGGAAACCCGGAGAAAACCCACACGTACACGCGGACAAAATTCCACACAGAGATGGCCGAGGGTGGAATTGAACTCGGGTCTCCTAGCTGCGGGGCCTGCACACTAACCGCTCATCCCTACGTTATACAATATATGTAGTTAAATTACAGATAAAACAGATGCATATACATGATAAAGGGCTGCCCCGTGATCCATGAGGGGGGCCTACTATGCGCAAGGGGGCACATTCTTGGAATATGCACAAAGGATTGCGCATCACTGTCGTGAGGCATAGAGCACAAACTTATGGAATGTGGGAGGAAACCGGAGTACCCGGAGAAAATTTGTTTTTACATTAAATGAACAGTAGGAGACCAGGGTTCAATTCCACCCTCGGCCATCTCTGTGTAGAGTTTGCATGTTCACCCGCGCATGCGTGGGTTTTCTCCGGGTACTCCGGTTTCTTCCCACATTCCAAAAACATGCTAGGTTAATTGGCGACTCCAAATTGTCCATAGGTATGAATGTGAGTGTGAATGGTTGTTTGTCTATATGTGCCCTGTGATTGGCTGGCGACCAGTCCAGGGTGTACCCTGCCTCTTGCCCAAAGACAGCTGGGATAGGCTCCAGCACCCTTGTGAGGAAAAGCGGTAGAAAATGAATGAATGAATGAATTAAATGAACAGCTACTTTAATGAATTAATGACACATTTAATAACACATTCATGTATTTAATACATAAATGAATATTTAAGCTTATTTTTACTTTCATTAAAGATGTGATTTTTAACAATGACACACTGTGGCAGCGCGATCGACACAGACACCACCTTCCTCTTTTGATATGTCTTGAATTCAATAGTGTTTCCCACCTTCCTTTTCCTTTATATTTTCAAGTGGCAGCATTTTCATAAAGAAACTTAGAAAGAGTATTGAAAGTGAGAAATAACTCATAGCAAAACACAAAGGTGGTATCTATGTTGATGCATTAATTTCTTTCATTCTGTCCCATGTGATCCTCCCGTCATATTCTGACAGTGTCAGTCACCCGCTATAAACATGCCTGATGTCCTCTAACAATCCCCAACTATCACCAGGCAAATAACTAACAATGATTTATTCTATGACAGCCGGTTTCGCAATGGAAAGTGACTCACAACTTAACACCGACACCCCATAAGCATCCAATAAACCAAGAAAGAGCAGCTGTGTATCATATTACAGAAAGTCTTCTCTTTCATCACGGTGGTGTATGGTTTTCTCTTTTGTTTCTTGACCGGGTTTGATTTTCTCTTGAGTATGTGAGACCAGCAGACAGAGCTGTGGTGTAACATCAAGTTACTGGCAATCGAAGAAAAAGTCACATAAATCATTAAGTGCGCTCGCTGTGTTTATAACATAACATAACATGACAGTGCAAAATCTTACACTATGTAATAGTTGATGTCATATACTTTTTAGCAAAGTCACCAAGGAATTTTCTTATTATTGTTTTAAATACGCTTGTTCATCTAGATGGGTGCAGGATAAGCAAAATTTGTGATGACATACCATCATTGCAGGAGGGGTCATCTGTGGAAAACACACAGGGTGGGTTATCCAGTGGTGGGCCTCCACTGGGCCAGTGGATCTTCTCCGTCTGGGACCAAATGATCTCTTTCATGGTTCCATTGTAATAGGCAACAAGCTGGACAAAGACAATAAAACAGATATTTTAATATACACACACAGTATATACACAATATATATATATATATATACATATATAGTTCAGTCATGAAACATTTGCAATGCCTACCAAATTACACTATGTTTGAGTCCCACCCACGCAGGGGCGTTACTCTCTCCTTAGTGGATCGTTCATTCATTCATTCATTTTCTACCGCTTTTTCCTCATGAGGGTCATGGGGGTGCTGGAGCCTATCCCAGCTGTCTTCGGGCGAGAGGCAGGGTACACCCTGGACTGGTCGCTAGCCAATCACAGGGCACATATAGACAAACAACCATTCACACTCACATTCATACCTATGGACAATTTGGAGTCGCTAATTAACCTAGCATGTTTTTGGAATGTGGGAGGAAACCGGAGTACCCGGAGAAAACCCACGCATGCACGGGGAGAACATGCAAACTCCACACAGAGATGGCCGAGGGTGGAATCGAACTTGGGTCTTCTAGCTGTGAGGCCTGCACGCTAAACACTTGGCGCAGATTAGCAACATTTTATTCATTCATTCATTCATTTTCTACCGCTTATCCTCACGAGGGTCGTGGGGGTGCTGGAGCCTATCCCAGCTGTCTTGGGGCGAGAGGCGGGGTACACCCTGGACTGGTGGCCAGCCAATCACAGGGCACATATAGACAAACAACCATTCACACTCACATTCATACCTATGGACAATTTGGAGTCACCAATTAACCTAGCATGTTTTTGGAATGTGGGAGGAAACCGGAGTACCCGGAGAAAACCCACGCATGCACGGGGAGAACATGCAAACTCCACACAGAGATGGCCGAGGGTGGAATTGAACCCTGGTCTCTTAGTGGATCATTGTGTCTGAAATTTTGTATCAATTAATTAGTAGGTGGGCTGCACCTAGTGGTTAGCGTGCAGGCCACACAGCTAGGAGACCCGAGTTCGAGTCCATCCTCGGCCCCTGTGGAGTTTGCATGTTCTCCCCGTGCATGCGTGGGTTTTCTCCGGGTACTCCGGTTTCCTCCCACATTCCAAAAACATGTTAGGTTAATTGGCAAATTGTCCATAGGTATGAATGTGAGTGTGAATCAGCTGAAGACAGCTGGGATAGGCTCCAGCATGCCCGTGACCCTTGTGAGGTATCCTTATGTGTATCCTTATACATTTGGAGCTATAAGGTCCATGAATCAGTGTATGAAGGTAAAAGGGACAGACGGTAGTCCTGTTTTGCGAACTGAATCAAGAAGATGGTTCAACAAGATAGGACCTTGATAGCTGAAGGCTCTACTTCCGATTCTTCTTTAAAAAAAAAACGCACATAGATATAAGCTGTTAGTGTGTTTTATCCAGTAGGTTACAAGAGCTTTATTTTGACAGGACAACATCTGCTTTTCTGCTATGAAACATGACTCCTGAGTTGCTCTCAAAGTCAGACTTTTTTGTCCCTCCTCCATAGTCTTTGCATGTTGTGTCCTCTCTGCTAAAACCTTGAAGGCCATCACCCCTACAGAGGGTCATCAAAACAATGCAGAAGGTGTGGGGGCAGGGTCTGCATACTCTGAAATAGCTGCGGTATTTTGGTTCAGGCCCCATGCTGGTTATTAGTCCAGGGCTGTGAAAAGCAGCTACATGAGATAAATTTTATTTTGAAACAACAAAACATAAAAAAACCAAACAAAAAAAATATATATGGAGAGCTTAACTTAATCCGTTATTATTACAAACCATGCATTTGCTGTGCGGTTTCTGTTCTTTTTAATGCTAATACTAAGTATCAATCACAACTGGACTGTTCAGGCTGTCTTGCCTCTCATCCGAGCAAGCTTCAAGACTAGATAGGACAGCTATAGCTCTACTTTAGACGGCAGGCTTCATCAGTTCATGCCTAAATACTAGATTGGACAGCTCTACTTTACACTACAGGTGTCACAACTGGGTTGTGGTCAAAAACTAGATAGGACAGCTCTAGCTTTACTCTAGACGGTAGGATTCATCAGTTCATGCTTAAATACTAGATAGGGCATTTCTAGTCTGGATAGCAGACTACTTGATAGGACAACTCTAGACTGCAGGTTTCATCGGCTCATGATCAAAGACTATATAGGACAGCTCTAATCCAAGTCTACACTATATCGTTTCATACTCAAATACTAGATAGGACAGCTGTAGCCTAGACTGCAGGCTTCACAACTCGGTTGTGGTCAAAAACTAGATAGGACAGCTCTATCTTTACTCTAGACGGCAGGATTCATCAGTTCATGCTTAAATACTAGATAGGGCATTTCTAGTCTGGACAGCAGACTCCATCAGTTCATACTCAAATACTTGATAGAACAACTAGACTGCAGATTTCATCGTCTCATGGTCAAAGACTATATAGGACAGCTCTAACCCAGGCTTTATCATTTCATGCTCAAATACTAGATAGGACAGCTCTACTCTAGGCTGAAGGTTTCACAACTTGGTTGTGGTCAAAAACTAGATAGGACAGCTCTAGCTTTACTCTAGACGGCAGGATTCATCAGTTCATGCTAAAATACTAGATAGGGCATTTCTAGTCTGGACGGCAGACTCCATCAGTCCATGCTCAAATACTTGATAGGACAACTCTAGACTGCAGGTTTCATCGGCTCATGGTCAAAGACTATATAGGACAGCTCTAACCCAGGCTTTATCATTTCAGGCTCAAATACTAGATAGGACAGCTCTACTCTAGGCTGAAGGTTTCACAACTTGGTTGTGGTCAAAAACAAGATAGGAGATTTCTAGCTTTACTCTAGACGGAACGATTTTATCAGTTCATGCTAAAATACTCGACAGGGCATTTCTAGTCTGGACGGCAGACTCCATCAGTTCATGCTCAAATACTTGATAGGACAATTATAGACTGCTGGTTTCATCGTCTCATGGTCAAAGACTATATAGGACAGCTCTAACCCAGGCTTTATCATTTCAGGCTCAAATACTAGATAGGACAGCTCTACTCTAGGCTGAAGGTTTCACAACTTGGTTGTGGTCAAAAACTAGATAGGACAGTTCTAGCTTTACTCTAGACGGCAGGATTCATCAGTTCATGCTAAAATACTAGATAGGGCATTTCTAGTCTGGACGGCAGACTCCATCAGTTCATGCTCAAATACTTGATAGGACAACTCTAGACTGCAGGTTTCATCGGCTCATGGTCAAAGACTATATAGGACAGCTCTAACCCAGGCTTTATCATTTCATGCTCAAATACGAGATAGGACAGCTCAAGGGCATTTCTAGTCTGGACAGCAGACTCCATCAGTTCATGCTCAAATACTATATAGACTCAAAGACTATATAGGACAGCTCTAACTTTACTCTAGATGGCAGGATTTATTAGTTCATGCTAAAATACTAGCTAGGACAGCTCCAGTGTCAGATTATGACCAGAGCTGTCCTACCGGATGAATGACAATATTCAGAAAACTCAATTACTATACAGAAATCATAGGAGGCAAAACATACAATGACATAGTTGAACTTTAACCAGGTTGTTGGGGACTTGGTCATCGGTCATATAACTGCACCAATTAAGAGCTGAGGATGAATGAGAACAAGAACTCTGGCTGACAGCCCCAGGGGGCATTCATGAAATTCTGACTGAAGTCAAAAGCTAACCCAGTTCTTCTGCCCCCAGAGTGAAAAATAAAGGTTTCGCAGAGCACAACACAAATAGTTGTTTCCTCTGACTGAAGGCAGAAATGTGAGATATTAAGCATCTTATCATTGGAAAATAACCAGTAACTGTTTGTTGGGTTGGCGGCACGGCGGTCTAGTGGTTAGCGCGCAGACCTCAAAGCTAGGAGACCAGGGTTCAAATCCACCCTCGGCCATCTCTGTGTGGAGTTTGCATGTTCTCCCCGTACATGCGTGGGTTTTCTCCGGGTACTCCGGTTTCCTCCCACATTCCAAAAACATGCTAGGTTAATTGGCGAATCCAAATTGTCCATAGGTATGAATGTGAGTGTGAATGGTTGTTTGTCTATATGTGCCCTGTGATTGGCTGGCCACCAGTCCAGGGTGTACCCCGCCTCTCGCCTAAAGACAGCTGGGATAGGCTCGGACTTTGTAGGCTGCATGGTGAGGAGTGGTTAGCGCGCAGGCCTCACAGCTAGGAGACCCGAGTTCAATTCCACCCCCGGCCATCGCTGTGTGGAGTTTGCATGTTCTGTGGTTTTTCCTCCCACATTTCAAAAACATTAATTGGCAACTCCAAATTGTCCATAGGTACTATGAACGTGAGTGTGAATGGTTGTTTGTCTATATGTGCCCTGTGATTGGCTGGCGACCAGTCCAGAGTGTACCCCGCCTCTCGCCCAAAGACAGCTGGGATAGGCTCCAGCAACCCCCGCGACCCTCGTGAGGAAAAAGTGGTAGAAAATGAATGAATGTTTGTTGTGTTTTTAATGGCAGGTGGATAGGTTCTGTCCAAAATCCTTGAACGTGTCATAGCTGCTCAACTTCAAAGTCACCTCAACTCAACAGCCTGTTTGAATCCTTCCAGTCCGGTTTCCGTCCCAAACACAGCACTGAAACAGCTCTTCTTAAAATCACCAATGATCTTCTTCTCTCCTCCGACTCTGGTCATCTTACCATCCTCATCCTCCTAGACCTCACCGCAGCCTTTGACACCATTAGCCACTCTATCCTCCTGTCCCGCCTCAAAACCAGCCTCAATATCACCGATTCTGCTCTGTCCTGGCTCCAATCATACCTCACCAATTGTCAACAGTTTGTGCACATAAATAGCTGCTCCTCCTCCATAGCCCCTTTACCTCAAGGTGTTCCCCAAGGTTCGTTGCTTGGTCCTCTTCTCTTCATCCTCTACATCCTTCCACAATATCATCCGTCGACATGGCCTCAATTTCCACAGCTACGCCGATGATATTCAACTATACATTTCTACCACCTCCATCAACTCCAACATCTACTCCACCCTCACCAACTGCTTAGCTGATATCAAAACTTGGATGGATATTATCAGATATTATCATCATCGGTACCAAAAACATCACAACACCCACCCATAACTTCTATCTTCAATTTGACAGCGCCACCCTCACTCCATCCCCGCTCATCCGCAACCATGGTATCCTCCTGGACCCCACCCTTTCATTTGAACCCCACATCAAACAGTTAACCCGGACTGCATTTTTCCATCTTCAGAACATAGCCCGACTCCGTCCATCACTTACATTCTCTGATCCATGCATTCATCACAACCAGAATGGACTACTGCAACAGGATTCTCTACGGTACACCGTCCAACTCCGCTGCCCGCCTCCTCACCTCCACCCGCTCCCGTGAACACATTACCCCGGTCATTAAAAACCTCCACTGGCATCCCGTTCCCCAACGCATTCACTTCAAAGTTCTTCTCATAACCTACAAAGCCCTCCATGATCTGACCCCCCCCCATATCTCACAGACCTCCTCCATCCACACAATCCCCCGCGTCCCCTTCGCTCCTCAGACTCCAACCTCCTAGCACTCCCCTGTAAGACCAAGCTCCGAACCTGGGGAGACAGAGCCTTCTCCATCGCTGCCCCCACCCTCTGGAACTCTTTGCCCCACTTACTCCGTGCTTGCCCTGACCTTCCCAGTTTCAAAGCACAACAAAAACCCACCTCTTTAAATCTGTTTTTAATGTCTAACTTTTTATATCTGACTGCTGTGCCCTGCTTTTACTCTTGTTTTAGCTGTGTATTAACCAATGAATGTTGTATTTTAATGTATCTTTTACTCTGTTTACTTGCTTTTATTCAATTCCATTCTTCTGTAAAGTGTCTTTGAGTATTTTGAAAAGCGCTATACAAATAAAATGTATTATTATTATTATTATTATTATTATTATTATTATTATTATTATTATTATTATTATTATTATTATTATTATTATAAGGATCAGTTTTGTCTTGAGGCGGTAAGTCTTAACGCAGTGTGAAAAGCCTAGGCTATGGTCTTACACTCTTGATCAGCTGATGGACAGCCTATTTGACTTTTACGCCTTCTTGAAATTTTTCATCTGGTCTGAACCTGTTGATCAGGAGTGTATAAGTTCCACTTTTTTTAGGACTGCCGAAAAAAGTGTAAAATCTCAACATTTGACAAAACATTATTAGTGAATATGTAAAAGTTGTATGCTTTTTTTTTTACAGTGTTTTATGTATAGTGTACATTTGACTTAGTGGAAAAATGGCACATTTACTAGACCTTAAGGGCATTGAGCATCATTTCAGCCTACTGGTCTGACACTGCTTGGAATATCCATAGTTGACAGTCGCCATGCATTCACAGGAGGAGGAAGAGTGGGAGCGAAAGCTGGACGAGTGCACATCCTATCAACTGCAAGCTTTTTATAACTCCACAATGCTGCTTTGTCATTTTCAGCCTGGCTTGCCGCAAAATGCTACACAGTGCAACAACGGAAATAAAGAAACACTGTACAAAAAAAATTGGTAAAAATTGGTAGACTTACCCCATACTCTCCAGTGTCCTGATTGGTCATGGCCCAAAGGTTGATATCTATATCCCTGGCGTTTTTGTGGTCTGTGGTAACAAGACCCGTCACACCTAGGAATAACATCCACATGAAAGGTCTGGTTAGACAGTGTGATGTCATGCGTTCTCAACAACTGCTGATGCTGACGCTGGTGTATGATGGATACCAGTGACTGAGGGTGAAAACGTCCTTGTCTTAAACCACACACTATAACACGTTTGTGTGCTGCTCTTTGAAGTGAACAATTCACAACATGGTAGGAGTTTGCAATTTCTCACATGTCAGAACATTTGATTTCTTTCTGGCTATTTTGAGCTGCGACGCAGATGTAAAACTTTGATGCTTCAAATATGGTAATGGTTTTATTTCATTTGAACATGCATCAGATTACAATTGAATGCATCACATAATCAGTTCACAGTTCCACATGTCCAAAAGGAGTAGGAAGAAGCAAAGCTTATTAAATCCTACCCCTCCATCTGGTACTTTTACAATCAGTAACTGTTACATTTGTTCACTTCCTGCTTTCCATAATACAGTTTAAGGTTTTTTTTGTTTTTTTTTACTAATTTTACAAATACTAAACAAATGTAAAAAAAGTGCATGCTAGATTTCAGCTGTGGAACACAATTTCACACAAGTAACTGAGACGTCCATAAAGACGTCTACTGTAGACACACTAATAAATCCTGGGTAATGCTGCTGTTTTTAGGCACAGCTGTACATTTTATACCCTTACTCACACAACTAAACCAACAGGATGTCATCAACCCACTCACTCACAGTCCAATCAAAAATAACACAACAAGTAACACATGTGGAATTAAACACTTACATATTAATACAGAGTACATGCAAAGCAATACTAATGTTGGCATGTTGGCTGACTTACTGTTGGGGAAGTGCGTGTGTGGGCTTCCCAGAATTACTACATATGGATCACATTGGGTCATGTTTTTTGTTTTTTCTAAACAAAAAAATGACTAATTATGGAGATTAAAAGAATACTTCATATTTCTTAGCTACCTTTTGAGTGTTAAGTTGCTGTGTGGTGAGTTTAGTGTTCTTTGAGTAATGACCTCCTGCGATTTCCAATGGGTTGACTAGCTTTGTTGTGTTGCTCATGGTTGGTTTCTGTCAAATAAAGAACTACCCGGTCCTCATTTAAGTGTGACAAACATGCCAAAAAATTAAATGAAATAAAATCAAGAAGCGGGTAAACACTTTTTCACAGCACTGTATATGTCCAAATGTGTTTAGTGGGTCTGACTCATACACTGCAAACTAGGGCAGTTTATATCCACTGTATTAGCTTTGAGTTAATTGTTGGATTAGCCGACATATACTGTATATGTACATCATTCATTCATAATTCATAACCAGTAATTATGGTAGTTTTTGAAATGGATACAATTGTTTTCAAGGAAATTTATTCTCCATATGAAAATATTATTATTTCCATGCCGCAACTAAGTGACACATGTATAACAGATTTAGCTCATCTTACAGTGAAACCATTAACAGTTAGAATGCGGCATTTTTGTAGCTTATGCTTCTTTAAAAGACACTGAAGCAAAAATGTCCATTGTTCTTCCAAAGGGATGTGTATGCGTATGTGGTAGTCAGTAAACAAAAATGAAATATTTATATGGATACTTGGGTAATAGTGCTGCACGGTGGTGGAGTGGCTAACGCACAGGCCTCACAACTAGGAGACCCTGGTTCTCTGTGTGGAGTTTGCATGGGGTTTTCCTCCCACATTCCAAAAACATGCTAGGTTAATTGGCGACTCCGAATTATCAATAGGTATGAATGTGAGTGTGAATGGTTGTTTGTCTATATGTGCCCTGTGATTGGCTGGCGACCAGTCCAGGGTGCACCCCGCCTCTCATCCAAAGATAGCTTGGATAGGCTCCAGCATCCCTGCAATCCTCGTGAGGATAAGCGGTAGAAAATGAATGAATGAATGAATTTGGATCATAACTCTTCATAACAATATCAATGTTGTGTTTAGAGAGCAAGTATATCTAATATGGCTTTAGTGCTTTCCAGAACTTTTCACATTGAGACAGTCAACAACCATTTGACCTCACTTCATGACTGTTGGAGTGTTACCAGAGTGGTGACCACGACGGTGGTAACTAAACTACCTCATAAGTGGAGGATGAGAGTCATTTAAGGAGAAAAAAAAAACAATAAACAAAAAGTAGCTGGTTTATACAGTACATTGTAATCCAATGACGTCTCAAAAATCTATATTCAAATAGTCATATATAAATGTCAAGCAAACTGATGTTATGTACAGAAGTGCAATTACTCCGAAAAGAAGGGATCTATTGTAAAGCCTTTATAATAAGCTCAATCGCTGGGTTTTTGCGGAACTAAAACCAAATAAAAGAAAATCAAAGCATAAACAATTTCCATCACAACATCCCATAATATTCTTTGCCAGGTCATATGAGTGAAAACAATGTTTGCTCACCCCAAATTTGACGGTTCTGTGTTCTCATTGTGATGTTGATGCCATCGTTTTGTGCTCCACCGTCAGCCAGGGTTTCCTCCAAGGCTTTTGCGTACAACACAAAGCCATCATAAAAACTACCAGCAATGTAGTCCATCTGCAACAACACAATAGGTCAGGGGTTGGTTCCATTCTGAGATTTGTGTTTTAACCTTCCTCTTGTGTTAGCTTTCTGGTATCATGTCTTATGTTACCGGGTCGGTTTTGACCCATGTATTAAATCAGCTATAAAATACACTAAAAACAATAAGTTACCATCAAATTTGCTTCTCATGTCTTGGTTACCTTCTTGGAAATGTTGGTTTTAATACTTTTGGTGTGGGCATGTAGGCCTTTTTTTTGTCACTATACCCCTCCATTTCAATTTACAAAAATGGTAAAATGAACCTCAAAAGAATCATATTAATAAATTGAAGGTTCTTTTGTTACCTGGCTATTACTGAGGGCTATACAACATATCTCTAAAATCAATTAGTTTTATTTATTTTCTCATTTTAGTACTAATCACTAAAGAAACATCTATGGTGTTGGGGTGAATTATGACCCATATATATTAATGTCAAGAAAAGGTAAAAAAAAAAAAAGTTATTGTTTTCAGCAACAGAATTTTAGTATAAAGTGAAATGAAAAAGGAGAACAGGTCCAGATCTTGGTTCACTGTACTTCTTGCCATTCTTTCCATGATCCAAATTGTAAAAGTGAAATCAGCCATCAGTCAAATGAGTGAATTCACCTCACATGTCTGGACCTTGTTTTTCTGCTGGTATACTGGAAAAGCGGTCAAAATGAGAATCCCCTGAAGCTTACATGATGAGAAGAGGAGCTGGTTGTCATTGAGTTGGCTAATTGTACACTTATGATTTCAGTTGTGGCTCAAAATATTGCTTTATAGTCATATTATTATAACCGGGTCGAAACCGACCATAACAATACAGTGGTCATAATTTCAACCAGACCATTTTAAAATGTAGTAAAAATTATTTTTTTGTTTTTATTTTGTTGAAATAGAGTTTCCTGACAAAGTCAAAAAGCCTTGATTCAATAAACAAATGTTATGTGATTCTTTTTATGCATTAAAATGTAAAACTAAACACAAGAGGAGGGTTAAGTATCAAGGAGTGTTGACAAGGGATTTGCATATTTAACCTACCAATGATGGTTCCAAATGCACACCAAAATCTTTCTGTGCTCTTGCATGGAGTCTTCTTTGAAAGTCGTTGTACTCGGGATTATCAGGAGGTCGGTATGTAATGACGAAAACAGACTAAAAGGACACAGAAAAAGGGTATAACCATATTGGTGAAGCATGACCAAATGAGGAATGTACAGGTATAAACAATGAAGTATTTTCATATTATCCATATTATCCCTATCCAAGTATATTATCCATTTTCTATACCGCTTATCTTCATAAGGGTCGCAGGGGTATGCTGGAGCCTATCCCAGTGGACTTCTTACTGCTGCCAAAAAAATATAAATCTGTGTAATCTGCAAAGACTGTGCAAGGTTTTGCAAATAATAATATATTAGCGCGCAGACCTCACAGCTAGGAGACCAGGACAATGGACCAGACCTATGGACAATTTGGAGTCGCCAATTAACCTAGCATGTTTTTGGAATGTGGGAGGAAACCGGAGTACCCGGAGAAAACCCACCCATGCACGGGAAGAACATGTACACTCCACACAGAGATGGCCGAGGCTGGAATTGAACCCTGGTCTCCTAGCTGTGAGGTCTGCGTGCTAACCACTCGACCGCCGTGCAGCCCAAGCATAAAAATAAAAAAAACAAAAATATAGTGCATTTGGAAGACGCATTCAAAGACGTGAGATGTAGTATTCTATATTGGTCACTAGGTGTCAGTAATGTTACATTGATGACATAACATTATAACGACCAGTCCAGGGTGGAACCCGTCTCTCACCCAAAGACAGCTGGGATAGACTCCAGGGTCAGGCGACCATCGTGAAGAGGTAGAAAATGAATGAATGTTACATGTTACATCACATTTACAGCAAGAGTGATATTTTTTTAACTATCTAACTAACTATTATTAGTTAGTTAGTATTAGTATTAGTATTATTAGTTATTATTAGTTACTAGTTAATTAGTTAGAATTAACTATCTAAATTTAACTGCTTTCATCAAGAATACATTTATTCCATTCTATTGACTTGTACCAAAGTCCAACTTAAACCTAAAACCCAGTAAAGCTTCTACATCAGGGGTCTCAAACTCAGCATGAAATTTTGGGAGTACGGCTTGGAATATGCCAATCATATCATTTTTCACGAAAATCGGCCGATAATCATCGGTGGCCGATCGATTAGATCATCCCCTGAATAAAACTATAAAAAGTTGCTTAAGTTATGTGTTTAGACAAAGTTGTTTATTATTCACCATCATACACTCTATGTGTGTTTACTTTACCTGTTACCTGTTTTGTGTGTTAGCACCGCGATTGACCTCGCGGACTGCAAATGGCCTGTGGGCTATGAGTTTGAGACCCCTGATCTACATAGGGTAAGAGTGGAAAGACAAGACCTTGCACTGGATGGAAGCCTAGATAAAGTAAAAAGTCCAAGGGACTTTGATAAAGTAAATAGTCCGAGGGACACAACAAAACATAAAGTTTAATCGTTAACATTAGTCTACATCTGACTTTATAAACAAGACTTTGGAAAAAGAATAGAATCAGTTGTAAGTTATGGAAAGCAGGAAGTGAACAAATGTAACAGTTACTGATTGTAAAAGTACCAGATGGAGGGGTAGGATTTAATAAGCTTTGCTTCTTCCTACTCCTTTTGGACATGTGGAACTGGGAACTGATTATGGGATGCACTCAATTGTAATCTGATGCATGTTCAAATGAAATAAAACCATTACCATTACCATTACCATTACCATTACCATTACCATTACCATTACCATTACCATTACCATTACCAAGTCGAAGAATACCTTCCCAGCTTCCATCCAGTGCCGTATGGTCATCTTCCCAGTGCTGTAGTATTGTATGTGCTTACGATTTGCTGTTCTCTGCTGATCCCAAATCAGATCCCAAATCCCAACAACTGTATGTCCAGTACATGTGTGCATATGTTCCTTTGTACCTTAAAGACCTTGATGAGATCGTCCCAGTCTGCGTCAGAGTTCTGCCAAGGTTTTCGCTCTGTCAAGCTCTCTGCGAAGACGTCCAGATAAAAAATTGCGTAGTTTTCTGGGTCCTGGATCTCACTCTGGAAGAGTTTCATGATGTTCAAGAAAGTGTCCCTGGGGCCACAGATGTACACAACTGCGGATGAAAAAAAAAACAACAACACTTGAAAAAGACTAAATGCGTTAGCGTAATTGCATTACTATAGTAATTGGCATCAAACTTAAAGTTCATTTCAGTAGTATCATTAGAACTCCAGTTGCGGTACATCGGCTTTTGAACACTTCATCTCCAGTGAAATTCATTCATTCATTCATTTTCTACCGCTTTTTCCTCACGAGGGTCACGGGGTATGCTGGAGCCTATCCCAGCTGTCTTTGGGCGAGAGGCGGGGTACACCCTGGACTGGTGGCCAGCCAATCACAGGGCACATATAGACAAACAACCATTCACACTCACATTCATACCTATGGACAATTTGGAGTGGCCAATTAACCTAGCATGTTTTTGGAATGTGGGAGGAAACCGGAGTACCTGGAGAAAACCCACACATGCACGGGAAGAACATGCAAACTCCACCACAGAGATGGCCAAGGGTGGAATTGAACTTCCTAGCTGTGAGGTCTGCACGCTAACCACTAGACCGCCATGCCGCCCGGGATTTTATATCGACATATCGTGATACATGGGCTGCACGGCAGTGAGTGGTTAGCGCACAGGCCTCACAGCTAGGAGACCCGAGTTCAATTCCACCCTCGGCCATCTCTGTGTGGAGTTTGCATGTTCTCCCCGTACTCCCCGGGTACTCCGGTTTCCTCCCACATTCCAAAAACATGCTAGGTTAATTGGTGACTCCAAATTGTCCATAGGTATGAATGTGAGTGTGAATGGTTGTTTGTCTATATGTGCCCTGTGATTGGCTGGCCACCAGTCCAGGGTGTACCCCGCCTGTCAACCGAAGACAGCTGGGATAGGCTCCAGCACCCCTGCGACCCTCATGAGGATAAGCAGAAGAAAATGAATGAAAAATGTGGTATATCCCAAAAATATTGTAATATTTATATGCTTTTATTGTTATTGCTTTGCAACTGCCTGTTCTCAAACTGACATCCATTCTGGTCCAGGCACTACTGACAATTCGAAGCAATGGAATCACATATGAAGCACAAAACCATCATTCATTTCAATGGGTTTAATGTGCAAATAAAAAAACAATTGCTCTTTGGGACACAGTTTGCCATCAGACTGAAAAGTCCAAAAGTATCGTATTTTTCGGATGAGGTGGAACTCAGTAACTTGCTTGTTGGACTCACTAGATTGTTATGTGGACTCTGTTCATTTATCCTATTCAACACACTATTGTCTAGTTGAACAACTTGCCTTTGCAGATTAACTGTCTGTTCTTGGTTTTGAATTTTTTTGACATCAATTTCTAAATAAATGCGATTTATAGTCCCATGTGACTAAAATATATTTTTACCATGGTCCGGTAGAAAAACCCAAACGGTCACCCTCAGTTGAATGGAAATTTGTATGGTTGTTCAGGAACATCTGACCGCAAGTTTATGTAACACATACCGCTACAGCACATCCGTCGTGGTTTTGGAAGTACATGTAAACGAGTCCATTAATTGGTCAACATTGAACACATTTCACAATACATAAAAATGGAAACCTCATATTCCAAATATACAACATAAGGTGGCCAGAAATATTTCAGTATTGAACAAAGCAAAATTTGTTCTCAATCAGAAATCACTCCACACTCTTTATTGCTCTCTGGTTCTACCATATCTTACTTATTGTGTGGAAATATGGGCTAATAACTATAAAAGCAATCTTCACTCGCTAAATGCACTGCAAAAAAGGTCAGTAAGGATAATTCATGATACAGAGAACAGAGAACATACTAACTCCTTATTTCTAAAATCACAAATACTTCAACTTGCTGATATAGTTCATCTTCAAAAAGCTAAAATAATGCATAAGGCTAAAAACAACTAAATACCTAAAAATGTCATCCAATACTTCTCTACAAGAGAGGAGAAATATGATCTCAGGGAAGAAGTACATTTGAAACACTTCTATGCTAGGACTACGTTAAAAAGCCATAGCATTTCAGTATGTGGAATCAAACTATGGAATGGATTGAGTAAGGACCTCAAACAATGCACAACGATGAGCCAATTCAAGAAACAATACAAGCAGTTGATGTTTGCTAAATACAAGGATGAAGAGTCTTGAACCAGTCATGATGTGCTATATATATCACTATATTGACACTTACTATGGTACACATTATGTCATTGGATGGTCATAGTACTTCGGTGCGGGGTACATTATTAAAAAAAAAACAACAACAAAAAAACGTAAACTGTATTATAGAAAGCAGAAAGTGAACAAATGAAAAAAAAATGTGACCCAATGTGATCCATATGTAGTCATTCTGGGAAGCCCACACACGCACTTCCCCAACAGTAAGTCAGCCAATATACCAACATTAGTATTGCTTTGCATGTACTCTATATTAATATGTAAGTGTTTAATTCCACATGTGTTACTTGTTGTGTTATTTTTGAATGGACTGTGAGTGAGTAGGTTGATGACATCCTGTTGGTTTAGTTGTGTGAGTAAGGGTATAAAATGTACAGCTGTGCCTAAAAACAGCAGCATTACCCAGGATTTATTAGTGTGTCTACAGTAGACGTCTTTATGGACGTCTCAGTTACTCGTGTGAAATTGTGTTCCACAGCTGAAATCTAGCATGCACTTTTTTTAAAAATGTGTTTAGTATTTGTAAAATTAGTAAAAAAACAAAAACAAACAAAAAAAACTTAAACTGTATTATGGAAAGCAGGAAGTGAACAAATGTAACAGTTACTGATTGTAAAAGTACCAGATGGAGGGGTAGGATTTAATAAGCTTTGCTTCTTCCTACTCCTTTTGGACATGTGGAACTGTGAACTGATTATGGGATGCATTCAATTGTAATGAGATGCATGTTCAAATGAAATTAAACCATTACCATTACCATTTCTCAAATTAATTGGGAACTTGGAGTGTGGATTAATTTACATGAATCATGATTGATACCCTGACATTATTGTTTTTGTCATTCTCGCGCTTCTTGATGGCGCCTTGTAATGTAACTAGCAAAATCCAAAAAGCCTCACTCTGCAGTTTTTTTATAGTCCACTTGGCTTGTGTCTGTCAATTTGCCAGAGGGAGACTCATTGAGGCCCTGATGTTCCGTAAGCGTGGTTTGGCATTGCGGTGACTGAAGTGCTTGCAGAGTAATCACCGACTAATGTATGCTTTGCTATATGTACTTTAGGTAAAGTGCATGGAGAAAGGTGCAAACTATTTGATGCCATTTGATCCTTCTGTCTTGATTTCTTTTTATTAACTGTGAAGTTACTGCTTGGATTGAGTTGATTCGGGTAGATTGGTGAAAACCCGATCGCACCAACAAACCGTTAACAGGAACTTTCCTGATAAGTTACTAAGCATTTTTCCTGGAAAGTAACCAGCGCTACTTTATTTAGTTCCATTATTATGTAACACAGACAACCTCTTTTACATTGTGGCTATCATAACACATCATAACATCAAAACACACTGTCACATGCCCAAAGACAACTGGGATAGGCTCCAGCATACCCGCGGCCCTCGTGAGGATAAGCGGCATAGAAAATGGATGGATGGATTCACGATTCTTGATTCAGGTTTTCTAGAATATAAGATAAACCCAGTGGAACCCCACTTAGTCTGTGCTCCGGTTAGCATGTTTTTTTTGGTTTAAGTCAGGGGTCTCAAACCCTGGGCCAAATGTGGCCCGCAGGACACTAGTTTGAGGCCCCTGCCTTGATATGAAAGTTTAATGTTAGTGCGGCCCGCGCAAGTTTGATATGGATGCTGTATGGTATCATGTACCCAGAAAAAATTATTACGTTTGATTAATGTTCATGTTAAAGGTTAAATAACTGTTAATAGTTATCCTCCCTATCCGTGTGGAAGTGGTAAGTTTTTGGCTATTTAAGTTTAAAGGAAATAACTTGAAGGCTACCGTTTAGGTCGCTAGCTCTCTAGTTTGCGAGTTAGCATGTGTCTCAAGACCCTGCAGTTGCGCAATATGTTGTAAATAAAAAGAGTATAAATGTGACTATAGTCGTGTTTTGTCATGTCTACAGGGCTCTAATAATGCTTTGTTCATTTTAATCTGAAAAAAAATAATTTGTCTACCCACCAACTATGTGTGGTTTCTAAAGTTTTTATTATTTGCCGTTTTATTATTATTATTTTTATTATATTTATTTATTTATTACTGAATGATTTTCTTTATTCTTGATTTGTTTATTTATTTTTCATCTTATTTTGTGTAGAAAAATAAAGAGTAAGATATTTGAGAACAGTTGAATGTTTTATCCGAGCCTTTCTTGTAGAAAATCGGAACCAAAGCAAAGTTTAGTAATTTTTCTGTTTTTAATAAATGCGTTTTTTTTTTTTGGAAAACCTGATGCGACCCAGTCTCACCCAGACCCTAGCTCCAGTGGCCCCCAAGTAAATTGAGTTTGAGACCCCTGGTTTAAGTCAAATATTTAAACCAAAATTTTGCCTCGGTTTTCCGATTGGCGCACAATATGGCATGCATCTTGTTGTGTTATGAATACTCTGTGTGTGTTCTAAATGCTTGCAAGAATGGTTAGCTCTATCGGCCATCTATAATGTGGTTAACTATATAGTTTACTAAATAACAAAGTCACACCGCAGGTTTCAAAAAGCTGACTCAAAGCACCTTGTTATCGTTTTACATCTATAGTTTCTCATGCATAGAACAAATTGAAACGCATATAAATGACAAATGAAACGGATAAATTGACATTTATCTGCACTTTTACGTTAATTGAAGATGTAACTATTGACAAAGATAGATAGATAGATAGATAGATAGATAGATAGATAGATAGATAGATAGATAGATAGATAGATAGATAGATAGATAGATAGATAGATAGATAGATAGATGCAGGGTCTTGAGACACATGCTAACTCACAAACTAGAGCGCTAGCGACCTAAACGGTAGCCTTCAAGTTATTTCCTTTAAACTTAAATAGCCAAAAACTTACCACTTCCACACGGATAGGGAGGATAACTATTAACAGTTATTTAACCTTTAACATGAACATTAATCAAACGTAATAATTTTTTCTGGGTACATGATACCATACAGCATCCATATCAAACTTGCGCGGGCCGCACTAACATTAAACTTTCATATCAAGGCGGGGGCCTCAAACTAGTGACCTGCGGGCCACACTTGGCCCGCGGGCCGCATGTTTGAGACCCCTGATTTAAAGTTTTATGTGTGCGTGTGGGTAGGTTATTTGGCATTCAGCAATATATCACATTCATGTGTTGCTATGTAAAACTAATTATATATTATATAATAATTAATTGTAAAATAATTGTAAAACTATGGAAATATTTTTTGTGTTACTTTTTTTGGCTTCCTGAAACAGATTAAGTGGATTTATATTATTTTTGATGTGAAAAATTGATTGGGTTAGAGTATGTTTTGGTTTGAGTCGACCCTTCTGGAACGGATTAATGCTAACCAAGGTTCCAGTGTAGTATTAAATGTTGTTGCAACAGAAAAGGTTGCTGTGGTTCAAAACTTCCACGGAAAGTACAGATCTGACCCTGAGCAGGTAAACACACAGCGGCTCAGTCAAAAATAAACCAACATTTCATTGTCTGCAACGCAAAAGCCTTCCAATGCACATCCACCCTGCCGCCTACGCTGGCCTGCTGTTGGTTCATGAATAAATACAACTCCAATATTTCCATTCCCGTCGTACGTCGGCCCGGCAGCCTCCAGCTCAGAGGCCACTTAGCAGACGTTTCCTCATTGGTTGGCCTAATGTTGGACCCCGACTCTCATGTGTTCCATCACCATTCACCATGCCAAGTAGTTCTGCTGTCTCCTGGACTCTACCCAAAGTAAATACCCACACAGTTGGGGGTGGGGGGGGGGGGTGGGGGGGGCAGCATTACACTAGACAGACCTGCACTTAACACAAATACACATTCAACTTGTTTGCTCATTTTGTCCCACTTCACACTCTCAAACACGGGACGCTGTATTCCGTGGATGTGCAGGTGTTTATTTAAATTTATTTTCTATGCCGCTTATCCTTACTAGGGGGTATGACTTTGGGAGAGAGGTGGCGTACACCCTGGACTGATTGCCAGCCCAAATTATTTTTTTAATTATATATATACTGCATTTTGGGTGTCACGGTGGGGGAGTGGTTCGCGCACAGACCTCACAGCTAGGAGACTAGCGTTCAATTCCACCCTCGGCCATCTCTGTGTGGAGTTTGCATGTTCCTCACAAGGGTCACGGAGGTGCTGGAGCCTATCCCAGCTGTCTTCGGGCGAGAGGCGGGGTACACCCTGGACTGGTCGCCAGCCAATCACAGGGCACATATAGACAAACAACCATTCACACTCACATTCATACCTATGGACAATTTGGAGTCGCCAATTAACCTAGCATGTTTTTTGAATGTGGGAGGAAACCGGAGTACCTGGAGAACATGGGGAGAACATGCAAACTCCACACAGAGATGGCCGAGGGTGGAATTGAACCCTAGTCTCCTAGCTGTGAGGTCTGCGCGCTAACCACTCGACCGCCGTGCAGCCCAAGCATAAAAATAAAAAACAAAAATATAGTGCATTTGGAAGACACATTCAAAGACGTGAGATGTAGTATTCTATACTGGTCACTAGGTGTCAGTAATGTTACATTGATGACATAACATTATAACGACCAGTCCAGGGTGGACCCCGTTTCTCGCCCGAAGACAGCTGGGATAGGCTCCAGGGTCACGCGACCCTCGTGAAGTGGTAGTAAAAATGAATGAATGTTACATGTTGCCGAGGGTGGAATTGAACCCTGGTCTCCTAGCTGTGAGGTCTGCGTGCTAACCACTCGTCCGCCGTGCCGCCTTGCCTCATACAGGTGTCTTTAATAGTAGCATAACACTTTAACCGTGTTATTATGAGTTGAATTCCCATTTTGAATGTAGATGTATTTTTTGGGGGCGGCGCGGTAGTCTAGTGGTTAGCGTGCAGACCTCACAGCTAGGAGACCAGGGTTCAATTCTGTGTGGAGTTTGCATGTTCTCCCCGTGCATGCGTGGGTTTTGTCCGGGTACTCCGGTTTCCTCCCACATTCCAAAAACATGCTAGGTTAATTGGCGACTCCAAATTGTCCATCGGTATGAATGTGAGTGTGAATGGTTGTTTGTCTATATGTGCCCTGTGATTGGCTGGCCACCAGTCCAGGGTGTACCCCGCCTCTCGCCCAAAGACAGCTGGGATAGACTCCAGCACCCCCCGCGACCCTTGTGAGGAAAAAGCAGTAGAAAATGAATGAATGGATGTATTTTTTGGGACTTCTGAGCAACCATGCATCAAATTGTACTTCTACGTTTACGATAGACGTATTATTGTTTTTCTTGGTCTTTCTGTATATTTAGACCACACATACAATAAGTGCATAATTAAGATGCTGATGCATCTCACGGTTGTCTAGTGATGATGAGGAAGTGTCGCAAAGACCTTATCATTATCATTGAAGTGTTTTATTGTCTTCATAAGTGCAGTTACCATTTTATTTACACTTGTATATCTGTTAACAACGACATTCCTTTAAAAAACAGTGCAGGTAATAAAGGTTTTATTATGGCGCCAGTTTGACCCTCGGAGGCCATATTTACATTTCTTATAGGAAAACCTTTTAAAACACAAACAAAACCAAGGTCGACCAGCATCCCGGAGCCCATTGTGTTGGAAACTGACATGTTCCATTTGTATCCCTGTTCACAAAGACCGTATCCGTAGACCGTAGACAGTATCAAAGTATCACACAAATGAAACGAAGTACCTCAAATATGTACATTCATATTTTGACTCTCGTACAGTAAGTAATTGTACAGTTTGATTGTAAGAGACCCCAAAGGATGCCTCCTATGCAATTTAATGTTGGGAAAATGGCTAAAATGCTAATATGCAAAATGGCTTGAGTGAACAGGACATTTTGAAGTTGGAATGCCTGGAATGGTTTGATAAATGTTAAAGAATTCTTAAGTTTCAAAGGTTTTTTTTTTAGGGGAAAATTATGGAAAAAGTGTGAATGTTTGGAATGTAGACAATTGATCGCCAGGATTGGTTGTTTGTCTATACGTATGTGCCCTGCGATTGGCTGGCGACCAGTCCAGATTGTACCTCGCCTCTCGCACAGTGTCAGCTGGGATAGGCTCCAGCAACCAAACCTAGTGAGTATATTCCTGATTGAGCAGAACATTTTGACACTTATTCCATTCATGTTAATGAAAACAATCTGGAAAATTCTGACCCATAGAACAGTACATGCTTTCACTTTTAAGTCTCCATACATTTGTCACTAGTCGCTTTTGATAAATTGCCATGGGGTTTGGAAAGTCACCAGAATTAGCAAAAAAATTGCCAAGCTGGCAACATTGGGCTGCACGTGAGCTCGGGAAGGAAGGGGAAGCCGTTCACGCATGGAGAATACATGAAAGAATAGTTCGTAAACAAATAAAAAGCATCTATTCTCCAACTGAAAAAATAAATAGGAAAGTATTACTCTTTGCAAAGATAGTCAAGGTTTGTTGTAACCGGTCAAATTGAAGTTCAGGTTTATAAGCTATAACCAACAACTTGACTAATCAAAGCAGATTAATTAATTAGTTGCAGCCTAAAGTATTTATTTAATTTTGTGGAATTTGTGGAATTATCCATTTATGTCAATGCGGGTTTGGCGGACAAAAATTTTGTAATTGTAAGAAAACCTGGGGCTGCACGGTGCTCAAGTGGTTAGCGCGCAGGCCCCACAGCTAGGAGACCCGAGTTCAATTCCACCCTCGGCTATCTCTGTGTGGAGATTGCATGTTCTCCCTGTGTTGAGAAATGTGGAATTAAAAAAAAAATACATGTAAATGTTTAATTCATATTAAGCATTTTTTTGGAATGTCCACAACAACGACAGGTTTTCCTCCAATTTGTCCATGACGTGCTGTGAAAAGGAATATTGTTGACTAGCAATAGGCGTTTTCGCTGTTTTGACAACACATCATTTACAGATACGTCTCTTTGTCATACACTGGGAGAAAAGAAACAAGGGGAAATACACACACACACACAGACTCAGCAGAATTTTTCCCACTTGAGTGGCGGACTCAGTAGCATTCAGAGAAAGGGGCTGATATATATATATATATATATATATATATATATATATATATATATATATCCCGTTTTCAGATTCCTGCTTACAATTCACACAATGCCAGCATGAGGACACGCTCAAACGTCTACCAGAAAAGTCCATTGATCAAATTGTAATTTAATTTTAATTAAGAGATAAGACTTGGCATACTGTACATCTTCCATCCATCCATCCATACATCCATCTTCTTATCCTCATTTAGGATAAATGGAATATGCTGGAGCTGTGCATCTTGAATAGTGAAATATGTGTATCAGACATTTTGCACAGTATAAGACTATTGTCTGCTTCCTATTAATCAAAAGTATAATGTCAGTATCAAGTCGATGGTCGCAGGGTTGCTGGAGCCTATCCCAGCTGTCTTCAGGCGAGAGGCGGGGTACACCCTGGACTGGTCGCCAGCCAATCACAGGGCACATATGAAGAGCTTGCAACCAAAAGGAGCTAAATCCCTTTCTTTATTCTTTATTCTGATTGGCCCAAGTTTCCCATCTATTGATAACACTGGGGAACACTCAAAATGTTGCATTTAAAGTAAGACTTGTTTTTAGTCAATTTAAGTGTGCTGAGTTCAAATCTGAAGTTAGTTTTTTTCTGCAAGCTACAGATTTTATGCAATCTTTAATTTTTATTAAAAATAGAAAAAAATCGAGCATTATTATATGATATTGCAATGTCAGCCACAAATCAGTATATTTAACAAGGCAAAAGAAACAGAACATTAAAATGTGATTTTAGATTAAAGTACACCATTGTTAGAAGTGCCATATGTTTTTCTGGAAGCGTTTCTCAGAAAACAGTCTTTATCGCAACGTGAGATAAGCATAATTTACAACGTTCTTCAGATAAGAGTCAATCACAGCTAATAACGCTTATCACTTTCTGTCAGTACAGTATTTTAGTCAGGCAGGAATTTGCGTTTGTAACTTTTGCGTTTGTACACTTCATCTGGGCAATCTCGTTTAATACTCCAGCAGTAGTCGGCCATCATACTTTTGTCCCAGCGACCTTGGTAGCGTTTTCCATGATCTTTAGGTCTTGGTGGAACCGCTCTCCTTGTCCGTCACTCACAGCCCCCAGGTTTTCAGGGAACTGGTCAAGGTGGCTGTTCAAGAAATGAAGCTTGATGCTCATGTTGCACCTGAGAGCACGAAAAGCGAGGAGCATTCTGTTCACAAGTTCATTGTAGTTCTCTGCCTTGTTGTTTCCAAGGAAGTTCTAAGCGACTGCCACAAAGGATAACCATGCTGCCCTCTCCAAGGCGGTCATCTTGGCAACAAACTGATCATCACGAATGAGGGTTCGAATCTGTGGGCCATCAAACACACCTGCTTTGATCTTCTCGAACGACAACATTCACCTTCGGTATCCAGTGCCTTGACAAATTGTTTCATCAAACCTAGTTTGATGTGCAGAGGAGGAAAGATGATCCTATCTCTGTCAACAATTGGGTCATGTGTGATATTTGGCATGCCTGCTTCAAGGGTTTCACGAACAGGCCAGTCCTTCTGGACCCAGTGTCTGTCTCGTGCTCGACTGTCCCACATGCAGAGGAAACATGGAAACTTGGTGAAACCTTTCTGTTGACCAAGAAGGAAGTTTACCATTTTCAAGTCTACACAAATGATCCAGTTGTGCTCACGATATTTTAAGAATTCCATGACCATTCTGATGTCATCATAGTCTTCCCGCAGATGAACTGAATGACCTACAGGCACTGCCCCGTAAACATTGCCATTATGCAAAAGAACACACTTGAGACTGCGTTTAGAACTGTCTATAAAGAGCCGCCATTCAGTTGGATCATAGTGAGGAACACCCAGTTCTTTGAGAAGACCTGGGATATCATGGCAGTAAACAAACTGTCTGTCTTCAGAAAAGAAGGTCACAAAAAGCTGGTCGCGCTTTCTGTAATATGACACTTTAACAGTGTGATCAACAAGATTTTTGCCTTGTAATCTTGATGCCAAAAGCTCAGCTGCTTTCTTTGAAAGACCTAAATCCCGAACTAAGCCATTCAGTTCAGTTTGGTGAAGAGGCTTGGGGACTGGGGGAGATTCAGTCTCTGAAGAACATTCCTCGGATTGTTCCCACTCAGTTTCTGGCAATTCATTGTCACAACTGTCTTCCTCGTTCGTATCATGTCCAATGTCTTTATCGTTTAATGAAGGCAAACCTTTGAAAACTGGAACAGGAATGGAATCTATGTATATAATCTCAAAACGCATAGATTTGGGTTACATAAGTTCATATATTTAGACTATTTCATCTATCTCAAATTGCATGAAAACTAGAGCTTATGGAGAAAAACTAATTTCAGATTTGAAATCAGCACCTAAAAATCATTCAGAATCAGTTAAAAAATCCAATGCAACAGAAAGTTGAAAAAATATTGTTCCCCAGTGTAATCTGACCAATCAGAGAGAAGAATACAATTGGCACTGCACATACAGAAAGCCACTATCAGTGCGCATCCTGTTTTGTTTGTGTACATTTTGATCGAATACGAAGTCGCAGAAATACTGCAATTTATACAATCCTAGTGCAGTTTTACCATGAATGAGCTAGCTGATATAACAAATAACCCAAGGAAAAGACAGAAGAATGAAGGAGAATGGAAGAAAAACAAGGCTAAAAGGAGATCAAATAGCAGTGAAGGTGAGTTGAAATTTTGTGTTTGATTCAGTCCTATATGTGCCATTTGGTGTTAGGGAATTGATGTGCGTGTGGCTGTATGTTGATGTGAACATGAAAATAAGAGATATTCTTGGATGTTTAATTTTCTATTGTTGAAATTAATGAAATGTAAAATTTTATCTGTAACAGTGTACTAGTGGTAGGTTATAACATTTTGTTTCTGTAATGTGTGAAGGTGAACGAGTGTGTGTGTGTGTGTGGGTGGGGGGTGTATTGTATGTTGAGAATGGCTTCTGTGTTGTAATTATTTTATTAGCATAGCACATTAAATCACCTTACATTCTTTTACAACAATGCCATTGAAGAAGTTAAAGGTGCCAAAAGGCGCTAAATCCATCATTTCAGCCAAAAGGCGCTAAATCCGAAAAAAAATTAATTTAAAAAAATATATAAAATACATGGTGTGTGCAGGATTTTTATAGCATGCATTTTTATGACCTATATTGATAGCTCTTTCATTTGCAATATAGACTTGATGACCAAATAGATTGATATGTGCGTAATTAAAAATCATTGATTTTCTCAAAATCAGTCAAAATGGATTTAGCGCCTTTTGGTTGCAAGCTCTTCATATAGACAAACAACCATTCACACTCACATTCATACCTATGGACAATTTGGAGTGGCCAATTAACCTAGCATGTTTTTGGAATGTGGGAGGAAACCGGAGTACCCAGAGAAAACCCACACATGCCCCGAGGGTGGAATTGAACTCGGGTCTCCTAGCTGTGTGGGCTGCGTGCTAACCACTCACTCACCGTGCAGCCTGTATCAAGTCAGTGTATATCAAATTAATCCAATTAATTCGAGACAGCCAAAAATGTGCTTTCGCGCTTTCATAGTTGTACAATTATAGTTTAACATACAGAAAACAATAATAATACTATATATTTTTTATTATTAATAATAATAATATAATACATATAATTATAAGAAATACATATGGATGATAAATTGAGTTTTGGTGTTTTTTCCTCTTCATTATGCATTTTTTTGGCTAATGCAACCTGTACTCCGGAATATATTGTACATAAACACAAAAAAGGCGGCACGGCGGTCGAGTGGTTAGCGCACAGACCTCACAGCTAGGAGACCAGGGTTCAATTCCACCCTCGGCCATCTCTGTGTGGAGTTTGCATGTTCTCCCCGTGCATGCGTGGGTTTTCTCTGGGTACTCCGGTTTCCTCCCACATTCCAAAAACATGCTAGGTTAATTGGCCACTCCAAATTGTCCATAGGTATGAATGTGAGTGTGAATGGTTGTTTGTCTATATGTGCCCTGTGATTGGCTGGCGACCAGTCCAGGGTGTACCCCGCCTCTCGCCCGAAGACGGCTGGGATAGGCTCCAGCACCCCCGCGACCCTCGTGAGGAAAAGCGGTAGAAAATGAATGAATGAATGAATGAATGGTTGGTTGGGCTGCACGGTGGACGTTATTGGCAATTTGCAAGTTTAATATTTGAAATGTCTAATATTTCACCAGATCTTACAAATTTGAGTCCCTTTTCTTGCACGTCAATGCGTGAAAATGAGCATAATAATACTCGTACAGCCAACAGATAGGGTTGCACGGCGGCAAGTGGTTAGCACACAGGCCACACAGCGAGGAGACCTGAGTTCAATTCATATCAGAAAAGAGGCAATAAAGTTAATCACTGTTTTCCAAAGTCAAAACTTATGTACTATGTCAAAGATATGTGGATTTTACAGTCAATTTCACAAATGCTGTGTTATTATTAGTATTAAAGTATTATTGTGTTCAGGTGATGTGATCGAAAAAGCGCCCTATTTTGGGGATAGCTGGGATAGACTCCAGCACCCCCGCGACCCTTGTGAGGAAAAGCAATAGAAAATGAATGAATGAATGAGTAAACACAAAAAAGCCACCAAGAAAGACTTTTTAAAAATATGTTTTCATCTAAAAAGGAAAACTGCAATACTACCAATTTCACCAAGTACAGAGATGTTGCCTGCATGTCCACTTGCCAGGAATTATAAAGGAAGAATTTTGGGAACTAAAAGCCGCAGCAACAGCACGCAATCACTTTGTCAGCTGTAAAAGCTCAAATGACGTGAGTCATCACAATAGCAGAGTTTCTCTTCGCTTGGGTTTCGGCCTCTCGCTGTCTTAAGCCCAGTTGGCAGAGCCGAAAGCCTCGAGGTTATCTGCCGGGATAAAAGTGAATGCTGAGCAAGTCCTGACAAAACCATTAGCTTCCGTGACCTCCAGCTCATTGCAGCAGCATCATAATTCATCCGAGTTGGGGTGGGGGTTTGTGGCATCTTTCTTTTCTTCCGTGCCGCCCTTTCATTAACATTGCACAGGGTCTGTGCAATTATTTGTTGAAGGTGTAGTGAATTAACTAATTGAACTTGTAAGCATGTTAGGTACATTGTCTTCACAACATTAATAAATCACAGGACCCTTTCAGTAATGGCTACTTTTAGCATTCGGTATTCCCAAATGTCATTCCAATTGATGATAACGTGGAACCCGTTTGAAGTCGACATCGCTCACATAAGCAGCTGTCAAGATAAGTGAAAATACTCACATATTTATTTGTGACTCCAGCCAAATATGTGTACAAACATTTATTAAAATGTAAATACAGTAAACCTCGGATATATCGGACTCGGATATATCGGAAATTCGCTCACAACGGACAGATAAAAAAAGAACCAATTTTTCTGTAATGCATTTCCAATAAAAATTCATTGCATATATCGGATTTTTTATATATTTCGCCTATTTCGGACAAAATCTCCAGTCCCATTCCAATGCATTTCCATTAAATTTCCCTCGCATATATCGGATGGCCGCATCGTGGCGCTCCGATTCGCCGAATCGTGACAGGCCGCTATACGACGTCATTTGCAGCGTTTGCAGTGTTGCCTGCGCGTCCAGGTACATTGGAAACATAGTCAAGGAAGTGCCTTTTTATAACGGATAAAATCCGATTTACGCATATACCGGATATAAATCCGATATATGCGTAAAACGGACATTTTCCGGTATACGCATATAACGGATTTTGCTTATATCGGACAAAACCAGTGGGAACAATTGAATCCGATATATCCGAGGTTTACTGTAGTATAGAAAAATAGCCACTAAACTAAAATAGTATATTGTCTTTTTTTTTAATAAAAAAAACTTCAATCTTCAGTGCAATCTCACGGTCTATGCCGCCGGGTTAGCGCCATTAGCGCTTCCATCTAACGTTCCCCACGATAAACATGGTTGATGCCGTCGTTGAAGACCTTTATACCGTCTTTTTCACCGTTCACTCCTGCTATGTAGCTTCTCAAATCCATATTTCCGCTGGCATATCCGATCATTCGACGTAGCGAAAGGATGCTAACAGATGCTAACAGCTGCTCACGATTGTCAACAATGTCGCAATTGGCGAGCAACAAACGTAATAAGATGAACATCCATAGCTGCACACTTGCTTAAAGGGGTCGCTATGGCAAACAAACAATAAGGAAGTACTGAATAAAGTACTATTAATCACTAAAAATACCACAGGAGACACGGAGCTGTCGTGACCAGCTTGTACTCGGGCAGGTGCCATCTTGAAACATGACACCTCCGCATCAAATCCAGTTTATATCGATATGAACGATATGCTTGTTTTTGTCTAGTGGTTAGCGTGCAGACCTCACAGCTAGGAGACCAGGGTTCAATTCCACCCTCGGCCATCTCTGTGTGGAGTTTGCATGTTTTCTCCGGGTACTCCGGTTTCCTCCCACATTCCAAAAAAATGCTAGGTTAATTGGCGACTCCAAATTGTCCATAGGTATGAATGTGAGTGTGAATGGTTGTTTGCCTATATGTGCCCTGTGATTGGCTGGCCACCAGTCCAGGGTGGACTCCGCCTCTCGCCCAAAGACAGCTGGGATAGGCTCCAGCACCCCAACAAAATATCGACACCCAGCCCTAGTTGTGGAAAGACCAGGTAAGAAGTTGACCGTGAAAGAAGAAAGGATCTTTGGTCCTACAGCAAAGCTTTGAAGCTAATTGCTACTTTTCCTGTTGCCCTTCCTAACGTTCTTAATTTTGAGTGATTTTGACGTGAATTTAATATCATGCTGTTTTGTGGTTGAATATGGGCTCATTATTAGTCATCTGTCAGATACACAAACACCAGACTTGATCGCCGGGACAACAGTCTTCTATCACAGGTTTGAATTCTCCCTCAACGGCCATGATAATCCCTGACACGCTCAGCTAAAAACTCAACTCTGACACCACTTCCTGATTGCCCCCTAAAGCACCAGAACACATTTACAGCAATATAAGTACAAGTCTTATTTATGTCTATGGCTTATTTCCTGTTATTAAGAATCCTATATTGGGTAATACAAGCGTAAAGGTAATGATAGGGGTGTTATATCATATCTAGAGAGCTCTAATGATGTTTTTAGATGGTTGTAAACAGGTTTTTATACACACACATACATATTTGACCAGCCGTAAATACATTGTAAAAATGTAATGATGAATTTAACAATACCGCAATCCCTCGTTTATCATGGTTAATTGGTCCCAGACCTGACAGTGATAAGTACATCAGGGCTCTACATTAAAACCAAAAATGACTTGCCCATGGGGAATCCTTAAGGTGAGAACTACTTGCCTGAATATACTGATAATTCATCAGATAATAGTACTGATGCATTGTATTTGGAGGAATGTGGTTTCCTCCAAGTTTGGAGGAAACTTGTGCTAACATGGTATGCCATACTACCTTACACATCGTAGTCGTAGTAAGTAGTGATATTTATAAGTTGTGCACCACCAATGAAACATTATTGAATAGACACATTTGTGTACTAGTAAAGTGTTTATAATCCAGAAAAAAATGCTCAATTGGTCAAACAATAATTTGTGAAGCAAAGGTGAGAAAAATACACAGAGAAATGGAAGCGCTAGATTTTGTAGCTTGTGCAAAATCAGCACTTGGTATTGGATCTAATCGGTGGTGTTTCATTGTGACCACTTCAAATTGTCACAGCAATGTGATTCACTCACCTGTGCCATCATTTGATTTGCTGCCGCTAATAAAATACTTGTTTAGGAGGCACTGGTTCATCACTTTTTGCTGTTTTCCTTCACAAGTTGTTGAAGAATTAGACCATGTTGGCAGGGACGCCATGATAGATGTTTTCTTAGTCAAACGATCACTGATTGGTTGATCGCAAACAAGAACGGGTGTGGGTAAAACGCGGACTGCGGTCTAAATAAACGATTCTGATTGGTCCATTTCAAGATTAGCAAGGATTGGTTTGCAAATTACCGCTTTTAAAAAAACTCTTGGCAGTATGGCATGCCAAAGTGCACTTGCCCGGCGGGAATATCACTGATTGGATTTACTTGCCCCAATTTTGTTTTAACTTGCCCCGGGCGACCGGTACATCATTATTGTCGAGCCCTGTACATTTCCACAAAGTGTGATTCCTTATTCATAAAATACATTTTTATGTAGTTTTGCATATAATACCTCTGTACAACATACTAAATACAGAAACAACATGAACTAACTTGTGAACTAAGTAAACAGCAGCGCAGCACCTTATTACATATAAGGAAGTCCGTCCCTTTGTGATGTCACAAAGGGGCAGTTTTACCACGCCTTCTGAAACCGAGCGTTTTGAGCCATCCCAAACTTCATTCAGGGCTCACTTCCAGATGCACTAACCTCATGATCTGAAACTTTGTCATGGTTTATTATGAGAATACAACATTCTAACTACATTTATTGGTTAGAAAAGCACAAGACAGCGTGCTTTATTAATACATACTTTAAAAACCATGATAGTGAAGCTGTGAAATTCTAAGCATGAAGTGGTGAGGCACTACTGTATATACATATTTATCCAAAAAGTTGGCCTGCTATAAGCTCATACACAAACATGGGTGCATTGCGAGAGTGTGTGTGTGTGTGTAACATGCCCGTGGGGTCAAGGGGCCTGGGTGAAAGATGGATTAATAAACAGCTGCTGTGACACGTTTCTGTGAAGAACGTCTGCAACGCCTCTTCTTCATTTGTGAACTGACCCGTGCAAGCCCTGTGTTCTATCTAGACAGCTTAAATGGGCCCCGCACTTCAAGGCTCAGAATCGTAACAAGGATGCCTCTGGTGTTGCATAAGACCGCTAAGTTTAGCCTAGCCTATCTCCTAGCATAGTAACAAGCTTTGCATTGACGCTCAGTCACATGCTGTCAAAAAAGTACATTTTGCCAAATCTGCGGTCATTTTGACATTGCTAAACACATTTACATAAAACCTGTGACACACAGGTCAAGGCAGCACTCTTTAAATTATGGTGAAGATCTGGATAAAGGTGCAGGTATAAGACTAGGGCCGGGGGCGGTAGCCATGTACAAATTTATAGTACTCAACATCCATTTTTCTGGTTTAAATTTCAAGTTCAGTCTGTACAGAACAGATAAATGAATAAATATTATCATATCATTATTATCATTATCATCATAGCATGACAGAAAATTATTGAGAAGCTGAGCCTTATGAAAATATGGGGTACTCCTTGTTTGATGTGAACGCCAAGGACTGAAGGATAAAATCAATTTATTTACTTTTTTTTCTGTAAAAATCTACATGTTATTTTTACTTTTTTTACTGTAAAATCTACATTTTATTTTCACTTTTACTGCATTTTTTAAACCATAAAATCTGCATATTATTTTCACTTTTTTATTGTAAAATCTACATTTTGTTTTTGCTTTTAACATAAAATCTGAATTTATTTTACATTTTTAACCGTAAAATCTAAATTTTATTTTTCCTTTTTTAACATAAAATCAGAATTTATTTAAATGTTTTACTGTAAAAAGTACATTTTATTTTCACTTTTTTTACTGTAAAATCTACATTTAATTTAGTTTTTCTTACTGTAAAAGCTATATTTTATTTTACATTTTTAAACGTAAAATCTACATTTTATTTTTGCTTTTTTATCATAAAATCAGAATTTCTTTTAAATGTTTTACTGTAAAAAGGACATTTTATTTTCACTTTTTAACTGTAAAATCTACATTTAATTTAGTTTTTACTGTAAAAGCTATATTTTATTTTCACTATTTTAATAAGGAAATCTACATTTTATTTATTTATTTTTACTGTAAAATTGAAATCTTATTTTCACTTTTTTACCCTAAAATCTACATTTTATTTTCATTTTATATTTAAAAGCAATATTTTTTTTCTTTTTAACTAGGAAATCTACATTTAATTTTTAATTTTTCTTACCATAAAATCGATATTCTCTTGTATTTTTTACTGAAACATTTATACTGTCAAATCAAAATCGTATTTTCAATTTTTTACCATAAAATCTACATTTTATTTTAAATTTAATATAAAATCTGAATGTATTGAAATTTTTTACTGTACCGTCAAAGCTACATTTAATTTCCCCCTTTTTTTAAACTTTGAAATCTACAATACATTTTATTTGAACCTTTTTTTAATGTTTATTTTTTACCTTAAACCCTTCACTTTATTCTCCAAAGTCTCCAAACCCGGTGACTGTCATTAGAAAAGCACACCACTCACCACACATGGTGTATTTGCCTCTTTAACAAACACAGGTGGTGGTCCTGCAGGCAGTAAAGCAGTAGCAGCAGCCTAAACATTCTTGTGTAATAACACCCAAATAAATACATCCATGAACTAAGACCGCCTTAAACACTTCAATGTGATGCTCTTATGTCATTAAATAACATGTCATTAAATAACATGACTACTTTGAGCAGATACAAACAATAGATTTCTTGTGAGGTGACGACACACAGCTAAAATGTTGCTCTAGCAAATCAGTCACTCGCAACGCCGCCATTTACTGCCATTATATCCAATGGTGTCAACATGTCACTCGCATCGAAGCCAAGCTGCAAACACACATTACCAGCACAATATATATATTGGCCAATATATTTTGGTGCCATAGAACCCATATTCAGTTTGCAATGGAACCTACTAAACATGCTTCAACATGAACAGAACTACACAGTCTAATGAGATGCAACACAAGAATTCGGCCCTTTACAAACATAACAGTGTTATCTTTGACTTGTATTTATTTTCATTAAACATACTTGTAGTTATCAGTCATGTAGAAATGCACATTTGGATTCTTTCAATTTTTTGTTTTATTTTAATTCAATTGTATTTTTAGAATGTGCTGTGGGCAGTGGCAGAGCTACAGGGGTGGCCACCTCCACCCAATGTGAGTAATGGTCTCAACCTTGGCCACCCCAATGAAACATTGGGTGTGAGCTGGCTGTGATCAAAAAAAAAAAAAAAAAGACTTGCGGGCCGCAAATGGCCCCCGATTCACGTTGTGGGCACCACTGCATTAGGATTTCAACTTTCAACTGAATTTTTTAGAATATGATGAAAAACAAATTGGTACTGGGCACCAATGGCCCACAGGTCACACTTTGGACACCACTGTACTAACCTTTTAACTTATTTGCATTCCTTGTGGCCTAAAGTAAGCATTTTCAATCATACAAATAGCGCGATGAACTAAAAATAGCTCTAATGCCTACTATATAGATGAGTATAACAGTGCCTATAGGGGTGCTATTTAATGTCTAGAGCAGGGGTCTCAAACTCAATTTACTTGGGGGCCACTGGAGCTCGGGTCTGGGTGAGACTGGGCCGCATCAGGTTTTCCAAAAAAAAAACGCATTTATTAAAAACAAAAAAATTTAAAGAACTTGACTTTGGTTCCAATTTTCTACAAGAAAAGCTCATTCCACTGTTCTCAAATATCTTACTTTTATTTTTTACACAAAATAAGATGAAAAATAAATAAACAAATCAAGAATAAAGAAAATCAATCAATCAGTAATAAATAAATAAATATAATAATAATAATAATAAAACGGCAAATAATAAAAACTTAAGAAACCACATATAGTTGGTGGGTAGACAAATTGTTTTTTTCAGATTAAAATGAACAAAGCATTATTAGAGCCCTGTAGACATGACAAAACACGACTATAGTCACATTTATACTCTTTTTATTTACAACATATTGCGAAACTGCAGGGTCTTGAGACACATGCTAACTCGCAAACTAGAGAGCTAGCGACCTAAACGGTAGCCTTCAAGTTATTTCCTTTAAACTTAAATAGCCAAAAACGTACCACTTCCACACAGATAGGGAGGAAAACTATTAGCAGTTATTTAACATGCACATTAATCAAACGTAATAATTTTTTCTGGGTACATGATACCATACAGCATCCATATCAAACTTGCGCGGGCCGCACTAACATTAAACTTTCATATCAAGGCGGGGGCCTCAAACTAGTGTCCTGCGGGCCACATTTGGCCCACGGGCCACGTGTTTGAGACCCCTGGTCTAGCGGGCTCTTAGGTTAAAAACTGTATTTAGAAGGTAGTGCGCTAACAGGTTTTCTCTGCTTATGCTACAAAACTATTTGATTTCTAAATAAGGAATACTCCTTCGTGGAAATTCACTTCCATCATGGTTGGTTGTTTATTTTTAGAATTGGATTATTAGTGACAATGGCCACAAATGGCCCCTGGGCCACAGTTCGGACATCCCTGTATTAATGTTTTTACTTTTGCTTATTACATTGCCTTCTTTGTCCACAATTTTTTAAAATTAAGTTTAAAGTCTCTAAACGGCCCGTGTGCTACATTTTGGACACCACTGACCAATGCATTGCTCTCATTACATTCTCAAGACAATTCTAATTGTTTGCAACTTTTAATGAGTGTATGAAAGTTAGCAACATTTCAATAAAGCTTCTCCTTACTTCTGCCGCGCTCCTTCATGAAGGCAATGAGCTCCTTGTAGTACTTCATCTCGTCTTCATAAGGCTGGGCCTCCACGGTGATGTTCATCTCCTCCTTCAGCTTCAGGTAGATGCCCTCCGAGAGGAAGTAGTGAGGCCGGTCGTCGTGCCTCAGGTCGTGGAAGATGACCACGGCCCGGGACGTCCAGTTGAAGTGCGTGTGCAGCATGTTGGTGAAGTCCCCCAGCTTGGTGGTGGACGGCCCGCTACGCACGATGGTCCGGTACTCGTCGCGCTTATCGAAGCCGTACGCGGGTCCTCCGGCGGTGATGAGCGGGAGTTTCCAGTGGGACGCGAACCGACCCACGGAGGCGAGAGGGTACACGCAGCCGGGGCCGAAGAACGCGTCCGGCCGGATGTAGAGCTTGGCGTCCACGGCCACCACCTGGGCTCGGCTCTCGGCGCAGGAGCCTGCCGCGGGGTCCTCGGTGCTGTAGTGGAGGATGTTGATGGAGCGGCCCAGGAGCAGCCCGTGTTTGTCGTGGAGGTCTTCGTGCGCCATGAGGATGGCGGGGAAGACGCGCGGGAGAGCCCACGGGTACTTGTGGTGGTTGTCCGGCAGCATCACCGCCACCGTGATGTTGCTCCTGCAGCCCGGAAGGAGACAGCAGGACGCGGCCAAGAACAAGCAGCATCCCAGCGCCTCCCTGATGCCCATTTCGGTCGTTCCACGGAGGCGAGTACTAGCGCACCGGTTGGAATGGAGAAACGACCGGCTGTGATCCCCCTGACAGCGAACATAAGTCTCCTTTCTGACTTGTCTTCTTCCTCCCTTTTCTTCTCAAAAGTCGCACAAAGTCGCAAGTGGCATCGTTTCAGTTGTCACAGCCATTTGCGTCCTTATGTGCGCCCAAAGTGGACTTCTCTGGTCGGCCGTGGATTCGAAGTGATGGTGTGTGTGTGTGTGTGTTGGGAGGGTGGGGGGGGGGGGGGGGGGGGGGGGTGAGAACATCTATCCAGATGACTTCAACTTCACCACACGTCACACGCTGTAAAAAGTACGTCAAATAAATTATCTTTTATTTGATTAAGCTTACTTAATCAGTGCTTACTTCTCCAATTTCATGTATTCTGACCATATCAATTATATATGGAAATATTAATAATTCATTCTAATATTGAATCTGTTACATTGGTGGATTACTTCTTTATTTTCAGTTTTTAAAAAAAACATGGCAAAGAAGTAGACCACCAAAATTAGACTGTAACAAAACTGTTTTTTAATCGAAATAATTGAATAAAAGTAAGATACCACGTGACATATTTAATATGTACACATTGTGCACACATGGACTACTTTTTGCAGCGTGGAGGAAAACACCCAAAGTGGGCGTCTGTCGCCCCCTGTCGGTGACTTCAGTACAGTTGGTCATATAGTTATTTTCTCTATCGATCAGACACCAAGTACATTTATTTAATTCATTCATTTTCTACTGCTTAGCCACACGAGGGGTACACCCTGGACTGGTCGCCAGCCAATCACAGGGCACATATAGACAAACAACCATTCACACTCACATTCATACCTATGGACAATTTGGAGTCACCAATTAACCTAGCATGTTTTTGGAATGTGGAGGAAACCGGAGTACCCGGAGAAAACCCACGCATGCACGGGGAGAACATGCAAACTCCACACAGAGATGGCCGAGGGTGGAATCGAAGTCAGGTCACCTAGCTGTGTGGCCTGCGCGCTAACCACTCAGTCACTGTGCAGCCCTATTTCATACAATTGTTTGAGAAAAATATTAACAAAACTGCCAATGGCTCTCGTTTTATCAGTATAGGAGTATTATTATGATAGTTTTCACGCATTGACATGCAAGAAAACAAACTAAAATTTGTAAGATCTGAGGATAAGCGGTAGAAAATATAAATTTTATTATAACTTAAAATATTAACCTCGCAAATTGCCCTTGCCACCATGAAAAAGTTTAGATCAGGGGTCTCAAACACATGCCAAATGTGGCCCGCAGGACACTAGTTTGAGGCCCCCGCCTTGATATGAAAGTTTAATGTTTAATGTGCGGCCCGCGCAAGTTTGATATGGATGCTGTATGGTATCATGTACCCAGAAAAAATTATTACGTTTGATTAATGTTCATGTTAAAGGTTAAATAACTGTTAATAGTTATCCTCCCTATCCGTGTGGAAGTGGTAAGTTTGTGGCTATTTAAGTTTAAAGGAAATAACTTGAAGGCTACCGTTTAGGTCGCTAGCTCTCTAGTTTGCGAGTTAGCATGTGTCTCAAGACCCTGCAGTTGCGCAATATGTTATATATATATATATATATATATATATATATATATATATATATATATATATATATATATATATATATATATATATATATATATATATATATATATATATATATATATATATATATATATATATATATATATATATATATATATATATTAAAAAGTATAAATGTGACTATAGTCGTGTTTCGTCATGTCTACAGGGCTCTAATAATGCTTTGTTAATTTTAATCTGAAAAAAATAATTTGTCTACCCACCAACTTTTTATTATTTGCCGTTTTATTATTATTATTATTATATTTATTTATTTATTTATTACTGATTGATTTTCTTTATTCTTGATTTGTTTATTTTTCATCTTATTTTGTGCAGAAAAATAAAAATTAAGATATTTGAGAACAGTGGAATGTTTTATCAGAGCTTTTAGTGTAGAAAATCGGAACCAAAGCACTGAAAAAGTTTGTATATTTTTCTGTTTTTAATAAATGCGTTTTGTTTGTTTTTTGGAAAACCTGATGCGGCCCAGCCTTGCCCAGACCCTAGCACCAGTGGCCCCCAGGTAAATTGAGTTTGAGACCCCTGGTTTAGATCCATGATTGAAAACAAACAGGAAGTCAGCCATTTTGGTTTGGTGCGAAAAACCGGATGTTGGATTTTGACAAACCCTTTCTATTTATTTATTTATTCCGGCTGGTAAATTAATTGCATAGTAATTGCTTTAGTATAAACAAACTGCAATAAACTGCTAATATTGCATCAGATTTTGTGAGTACGGTTTGTTTCACGGACCAAAAACCTTTAAATATAGCATGTGCATTCATTCATTCATTCATTCATACTCACCAACGCAGGTACTCTGAATAAACCCTTTAATTCCAGGTCCGGTTGTGGTGACAAACATTGGATGAGCTAGTGGCCCATATGTAACATGTAATGTTGATCCCAATCACAATAGCAATACTGTGACTAGCCCTTACATTTAGTTTAAAGCCCTTCAAAAACATATACAATTTGAATGTAACCCCTACTGTACTCTCACACTCTTTTTCCTGGTCCTGTTTGCATCCCAAATGTGTTGAATTCAATGTAAATGATTTCCCCAAAGCACGTTTGTTACCCTGATGATGCCAAGTGCAGACTTTTGGTTTTAAAAGGCAACAACTTCATCTGACTGTCCATCCTCGGGCCTCGTTCCTCACTCTTTCAGCCAGCTGAGCAGCTGAGGGGTGTAGTAGGTGATGATAATGTCAGCACCTTCACAAAATAGGGCGGGAAAATCAATATGCAATGCAGAGGTGACCAAAGTTTCATTTTGATACATTTTATACATTCACCCTTCGTGTTTTGACATATTTTGTGTTCGCATCTCATCTTAAAAACTGTTTATCTCAACCAATCAATGCAGGCTTACCTTTCCACTCTTCCTATGTAACCAAATGGATGCCAATGCTTTATTTGATTGATGATGATCTTTTTGTGCGTCATGATTACTTTTACTTTGAAAGCAGATGCCTTCCGCACCCAAAGTGCATACAAATCATGAAAAATAACATGGTGGCACAATGACATACATTATCTTTCATAAATCTTGTTTTACTTGATAGATTTTCACCAGTTTAAAATCTGCATGTTCATCTGTGTGGCTGCGTCGTCATGCTACCCCACCTATTATGCTAGGCCTGCTTAGACCACGAATACAAGGTTGTTGACGTCTGAGAGTTAAAGATTGTACCACTGATCCAATGCCAATGTAAAAATGGTCAGAGCACTTGTTCAGGATATTGAGCCTTCCTGTACGCTGTGCTAGCATGATGTTAGCATGCTAATGTTAGCATACAAGCAGTGTATGCTATTTTCATGTATACGTATACAACACTTACCACTATCATGCTAGGTTTTAGCATGCTAATATTATCATAAGAGCATTTTTAGCATGCTAATGTAACCATGTTAGCATTGCTACCATGCTAAAATTTGCATAGTAGCATTTTAAGCCATTTTCATAGGTAGATACTATTATGCTGGTTGTTAGCATGCTAACAATAGCAAGTTGGCACATCGAGCATACTGCATTTTTAATGACTTCCAGGAATATGAACTTGGAAGCAACTGCGCAAACACGGTGTTAGCATGCTAACATTATTGCAGTAAATTTTTTAGCATTTTCAGAGGTAGGCTATTATGGTGGGTGTTAGAATGCTAATGTTAGCATGTTAATATTTTGAGCATTCTCTAAGTCATTCAAACCCTTCCATGGTTTTCATGGTTAAGACATTTAAATATGTAGATAAAATAATTGTAGGACTAATATTTATCATGTAAATCTCAATCTCAGCGGGCCGCACATTGGACACCTCTGCCTTACAGTGAGTCATGTGTTTCATTAAATTCATAAAAGTTGCTATATGAAAACATTTAGCCAAGAATTTTAACACAAGCGCACACATGCATTCTATGCAGAGATCATTCATTCATTCATTCATTTTTTACCGCTTTTTCCTCACTAGGGTCGCGGGTGGTGCTGGAGCTTATCCCAGCTGTCTTCGGGCGAGAGGCGGGGTACACCCTGGACTGGTCGCCATGCAGAGATCATAATGACAGAAATAACTAATTTATATATATTAAATAAAACTATTTTTTTCAGCATAACCACAGTTTATTTACTGTAGAGCAGTGTTTCCCAACCTTGATTATATTTTTCATCCGGGAACATTACCTCCTAAAACCTCCAAGATCGGAAATATGTTTCTTAATGACTCTTACTTTCATTCATGATGCTCACCTGCCCTGCGGAAAGCAGTCATAGCCTCCATCACAGCAGCTCGCAAGTCAAACGCACCAGCTTGTGCTCCGTGCCACATCATGGCAAACTCCCCCGACACGTTGTACACAGCCAGTGGATGCATGGGGAACTGAGTAAAGACAATAAAAAAAAAACATTTTACAAATATATATATATATATATATATACAAATATTGTATATACAAATGTAGGGACAATTTAGAGTCTAACATGCACTTTTATGGGCTGTGGGAGGAAGCTGCAGTACCCAGAGAGATTCGAACCCTCCATGAACATCTCAGACATCATTAGTACAAACCTTGTCCTTGACATCTCTGACAATGTCCAGATATGGCAGACCTGGTTTCACCATCAGCATATCAGCCCCTTCTTTCACATCTCGCTCCTGAGACACACAACACAGGGAGCACTAAACAAACCGGCACCTGTAACTCGTAAATGTATAAACATACATTTAAATACATTTACCACAGCTCGAAGTGCAAGCCCTCTCGCTCCAGGCGGGAGCTGATAGCAGCGTCTGTCCCCAAAAGCTGGCTTGGACTGTGCAGCATCTCTGCAAAGGTACCACAGAAAGTTTCAGTATCTAGTAAACACTAAAGCCCCTTTAATACACTTCAAGAAGCGTCCACACCTCCCGTATAGCTTGAGATCTAACAGTAGATATGCAGAAAAGTGTATTTCATTGATGGCATTTTGCATGCACTGAAATACTGTGATGAGATCCTGAGGCCCATTGTGACATCACAACATGTTGCAGCATCACAGCCAACATGTCACTTGTGTGTAATAGGGAAAGAGGGAAAAGGCTCAAATGACTTTCACGTACCTGAAAGGACCATAATAACAGGAGGCAAACTTTGCACTGTAGCTCAGCACTGACACCTAGAGATCATAAAAACATATTGTTTGGATACATCACATTGATCGGTACTACAGTGGAACCCGCTTAGGTTGCAACATACAAAAAGGAATAATAATTTCTTTGAAATCGGTCAGTTTATGTCAACACGTGTTGGGAGTGTTGTCCACATTCCCATTATCAAGAAGCAGCGTCTAGATTTTTGGTTGTGTTGCTAATCGCATAAACGGGTTCCACTGTACACATGCTGCTCGGAACATACAGTACAGAAACTGGGATGGTTCTTGCAAGATTATACTGCGGGGGTGTCCAAAGAGCAGCCTGGGGGCTATTTGCGACCCGAAACTGTTTTTTTTATTGGCTCGTGGCACATAAAATAATATAATTTAATATGAAAAAGTCGATATGGAAAAATCAGCAGTGGTTTTACAAAAATCTGCGGAAAAAGTGATAATATTACGAGAATATTGTTAAAAATAATGTCACTTCAGAAGTATAAAGATGAAAAATTATAGAAAAAATACATAATTTTATTAAAGTCGTAATATTATAACAAACAAAAAATGAATTTTTGGAAAATTAGGTTGCGGAATGAAGTTACCACAATAAAGTCAAAATATGAGATAAAGTCCAGAATAAATTGAAAGTTGAAATAATAAAAAAAACAGCAGCAGAAATGAACAGCTGTAATTTTACTTAATTAGGTTGCAGAATAAAGTTACTAAAATAAAGTTAAAATATGAGCTAAAGTCCAGAGTAAATTGAAAGTTGAAATAATAAAAAAACAGCAGCAGAAATGAACAGCTGTAATTTTACACAATATAATTACATAAAATAGATATATGAAAAACGACCAAAACAATGAGTGAAATTGTAATTTTTGGAAAATTGTTTGGGGAAAAAAAGTTTCAATATTACGGCAATATTATGGAAATAAAGTCCTAATATTACAAAAAGAAAATGTACAAATATTATTTCATAAGAAAGTGGAATATTTGGAAAATACAAAAATAAAAACGGGGCGAAAAAGAGCAAACGGCATCGCATATCTAAAATTATCGTCAAAGTGACCTTCTCATTCTTTTATTTTCAGTGTGTGGCCCTCGCTGGACACCCCTGCGCTACACCAAGATTTGTGTTTCTATTGCAAGAGGTTGTCAAACAGTCTCCCATACTTCATAGATGCTTTTAAGCTGAAGAACATGGTTGAAGTTAGCTATTTCACTTGTTCCTACTTACCTTATTTCCCAAACCATTAGCCAGCAGAGCTTGTTTTATTGCTCCGACCCTGCCGTCCATCATATCAGAGGGCGCAATTATGTGACAACCTGCAACAAAACATGAACATGTGACTTTCTTAGAGGGCTTAATTAACAGATAAAGCATCTGATATTTCCTCTATTTTACACTACATTTTCTTTTATGATAATGTCTGTCAGGCAATGCGGTCAAATGTTCTCTAGCCCATGGTGTGGAATCGTGATGAGAATCCTAACCCTAACAAAACTCCCCACATTTACCAGCTCTGGCGTAGGCCAGCGCCACTTCTGCCAGTCTCAAACAGCTGGCATCATTGTTCAGAGAACCATCTTCATTGAGGATACCTAGAAGACACACACATACTCTATATAAAACAAATGCACTTTTATTAGGTGCAAAAATATGCCTATTAACTCGGCTGTAGTTTACGACATTATACGTATATACAGACCATAGAGTGGTATGAAAAAATGACATGCACAATGCTGCAGAGCCAAGAAGGTCAATCATATGAGGAAACACTCACCACAGTGTCCATGGGATGTGTAGGGACACAAGCAGACATCACACGCCACCAGCAGGTCTGGGAACAAAGATCTCACCTTCTTCACCGCTGTGACGGCCGGTGTGTCGTCTGTGTCTGCTCCTGACCCTCTGTCATCCTAATTAACAAAACACCAGCATCTAACTTATCTTAATGAGCAGATTCTTTGACCTGCACTGTAACAGATGGCGTAGCATCAACCATCAAGCGCTCCCTCATATTTTAATACCAACATCATCAATGTAGATTTTTTTTATATGCTACAAAAAAAACTTTATTTGGATATTACAAAAGGTTGAAGTATATTTTGAAGTTACAGTACATACCTTTGCTATTTGTGCAGGCACCCCAAAGATCAGCACACATTTCAAGCCGTTCTCTACAAGTGGTCGCAGCATCCCTTCCAGTTTGTTTACCCCATATCTAAGAAAGACAATTACAAACGATACATGAGTGAACATCATCGTTTTGATCACTTTTTTGGTTGTTTTATTTCGTGTGTGTTGTACATCACACACAAGGGCAGAGTTTGAGGGTTTCAGTGCAATGCTTAAAAGGCACCTCAGCAGCACTCATGCAGTAAATGAGCCTCTCTCTATTTGCAATTTAAGTATGTACAGACTTGTATACACCAGGGGGGTCTAAGGTGTTGCCCATTTAAAAAATATAATTTAAGAAGAAATTCAAAAAATGAACAAAATAAAATGTAGTATAAAGTCAAAATATTAAAGCTAAAATCTCTGTGTGGGGTTTGCATGTCCTCCGGCTTCCACCCACATTCCAAAAACATGCTAGGTTAATTGGAGACTCCAAATTGTCCATAGGTATGAATGTGAGTGTGAATGGTTGTTTGTCTATATGTGCCCTGTGATTGGCTGGCGACCAGTCCAGGGTGTTCCCCGCCTCTCGCCCAAAGACAGCTGGGATAGGCTCCAGGGTCACGCGACCCTCGTGAGGATAAGTGGTAGAAAAAGAATGAATGATAATAAAGTCATAACATTATGAAAAGAAAACTAGATTATTTAAGAAAAAAGTTAGAATATTTGAAAAATGTAAAAAAAAAACCATCAATAAAGGAGAAGTTCATACTAACAATACGCTTTTTCACCTACATAGAAATGCTGAGATGCAACTCTTCATTGAAATATCAAAGTGACCCTTGCTCCTTTTATTTTTGGACATGCCTAATATACAATACGGGGTGGGGGGTGTTTGTGGTGGCAATCAACAGTCTGCTCTGCTGGGTGCTAAGTGGACCGCCCTCCGGGTGTTCATGTGTGTCTTTGACTTCTAGATCCTAGCTCTGGGGGGCCTGCTTGGTGCTGGGTATTTTGGCGCTGGGGCGTGGTTGTGTTCCCCTGCCCCCATCCGCCCCAGGGGGCTGCCTGCAATCATAAACTTGTACAGTAGAAGCATACCTGACTCAATTGCTGTTTAGCAAATCTGTTCTGTTGAAATGAACATACGACAAATCTGTTATGGGAAAATAAACATACAGTCCACACGTATTGCATGATTAACCTGCCCAAGGAGGCCTTTTGGAAAATGAATAACGACAATCCAATCTGTTCTGGCAAAATCTACATACAGCAAATCTACTGTGAAAAAATAAACATACAGTTCACACATACTGCATAGCTAACCTGCCAAACAGGAACGGTTGGAAAAATACTCAAATACTCAAAACTTAGCATTTTGTCAAGGCAGAACACAGCTCTTGTATTGGTCCTCATTTTTTATTGTTATTAATTATGTCAATTAAAAATGACTAAAAGCTACAGGTGAAAAAGCACTCTAAATTACACAAAAACAATGGTTATAGTGATATAAATACGACTACTAGTACTAAACTACAGCAATTTAACCAGTATCACGTATGAATGTGTAACGATGCTCGGCTTATCTCAGTCCAGAGCCAGTATTTGGTGCTGGAGCCACCCTGACTCGAGAGTTTTTATCTAGGGACAACACCCTCCGTAACAGTTGCTGTTTTTGTTCACACGTTTCCTTTATCAGCAGGAAAGGTTTGTGTCATTTAGCCAGGAAAGAATGCTTAAATTTGGATATTTTTCTCTTACCTGGCTTGTCCCGGCAGGCTAGCAATGGGCTCCACTGCATCAACATTGTCTCTGTAGGGGAGTGGCAAGCAGCAAGTCACAAATAATATCATTTCATTCATTCACTTTTAACATACATTTAATTTTAATTTGAAATCGTCACTCACGTTATAAAAATAGGGTAGATCAGACTTTCCGCTCTTAAATCTGTGGCACAGGTTTGCCAGTGTCTGAGCGTCGGGTGGAAGTAGCCGCTGTGGATGATGGACTGCACCGGCGTCTGCATCTTGGCACTGAGACACACAAAATAGAGGAATGAGGACAGAGTACAGGACACGCTCTGAATGCCTCCACCAAGAGGGTCCCAAAAAAAACAACTCACTCACAAACACCATTGTGCTTCATTTTAGCTCAGGCACCGTTAAAACTGAGCAAGCATGCGTGATGATGCTTTTCCAAACAATGGCTACCCATGCAGCTGGAGTTACACATTTAATAACCACTATTACCACATTTGTAAAAAGACTTTACTTGTTTGTTTTGTCTTACCAACAAAAAAGCAACCAAAAGTTAGTCAGGTCATTGAAAATATTGATAACAAGTGTTGTATTGATACTAGCATGATGATATGAATATTTTACAGTTCTCTTCGTTGTTAATTTTCACAAATATGTTTTTTATTGTGTCGTTCATACGCTATATTTATATATTGTATATATTATACAAATAATTCCAATACATAATATTTACATGGTATCGGATCGATATCGACATATGCTGCATCACCCATACTTAGTAATGCAGAAATAGACTTGTTTGAATCAGTATTAAAAGGCACATACGTCAGGTAGTTAAGTCATTTTAGGAACAAACACACAACTCTGGATCCACTCAACTCATTCTAGCTAGGTTAGTAACAATGTTTAAATACAAGGTATTAGTTCTACGGAACATGAAAAGCAGGCTTGGGTGTGTTTGAGAAAATCCGCTAAAACTCATCTCATTGGTCACCTTGGCTGGGAGAACATACAATATGTCAACGAAACATGAGAAGTAAAAATGACAACAAACTAACCCAAAATGTTTGTCCAATTAACTCCAAAAGAAGCAAGTTAAAGCAGCAGTGAATGTACATGAAAGTGTAATTACCTGGAGAAACCGTGCAGGTCTGACTTCTTTGGCTCACAGGCGGGTTATCTTCGATGGTTAGCAGCCCGACTGGAGATAATGCACAAGTTGTCACTATCGCCACCTAGCGACTAGGTTGAAAAACTACAGAATGTAAATATACGCCCTAAATTACTCTGCGCCCTAACTGTTATTATATTATATATACACGATACTTGTACCATTTCGCAATGTAAGATAATAAATCAAATGTAAGATAATAACGGCATATCCACTATGACTGAAAATTGAGTAGTCATTTCCGCATTTCGGCCACCGTACTTTGAAACTGTGATCTCGCGATAGTTGTGGAACGGCGAGAAGAAAACGACTACGCTATTTAGCTTTGTGTTTTGCCGTTATCGAATTTCACTCAATGGAGGAAAAGGCACTGGAATCCCATTGTGGTACAGTAATGTGGCATCACTAAACTACATTTTAATATCCGTGTCAAAGCATGCGTTGTATGAGATAGTCGTTTGACTGTCCCGTCTCTCGCCTGTCTTACTTAGCTTGCTAGCCGTACACTGTTATAGCTTGGCTTTGGGACTGTGTGCTAGCGTCGTCGATGCGAATATTTAAATGTGTATCATTTTGTTTACTCACTCGACCAATACTATCAAAGCTAATTGCACGCATGATTCACATTTACCAGCAGAAATCAGGATATGAGAATGTCAGCGAGAACAATCTGCTACATTTCGCTGTTTCTCACTGGAAATGATTGAAGGCCATTCCTTCCTAAACTACGTTTTGTGCTCTTTTTGTTTTCTCTTCTAGTCAGCCCAACCTGAAATCGGGGCTACATCGGGCATTCATCTGTGTTGTCACCCTCCTGAGAATGGACTCAAAAATGTAGCCCCTACAAATAAAAGGGGCTCATTTGAGATTCTTCATCTTACCTGAATGGAACTGTGAACCCGTCACCCTAACCAGGGTTTGCCAAGCCATCCTTCAGCAGTCCATCTGCGATTGACCATCCAGATTATTTTGCCATGCTGTTCTCTCTGCGTGAACTTGTCCAGTGGCTGGGCTTTGCCACCTTTGAACTCTTCCTCCACCTGCTAGCTTTTCTGGTCTTCAGCATGCTGGTTGCCTTGCGAGCCGACATGTTCACACCGACCCTCAGCTGGTGGCTGGTCTTCGTCCCCCTCTTTGCCGCCGACGGTCTCAGCACCTACTTCACTGCCATCGTGTCCACCCGGCTCTACCAGGAGAACGAGAAGCGTCTCGCTGTCCTGCGGCTCCTCTGGGTGCTGACGGTGCTCAGCCTGAAGCTAGTGTGTGAGGTTCTGCTGTGCCAGAAGTTGGCGGAGCAGGAGCAAGCCAGAGACCTTTGGTTCGGCCTTATTGTCTCGCCACTGTTTATTCTTCTGCAGCTGCTAATGATACGAGCGTGCCGGGTCAACTGAAGAGGTGATTATATGTTCTTGACATTTAACAGGCGCTTTTTCCTCATCTGCCATTGGAGATTTAGACTCAAGTGATGGTATTAATGTTTCTTTTTGGCTCATTGTCACCTCTGCGGGTCGAAACGTGGGCATGCATACATTTTACCCCTGTGTTCTTTGGCTTTTACATCATTTTATATGAAGAAACATTTTGTCTGTGTTTTAGACATATTCCAAATAGTTCAAAAACGCTTTGAATGGTGACAAGAGCCATAGATTGTCAGAGCAATAACGTGTATGTGTGCGCGAGAATGTGGGACACATCAGTGCCTCTTTGTGCAGTCAGTGATGGACAATGAGCCTGGAGGAATATTATTACCACAGTTAGGTTTTAAAATGCACACGTGCACAAAACACATTGTGTTATCGGAATTACAGAAATTTAACAGGAATTTGAAGCAAGCCTGTGTCCTCCAAAGGCATTCTAGGTTGTGTCATTTTTGGCTACCGCCCAGAAATGAATTGCGCACATAAATATATCTGAAACTAAGCTGGAAATTTAGAAGTGCACATCGTGTGTTTGTCTTCTGCTGTGCACCTGCAAAATTTTAAGCCTCATTCCCTATGTGAAATATTATGTATTGTGTGTATATGTTGTGTTTGGGAAAGAAGTCCACATTGATTTATATTGTTTTTTTTTTATCACGGCATCGTTACTGTATGTATATACTGTGTAAATAAACCAGTATTTATGTCATGCGTCATTGATGAATACTGAAAAGTACAGAGCTATTTCCTGTTTTAGCCACGAGAGGGCGCGAGAGCCTCACCGGTGTGAAACAACATTCTGGTCATCCATCTTAACTCCTTATCACTTCCAGGCAAATTTTCTTCAGTCAACTTAGTGGTAATTTGGGTATTAAAATGGGGACAGCATGCAGATACAAAAAAAAGGCCATAAAGGCATTGGTGATAAATATGAGGACCAGTTGTCCTCAAGGTGGTGATTCATGTGCTCAAACCCTTTCGTTACTTTATCATCATTATTGTCGACAGGTAAATGAATGAATCGTCACAGATCCCAGACTACTTACAAACCATTTTATATCAACACCAAATGTGTTTTTATTGTTTTTTTTTTTTACTGGGAGAGGTCAGGTGAACATGAACGCCACACTGTTTGATTGACAGGTCTTATTGGCCCAGTCAACAATAGAAGCGGGAGTGGTTTGCACCACTCTTACGAAATGGGTGTGTCTGCAGGACCAAATAGCCAATCGGGAGGCGAATAGGACCATAGAACCTCGAAGTCGCAAGAGGCAGGGCGGCGTTCAGGGGGCCGGGCAAGAAACTGAGCTACGGAAGAAAAAAAAAAGAGGGTATAAAGATGTATGGGGCCGCACGGTGAACAGTACTGCAGGTACGGTCGCACACAGGTTACGTAGCCGCACCGGGCCGCGGCAAGACCCCGACACCGCTTCCTCTCACCAACCACAATGTCTGGCGTAGGAGAGGTAGGGCTCGTCCGTAAAGACGCCGGGCAAGAGAACCCGAGGATGCCGGCCTGGAAGCGAGAGATCTTGGAGAGGAGGAAAGCGAAGAGCGGCGGCTCCGGGGTAGCCGCTGGTGCCACGGACGACGGCGGAGGTGGGAGTCCCAAACGTGTTAACGGAGAGCAGACGTTTAACGGCAGCAACAGCGGCGGACCCAGTCGAGACGACACGGGTCGGAACTACACCGTCACGACGGCGAGAAACAAAGAAGCAAGACCGGCTGCCGCAGAGGAGACGACGCGAAGTCATGATGACGGACAGGAGAGCTTGGTGCTACGTGAGAGTCTCGGCCCGTTGGAAGAGAACCCATTTATCAAGCTGGAGAAGGAGCGGAGGAGACGACAGGACCGGGAAAACGCCGCTCGTCCCATCCAGCACATCTTGGAACTATACGGTAACGTCCCGGGTATACGGACTATCAGAGCGGAGAATATTATCATCATCGAGTCGGATCCCGATTACATTTCTGAACGAGAAGAGGTAAAAAGTCCAGTTTGGCAGCAAAACTGTTATTGCTCAATGAATGACCTCTTGGATAGGAGATGCAATGCTGTAACGGAGATAAGAGCTAAGGAAGTGGTTATTTATGACACCACGTTGAGCAAGAGTGAGGAGAACCTGAGTACCCTTGGTCGCACCAATCACAAAGACCCGTCATCATATGACGCCGGCGAAGGTCAAGGTATGGTGAGCCGTATCCTGCAGAAGTTTGACAGCAACTACGGGAAGCTGCAGAAAAAGTCTCACAGCACAGAGAACCTGCTGGACTTGGACGGAAGTGTCAGCAGAAGGCCGAGAACCTGGGCCAAGCCACAGCTGGATCTGGTGCCAAAGTCCAAAGCGGAACGGGCCGATACCGTGGGCAGAAGGCAGGCATCATCACCTGTCTCCCAGAGTTCTTCCAAGCCTAAATCCCATTTTCCAGTATTTGAGCCAAGCAGCCCTCAACATCTCACAGAAGCTCCAATGTCCACAACTTCCTTCCGCCAACGGCTTGAAGATAGCGGAGGTCATGGTGCAGCTGTCGCTTCTAGAGATGAACCAGATAAGGTACACAAGGTGGATCCTGATGTGCTTCTCAACTCCAAGGTGCCATCATCTTTGCAGGCATGTGACACGCATCCCGAGTCCTTTTCATCTAAGGTTCTGCGTACGTCGCCTGATTTTGAGATCCGTGCCTCGCCTAAGCCGGACCTCTCCCAAATTCCCGACAGTGATACGCAGGCACGAGCCTTGGCGAATCTGCGACTGCGGTCCAAAAACTCCTTCACGGTGATTCCCAAACGACGTCTTACTGCTTCACCTGACACCGCCCACTCAGCGTCGGCTACGCCGGCACTCCCGGCTAAAACGTCACCTTCTCACCAAGTGGCAGAGCAGTCGGCGACAGGAGTGCCATCTTCTCCCGTATCCTCACCTGCTATGATGCTCCAAAAACTGAAGGAGGCAAAAACGGAAGTGGTGAGGCCATCAAAGCCCCCAGCGCCTCCTCCTGTTGCCACAAGCCCAACGCCCCCTCCAACCTCTGTGTCTCCTGCTGCTCCTCCTACTTTGTCTTCTTCAGCGGCCCCATCATCACCCCCCGTCTCTCCGGACCCCTTGCCGCCCTCCCCGACTGAAGCCCCCATCCCCGCAGATCATCTCCCAGTAACAAACATAGACGACATTGTGGATGTGGATCACCCTCATCGTGCCCCGACTTATAGCCCCATGGTGCAGAGGCGAAAGGGGAACACATTCACTGTGGTGCCTAAACGTAAGGCGGAGGGTGAGACCCAGCCCGGTTCACCTGAGCCCCAGCAGGAAACCTCAACGGACACGTCACCCGGGTCCACGCCCCCTCAGGCCCCGTACAGTCAGCTGGGCTCCCTGCTGAAGAAACGCTATCCTGCTGTGGAGGAGATTGAAGTCATCGGCGGGTACCTTTCCCTTGGAAAGTCCTGCCTGGCCAAGACGGGCACCCTGGGCAAGAAGGTAAGACGTAAATATGTATGAACATCATCTCGGTGTACACATTCTGACATCACAAGACCGAGACCCACGCCTATTAGTTGACAACAGCACATCACCATAGCAACACATCAAACTGGCTGTTCTCACAGGGAAGTGGCTGCCGAGCTTAGGATGTGATTACATTTTCATTTTACTTGTATTGTTTTCCCAACAAACTTACATTGAAATCAGAAGTGAAGGTGCCGAGCAGAAATTTGAGCGTACAAATATTGTATCATTTTGTTGTTTGACAACAAAAAAACTAAACTCCAACTGCTTGCAGTACAAATATTCTATCAAAATTGACAGAACAAATCCACCATGCTATTTAACGTAATGTAATTTTTAAAATTAAACATTTAATACGGTGGTCGAGTGGTTAGCGCGCAGACCTCACAGCTCTGAGACCCGAGTTCAATCCCACCCTCGGCCATGTCTGTGTGGAGTTTGCATGTTCTCCCCGTGCATGCGTGGGTTTTCTCCGGGTACTCCGGTTTCCTCCCACATTCCAAAAACATGCTAGGTTAATTGGCCACTCCAAATTGTCCATAGGTATGAATGTGAGTGTGAATGGTTGTTTGTCTATATGTGCCCTGGGAATGCTGGCCACCAGTCCAGGGTGTACCCCGCCTCTCGCCCCAAGACAGCTGGGATAGGCTCCAGCACCCCCGCAACCCTCGTGAGGAAAAAGCGGTAGAGAATGAATGAATGAATAACAATAATACAATTTTAAAATATATTAAATGGTCTTTTTTGTGTTTATTTGTATTATTTTCAGGCTTTTGTGGGCCACATAAAAGATCTGGCGGGCTGAAACATTGAACAGTCGGACTTGTGCATCCTGAAAGTTTCGGGATGTCCGATAATTATTATCAGTTGATATCGGTATCTGATTTTTTTCCCCATCATGAAAACCGATCTAAAAAAAAATCCAGTATACAACAATGTGTTCATTCCACCCCTTGAGAGATGTCATGTTACACATATTGGTATTGGCTGATATCGGTATCGTTATTGGACAATATCAGCATATCGATTTCCAGCGTGGGTTTTCTCCGGGTACTCCGGTTTCCTCCCACATTCCAAAAACATGCTAGGTTAATTAGCGACTCCAAATTGTCCATAGGTATGAATGTGAGTGTGAATGGTTGTTTGTCTATATGTGCCCTGTGATTGGCTGGCGACCAGTCCAGGGTGTACCCCGCCTCTCGCTCCGAGACAGCTGGGATAGGCTCCAGCACCCCTGCGACCCTCATGAGGATAAGCGGTAGAAAATGAATGAATGAATGAAACATTTAAAACATAAAATGAATAACAATAATACAATTTTAAAATATATTAAATTGTCTTTTTTGTGTTTCTTTGTATTATTTCCAGGCTTTTGTGGGCCACATAAAAAGATCTGATTTTTTTTCCCCCATGAAAACCGATCTAAAAAAAAAATCCAGTATACAACGCATGTGTTCATTCTACCCCTTGAGAGATGTCAAGTTACATATCGGTATTGGTATTGGACAATATCGGCATATCGATTTCCAGCAAAAAAGCCAATATCGACCACCCCTAGTTGTAGTACATTTTAAGTGTTTTCCATCAATGAATTTGTATCACCACAAATGTGGAGTGTGGAGTTACTTCAGTCAAACACATTATAATGGGACTGTCTGTGAAAGTAGCTTGTTTTTTAAACTTTGTACAGTAGGTGGCAGTAATGCTGCTTTATAACAAAGCTCATACATACCTGGTATGGCAGCATCCCTCGTGCTCCGTCTTATTATTTTTTAGCAAGTATTCAGATTCCTCTAAATAGTTTTTTTGCTTATCATGTTTTGTCGCTTCTGTCTTACAGCGTCCATTACAATTAAGTGTACATATGTCATTGCCGTTTATGCAAACAATGACAAATATGTAATTTACTTCTCCCTCTCTGTCCCACCACCACAAATAGATATTTCGACCTGGTCACTGGAGAACGGAGGATCAAACCAGCAACTTTTTGGTTGAACATTAGTGTTTCCCACAATCTGGGAACCAGAATGAAGATTCATTCTGAAGTCTCCCGACCCAAATGTTGCTGGTTCGATCCTCCGTCCTCTAGACTTTCCTCAAGTGAAAGTCCATATTTGCGAGTGTTGCACCACATCACCCATTTCTGAGTGCAATTTCTGGGAGCTATTTTTCTGTGCTGCTGTGATAGCTAGAACTTTATCTGTGAGCCATTTATTTTGCTCAAGGTATTGTTAGGAATAATCTTCTTAAAGGAAGCCGTTCAGGTTTCTTTGGGATCTAAATTTAGAAGCAGAGAAGATTCGCTTGTTGAGTTCACGTCTTCCCCGTGCACCCGCCACTTTTACTTGGACCACGTTGTGTTTTTTACAACCAAGCACACAACAATACCGTCCCTTGATTGATGAGGCTTGTCTGTGGGAGATCATTCAGATCCCACTCACCCTTTGTTCCTGAGTGCAGAAAGGTGTGTCTACGAGCCGTGCACAGCACTTTGGCTCAGGGCCTTGCTAAAGCATGACACTATGAGCTATTGCCATAAAAATTCTGCTTCCAGGAAGTGTACCGCTTTCAGGCAGAAGCTGTTTGGATTCCTGTGTAGTGAGGAACTTGGGTATGTAGTGAGGAACAATAATGGACATTATTGTTGAAAAGGCTCAAAACAAGATGCAGTTTTGGTATGCATTTGCAGTAGTTACATCATTTTACTAATTCATTGTCTGCAAATAGTTGTACATAGGTCGATGTCTCAGCCTCTCAGACGTTGGCCTGCTTTAGCATTTCCTTGACCTGGCATGCTCTAATCCTTTGCTTTCCAAAGCCAGCGTCTTACGAGCAGGGCAAATAAACACAACCCACTCACTGAAGCTAATTTGTTTTGCCTGCTCCTCAAAGCTCATCATAAAAACAATATTTGTTGTTTTACCTGGCAGAATGTTGCACAATGATTTCTACCACACACCCTCGGTCATCAGCAAAATACAAAAATGTAATAAAATAATACATAACAATCTATTTCTGGATTGTTGGTTATGGGTTGCCATGATACATGTGCAAATCTAGTTATTAGTGTCAAAATTTCAGCTTTTATATTTTTTTTGTTTTGTTCTTTTCCTACAATTTGCTACAGACCAATAAAAACGAGGCTCTGTTCACACATGGCCTCCAAGACACACTTTTGACACCCCTTATTTAAATATAAAAAACGATGAAGCTGTCTTCACAGCGCCAGGGCTGCAACTAATAATAATTATATTATATTATATTATATTATTCATTCATTCATTTTCTACCGCTTTTTCCTCACGAGGGTCGCGGGGGTGCTGGAGCCTATCCCAGCTGTCTTTGGGCGAGAGGCAGGGTACACCCTGGACTGGTCGCCAGCCAATCACAGGGCACATATAGACAAACAACCATTCACACTCACATTCATACCTATGGACAATTTGGAGTTTCCAATTAACCTAGCATGTTTTTGGAATGTGGGAGGAAACCGGAGTACCCGGAGAAAACCCACGCATGCACGGGGAGAACATGCAAACTCCACACAGAGATGGCTGAGGGTGGAATCGAACCCTGGTCCTCCTAGCTGTGAGGTCTGCGCGCTAACCACTCGACGGCCGTGCCGCTATATTATATTATATTATATCATATATGATATAATTATTATATTACATTATATTATTATTATATCATTAATAACCAATTAATCAGTAAGTTATTTTTTTGTTTAATCTGATTTTTTACAAAAATAAATAAATAAATAGGAGATTTGAACTGACACCACTTCAAGCCACTTGAATATTCTGTTAAATTAATGTTAAATTATTCAAAAAAAATCTAAATGTTTGTAAAACAATAAATGTACACAATAATACAATTGTGATCATTTTCTTAGTCGATTAATCTGATTAATCTGAATTTGTTTGTTTTGAGAGGCTGAAATCAGAGGATATTTAATTGGGTAATTGATTAACCACTGATTAATCGATTTAATTGTTGCAGCTCTAGTGAACACTATTGCTAATCATGACTCTCGGTAGTCAAAGGCTGGGCTGCACGCTTATGAAGTTGTTCCGCACGCCTCCACACCTCACCTTTCACAGGGGTGTTATTGCACACTCCCCGGGCTTGTGGAGGTGCCCTGCATGGCTGGATCTTTGCACTTGCATCCTTTTGATTACAGAGTAAATGCATGACGCAAGAAATGCTTCCCTTCGTTCACTAGCTGCGACGCATACTTAAACCTAGTTTGGTTCATATTTATTCGTGGCGTGGTTAATAGGTTCTAGACCAGATTGTTCCGATACCAAGTAAGTGAATCGTCCAAGGACTTAGTCCCCGAGGAGAGGTTTTGTGTGTAAACAATAGAAAGACACCGAACATGGGAGACAATTGCTAGTATTGATGTGACACTGATGCAATACTTGGCAACAATGCTATCGAAGTGAAATATTTAGACTTTTTCCATCTTCATGAAGTGCAAAATCTCATAGTTTGCCCTTCCATCTGTCATGTTCTCCTGTGGTTGCTTCCCGTCTTAGTAATCATCAGGGCTCAGACCCGTCCATTTTTCCCATCGTGTTCTTCTGTGGGCCAGACTGCACAAGTAATTACACAAGCATCAAGGCGCTCGGCCTTGTCTGTGTAATTTGGGTGGAATTTTGGTTGGTTGCAACCTCTGCGTGAAAGCAGCCATAGAAAATGGCCTCATCTCAGAGCTCCGGGTTGGGGTTAGGTTGTGTTTTTCCAGCAACCACCCATTTTATATGAAGCTTAAAAGGAATGTTCCGCACATTACGGCTCTACCGAAGTAGAACATAAGCTCTTCCTGAATGGTATTGTGTCCACTCGGTTCTGTTGCTTGAGGAGGAGGCCGTACGGAGATGTTGGATGAGTTTTCGGTATACGTATGTATCTCTTCACAAGCACCACTCTGCTGTTTTTGTTCTTCTTCTAGCCACCATGCACTGCAGTATTTAATAAGGCCTGTCCCCTGGCTTCCCACTTCCTGTGATCTTCTTTCTTTTGGAAAGACAAGATATGTAGGTCAAGTGTAGCTTCTTGTACAAAGGCACGCCTGCGTTTGCATTAAATCTCCACAGCTTTCAAGTGAAATTACGAAGCCAGGATTGAGTGACTTTCCATCTGCACTGGGATTGGAAGGTGCTTTTTTTTTTTTTTTTGATTTAACACTGTTTTTTTTTCATTGTGGTAAATGATGTCAAGATGCATCTGGCATCCGTGGACTGGGTGGAGTGGTTTGGTTTCAATGTTTTGCTTTCTAGACTGGTCATTGTGGGAAAAGAGTCGCAAAGTGGCAGAGGAGATACAAAATGGTGCACAGCCATGCTTTATTTTAACAATTGTCCTCACTAGGGTCGCTGGGATATGCTGGAGCCTATAGACAATAATTCACACTCACATTCGTACATAGGGCCAATGGGGTGTGGCTAGCCACTTTGCAATTTTTGTTAGCATCACAGTCCGGCACAGCGCGGTGCACCCACACCCCCATCCTTCCCACCGGTGCAAGTGGCAAAGAGGGAGGAGAGAAGGCGTGAGAGGATTTAACACAGCCGAGTGTCATCTTAATCAATCAAAGGAACGCATCTCATTGCCTTTAAATGCGCCAGATTGGACCGCAGAACATCAGAGGCCGCCATGCACGTCATTCACCACATACGCCACCTCACGGGACACGTCACCTGTTCCGCGGTTGGCATCACACCTTTGATCTGACATCAGATGTGATGGGACAATTAATACAAAAATGTACATGCCGGTTCAGATGCTTCCATTAAATAGGAAATTGCTGTCATTGATTTTCCACTGGAATGTGTGCAACACACTGAAAAACCTGCTTGTGAGGTTTTGGTGACGTGTGTACACTGTGCGACTCCCAGCCAATTTACCATCTTTTCGCCTGCGCCAAGAATAGACCAGGTCGGAAAGTTTGTCACAAAATTGGGGGACACCTCCCCTGGTGCGCAGCCACGCCCATTTTAGCGCAGTCCAGTCTACCAAATTGGCTGCGCACAAAAATGACTTGCCCATGGGGAATCCTTAAGGTGAGAACTACTTGCCCGAACTTGCCCCATGTAAAATGAAAAGACTGCCATAATGATATCAAATTTTTGTGGCATCACATGAGAATCTCAAATAAAGATTAAATGATTATCATTTCTTGTGGTTGTTTTCCTACATAGATCATCATAGATAATTCATCAGATAATCGTACTGACCCATTTAATTTGGAGGAATGTCTGAAAAATTGTGGAGATGTATGTTAACATGGCATGCCATACATCGTAGTCGTAGTAAGCAGTGATATTTATAAGTTGTGCACCACAATGAAACATAATTGAATAGACACATTTGTGTACTAGTAAAGTGTTTTTAATCCAGAAAAAAATGCTCAATGGTCAAACAATAATTTGTGAAGCAAAGGTGAGAAAAATACACAGAGAAATGGAAGCGCTAGATTTTGTAGCTTGTGCAAAAATCAGCACTTGGTATTGGATCTAATCGGTGGTGTTTGTGACCACTTCAAATTGTCACAGCAATGTGATTCACTCACCTGTGCCATCATTTGATTTGCTGCCGCTAATAAAATACTTGTTTAGGAGGCACTGGTTCATCACTTTTTGCTGTTTTCCTTCACAAGTTGTTGAAGAATTAGACCATGTTGGCAGGGACGCCATGATAGATGTTTTCGTAGTCAAACGATCGCTGATTGGTTGATCGCGAACAAGAACGGGTGTGGATAGAACGTGGACTGCGGACCGCGGTCTAAATAAACGATTCTGATTGGTCCATTTCAAGATTTGCAAGGATTGGTGTGCAAATTACCACCGGAATTACGCAGCCCATGTTTTCCCAACACCCGCTTTTAAAAAAACTCTTGGCAGTATGGCATGCCAAAGTGCACTTGCCCGACGGGAATATCACTGATTGGATTTACTTGCCCCAATTTAGTTTTAACTTGCCCCGGGCCATCGGTACATCGTTATTGTCTAGCCCTGCATTCATATTGTTAAAATTTCGGAGGTCACTGGAGTATGCAGCGAAAATGCACATCGAGATGTGCAAATGGCACCCTATATAACCAGAGAGGCTCCAAGGGAAGTGGAGAACTGAGCCCCCAGCAGCTGGGAAATAGTGCTTAGAGCCCAGTTGGAACAGCAGCTATTTCACCCGTCGGTCGGCAGACTGGGCAGCAAAACTAGAAATTGAAATGGGAAATTTTGAATGGTTCAGGGACAATTGGAATGTTCATCCTGGTTTCAATCGATGCCCAACTCGACGTCCAACTAAATTTACAATGTACGCCGACGCACACTATGCTGGAAACACAAGCCTGTCCATGCCTTTTGAATGTCTGTAACTGTAATGCTGGTAAACAACAACAAAAATAAAACAAAATACTGTATGTGGATTCCCATTGGCCATCATTCATTCGTTCATTCATTTTCTACCGCTTTTTCCTCACAAGGTTCGCGGGGGTGCTGGAGCCTATCCCAGCTATCTTTGGGCGAGAGGCGGGGTACACCCTGGACTGGTCGCCAGCCAATCACAGGGCACATATAGACAAACAACCATTCACACTCACATTCATACCTATGGACAATTTGGAGTCGCTAATTAACCTAGCATGTTTTTGGAATGTGGGAGGAAACCGGAGTACCCGGAGAAAACCCACGCATGCACGGGGAGAACATGCAAACCCATTGGCCATCAATGATCTACATTAGTCAGTGCCACAATCATCACTGGACTCAGTAAACCCATCAATCCATTCACTAACGCAGTTCAGACAGAAACCATTACACAGAATACAGATTAAAAAAGAAGGTGCGTTGCCGGCTAACTACTCAAAGAATAATGGCACAGTGACTCAGTCCTCATGGGCCGGGCTAGGAATATCAACACATGAACTGACATTGGCGTGGTGGCTTAGCCTGTGTTTATACAATCCATTTGTTTGTGTCTGCGAGCGTGTGGTATTTTAGTTGAACTTAAATGCCACGTCGTTGACACGGAGTTAAAAATACCCCTGAACTTAATTGTTTAAAACTCCTTGTAAGACAGGAAGGCCAACAAAAGGGCACACTGCCGCACTTGTGTTGTACGCATGGGGCTACAGGTGTGAAAGTCCTTTGTGTTTAATTATTTACCGCGCAGCAGACATTCCCCATCTCTCCTTCCTTACACTTCCTGAAACCTGGCACCCACCCCTCCATTTTTTTCAAATGCTCATTAATAAGAGTAATACAGAGTAATGCAGTTCATTCATCAATGACTTATCTCTTGCAAATATTTTGCTGTGTAAAGTTGGTAAGCAAAGATTTGTCAGCATTCACATTTTGTTGCTATGCTCGTTAATCAGTTGCTCTTCAAACGTTAGCCCGCTATCATGCTACCATAAAGTATGGATAGAATTTATCAACACAAAAATGATTTTGCCGCAAAATGACTTGCATGGGCGGGTGGCATGGCGGTCGAGTGGTTATCGTGCAGACCTCACAGCTAAAAGGACCAGGGTTCGATTCCACCCTCGGCCATCTCTGTGTGGAGTTTGCATGTTCTCCCCGTGCATGCGTGGGATTTCTCTGGGTACTCCAGTTTCCTCCCACATTCCAAAAACATGCTAGTGTAGTGGTAGGTTACCGGGACATAATTCACCCCGGAACGATCGATTGGGGAGGGGTTGCCACCCGGACGGGGGTTTTCCGCTTCCTGTTGTGGTTGAGAGACGGGGCTTTCATGTCTTACGTAGCAAAGAGTGCAAGTTCATGTTTGCAAGAAAAATAAAGTTTTCTCCCAAATTTGACACTCCGACCTCAGACTCCTGTTCTTCGGCGCTTCACTGGTGACCCCGATGTGATGAACTTTACCGCTTTAGTGGCCGTCTAGCTGCTCAAAGCCGCAACAACATGGTAGTAGCGAGAGTCGTCGTCATCCACGGCGAACTGTGCCTCCGCCACGACACGCACCGGGGGCCTTTACGCCCACCCTATGATGGACCATACAGGGTCCTGGAGCACGGCGACAAGTATTTTGTTTTGGACATGGGTGGCCGACGGGAGACTGTCTCGGTGGACCGGCTGAAGGTTGCGCTGGTGGACGACACCCAACCCCTGACACTGGGGGTAGGCCCCCGCTCCCCGGCAAGGTGCCCCCTGCCGGGCCAGGCGTGCCGACCCCCGCGTGGACAATCTCGTCCCCTTCACCACACCCTTCTCCCCTGCCGCAAGCAGTGCGCACACGGCGGGGCCGTGCAGTTGTCCCTACACGCACGGACGATTTTGACTATGGGTGAATTCTGGGGGGGGCTTGTGTAGTGGTAGGTTACCGGGACATAATTCACCCCGGAACAATCAATAGGGGAGGGGTTGCCACCCGGAGGGGTGGGCGCAAGGGACGGGGGTTTTCCGCTTCCTGTTGTGGTTGAGAGACGGGGCTTTCATGTCTTACGTAGCAAAGAGTGCAAGTTAATGTTTGCAAGAAAAATAAAGTTTTCTCCCAAATTCGACACACCACCTTAGACTCCAGTTCTTCGGCGCTTCACTAGGTTAATTGGTGACTCCAAATTGTCCATAGGTATGAATGTTAGTGTGAATGGTTGTTTGTCTATATGTGCCCTGTGATTGGCTGGCCACCAGTCCAGGGTGTACCCCGCCTCTCGCCCGAAGACAGCTGGGATAGGCTCCAGCACCCCCGCGACCTTCGTAAGGAAAAAGCATTAGAAAATGAATGAATGAAATGAATGAATGACTTGCATGGATCTTACATGGGGGCGGCATGACTGAAGCGGTAGAGTCGTCGTCTCCCAACCTGACAATTGCTGTTTCGATCCTCCTCCTCCGCCCTAAAACACACTATTCTGTGTACCTTGAGTCAAAATCCTCTAAAATGGCCGATAGTGAAGCGGTTGTCTTTTGAAAAATGTCTGTGATTGAATGAATTAGGGTGGCCCCTCGCCTCAGGGTACAGTATTTTAAGGTTTTAAAATGTATTCAAGGTTGGCAGGCGTGCTGTATGAAATTATTTAAAGCCAAGCAGTACATTTTTTTTTTTTTTTACTTTATATTGTTGGAAAGGATACTAAGTACTTGCAGCTGTGTTCTTGGAAAAATATGTATGAAGCCCAGAAAGAAAACTTGTAGCATTAAGCACATAACATTTAATTGTGGTATAAGTATTGTGCTGCCTTAACTGTAGTTCAACACATATAAAGTGCATGTACTGTAAGCAATGCACCAAAACAAAAATCAAAGCACTTATATATCTTGTTTTGTCTGCCTCACTATCAACAATCACAATTTGCCGTCAACAATGAATGGCTTGATATGACTGCTGTTTTAACAGATGACTGGAAAATCCAAAGAATCTCGACTTGTTTTTGTGTCTCATTGCCACAAATCAAGTGTCAAGGCGGCTTAGCTCAGATGAAAGAGGAAGGTTTACAGGAAGTTTCATAAAACCATGCAGGTTGGCCGAAGTCTTGTGGCTGTCTTGTCTAGACGTGCTGGTTTGAGATAGAAAAACAGACCCTGTCCCTTCTACTGTGTCTTTCAAAGGGGTTGAATCATTTCAGGAGGGAAGCCAAGGAAATGTGTGTGAGAGTCGACTGTGATGTGTGTCGATTTTACACTTAAACTATACCTAAAAACCGAGGACCACCTGTACTAAGACTAAAACAGCACATGAGTGTCAACAGGTGGAGAACATTAGTAAGATTCGTAGTCAACATATTAATATAAACACTAAGAGTACGAGTCCAAAATGATCCCGTCACTGACACCTGACAATGTGCATGCTCATAATCCTTAAGAGTGCTTTGGTGAAATATACTATATTAGAATGTATACTACACAGGAAATTGTGTTTAAAAAAAAAAAACCTGCCAGACCTCACTCACTTCCTCACTTATGGAAAAAAAAATATTGCAGTATATTGGCAAATATAATGCAATGTATTAGGAAATATATTTCCATATATGGGATCTTTTGTTTATATTTTCCAATATATTGCAATATATGCATAGATCATATATGTGTATATATTGATACATATAAAAAATATCTTGCGATCAAGACCAAAAAAGGGCTATATTTTTACATATATAAAATTGCATATAATTTGGGATATATAAACTCATATATTATATGGATTTAATATATTTCAATATATTGAAAGCGGCAATCATTTGTATATTCTGCAATATATTGCCATATATTACATGAATATATAATATATTGTATAATATATGTACAAAAATATATCATTCCATGTATTTATAATATATAATGTATTGGAAAATATAATGGAAAAATAATATATTATAATATAATACAATATATTTAAAGTAATATATTGATAAGTATATTTTCTTTTCGTAAGGGCTGTCACCTTGCACAGACCCGCTTAGCTCATTGCCTTCCTTCTGCAACCCGACTAGGTTGCACTGCAACATTTGTGAGTTCCTTTCAAATGCAGCATGTGTTTGCTAAAAATGCATTTGTAAGACAATCCCTGCAGGCTATCAGGAAGTGCACAGGAAGTGATTTTATTGTTGATATTACACAACACACACTAGTATTTCCCCACACATGCACAACCCTGCGACATTGGTGTAATTAGAATTCAGCCTGCAAAGCCCCTCTGTCATTGATATGTTTAATTCAGTGTTTGTGTATGTGTGTGTTTGTGTGTTTGAGTGAGAAGATGAGAAGGCAGGACATTAACAGACAGGGTTTTTGGAAATTCTATTAAAGTAAACGGTGTGGGAGGGGTGCAGAGCAATGGCCTTTGCATTCACAGCAAATGGCAGATCACTATATTGATACTAAGGGCTGATTCTGCAGCCTTGATTTAGGTTGTGTATGATTAGAAAACACACCTAAGCTGCATTTGGCCATTTTAGAGCATCAGGAAAATTGCAATTAAATGAATTTTTAGGTCGTCAAATAAGATGTCAAGCTAGTCCCTCTGCTATGTTTATCTTCTCTACGAGGGTCCGTCTCCTTCTCCACTGTTCCATTTCCCCTGTCATATAACCATGGCGCCTGTCACCACGACAACACAGGCCGTGGCCATTCTATCCCGTCGCTTGCCTTCCTGAATAAAGTGCACACTATTTCTGTCTGACTCCTGCTCGTTGTTGACAAGGATAAAGTCATAATATTATGAACCAAAAAAATAATTTTAGTGTATGAAATAATAAAGATGTTATGTCATAATACTATGAGAAACAAAACAAAGATTGAAAAAATAACAACAGCATAAATGACCAAAAAAGTGGAATGTAAAGGTACAAAATTCATACTAATAATAGGCTTTGGCACGAGAACAACGCTGAGGTTTGACTGTTTCCCGTACATTCATCTATTAATGGTGGCCCACTACAAATAAATGTGGACCGCCATAGATAGATTTGGTTTTGTTAAAAATTAATGCTCATTCAGGTATTATTATTACTAATATTATACTACTAATATGATATATTGATGATAGAAGCAAGTTGGGTGATTCCCCCCCCCAACAGCCAGTTAGTCCAATCCAGGTAAACACGCACTCGCACACAGCTCCATAGAGAATACTATAACACTATCTTGAGACGTGACAGTGTAAACACAGATGCTGGCTGCCTCCGCTACCTGCCAGATCTGCAAGTACCAGCCGCCTACATGCCCGAGTGAGCTCCACACACTAAAATCCGTGCCGTAATACGTAATGGTTGGGGGTGCTTTAGGATACAAACCTTCACATATCTGAGCCAGCCTCGTATTTGATGAGAAATGTGCCAACCGCTGCAGAGCAGTGCGGTTTTAAATAGCCAGTGGCCATTTCGGTAGTTGCATAGCGGAAGGCCATATCTGTTTTTTGCATCATTAGAGGCAGATCGGGTGTCTCATTGGCCACTGAGAGCTATTTGCATGATTTAAACCCATAATTACTGAAGTATGTGCTTCCTTATTTGATGGTGTTGCTGCAGCAATGTAAACTAAAGACCCAAAAAAATAGCCTTTCATACACGCATAACATGATTACTACTGTAATAACGAGGTACCGCTAGGTATTTTGTAGGCGTCGTGGCTCATATCCAGTCAAATCAAGGTTATGGATTGTAGTTTTTGTGGCTTTCCATACTTATATAATCTCGACAAAAACAGGTTCCACTGTTCTCTGTTCGCTGCTTGTGTCGAAAAACCACTTATGTCGACATCAGTCAGCTGTCTGAGGTACTTACTTATTTTACACCGCTTGTATCGATAACCGTTTGTTGACATCAGTCAACATGTCCAAAAGGTGTCAACATAAACAAGGTCCACTGTACTTGCGTTCACTTTTTCAACCAACTCCCGGTCCACTAAAACAAGCCCGCTTAATTTGACATCAACATAACAGGGTATGTCTGTTGTCTGCTGGCGTAAAATTTGAGATCTGAGGTGATCATTTCTTTCAATCCAATTCGGAAAAGTCAACCTGTGCTGTAGTATTGTTAACTTCATTATCGCTACGCAGCATGAAACAGTGACAGTCAAGCCAATCTGAGGGGCGTTGACACAAACGGGTTCCACGATTGTAGTCTCAAGTTTCGGTTTTGTTTATATCCGCAAATGCGTATTTCAACATCAGTCAGCCGTCTGATGGACTTACTTATTTTCACTTTTTGGGTTTGGTTATGTCGATAACCGTTTGTTGACATCAGTCAGTCTGTCCAAAAGGTGTCACTATAAACGAGGTTCACTGTACTTACTTTCACTTTTTCAGCCAACACCTGGTCTACTAAAACAGGCCCGCTTAAGTTGACATCAACATACAGAGTAGACAATATTTATACAAAAAATCAGTCCAATTCGGAAAAGTCACCATCTGCTGTAGTATTGCTAACTTTATTATCGTACGTAGCAATGAAACGGTGACAGTCAAGCCAATCTGATGGGTGTTGACACAAACGTGTTTCACGATTGCACAATACGCAAACATGTATGTCAACATCGGTCAGCAGTCCAAATGGCGTCGACATAAACAGGTTGCACTGTTTTCGGTTCCGCTTTAGTCGACAACCACTTATGTCGACATCAGTCAGCTGTCTGAGGGACTTACTTACTTTCACTTTGTGGAGGTTTGGTTATGTCAATAGCAGTTTGTTGACATTAGTCAGCCTGTCCAAAAGGTGTCAACATGAACAAAGTCCACTGTACTTACTTTCACTTTTTGGGTTTGGTTATGCCTATAACCGTTTGTTGACGTTAGTCAGCCTGTCCAAAAGGTGTCGACATAAACAAGGTCCACTGTACCTACTTTCACCTTTCGGTTTTGGTTATGTTGATGACCGTCAGGGCTCTACGTTAAAAACAAAAATTACTTGCCCATGGGGAATCCTTTAGGTGAGAACTACTTGCCCGAACTTGCCCCATGTAAAATGAAAAGACTGCCATAATGATATCATATATCAATATATGCTGATAATTCATCAGATAATAGTACTGATGCATTGTATTTGGAGGAATGTCTGAAAATGTGTGGAGATGTATGTTAACATGGCAAGCCATGCTACCTTACACATGGTAGTCGTAGTAAGCAGTGATATTTATAAGTTGTGCACCTCAATGAAACATTTGACACATTTGTGTACTAGTAAAGTGTTTTTAATCCAGAAAAAATGCTCAATGGTCAAACAATAATTTGTGAAGCAAAGGTGAGAAAAATCCACAGAGAAATGAAACCGCTAGATTTTGTAGCTTGTGCAAAATCAGCACTTGGTATTGGATCTAATAGGTGGTGTTTCATTGTGACCACTTCAAATTGTCGCAGCAACGTGATTCACTCACCTTTGTCATCATTTGATTTGCTGCCGCTAATAAAATACTTGTTTAGGAGGCACTGGTTCATCACTTTTTGCTGTTTTCCTTCACAAGTTGTTGAAGAATTAGACGATGTTGGCATGGACGCCATGATAGATGTTAGATGTCCTAGTAAAACGATCGCTGATTGGTTGATCGCGAACAAGAACGGGTGTGGGTAAAACGCGGATTGTGGATTACGGACCGCGGTCTAAATAAACGATTCTGATTGGTCCATTTCAAGATTTGCAAGGATTGGTTTGCAAATTAGCACCGGAATTACGCAGTCCGTGTTTTACCAACACCCAACAAGAACCGCTTTAAAAAAAACTCTTGGCAGTACGGCATGTTAAAGTGCACTTGCCCGACGGGAATATTAATGATTGTATTTACTTGCCCGAATTTTGTTTTAACTTGCCCCGGGCCATCGGTACATCGTTATTGTCGAGCCCTGACCGTTTATGTCGACAGCAGTCAGCAGTCCAAAAGGTGTCAAACATAAACAAGGTCCACTGTACTTAAAATTTTCAAATTTGTTTATGTTGATAACCGATTATGTCGACCGCAGTCAGCAGCCAAAAGTTGTCAAACATAAACAAGGTCCACTGTACTTACTTTCACCTTTCGGTTTTGGTTATGTTGATGACCGTTTATGTCGACAGCAGTCAGCAGTCCAAAAGGGGTCGACGTAAACGAGGTCCACTGTACTTTTACATTTTCAGATTTGTTGATGTTGATAACCGATTATGTCGACAGCATTCAGCAGTCCAAAAGGTGTTGACGTAAACGAGGTCCACTGTACTTTAAATTTTCAGATTTGTTTATGTTGATAACCGATTATGTCGACAGCAGGCAAAAGGTGTTCAACATAAACAAGTTCCACTGTACTTACTTTCACTTTTTGGGTTTGGTTATGCCGATAACCGTTTGTTGACATTAGTCAGCCTGTCCCAAAGGTGTCAACATAAACAAGGTCCACTGTACCTACTTTCACCTTTCGGTTTTGGTTATGTTGATGACCGTTTATGTCGACAGCAGTCAGCAGTCTAAAAGGTGTCAAAATAAACAAGGTCAAATGTACTTACTTTCAATTTCCGGTTTTGGTTATTTTGATGACCGTTTATGTCGACAGCAGTCAGCAGTCCAAAAGGTGTCGACGTAAACGAGGTCCACTGTACTTTAAATTTTCAGATTTGTTTATGTTGATAACCGATTATGTCGACATTAGTCAGGCTGTCCAAACAGTGTTGATGTAAATTAGGTCCACTGTACTTAATGTAAGTTTTTGGTGACAATTATGACGACAGCTGCTTATGCTGACATAAACGGGGTCCACTGTACTTACGTTTAATGTCACTGTGAAATCATGAGAACGATAGATAGATAGATAGATAGATAGATAGATAGACTCCCTTTATTGTCATTGCACAAAAACACAGTAGTGAAATTGCCAACGAAATGTCGTTGCCTGGCTCCCATATAATAACAGACACAAAAGAAGATAAGTAATAAATAATAATAATAATAATAATGATGTGGAGAATAAATAGATAGAATAGACACCAAATATGAACAACATATCAGGACAACATGCTTTGTGGGAGCACATGCATGCATTGTTTGCCACAGGCACAATGCAGCTGCAGATAAAGTCCTCAGCTTTGCTGGTCTAATATTATCTACCAGGCAGCAGATTAGCTCTAATCACATGGGGCTATCTTCTCTAAGCTGTTATACACCTTAATGTGCTTGTGAGACGTTTGAGTTTATTGTATGTGCTGCAATACGTATGAGGCACTGGGTAACATCCATACTGTACATGTTTGAGTGGAGGGCCGAGACACTGCAGGCTTTTCTGTCCAACCAGCTTCCTTCTCCAGCAGATTTCATTGATGAGCCCCTTTTTTGACACACTTGACAGTTGCATGCAGGCCACACCTTCCCTCACCTTGAATCACAGTTCTAAGAAAGCTACACTCCCAGTCAGACACATTTATCAAACATGCAAATGCTGCTTTTGTGTTAGGGATTCTAACTTAGCAGTTGAACCCGATTAGCAAGGAATCCCAGCCAGTATGTGTGTGTGTGTGTGTATACGCATGCATTGTGTGTGTTCATTCATTATGAACCACCTTTCACCAATTTAGGACATGCCACGTTGGCTGGCCTGGAAGAAATGTTCTCTCTCAACTCTCTCAACTGACGAAGGCAGATTGAGTAAGATGGCTGTTTTGTTTTGATCTGTTTTGTAACTCAACGTTTCATCTTATGTCAGGAACAGATAAACCCACACGTCAACTTTAAGGAGAGGAAACTTGAAGACGACATTATATTCTCTCATCCCAGTATCTTGCTAGATTTTCTATATTTAACTTGCAGAAAGCCATAATCAACTCCAAAAGTTTGCTTATCTCTTTGATACCATTCATGGCCAATCCGCTACTAAAAGTTACGTATTTTCTCAGTTAATTGTTGTTTCGATTAATTGAGTAATCGGATAGGCAGACAAAATCAATATGAAACAAACAGAAACTATCAAAAAAGAAACAAATTCCACATTGTAAAACAACTTAGACATATGACTGTAAAATTATATTTTTTAAACCAACATGTGTAGACATGCTAGGAAATAATATATATTTCAATGTACGGGTAAGTGAAAAGGCCTATTATTAGTATGAACTTCAATTTCCTATATATATATATTTTTTCCAAATTTCGTCAAAAAGTAATCTTTGGAAATGTTCATTTTGTTATACAGTAAACCTCGGATATATCGGACTCGGATATATCAGAAATTCGCTCACAACGGACAGATAAAAAAGAACCGATTTTTCTGTAATGCATTTCCAATAAAAATTCATTGCATATATCGGATTTTTTATAACGGATTTCGCCTATTTCGGACAAAATCTCCAGTCCCGTTCTAATACATTTCCATTCCATTTCCATTAAATTTCCCTCGCATATATCGGATGGCCGCATCGTGGCGCTCCGATTCGCCGAATCGTGACAGGCCGCTATACGACGTCATTTGCAGCGTTTGCAGTGTTGCCTGCGCGTCCAGGTACATTGGAAACATAGTCAAGGAAGTGCCTTGCCTAAGTGCCTATAACGGATAAAATCCGATTTACGCATATACCGGATATAAATCTGATATATGCGTAAAACGGACATTTTCCGGTATACGCATATAACGGATTTCGCTTATATCGGACAAAACCAGTGGGAACAATTGAATCCGATATATTCGAGGTTTACTGTATTATGACTTAAATTCCCTAATGTTTTGACATTTCAATAATATAATGACTTTTCCCCCAGCCTAATTTTCAAAAAAATTACAACTTACAACTTCATTTTGTTCTTTTGTTTCTCATATCATGACATATGCATAATATATTTTTTTATATTTCACCTCTATGCTACTTATTCTTCCTAATATTGCATTTAATCTTGTAAATATTATCTTTATATTTTGACTTTATACCCATAAAATTTACATATTTTTCTTTTTTTGGTGTTCCATTTCAGCTTTTTTTAATGTGCATTTTCTTCCTTGTAATGATGACTTTATTCCCATAATATTTAGACTTCACTCTCCTAAAATTATAGCTTTTTCCACAACCTAATTTTCCAAAAAGATTTTAGATTTCAACTTTATGTTACAAAAGTGATGTTTTTCCTCAGAATATTACAAAGTTATTCTCATAAAATGACAACTTTTTGTTGATGAATTACGACTTATTTTCTTAAAGGGGGCCGATTGGGCTTTTTCCACTTTTCTGACCTATGAATGTTGTATTCTCGTACTAAACGATACCAAAGTTTCAGATAATAAGGTCTCTGCTTCTCTGTTTACGAGGCAAGCTCAGGCAGAAGTGATTGTATTTGGTGATTCCCAGCAAGAGATTTTCTTCTGTCAACGGCATTTCACATGGAACTGTTTTTGTGTCCGCCAAACTGTTGCTGAAGCCTGAAGCGGAACCGCTGGGAAAGGTGCATTAATGTTGTACACGCTTGTGTGTCCACAGAGATGGAGTGAACCACAGTGTTCACTGATAGGTAGTCGTGTGATGTACCAATGTTGTGCCGACAATGAGTGCAGGCGAGGTAGGAGGGAAGCCCAAGCGTCCGGCTCTCCTGACCTCCACGTCACCACTCCGAGTTCATAAGTAAGTCAGAGGTCTCCAGCCAGGAGCTCTTGAGCTACCAGTAGAAACACTTTTCAATTACAGTACCTCTCCAAAGACTTTATTCATTTATTATCAACTCCTATATTCACTAAATTAGAAAGTGGGGGTCGCGGTAGCCAGGAAGTATGTCAGGTATTTTGGAAATACAGCTGGAATAGGTGCAGATCCTGGAAGATGTGGAAGGTTTTCTGTGCGGGTTATTGTGTGTAGTCCACAACTATAATACAACTAATACAAAGGGTCGATACTTATTTCAGAGCTTCAGCATAAAAGTAAAGGTGGTTGCCCCTTTTCTCAACTACACTTAAAATTTAGCACAAATGGAGGAAAACTGCTTATGTTTGGAGATGGTTATATTGGCTTACAGAACTACTGTATATCTCTGGATTGATGGTGCATCTGGTATGGACTTTCTGTATATGGAAATCAGTTTACACAAAAAGACGCTGAAGGTTGAGTTCTCGTGCGCGTTCTCCAGAGCATGCAGTCTTTGATAAATATCAAACAAAAACCAACAATGGAAGAGTTGTTTGTCTCCCCGTGTGCCCGCTCGGTGCTGTAGCTCGCTGCTGAATGAGGAGTGCTTGATTGTCGGGCCCCCGCTTCAGATGTCCCACAGCCCGAGGACAGAGAATGATTGACTTCTGCCTCCACGGTGCAGTTTTGTCACACAGACCCCCTTGACAAGCCTCGACAAATATAACCCATGCATGCTTGTTTCCATTGTGGTCTCACTTGGTAAATCTTATGTTTGAAAAAATGAAGCTCCCAAAAAGGGGACTGCTTTCAGACCAGATAAAAAGAAAAGTGAAAGAGGAAGCGATCTCCGCAGAGAGCCTGATTTATTGATAGACGGTCTGGTAGCTTGAGACTTCCTGAGACAGGATGCCAGTTTTCAGAAAACTGTGTCACACTGACGGAATCAAAACACCATCTTAATTTAGGACGACGTTTAGGACTTTTAATGGTGTGAATATCCGACACAATTTTCATCAATTTATCCCTCATTTAACATCTCTAACAGGGTGACATGTCTCAGGAGTTAGGGTGGTTATTCCCTAATACTGCGGTTGCTGGTTCTATCATCCACTCCACTGTAATTATTGTAGTTTTTAGTCTGCTTAATACAAGCCAATAAAACAAGCGGCAAGCTAATCTGGATCTCTAACTGGGTGACATGTCTCAGGAGTTTGGGTGGTTATTCCCTAATACTGCGGTTGCTGGTTCTATCATCCACTCCACTGTAATTATTGTAGTTTTTAGTCTACTACAAGCCAATAAAACAAGCGACAAGCTAATCTGGATCTCTAACAGGGTGACATGTCTCAGGAGTTAGGGTGGTTATTTCCTAATACAGCGGTTGCTGGTTCTATCATCCACTCCACTGTAATAATTGTAGTTTTTAGTCTGCTTAATACAAGCCAATAAAACAAGCGGCAAGCTAATCTGGATCAGGCTGGGAGCCGCAATGAATTCAGTGCGAGTCCGGGGATAGGGTGAGCGGGCATAGGTGTTCCAAACCAGTGGTTGCTGGTTCAATTCTCAGTCCTTGTGTAGCAGTACATTTTTACAATGTAAAACGTTTTGAAAGTCGGGGTGGAAGAAAAAAATGATATGCATCACTGTGTTTTTCCATTCATCTATTTTCTATGCCGCTTATCCTCACTAGGGTAGCGGAGGTATCCCAGCTGTCTTTGTGCGAGAGGCGGGGTACACCCTGGACTGGTGGCCAGCCAATCACAGGACACATATAGACAAACAACCATTCACACTCACATTCATACCTATGGACAATTTGGAGTCGCCAATTAACCTAGCATGTTTTTGGATGTCTGAGGAAACACACGCTCGGGCAGAACACGGAATCGAACCCAGGTCTCATATAATCCCAGAGAGGACTAAAGTTGGAACGTGGAAGTGTGTCGAACACTGAAATCCTTCATCACCAACATCAACATGGATGATCCGTATGCAGTACGTACATGTTTGACATAGTAAATGTGCTTCCCCATATACTGTCCATATCTTCTGTGCAATTGAAGAGTCTCAAATCTGAGGCACTGGTGTTGGCTTGTGGCCTTGTGACGGGGATTAGGACAGAGTTTAAATCTCGGTCGCAGAATAAAAGGAGCCAGGTACGGTGCTATAAGAGCAGTCAGCTGACACCTTTTTGGCTGTCAATACAATGCAGACAACACACAGGAAAAGCTGATATTTGTATGACCTATATGCGTAAAGATTAGTCACTGGTAGTGGTACTATTGGTTACAATGCACAATAAACATAGTTGAATGAAATATTCATCACAATAAAGGGGAGCTTGTTGAAGCTGGTGCCTCTTGCTTATACATTAACTTTTGCCGAGATAAGGAGATTGTCCATAGGTATGAATGTGAGTGTGAATGGTTGTTTGTCTATATGTGCGCTGTGATTGGCTGGCGACCGGTCCAGGGTGTACCCCGCCACTCGCCTGAAGTCAGATGGGATTTTTTTCACAGATTTTGTGTGAACACCTACGTTATGCTGAGGTACCACAACCTGCTTTCATTCTTCTTCTCTTAAATAATAAATCCCCCCAGGTGAGACAGCTGGGTGGTAATCACAGTAGCTCATAATAGGATACCTGTATGACACCTCGCCCATGATAATTCGATTAGATTAAGTTCAATGTTGTCGTCATTGTGTAAAATACAGGCTAGCAGCCAACCACTGCCTCTGGTTTGGGATTGAATGAGTGTGTAAACTTCTTCACTGCTTCAAATGAAAGAGGAGTTTGGTCGTGTAAAACTTCCCCGGTTCTGTGCTATCGTAGGAATCTTGTGTGCAGTCAGCTGCAACGTTTTTTTTCAGACTTTATAGAAAATACACACGGCCGACATCACTCCTACTCCATGCTTAACACTTAACACATCAGACACCCGATATCCGATGCCAATACTGGAATGGAATGGAATGGCCTTTATTGTCATTATACAAGATGTACAACGAGATTGGAGAGCTTCTCCTTTCAGTGCAGTAGTCAAGTTTAAAAAACAAAAAAAGTATATGAAGTAGAGTAAAAAAGACAATTTAACAAGATATATACAAGATATCCAAAATACAGTAAACCTCGGATATATCGGACTCGGATATATATCGGAAATTCGCTCACAACGGACAGATAAAAAAGAACCAATTTTTCTGTAATGCATTTCCAATAAAAATTCATTGCATATATCGGATTTTTTATAACGGATTCCGCCTATTTCGGACAAAATCTCCAGTCCCGTTCCAATGCATTTCCATTAAATTTCCCTCGCATATATCGGATGGCCGCATCGTGGCGCTCCGATTCGCCGAATCGTGACAGGCCGCTATACGACGTCATTTGCAGCGTTTGCAGCGTTGCCTGCGCGTCCAGGTACATTGGAAACATAGTCAAGGAAGTGCCTTTTTATAACGGATAAAATCCGATTTACGCATATACCGGATATAAATCCGATATATGCGTAAAACGGACATTTTCCGGTATACGCATATAACGGATTTCGCTTATATCGGACAAAACCAGTGGGAACAATTGAATCCGATATATCCGAGGTTTACTGTATACACATAGTATTGCACAGGAGCATATGCAGGAGCAGATATATTAATTTCAGTGCAATGATCAATGGGTCATAGTGCAAATAATGACTGGTGTATACAGATGAGTAAAGTCACATATGAGTGTATTGTAATGGGTTGTTAAATAAATAAATATGATTGAGGTAGTAACAGAGGCAGTGATGGAAATATTGCACATTTACATTATGCTAAATGTACTGGATCAGTACATTCCTAGAGCCAATAGAAAAGCACTAGACTTTTTTTTTTTAATGGAGCATTCAGAAGAGCTCAAAACATCAGCCAAGGTCAGTTTGCAGACCTTTTTAAATCAGTGATGTCCTTCTGTGAGACGCTTCCAGACGCCCTCGGCTCCTACCAGACAGCCACCTGCCCCGCCTATTGTATATATTCTAGTGCAGCCTGCCAAACACGGGTCTGAACAAAGTGCATGATAGGAGCCCGATTGAAAAGCTCACCTGATATGCTACTGCTGTGTGCAAAGGGCTGTGCCGTGCGATAAGACATTCTAATGACAGACTTATAAGGAAGTAATAAACTGTCATTTTGGATGGCTATAATGACAGTGGGTCTTGTAGGAGAGAGATTAAAGGGATGTCTGTGTTATAATTAAATTTGGGTTTTAAATAAGAACATATCTGACACCCGGGACATACAGTATGTCTTGATTTGAAAGAAATCATTGTTTTTTTTTTAAATCATGGCCATTGCCAACACACATAGTGTGTTGTCATTTGGAAATTAGATTGCATGTTGGTGCGAATTGAGGTTAGCGTTCCCATGCGTCCCGGAAAGCCTGGAAAATGAATCACGAATTTCAGTCACGGAAGAAAAAATATCCTGGAAAGTTATTTATTATCCCCCTGTTTTATGGATGCCAATGGGCATGTCTGTTGTCACCTTATCTAAAATAGTAAGGTTGATCCAATGTTTTTTTTCCCGATTAAGTAGTACAGACAATCTGTCGAACAACTCTCCAAGGGCTGGTTCACCGTATTTTTAAAACAGAAACCAGAAGAAGCGGGGCTCGGCATTACAAGACCCACATCTCAGTCTGGTGTCTGTGAGTTTATCTGCAAGGCCTCTAACATGTAATGTCCCTCTAATGTACTTGTTCCTGATCCTATCCATCTTGGTCACTCCCAATGAGAACCTCTCGTCATCTAAAACAGGGGTCTCAAACACGCGGCCCGCGGGCCAAATGTGGCCCGCAGGAGACTAGTTTGAGGCCCCCGCCTTGATATGAAAGTTTAATGTTAGTGCGGCCCGCGCAAGTTTGATTAATGTTCATGTTAAAGGTTAAATAACTGTTAATGGTTATCCTCCCTATCCGTGTGGAAGTGGTAAGTTTTTGGCTATTTAAGTTTAAAGGAAATAACTTGAAGGCTACCGTTTAGGTCGCTAGCTCTCTAGTTTGCGAGTTAGTAGCATGTGTCTCAAGACCCTGCAGTTGCGCAATATGTTGTAAATAAAGTATAAATGTGACTATAGTCGTGTTTTGTCATGTCTACAGGGCTCTAATAATGCTTTGTTCATTTTAATCTGAAAAAAATAATTTGTCTACCCACCAACTATATGTGGTTTCTGAAGTTTTTATTATTTGCCGTTTTATTATTATTAATTTATTTATTTAATACTGATTGATTGATTTTCTTTATTCTTGATTTGTTTATTTATTTTTCATCTTGTTCATCAATGTTTTATCAGAGCTTTTCTTGTAGAAAATCGGAACCAAAGAACTGAAAAAGTTTGTATATTTTTCTGTTTTTTATTAATGTTTTTTTTTTTTTTTTGGAAAACCTGATGCGGCCCAGCCTGGCCCAGACCCTAGCTCCACTGGCCCCCAGGTAAATTGAGTTTGAGACCCCTGATCTAAAACCTAGTAAATTCGGAAACAGTTACACGAGTACAGTATTTAAAACGCTCCTTACATTAAAGTGACGAAGATGAACTCATCCACAACCACACGAGCGTGCTAAAGTAAGCTAACCCCAATCATGCTCCGAAGTTCCACCAACCTTCGCTGTTTATCACCATTTCAATATGTTTAGTTCGGGAGGAGGCAGTTTCTTGTTCATAGTGATTTTGTGCCGCGATCCGCCAAGTAAATACTTCCCCACTTTCTCACAATAACAGCAACGAGGCTGATTAAAAATGTAGCTCCAAGGTCTAAACACTCTCCTTAAATTCCTCCAGCTCAAGATCTCCTTCAATGAGACGAGTCTCCACAGCACGTACGAGTATCCGTCAGAGAGCAGCGCCTGGGACAGCGGGGATGAAGACAATGTGGCCAAACCGGAGGAAAAGGTTGCCGGCGAACCGCTCACCATGGTCGGACGCATCCACATCCCTCAGCCCACGTTTACAAGCTCGCCCACCCACGCCAACAGCAGTAATGGTGAGCCATTGTTGAGAAACAAATTCATGTAACACCACAGTTGGGGATGGGGTAGCCAAGGATTTTATTGGATCGTAAAACAGTGCTGGCTTGGTGGACTTTGTCCTTGTACAACATATGGACAAAATGTATGTGAGAGATACTGAATATTGGACCGTTTTCATACTGATAATAGCCAACCTTTCCTATTTGATGCAGGTGTTCTCTTGAACACTCTTAATGCACAACATGATCATCAAATATACTGTTCATATAATGCACACAGAACAAGGAACAAGTTTTTGCTCTGTGTCCTTTATTATTATTATTATGTCCGGTATTAAAGGGAACATGGAGGCGGACCGTGGGTGAATACATTAAAATAGACCGTTTCCGCGGGAACCACGGAAGTCCAAAGAAATGCAGCTGGAATGGATGCAGATTCTTTGTGTGTTGGTTATTGTGTGTAGCTGCTCTATAGGAGTCCACAACTCAATACAAAGGGCCGAAAAATGAGCATAACAGGTCCCCCTTAAGCACAAATGTAGTTTTTTTTGGTTCCCGGCGCATTTGAAACAAGAAAATGACAAGAAAAACAACATCAGCAAAATGGGAAAGGAAAGAAGTTTTCCATGTCCTTCCAGTTATGTGGATGTATCGCATGTGCATATTGATGCAAGCGTGGCGTAGCGGTTACCATGGCAACACAGACACCGGCTCCCAGTGCCAGGGTTTAAATGTGAAGCAATTTAACTCTTTTCGTCCTTCAAGGAACAGTTTCTAATATAAATAACTCATAAGCATCAAAAGCATTTTTGAGAAAAAAGTGTATTGTATTTAAAAAAACAAAACAAAACTGGTGATCAGTTATGGTCGTGTTACACCTTGGAAAGCCTGTAAGTGGGAGGATAGTGACCTCTTCCGGACGAGCTCTGAATTACACCAACCACATTGCTATTTTAACTAATATTTTTTATTATTAAAAATACAATCCATCGCACATTATGACAAGAAATGTAAAACATACAGGCAAATAGCCAACTGTTATTAGTATTCATTTTGTTAAAAACATTGTTAAAAACCGGCATTGTAGAGAATGAAGTTGCGTGTTACTGTGAAAGGAATTGTTCATAGTATTTGCATATGTTTTTGTTAAGTAATTGTCTTTTTTAGATTAATGTGCAAAAGGAAGATGTGTTGACCGCGGTGGTTTAATTTGTACCTGCAGGTATTTTATTTTGTTGTATCGTCAAATGACACAATATCTGTTCCGTTCACTTCCTGTCAACCTACTTCCTGATTCACTCCTAAAAGTACCTTAAATGTTTACATGTTCTGAATAAATCTGTTCTGTCAAAGGTGAAGCCTCTAAGAGGCGATACTGTAAGTTGATAATAGGACATGTATTTCATTTTTTCTGATATTTAAAATAATAAATAGTGATGTATGTTGCAAACTGTACAAGTTAATGAGGAAATACAAGAGCCGCCCTCTGCTGAACATTTTATGGCATTTTAGACATTAGTTTGTTCAAGGAAGCAATCTGATTGGTGCAATTGCAGGAAGAACCGCTTAACACGTGACTAAAAGGAAGAATGAACTAAAACGGGAACAAATAGAGACTTTTTTATCCCAGTGTCTGTCTTGCAGGACTTTCTGCCTTGTCTCATCTAGAAGGAACTCGATTATTCAGTAATCTTTAGACCTAACGATGGTCGCCACAGCAAAAGAGTATAGTAATATTGCCTTTTATGCTGTTCTTTTCACTTCCATCCTTCTTCTGCAGACCTCTCCAACTACATTCCCAAGCACTCTATGGACTTCAGCGTGTGGCAGAAATACAAACAAGAGGACAGCGTGAACAAAGAGGAGGCCACTTCCCAGCAGACACAGATGACAGAGGAGGTCATGGTGAGGGGGAGCAACTCACTTTGTCATCCCATGTTTTCCGACATTTTGCACTGGAATTCGTACCTGCATTCTCCTAATGAGAAGGCACAGTATAAACGCCTTCCACCGCTTTGTGCTTTTACAAAAGCAAAAGCACAAAGCACCAATGAACTAAAGCAGGGGTCTCAAACTCAATTTACTTGGGGGCCACTGGAGCTAGGGTCTGGGTGAGACTGGGCCGCATCAGGTTTTCCAAAGAAAAAAAAAATTATATTTATTAAAAACAGAAAAATGAATAAACTTTGCTTTGGTTCCGATTTTCTACAAGAAAAGCTCTGATAAAACATTCCACTGTTCTCAAATATCTTAATTTTTATTTTTCTACACAAAATAAGATGAAAAATAAATAAACAAATCAAGAATAAACAAAATCAATCAGTAATAAATAAATATAATAATAATAATAATAATATAACGGCAAATAATAAAACCTTAAGAAACCACATATAGTTGGTGGGTAGACAAATTATTTTTTTCAGATTAAAATGAACAAAGCATTATTAGAGCCCTGTAGACATGACAAAACACGACTATAGTCACATTTATACTCTTTTTATTTACAACATATTGCGCAACTGCAGGGTCTTGAGACACATGCTAACTCGCAAACTAGAGAGCTAGCGACCTAAATGGTAGCCTTCAAGTTATTTCCTTTAACCTTAAATAGCCAAAAACTTACCACTTCCACACGGATAGGGAGGATAACTATTAACAGTTATTTAACCTTTAACATGAACATTAATCAAACGTAATATTTTTTTCTGGGTACATGATACCATACAGCATCCATATCAAACTTGCACGGGCCGCACTAACATTAAACTTTCATATCAAGGCGGGGGCCTCAAACTAGTGTCCTGCGGGCCATATTTGGCTCGCGGGCCGCGTGTTTGAGACCCCTGGACTAAAGGAAGTATTTTCAAGCATTCATTCATTTTCTACCGCTTATCCTCACAAGGGTTGCGGGGAGTGCTGGAGCCTATCCAAGCTGGTGAGCGTCGGCGTACACCCTGGACTGGTGGCCAGCCAATCACAGGGCACATATAGACAAACAACCATTCACACTCACATTCATACCTATGGACAATTTGGAGTCGCCAATTAACCTAGCATGTTTTTGGAATGTGGGAGGAAACCGGAGTACCTGGTGAAAACCCACGCATGCACGGGGAGAACATGCAAACTCCACACAGAGATGGCAGAGGGTGGAATCGAACTCGGGCCTGCCTGCTAACCACTCGCTGTGCAGCCCCATTTTCAGGCATAAAAATGGCTAAATCCAATTATTCTCCACTGGCCACTAGGTGTCAGTAATGTCACCTTTATAAAAATATTCAATTTTTGTCCGTGTGTTTGTTGATTTGGTCGAGACGGTCTAACCGTGATACATTTTTGTTATCAGTTGACACCTGCAGACAGTTCATCCCTGTCGGACTACAGCAGCGAGCCTGCTCTCTACTTCTGATCACTCCAATTAATCAGCTGGACAGTAGCACCTCCTCGCCCGCAGGAACCACACGAGATGGCCTGCCACACCAGGAACTGAACCACTTGGAACAGAAAGACACTCCAAGCACACGTCCCTGACACCTTCAGGGAACACAAGCCATGGTAGCACCACCACTCGCCACGCAATCACACTCCTCCAGGTGATTCCTCTCCGACAAATCTACAAAGCAGCTGGACTGCCTTTTTCCCCCCTCAAATGACGCTGGACAGTTGATCTGTCACATCATCAAACCCAAAGAAATTGATAGGCTGGATTTGACCTGTGAAGCCCCCCCCCCCCCCCCCCCCCCGCAAACACTTCATGGTTTGTGGGACATTTATGGGACTTTTAGCGCAAAAATCTGCCAATGTCCATGTGGAGGTGATGCCACAGTGACAGTGTTAGCATGGAAATGTTAGGATGACCTCCAAAAACACGCAGGCTGTGTCTCAAACCCAATACTTGCGTCACTACGCTTTAGTAAGCATACTGTGTACTTAACGATTTTCGATTTTTGACAGCGGAGGCTATCCCAAATTGATTCCTGTCTTTGCGCACTTACCATCGCTACTTTCCATAGTTGCTTTTATTTCAGGTTAGCTCCGTAGCCAAAATGTACTGTGCAACGTGTGGGCACTGACAGTGCACTGCATTTTACCATACTTATGCACTCAAAACGGCTAAGTCTAAGTAGGGAAGTGCACAAATGGAGACAGTCTGTATAGACTAAGACTATGAATACTATGAATACAGTGACACACTTAGTTACTGAGTGCACAAATCAATTCATGTTGTCACGCACTTACCAAACATGCTGACTGCAACATTTTACCAACTTCTTCTTCTGTTCTTTTTCAAATTTGGAATTGCAACCACTTCAGTTAGTCTCTGCCCTTCTAATATGGTGGTATGTAACCGGTAATGAACTACCGTTGTTGCAAAAGTGACCACTGCATTACTTTCATCCACTCCGTCTCTCCTTTTTACTTGGGAATTGCAACCACTCGAGTTTATGCCCTTCCACTATGTAGCCAAGCTGCTAAGTAACTGGTAATCAAATAGACGTTGCAAAAGGACTATCGTATTATTTTTACCCACTTCTCTCCTTTTTTGCTCTTGGAATTGCAACCACTCATTAGTTTCTGCCCTTCTACTATGTAGCCAAGCTGCTAAGTAACTGGTAATCAAAAGCTGTTGCAAAAAGGACTATTGTTATTTTTACCCACTTTTCTCCTTTTTTACTCATGGAATTGCAACCACTCATTAGTTTCTGCCCTTCCAATATGTCGCCAAGCTGTTAAGTAACTGGAAATCAAATACCTGTGTTGCAAAAAAGGACTATCGTATCATTTTTACCCACTTCTCTCCTTTTTTACTCTTTGAATTGCAACCACTCATTATTTCTGCCCTTCCAATATGTAGCCAAGCTGTTAAGTAATTGGTAATCAAATACCGTTGTTGGAAAAAGGACTGTCGCATTATTTTTACCCACTTCTCTCTTTTTACTTGGGAATTGCAACCACTCGAGTTATTTTCTGCCCATCCATTATGTAGCCAAGCTGCTAAGTAACTGGTAATCGAGTACAGTTGTTGCGAAAAGGAATATTGCCTTATTTTTACCCACTTCTCTCCTTTTTACTTGGGAATTGCAACCACTCGAGTTTATGCCCTTCTACTATGTAGCCAAGCTTCTAAGTAACTGGTAATCAAATCGCTGTTGCAAAAAGGACTATTGTTATTTTTACCCACTTCTCTCCTTTTTACGTGAGAATTGCCACCACTCCAGTTAGTTTCTGCCCTTCCACTATGTCACCAAGCTGGTAAGTAACTGGTAATCAAATACCCGTGTTGCAAAAAAGGACTATCGTATTATTTTCACCCACTTTTCTCCTTTTTTACTCATGGAATTGCAACCACTCATTAGTTTCTGCCCTTCCAATATGTAGCCAAGCTGCTAAGTAATTGGTAATCAAATACCGTTGTTGGAAAAAGGACTCTCGCATTATTTTTACCCACTTCTCTCTTTTTACTTGGGGATTGCAACCACTCGAGTTAATTTTCTGCCCATCCATTATGTAGCCAAGCTGCTAAGTAACTGGTAATCGAGTACAGTTGTTGCGAAAAGGAATATTGCCTTATTTTTACCCACTTCTCTCCTTTTTACTTGGAAATTGCAACCACTCGAGTTTATGCCCTTCCACTATGTCGCCAAGCTGTTAAGTAACTGATAATCAAATACCAGTGTTGCAAAAAAGGATTATTGTATTATTTTTACCCACTTCTCTCCTTTTTTACTCTTGGAATTGCAACCACTGATTATTTTCTGCCCTTCCAATATGTAGCCAAGCTGCTAAGTAATTGGTAATCAAATACCATTGTTGGAAAAAGGAGTACAGTTGTTGTGAAAAGGAATATTGCCTTATTTTTACCCACTGCTCTCCTTTTTACTTGGGAATTGTAACCACTCGCTAGTTAGTGTCCACCCTTTCACTGCATAGCCAAGGTGCGAAGTAACTAGTAAGTGTCCATCACTGCACACTCACCAGTTTGGCTGTTCTGACTGCAACATGTGGGTAACGACACCACTTTTTGCCGTATTTTCTCAGTGTGTACAAGTACGGAAGTGCACAGCCTTTATAGACTACAAATACCACTTTTAGTACAATTGAATAAAAGTGCAGTTTACACTGTGTAATTAGTCCCTGAGTGCACAAATCGATTAGTGTTATTGCACACTTACCAGAGGATGACAACTGCAATATTTTACCCCATTCTTCTTCTGCTTCTCTCCTTTTTAATTGTGAATTGCAACCACTCAGTATATCCAAGGTGCTAAGGCACTGGTAAGTGTCCATCATTGCACACTCACCGTGTTGACCGTTTTGAGTGCAACGTCTGCCTGGTTCGTGTCACTGTGAACATACTCAAAAAGCTTACGAGTACCACCGAACAAAGTGCGCACATTTGAGACACAGCCTGATGGTCGCATCTCCTCACTTCCCGTAGAACAACGATGTCGATGTCGAGTGCCACAAGTAGTTTTTGTACGTGCATGGTTTTAGTTGAAGCAACAGCTGGTTGTTTGTCTTTTTACTCCAAATGCTTCCTTATGCCTTTTTTTTTGCTTTTTGTATCTTTTCATGACAAAGCGTGTTTGGTCCAACAGGCAGGTAAAACATCTTCAAGGTATGAAATCAATCAGCATGCACCCTGGAGGAGGTTTTGCATCAGTCCGTAGCGCTCATTTCTTTCTTTGACAGAAGCTTGAACAAGTGACCTTGGGCCAAAAAAAACAAAACAAAATGTCTGTGTTGCTGGCGTTCCAGAAACGTGTCGTCCTCGCAAGCTTCTTCTGTATTTATTGCTTCTCAGTGTTTTGCATGTCTTAAGACCTGCTTATGTACAATGTTGTGGGTTTTTTTTGTGTGTGTGTGTCAAGGTAGAAAGATGCACGGGGACCTCATGTACTCTCACATTCCACGCAGAGCAAGAAAGCTGGTTGGTCCGCTAGTTTTTTTTTTTTTAATGAATGGGAATGCACCACCAAGTCCTAATGCCAAGTGATTCAAGTCGTTTATTTTTTACTCTCAACCAGTATTGTTGTACAGTTTCATTGTAACACCAGATGATCATACGTAATCTTTTGTTTGTTTTTCTTTTTCCGGTCTTGAATGTTGAATTTGTTTAATCCGTTGAGTGGATGACAGGAAACACTTCAAGCGAAGGCTTTGTCTTTGCTGTTTTATTTGACAGCTGATTGTAAAGATGAATAACAAACCAGGACTCCTCCCATTCTGATGAAAATTCAGGTGTTTTTTATAGCGGAATGAAAGGCATGGTGTGGACTGTACACAATGAATGCACTGCCCATGGATGCAAAGTCCACTTTTGCACACTTTGCCTTGACTCTTAAATCTGATGATTGACTGATTGTCCTTTTTCTTCCTTCCTTCATCCTTAGAGCTCATCCACACGCCAGCAATTTTTAAGCTGTTCGCCACAAGTCATATACTTTGTATTTGCATTGCAGTTTACACGCCGTGGTCGTCTTTTTTTTTCCCACATATTGAATGTATTTTTGATCTCCAGCTGTTGTAATAGATGGTAAGGTATAGTCTAATTTTAATGCACGGGTGTCCAAATTATGTGTGGGGTTTTTTTTCCCCCTTTTTAAACGAGAAAACTAACAAAAAGTTAGCTAAAGTAAAAAAAAATAGTGATTTTATGATATATTACAATAAAGTCGTAATGCTATGAGGAAAAAAAGCCCTAAATTGAATTGTATATTGTAATATTAGAAACAAAAAGAAGCAATTTTGGGGGAAATTATGTCATAATATTTTGAAAAAAATTACAAGAAAAATTAGGTGGGAGGGAAATCATAGTAATAATATGCTTTGTCACCTATAACAGACCTGATGCCTTTTGATTGGCTGGCGACCAGTCCAGGGTGTACCCTGCCTCTTGCCCAAAGTCAGCTGGGATAGGCTCCAGCATACCTAATGAGACCCTAGTGAGGATGGATGTTTTGATAGCCTTATTTGCATGAGGAAATCCAGCAGAGGGTGCTGTCTGACAAGTCAATGTTGATAATTCAACATTTTCCTGCAGGAAAATGCTTTGACAAGACATGATGTTGTGTAACTATGCCGGTGTTTGATTCTTAATGTGTAAAACTGAATTTAAAATGTGCTTATTGACTACGAGACACATACGATTTAGAGTATCAAAAATATATATTTTTTTCATTCTTGAGCATATTTTATGGTTGAAACATTGAAAGTTTTCCGGGTAGCACACTATATGGCATGTACCTTGTTGTGTGCAACTGTATATTTACCACAAATCATCCTTTAGCTTGCCAATGCACGGAAACAGGAAGTCAGCTACCTTACCTGTTTATGATGTCATCAGCAGTTGACACTGTAGTTCTTTGCTAACGAACAAGTTACACCACAAAACCCCTTTCATTCATCATTTCTATCTATGGTGGATTGGTTTTTGGCTGCTGTATAAAATTCTAAATATCATTATGGCCCGTGCATGCTTGGTTTGGACACCCTTGGCTTAGCATATTGGCAAAATTCTGGTTTCTTAGACATTAGTCGAGCTCATCAGTACAATTATTATGAAGCAAAACAGTTAGGGCATATTGTGCTGCTTTGGGATTAAAACTACCAAATGCGTTGTTTAGCTCCAACCAGAGCTGCCTTTCTTCTTCGGAGGACCAAAAGCTAAAGACTTCACACAAAGTTGCCACAATTTAACAAAACACCAGCAGTAACTTTTTCAATGAGCATGACAAAAAAAAAAAAACGACCCAAGAAGCGTACGCACTCTGCAATGCAAAATGCACAGCTTGGTGGTGACTCTGTGGTAGAAGGTCCATCTTGTCCACTTTTTCATTCTTCATGTATGCAAGTATGAATTGCCTCAGATATGTAACGTTATTGTCGATGAAAATTTGAACAGAAGTGATGTCATACCTGTACAGTTAAATAAATTGAAAAGTGTAACAACTGTAAATATTTGTGCTAGTGTTTATCAATGATCCTCACCGTTCAGTTCTGGTGCAAAGTATGGACCAAAAGAGTGAGGTGGTTCCTCTGGAAGAAGTCCTTTGTCAAGCGGGTAATGTCAACTGTTGACCAGTTGAAAAAGCCGGTCATTACCACATTACCACCATCAGTTATGAGGGATAACAGTTGCCGTTTGACGCCCCTGCACAACATATGAAAAAGAACCCCCTCCACTGGGCCGTGTGGAAAACATCACATTTGAGCTTGTGTCATGCCCGTAACATTCGAAGCCATCAAGGTTACATTTTTTTCTCTCTGTGTCAGTAATATTAATGAGACACACAAGCACCAGACATCCATTGCCAGAACAACAGGCTTTTATTGCCGGTTTGAATTATCAACAAACATACAATAACCAAGCTACCATAACCCACACAAAGCTAAAACTCAACTCTGAACCCCCAATGTTACTTTTTAATAATTTATTGGTGTAAAAACTACATAATTAAAAGGTTTTTCCAGAACCACTTATCGTACATTAGTGTTCTTTTCTGCGAGGTTCTGTGACTTTACTGAGGTTTCCTGCCTCATGTTTCAGGACGCTGAGTAGAGACTGGGAACTCTCCAAGATCTGTGGGAGTAGAGGAGGAAATGATATGAAGTATATCCTGTCGACCAGCGTAAAACATCAAGCAAAAGTGCTTTGTTGTTCAGCATATAGCAAACATAGCACAGAGCAAAATGTTCCATGCTCCCATCCACATAAAAACATAACTAAAGATTCTTAATAAGAATTGGAGGCTCTGAACTACTGTGGTCCACATACCAAAAGATGTAGCATCAATAACAGTCAAACATTTCTCGCAGTCTTGTGACACCCTTTGTGATAATAAAGGATTTTCAACCAAAAGCATGGGTGCATTTTGTTAGTTGTGGAATGGGGAATGAAAAAAAACATCTGAGAATGAGACAAAAAAACCTTGGTGTATGCGGACTCGGTTTCTGCAATGGTGCGGTCGAATGTCGCGCGTGCAGCCAGTCTTTGTGCGAGGCTTTCATTGACTCTGCTCAGCTTCTCGGACAGGATGCCGATGTCATGCTGTAGTCGCTCCCTCTCCTCTTCCTCCAGCTTGATCTGACGGTTCAACTCTTCCCGCTTGGAGCACAGGTCGTCGATACCTGGCGTGGACAAACGGGAAATAAAAATCCTAGTTTTATCTGGATAGCCTCAGACTGAGGTTTAAGGTTTGTCAATCACAAAAAAATGACTGAATTTAGTTTATTTTTCTTGATATCAATCCATATGATATTCTGGATGTGGATTAGGGCTGCGCCATTTGTAGTGGTTAGTAGGGATGCTGCAATTATACAAACATTTTGGACTTTTTGTTTGACATTTCCTGTCGCCACTGGGTGGCACTGAGATGAATTCACAAAGTGAGCTATGCATACCTTCAAGGTGTTGTCTTCATTATATGTACCAATTATGAAGAAGACCTGACCTTGTGGAGACGAGTTATTAATGTTTACACTTTTGTTCAAAGTAACGTTAGAATCAAAACAAAGTTTGTCACAATGCACCGCCCACATTTTTTGGACTCGCCCGAAGTCAGCTGGAGCCAGTGAGTTGTCATGCATTAGTGGTGGGCAAACCCGGTTATTTTAGTGAACCGGATAATTCCGGTTCATTCAGTAAAAAGATCTGTTCATTTCGGTCAATTGGTCGTTAGCCTTTGATCTTCCCCTGTGCATAGACCCGGTCAGCCGTGTGGAGTCAGTCCGTTCACTCATGTTCACGTTCGTTCCGACTCAACGGCGCAAAGACACGTGATGACGAGTGGTGTGTCGGTCATGAACGAATCAGTTAAAATAACTAGTTCTTTTTTAGAACTGAATGAACGAGGTCACAGACAGTGTCGGTCAATCTCTTTCAGTCTTTCAGTCAGCTAACCCCACCCGCGACGATAGGATAAGACAGGCAAACGTCCTGCAAAAGGAACGGTGAACTGACTCTCCAGACAATCAAAAAAAACATTTTCAACTAAACGTACTGAATGGGTATTTTAGAGGCGGTGACCTCGTTCATTCCGTTCATAAAAAAGAACTATAGTTCTTTTGACCCGTTCGTTCATGACCAACACACCACTATCATGCATGTCAAAACATTCAAAACGGGAAAAAAGTCGCGGAATAGTAAACATAGCAGTTGAAAACGGGCTAATAAATAAATGACTTACACTTTACGAGTTCGTTGTTGTATGTCTGCAGAGCAGCAGCTTGTTGTGCCATGTTGGCGTCTGTTGACAACCGATGCTAACGTTCAAGATGCAAACAAAAGTTCTCTCCGTTTAAATGAGTGAAAAGCTGAGGGGCGGAAGTCGGCCAAGCCTTACTTATTTTCCCTCTCACGAAGCACCGTAAGCAGTACACCGTATATATGACTTTATAAATAAAATGGTACTGCTCCAAATAGTTTCTATCAAATAATAATGACTTATGGAAAAGAATCACTTCAACTAACGTCTTCGTTTTATTCTTCTTCTACTGCTAGCGCTTCTTCTTCTTTGGTTGTTTTTAATGACCGGTAGCAACCATGACTTTCTTGATGAACAGCGCCACCGACTGTGTCGGAGTATATAACAAGGACAATATAATTTACATGACTTTTTTTTAAATGAAATGCTCACTATGTTTGTGATTCCTATCACAATCCAAAAACATGCTAGGTTAATTGGCGACTCCAAATTGTCCATAGGTATAAATGTGAGTGTGAATGGTTGTTTGTCTATATGTGCCCTGTGATTGGCTGGCGACCGGTCCAGGGTGTACCCCGCCTCTCACCCGAAGCCAGCTGGGATAGGTTCCAGCATACCCGCGACCCTCGTGAGGATAAGCGGCATAGAAAATAAATTGACGGATGGACGGAAAGAAGATCATAGTTTTTGCTTTTGTTTGCTTATTTGTAGTATTGATTTTATTTTGTTCTAGCAATTGCAGGGATAAGGCAATATGAGGGATAATGGTAATATTCTGTGGTTATATAATTAATATATCTATAATTGCATTATTACAAATCATGGTATTGTATAATTTCTTCACTCACTGAGGTATTTATTCAACATTATGTTTAATATTGTGGTCAATGTTTGTATCGTACACTAAAGACAAATTTAGAGTTAAAGCCAGTAGATTCTTTCATGGCAGAATCGTTTCATCTCGACGGGAAAAAACGGATATGTGACGTCATTCGGTGTGGGCGGGGTTTAGGTCCAGGCACCATGGCTTCGGTAGAGACCGAGGTGAGTGAGTGAACCTTATCTACTGCAAGCTTGTGACACTTTTTCCGCTCCTTTCCCCGTTTCGAAAAACGTATTTGACCATTGTGAGCGGGGACCGCGTGGCCAAGCGGGAGAATTGTCTTAGTCGCGGCCGTCGGTGTGTTGTCCATTTCCCGCTGCCAGCCGCTGGTCTGCTGCTTTTGTGCTTACCGGAGGGCAGCTTGAATGTGTAGGAAGATGCTGCGCCCTGGAACATGAATTCTCAGTGCGGGCACGTTTTATGCAATTCTCTCTATGTTGCTCATACATGGTCCAGGCTCGTGTCAGTGCCCTGCTTCTTGCTTGTGTTTCAGGCTTCAAACATGAACCATAGCTACGCCTCCTTTAGCCTTTAGCTGATTTACCGGTGTATGGTTGCTAATCGTACACTGCTGTGTAGCTTGTTGCTAAGTTAGCAGACTGCACAAACGTGTCCACAGTAGCGAATAAGACTGACTACATGGCTTAGCATCCCCGTCAGATGAAACGGAATTGACATTCCGTTTTAGTATTTCGAAGACCACTACATGATATTTGACTGGATTAGCATAAATATGATAAACACTGTATAGCACAATGCTAGCTGCAGGAAGCTCAGCTAAGATGCCATGTAAACACATGGCGACTGCCCCCAAACCTCTAACGTTCCCAATTTACATTGACCCAACTCTGATTAGCGTCCATGAACCTGAGTATTCGTGTATTTTTCCTTTTTCTATGTGCCCGATGGTGTGCTGGTGTACAGGCAGGGGTCATCAATGCAGTATATGTTGTGACGTGCTGACTTAAAGATGTGGGGTTCATCTTTTGATGGCATGCTTATATGCACTAAAAACTACGAGTTATTGCATACATTGTTTATGTAAAGTCTAAATACTAATACTTTAATACTTTATGTAAATTCTAAATACCATAATAGAAAATTCAGATGAACACACACATTATTCAACTGGAAATATTTCTTTTGCATGTATACTTATCTATCGATCAGTCACTGAAGTGGGATTTTGCATGTCTCCTTGGGGCACTAATGGTGCAGATTTGACAACATACATTTGCAAGAGAAGAAGAAGACAGAGGGAGTGGGGCATGTTTACACCAATATAGTCATTGCCTTAGCCAAAGTAGAGATTTTCAAAACCTCAGACTCAGTGTTTGTGTCTAACTAAGGGTGTCCCAATCCGATATTGATATCAGATATTGGTCTGATATCAGCAAAATTGGCATGCCAATACAAGCAGTTCATTCCAGACACAGATCCAGCACTGTTAAAGAAGTTGCAGCCGAGTGCGAAAAGTGTCATGCACAAATTTCCCATGGTGTCTCAGGACCCTGGAAATTTAATACGACCGACCTGACTGCACATTTGAGCAGCATCACTAAAATCGGCAAGAGGATTTTCGAACTTGCAAACATCTAATGCTGTTTGAAACATTAGCAGTGGGTGAGAAACTACCATGGGACAGCAAAAAGCCATTGGCTCCAACAGAAAGAGTGGTGAGTCATGTTAGGTTTAACCGCTTCATTGTGATTTACGTGTTAAAGCCATTGTGTATTATATCATGTTTTTAAACCTTATTTGTCAACAGAACATGAAGTTATTGACTTGTGTGTCCAACACACGTACATGTGAATTGTAAGTTGCACGGGCGATGAAAGGAAACAATCATGACGTTTCCTGGGTTCCATGTAAATGTTTGCTGATTTTAAAGCTAATGTACTCATCATTGTACCTCCAAAACAGATATTTGTTGATGAATATCTGTTGATGATCAGATATTATGATTGATCACGTCAGTTGTGTCATTGCCGTATGAGGTGTGCTAAGAAACAGCTTGATGGTGCCATCTACTGTATGGGTTGTAACGATAATCTACACAGACAGTCCCATTATAATGTGTTTCAGGGTGAACAGTTGAAAAACTAAAGCAGTAATCTCAGCTATGCATGTTAACGTATAACCAACATGCTATGGATTAAACCACAAGCATGATAAACTCAACTGGAAACCATTGGACATCCATTGGAAACCAGTTGCCAGCCTGTATATGTTACCATCGATTGATCATCGGAGCCGGCAATCTTGGCATGCGTCAGTCTCCACTGCAGAAGTTACATTCATGGCACATTCAATGATCATTTATTGTCGCTGTCCATGGTATATCACCAAAGCTTCATCAGCCATAGTCGATCTGAAGTGAGCTAATATTAGTATACTGTACATGCAATGAGTTATGTAAAGAGCTGGTACATACATGCTTTCATGTCCGTATTCCTTCTTAACCAATTGCAGCTCGCTTCTGTTGATGTGATGTAATAGATCAATGCAAAAACCATACATTTGCTTGTGATTAAGGAAGATGTAGTCACCAATGCATTTCTAACTGCATATGTAAGATACTTTTTATAGATAAGCAACTCTTGCTTTTTTATGTTTTAATCTATCATTTATACCAGAAAGTAATTTTCTTCTCATCAGATGACTTTATACTGGTATATAACAAAATATCGTCCAATCCCAGAAGGTTCCATACCAAAATGTCCAATTACGTACCATGTACCATTGCACCACTAGAAGACACATATATTTATATTTTGGAAGTAGTTTGGGGCCTCTATGCACACATAGAGGGTGTTCCAAGTTTGACAACATGCTCCCAGTATGGGAAAATCTAATGTTATTTTGTGGACTTTCTGAAACCAATGATATCCTTGCACTGTCGCCCTCCCGTGCCCAAAAGTGACTGGTCATGTGCTTTTGCTGTAAAGCCAATATAATATCTGAATAATATATTTTGTCTTATACTCCAAAGTGACATGCGGATGTAATTCTACTTCCAGACATGCGGAAGACGACTGACCTTATGTGTATGAGTTCTTACTTCTTCTATAGTATTGGTGTGGTATGTGGTTCTGTGGTGGTTTTCACCCGAAAAAAAACCTGCATCTAAAAGTAGACTGTTTTTTGGAGTCCTTTGAAGTAGATCTGTATGTCGACATGTTGGGCTGGGATTTCTGAGTGATCTTCTGTTTCGCCATTTTTTTCTGTCAAAATGGAATTCTTAATTCATGGAAATGACTTGCATATATATATATATATATATATATATATATATAAGTCCAATTTTCCTTAGTTAGAAAGGATGTCACCCCAAACTGGAATCTCTATAAAGGGTGTGGTCATGCTTAGACCAGAGACGGTTTTTATTTTTGTCCCTGGCTGATTGTGTATATTGTCAAGGTAGACCTGACTTCTCTGGCCTCTTGCAGCAGATCTGGATATCTCGTTGCTTAAATCCAGGCCTTTTCACATTTGGAACACCCAGCAGCATCATGGGATTGGACATTGGCGTACCTTAGTGTTGTGTGAATGTAATGATGTCATTTTGTCTTTGCAAAATATCCATTATTTGGAACACTTAATTGTTGGAGCCTTGATTTTGCTACACTTGAAACTAACTACGTTTTACTGTAACTTGTAAGCAATATTTGGACCTTGCTGCTTCATATGGAAGGGCCCTTTGTCTGCATCAATGAGCTTCTAGACCTTGATGTTCCCCACCTAGTGGGAAACCGCTGCAATGGCCGCATTGTGTCGGTAAACAATCCAGTTGCGAAATGGCGGAGATCTGCAGACAGGCTTCTCTGCCTCCCTTCCCCCTTCATCCCTCCTGATATAGCAGATGTTCATTTGTTCACCACTAGGGGGAGGGATGAACACAAGGTTTTTTTTAGGACTCAAGTCATCGAAATGATGAAATGATGGATTCCTGTTTCCTTCACACATCAAATCTAAGCAGGTCCTCAGTGGCTAGACCATTGATTGTCTGACTGTTGTCTCAGTCTTTGGGATACACTTCAGGTTCTCTGTTGGCTCTCAGGCCTGACCTTGTTTCTGCCTGACAAGGTGCTTGCTTGTCCTTGGCTCAGGGACGCACTGAAGTATGCTCCTGCAAATCTGTCCGGAAGACTCATTTTTGGGCGCACTGTTTCGACCTGAAAAATTTGCAGTCTGTGGCCTCGGAGTGAAGGCTGTTACTGGATGAGTCAGGAAACTCACGTCTTGATTGGTCATCTGTTGGTTAAGAACAGAAAACCTTCAATATTGCTGCAGTTTTGCCTGCTGAAATTGTCCATTTCAGTCCAGTTTTACAGCGGTAACCTAGTCTAGATTATGTAAATCTATCTTCTTTAGACATTTATACCCAAAGAAGGTTTGGAAGACAGAGAAAGCTATAGGATGTGACATTTAAAAACAAGTGTGGGGCTGCCCACTGCAAAGCATTGCCGTTCATCTTACTATTCCTCATACGTATCCTTACATAAAATTATTATATTTTTGGCAAAGATTTACCGTCACAGCATGCAAATGACCCTCACATGTTACATCAAAAGTTGCATCTCTTAATGGTGTATTTATGATTTGTAACATTCCAAGTAACCATGGCAACACGACCAGAAAAACATCAGCTACATTTGCAATGGGCATGTCATGTCATGTTTATTGCTCCACAAATCCTCAATTTCTCTACCAATTTGCATCATTCAAACATGGAAATCCTTCAGGACATTCACCCTGACAATTCCTGAATTCATCATTCCAACAACACCACATTTTGCATCATACAGATTTCCTTTGTTCTTGAGATTTTTCCTTCTTCTACATTTCTCAAATGATTCAACAAGCTGTCCTACAAAGTGCTAGCAAGAACATCTACTTACATGATCACTATTGAGCTGCCGTAGAAGCACTTTCAGTACTCAGTGCTATCTTGCTAGGTGTTAGCATGCTAATTGTTAGTATGCCAATTGCTAGCATTTCAGCTATTTCTGGTATTTATCAACATGGCAGGATGTAAAATCACTTGAGAACTGCTTTTGGACCAGGGGGTGTATTAATGTAATAATGTATGTAATTTGAATAGACACTGTAGGAGAGAGGAATTACATTTCGACTCAGGGTGCTCCGATCCATCAACTGGCGACCGATCAGTATTGCCTGATTCCCATGAATTTACTACTAATATTAATTCATGAGTAATTTTATTAGTAATTGCCTATTTATTGTGCCACATGGCAGTCAAGGGACCTTGGAATTTTTCCCGACTTTTACGGCACCCCTTGCCAATAGCACTCAGAAATACATGGAAAAATGTATAATTCATCCATGTGATTATCAGCATCAGCCAATTTCAGTCCTGGATGGTATCAGAATTGCCATCATAAAAACGTGGTCGGAACGTCCCTATAGTTATGACAGTGAGTAATAAACAAAACAAAACATGAAAACAAAACAAATATGATTCCAACTCCAAATGCATTTTCTTCTGTCCTACAGGTTATTGTCTCCCCGGGGAAAGTAATTGTAGTGCACACGTTCCATTTTGACTTAATATGAAACATCTGAGAATATTTACTGGTCATCTTAGAAATTAAATGTTTCCACGTACCCCTTGCTATTTGTTTGTGTACCACTAGAGGTATGCCCCTGGTTGGAAATCACTGATCTGATCATCAGTGAATCACTCACCAATTTGAAACTTGTCCCGATTGTCCTGATAGCTTGTGTTTTGTTTTTCTTTAATAGCCCACTGGTCTTGCCAAAGGAAGCATTTGCAAAGGGGAAGAGCCGTCTAATAAAGAGGGACTGGACCTGGCAAACAATGGAGAAACAGGTACCGTTTGTGTTTATTTAAAGTTGCACATTCTGATAATCTCGTAATCTCGTAATCTAATGTACATCTTTGGTTGTTCTACCCAGATGGTGAAATAAAGGTCATGGACAGATTGACCTCTTCCCCCGTGGCAGAAGCAATTGTAAATGGCAGTGAATGTGACAACGCGAGGCACAACAGCCCGACGCACAGCTCTGCAACAGGCCACAACAAGACCTTATCGCTGATAAATGAGAATGGTATGCCGGACACGGAGACCCCGCACGGTTCTGTCATTGGAAGCAATGGATTCATTCTCACTAAGCCGCAGCAGGAGGACAGACCTGAAAGTACGCCTGATATGGCAGTGGCCCCCCACAGGACTAACAGGTCACCTTCAAGTTCCACCACAGGTGTACACATGACCAAAGCCCCCCCTCCCTCAGCCTCTGGGCCTGCACAGACTTTAGGCACACTAAGGACCGACCCTATTATAGGGACTACATTGGGGCAGGAGACATTAGACTCTAAAAATGGCGCAGCCCCAACTACCACATCTTCAGCACCCATCATGATACACAGAGCCAGAAAAACCATGTCCAGACCGGCTGTGACTCTTGAACAAAAGGTAAATGATACCGGGAATGATATTCAACTTTTCAGCCATTTATCATTTGGATGTTGGCATAATGAATGGGAAGTAGCAGCTGTGCACATTTGACATGTTAGTGTTTTGTATGTCCATTGTCCACGCACATTGGACATAATAGTAATGGCTTCATTGGGCTGATTGCCCAAACTGCATCTTTGATATGCACTGAAAGGAGAAAAGCTGCGATATTACGAGAGTAAAATCTGTACAGTGGATCCCTTGCACATTTGTGATTCATCATTCACGGCATTGCAAATTTGGTGATTCTAATACAGTATGATTATTGTCAAAAAAAACATTTTTCTACAAACTCGAAAGACCTCTCAGCAGTAAAATGACTTTTAATTTGATACACCCACAAAAATGTCCGTTGTTGACACACGGCTCGCTTGTCCCCCTCCAAACATTCCTGCTAGCTTAATATTCTCCTACGATTTCAGGGCAACTTTTGCCATAAAAGTGGCTGTTTTGACATTGGATTGACTCAAAAACACTCCCGACTTCTCTCTTCGATTGCCATTGCCAATCTATATCACTTGCTAACACATGTAAAGTATAACATGTATATGTAGTCACCACTAATGAATAATAATGTAAGATAATTGACGGGAAACAGAATTAGAGTCATTGTCGAGCTCAGGGGTGTCAAAACGTTTTCTATCGAGGTCCCCATATTGAAAAATCAAAGAATGGACAGGCCACTTTGAGATATGCTAAGAAGGTTTCTTTTTTTTCTTTTTTTTTTCCACTGGCCACATCTCAGCTTTGTAATGTATGTGGAAAAAGTGTATTAACATAACGTTTTTCTCCTGAATTACACTTTTCTGTTGTATTTATTTTTCAAATATTTTAATGTTGTAATGTAATGTACTTTATTTCTATCGTATTTTGACATTATTCTCGTAATATTGTAACTTTTTTCAAAAAAATTACATTTTATTTTTGTTTGACATCTCATCATATTTCAACTTTAGTTAGTAACACTTTAAATCATATTAATTTATAATTTCTTTCAATAATTGTTTTACTATGACTTTATTTTCATAATATAAAAACTTTAACTTTCAAACATTTTTCCCTAAATATTATACATTATTATCCTGATATTGCAACTTTTTTCCAATTTTTTCTGTTTTTTTCATTTTCTTTTTTAATATTAATTTATTATTTCTTTCAATAATTGTTTTATTATGACTTTATTCTCATAAAATAAAAACTTTAACTTTCAGACATTTTCCCCTAAATATTATACATTATTATCCTGATATTTCAACTTTTTTTCCCAATTTTTTCTGTTTTTTTTTTTCATTTTCTTTTTTTAATTGTATTTTTGAATGTACCGTGGGCCAATTTAAAAAAAAAAAAAAAAAAATGTATGTGCCGCAAATTGTCCCTGGGCCGCACGTTGGACATCTCTGGTGTAGCCACACAGCCACACTCATCTGATGCATTCAAAGACCGCAGAATAAAGTGAGAAACCTCAATGCACTATGAAAAAAATGTTCAGACCTGACTATTGGCCCCCACAGGAGGCCACCCCCTGAGCTTCTCAGACCCCGAGATGATTCATGTGGTTCTAACATGAGACGTACTTTGGCCCAAGACCATGAAAAGACTAGTACACAAGCATCGCTATTTTAAAGTCTATTCTCTGAGCGACAGGAAATCAGTGCAGAGGTCTAAACACTGCACTGGCATGGTCATACTTCCTGATTCTAGTCAGGACTTGAGCAGCAGCATTGTGGATATACTAAAGCTGTTTTACAGCTGGCTGAGAGAGCCCCGTGAGGAGGCGGTTACCATAGTCTAGCCTGCATCAGTCTATCTACATCTGGCTGGAAGACACTATTCCCTTAATTTTGGCAATGTTTCTTTAGCTGATAAAAAGACAAAAACATGTAAACGTTGGCTTACCTATTTTTTTTGACGAAAACAGGAAAAAAATTGACCAAAAATCTTTGAATTTACGGGACTTTGAATGCTGAATCGTGAATATGCTGGGATCCGCTGTATATCACTGTTGATATGAACACTTCTTTTGGAATGTTTTTGTCTACTACTAATTATGCCGAATTAGACAAGGAGTTACTTAGCATTTATTTGGCAGGTCACTTCTCTTTTCCATTGCTTTTCTTGAAATGTAGTTTTTTATGTTGTAAATATTTGGTACTCTTGTCAAATGCAATATTGGGTACATGGGTGCATGTCATCACATATCTACAACTCTTCAGTCAGACATTGCCTGCACAGTTTCTGTTTTTGTCACCTACAGCTTCTCAAGAGAGAGCTAAGAGAAGCACAGAACGCCAAAATGGAGACTGCGGTAGCATCCGACGCATCGAAACCCTCACAGCAGCACTTAACGGAGAACCATCTACCTCAGAATCCTTTGTCACCTTCAGCACAAACTGCTTCAACGACTTCACCAGCAATTCCTACGATATCTTCTCCTCCACTCACTTCATCGCCAGGCAAGCTTCAACACAATCTGTCAGGTTGGAAAAGCAAATCATACCCATTATAAACCCTTGTAAATGTTGCTTTACATGGGTTTTAACGTAAGCCATCTTTGTGTGCATCATGTCTCAATGTAGGCTCCTTCATGGGAGGGTTGTTGTCCCGTAAGAAGAAGAGAAGAATGGGGATTTACAACCTGGTTCCCAAGAAGAAATCGAAAATTCTGAGGCAGAGGACATTGCTGGAAATGTTTAAGGATGTGCACCCAGATGCCAAGAGCCCAGAGGTCTGTAGTGAACACCCCCTACCCCCCCAAAATGTCAAAAAGTCATTTCTAAATATTACATTTTTTAAAATATTTTTTCCTCTGCTTTAAATTGCTTGATTACATTAAATTACATGCTTTTATGGTTAAATTTTTCCCGAGTCACTTTTTTGAATAAGACAAACTAGAAGGATCTGAACACTGGCTAAATGCAATATCATGTAAATTTGGAAACAGTGACCCTCCTGCTACATCTTCTTATTCTCTGGCAGATCAGGTGTGTACAGTATGCTGTTTTAAGCAGCTATTTTAATAGTTTAAACATTGCTCTGCCTTACATCTTAGACAAACATCAATGGCGATAAGGTGGATTGTGCATCTGAGGAGGAGGAAGATGAGGATGAGGAGTCAGATGAGGTGGACTCTGATGAGGAAGAAGAGCAGCAGCAAGGAGAGCAGCTCCTCACTGCTGAACAGGAAGCGAGTCCAACATCTGAATCCATCTCTCAGGTTTGAAAATAATGGATGCATCCTTCCAATAAAAATGCTTGATGCTAAAGAACTGATTTTGTTCCCAACACTGGAACATAAACCTAGGCGGAGAATGAGCAAGACTCTGATGAATCTGGACTAGAGGCTGAGGAGGAGGGCACCGAGTCAGACTTGGTAAGCTCCAGCTTAAAGCAATGGAATGCTTTTTTTTATCCTCTTGCTTCAGACAGTTTTCTCTTTATCCAGTACTGAAATCATCCCATGACTGAACTCGTATCTGTCTGCCTCAGAGCACGGAGTCCAGTCTCAAGAAGAAGTTGAAAAAGAAAACGAAAGCAGACGGTGCGTGGCTCCGCCCATCCAGGAAACGCAAGAGGAGGGTAAAGGTTAAAGGTAAGAACTGCAGCCCATTACAGCTCATTCTTTGTTGTATGTTGGCTCATATTGAGAACGCATCATGGCTCGACAATAACGATGTACCGATGGCCCGGGGCAAGTTAAAACAAAATTGGGGCAAGTAAATCCAATCAGTGATATTCCCGTCAGGCAAGTGCACTTTGGCTTGCCATACTGCCAAGAGTGTTTTTTTTAAAAGCGGTTCTTGTTGGGTGTTGGTAAAACACGAACTGCGTAATTCCGGTGGTAATTTGCAAACCAATCCTTGCTAATCTTGAAATGGACCAATCAGAATGGTTTATTTAGACCGCAGTCCACAGTCCGCGTTTTACCCACACCCGTTCTTGTTCGCGATCAACCAATCAGCGATGGTTTGACTAGGAAAACATCTATCATCGTCTAATTCTTCAACAACTTCTGAAGGAAAACACCAAAAAGTGATGAACCAGTGCCTCCTAGACAAGTATTTTATTAGCGGCAGCAAATCAAATGATGGCACAGGTGAGTGAATCACATTGCTGTGACAATTTGAAGTGGTCACAATGAAACCACCGATTAGATCCAATACCAAGTGCTGATTTTGCACAAGCTACAAAATCTAGCGCTTCCATTTCTCTGTGTATTTTTCTCACCTTTGCTTCACAAATTATCGTTTGACCATTGAGCATTTTTTTCTGGATTAAAAACACTTTACTAGTACACAAATGTGTCTATTCAATAATGTTTCATTGTGTTGCACAACTTCTTAATATCACTGCTTACTACGACTACGATGTGTAAGGTAGTATGGCATGCCATGTTAACATACATTTCCATGAATGTACTTTTATTTATCAAGGCAAAGTGCCTAGAAGTCTCTTGACAATCCAGATTTCCATGCAACGTCATGATCTATGTAGGAAAACAACCACAAGAAATGATAATCATTTCATCTTTATTTGAGATTATCATGTGATGCCACAAAATTTAGATGATATCATTATTTTCATTTTACATGGGGCAAGTTCGGGCAAGTAGTTCTCACCTTAAGGATTCCCCATGGGCAAGTCATTTTTGGTTTTAATGCAGAGCCCTGCGCATCCATTGGCACTCAACGGAAATTACAATAGGGCTATTTTTGTCATCGTTATATATAACACGGTAATGTCATCAGAAGTGTTTCCTCTGCTGTTACTGCTGTAACACCTGATATATATTAAATAGGGCCGTCAATTGATTCAAATATTTCATCGCCATTCGTCAAATTTTATTTATAGGGATATCAGTTTTGGAAATATGAACCATTATTTTATTCCAAAAATAATATTCATTCATTTTCTACCGCTTATCCTCACAAGCGTACACCCTGGACTGGTCACCAGCCAATCACAGGGCACATATAGACAAACAACCATTCACACTCTCATTCATACCTATGGACTATTTGGAGTCGCCAATTAACCTAGCATGTTTTTGGAATGTGGGAGGAAACCGGAGTACCCGGAGAAAACCCACGCATGCACGGGTAGACCATGCAAACTCCACACAGAGATGGCCGAGGGTGGGATTTAACTCAGGTCTCCTAGCTGTGAGGTCTGCACGCTAACCACTCGACCGCCATCCAAAAATAATACAGTTGGAAATACTTAATGCAAGTGGCCAGTTGTCCCACTTTGTTTGGCGGCCCTTGAAGGTACTTTGTCCCTCACATGCTGCACAGATTTTATTTATCTCCAGTATTTTTACCCTTGAGCTGCACGGCGAACAAGTGGTTAGCACCCGAGTTCAATTCCACAATCGGCCATCTCTGTGTGGAGTTTGCATGTTCTCCCCGTGCATGCGTGGGTTTTCTCCGGGTACTCCGGTTTCCTCCCACATTCCAAAAACATGCTAGGTTAATTGGTGACTCCAAATTGTCCATAGGTATGAATGTGAGTGTGAATGGTTGTTTGTCTATATGTGCCCTGTGATTGGCTGGCCACCAGTCCAGGGTGTACCCCACCTCTCGCCCGAAGACAGCTGGGATAGGCTCCAGCACCCCCGCTGCTCTCATGAAGATAAGCGGTAGAAAATGAATGAATGAACTTTTACCCTTTTTCTTGCACATGGTGATACTATCTGGAAATGCATCAAGATAAGCTTTGACCTTATTGAGTGTTAATGTGCATATCGGTGGTACACAACATCTCTGAAAAACAAAATCCAGGCTCATGAATGGTGGCTATAATGTACATAAGTTTTTCTGACGTGTTGACTAGCTTGTTCTGCGAATGCTGATACCTCTGAATTGACAAAAGCAGCTCGGACCCAAGTTTTAGCTCACCGTTCCAAGCAAAAAACAAGCTTGCTTCCCAAAAAGTTGGCACACTCGACATTCATTCATTCATTTTCTACAGCCTATCCTCATGAGTCACGGGGGTGCTGGAGCCTATCCCAGCTGTCTTGGGGGAGACTGGTCGCCAGCCAATCACAGGGCACATATAGACAAACAACCATTCACACTCACATTCATACCTATGGACAATTTGGAGTCGCCAATTAATCTAGCACAGTGGTCCCCAAACTAAGGCCCGGGGGCCGGACACGGCCCACTTCCACATTTGACCCGGCCCCCTGAACAAAAAAGCATGTACATTTTTCTGTCATAGAACTGGAAATGGTAACCTATTGTGACGTGACTACAACCACACTTTGCCCCAGTCATAGAACATAAACAAACATACGACCCTGACCCTGGCCCCCTTCAGAGGAAAGAAAAGTCATGTGGCCCTCACTGGAAAAAGTTTGGGGACCCCTGATCTAGCATGTTTTTGGAATGTGGGAGGAAACCGGAGTACCCGGAGAAAACCCACGCATGCACGGGAAGAACATGTACACTCCACACAGAGATGGCCGAGGGTGGAATCGAACTTGGGTCTCCTAGCTGTGAGCCCTGTGCGTTAACCACTTTTCCGCCGTGCAGCCGCACACTCAACATTACAATTTCAAACCTTGCGAGAGCCATCTGCAAGGTTTTTGAGGCTAAATTTACAGATCTAATACACTTTTCTCTCTCCATTTCTGCTCAATATTTGCTCCTGCTTGTAGCTCCAAGGTGGCCGATAATAATAGAGATAAATCCTTATTGTTTGATATTGTACTCATCAACTTTGGCCAAATACAAGATAATATTGGATGCAAGATTTTTCTAGTAGTGATTTAGTGATTCTTCTCGTCACTTCCATATTGATTTGAATTATGGTGTTATTTATACTTTGGGGCAGTGTATGTTTGCGATCTAACACTTACTGGTCTATTCAGAACCGGAGTCCTCCACTGAGCCTCCATCTTCAGTTCTGAGCAGCACAGAAGATGGTACGGAGCATGCGTCGATACCACCTGCCAAACTCTGCAAGCCTGATGTTCCTTCAGAAGGTGAGCTCGCCAATAAGTGTTTAACCTGAACCCCTGCTTGTCATCAGGGACCACCAGCGGATGGTGAAAAATCGTGGCCCAAAAAGATGACTAATTTTGACACACGACTTCTCCAACCCTGCAATAAAAGTGACTATTGTAATTATTACATTAGATTCAGCTCCAGAACCTTCAATGTCTTTCTACCCAAAATATGCCTCACACATTTATTAAACACGTTTTAAATTGGAAAATGATGAGGTACTCACTAGGAGTGCATAATAAATATTGGACTGCTAATTATCAGGCTGATATGAGGAATTATGGCATAATAACGATTAAGCTAATAGCATTGGGTTAGCAAATCATGCTCACCTTTTTTCCTAGCTGTGGCGTGCTGGAAGCATTCATTCATTCATTTTCTACCGCTTATCCTCACGAGAGTCAAGGGAGGTGCGGCCCAGCCAATCACAGGGCACATATAGACAAACAACCATTCACACTCACATTCATACCTATGGACAATTTGGAGTCGCCAATTAACCTAGCATGTTTTTGGAATGTGGGAGGAAACCGGAGTACCCGGAGAAAACCCACGCATGCATGGAAAGAACATGCAAACTCCACACAGAGATGGCCGATGGTGGAATTGAACTCGGGTGCTAACCACTCGTCCGCCGTGCAGCTCAAGGGTAAAAGTACTGGAGATAAATAAAGTAACTATCTATCTGTGCAGCATGTGAGGGAGAAAGTACCTTCAAGGGCCGTCAAACAAAGTGGGACAACTGGCCACTTGCATTAAGTATTTCCAACTGTATATTATTTTTGGATGGCGGTCGAGTGGTTAGCACACAGACCTCGCAGCTAGGAGACCCGTTAAATCCCACCCTAGGCTATCTCTGTGTGGAGTTTGCATGTTCTCCCCGTGCATGCATGGGTTTTCTCCGGGTACTCCGGTTTCCTCCCACATTCCAAAAACATGCTAGGTTAATTGGCGACTCCAAATTGTCCATAGGTATGAATGTGAGTGTGAATGGTTGTTTGTCTATATGTGCCCTGTGATTGGCTGGCTACCAGTCCAGGGTGTACCCCGCCTCTCACCCGAAGACAGCTGGGATAGGCTCCAGCACCCCCGCTAGCCTTGAAGGTACTTTCTCCCTCACATGCTGCACAGATAGATAGTTATTATTTTTTTTATCTCCAGTACTTTTATCCTTGAGCTGCACGGTGGCTAGCACCCGAGTTCAATTCCACCCTCGGCCATCTCTGTGTGGAGTTTGCATGTTCTCCCTGTGCATTAGTGGGTTTTCTCCGGGTACTGAGTGTGATTGAATGTGAGTGTGAATGGGTGTTTGTCTATATGTGCCAACTCACATTCATACCTATGGACAATTTGGAGTCGCCAATTAACCTAGCATGTTTTTGGAATGTGGGAGGAAACCGGAGTACCCGGAGAAAACCCACACATGCAGCCTTTCATAAGCATCCCCTGTTTACAATGATCGGTAAACAGACATGGCGTTGATAGTGTGGGACTTCTTCACATATTTATAAATCATGGCCAACTTTTCGAAGGAATAAAAGAAATAATTACTCCAAAATGTAGCAATATTGTGAATGGTGAATTGCAAACGTGTGGATATCCACTGTATTATCAGACTTTTGGTCATAGCAGACACTTCAAGGTCAACAATGGAGGAGGCTCAGGAGCTGCCGCTGTGCAGCTGCCGCATGGAGACCCCCAAGAGTCGGGAGATTCTCATCCTGGCGGACAGGAAGTGTATGGCCACCGAGAGCGTCGATGGACAACTTACCCGTTGCCAAAGCGCTGTCTTGAAACATGAGATGATGCGGCCTTCCAACTCTGTTCAGCTGCTGGTACTTTGTGAGGACCACCGTAGCGGCATGGTCAAGCACCAGTGCTGTCCCGGCTGCGGCTTCTTCTGCAGGGCTGTGAGTACTCGGTCACTGTTTTTTGATCTTAATGAAATGCCGATAAAAAAAAAATTACAGTTCCGACAGCATCTGTAATTAGGAAGCTCATTTTCTTCTGTATTCATGTGTTTTTTTAGGAGTACCCTTCTGTTCTGAGACGGTGTCCTTTTCTGTGCAGGGGACCTTCATGGAGTGCCAACCAGACGTGAACATCTCGCACCGCTTCCACCATGCCTGCGCGTCAGTGCTAAAAGGTCAAAGCTTCTGCCCCCACTGCGGGGAGGAGGCCAGCAAGGCCAAGGAGGTCACTATCGCCAAGGCGGACACCACCTCCACCGTACCGCCTGCGCTCACTCATGGACCAGCCACGCCTGGAGCACATGAGGGCAGGGCAGACACCACCACTGGCAGGTAAATGAAAAAATAAACTAGTTTTGTTTAAGAACTTATCTAAACATAAACTATTATGGTGTTGTCCTATCATGCATTTCTATTTTTATAATAATGAAACTGCTTTGGGGGCGGCATGGTGGTCGAGTGGTTAGCGCGCAGACCTCACAGCTAGGAGACCAGGGTTCAATTCCACCCTCAGCCATCTCTGTGTGGAGTTTGCATGTTCTCCCCGTGCATGCGTGGGTTTTCTCTGAGTACTCCGGTTTCCTCCCACATTCCAAAAACATGCTAGGTTAATTGGCGACTCCAAATTGTCCATAGGTATGAATGTGAGTGTGAATGGTTGTTTGTCTATATGTGCCCTGTGATTGGCTGGCCACCAGTCCAGGGTGTACCCCGCCTCTCGCCCGAAGACAGCTGGGATAGGCTCCAGCACCCCCGCGACCCTCGTGAGGAAAAAGCGGTAGAAAATGAATGAATGAATGAAACTGCTTTGGGATTAAAAGACCCTCTCCTTTTATTTCTTCTCGAGCTCCTCACACTTGAATGTGGGCTGTGATGTTAACGGCAGCGCAGACAGCTCTCTTTCCGCCGGTTTGAAACCTCAACCAGACTCAGATCCAGCTTTTCCCGGATCGTCCAGCAGCACCTCAGTACTGCAGGCTAGTACTGAAGCAACAGCCCAATCTCCAGTTCTCCAAGGACCGCCACGAGAAACCCTTGAAAGCGTCCTGGTTTCTCTCAACACAGAGAAGTATGTTTGAGTCGTTTGGATGTTTTGTGGTCAAAAGAGATGCAACTCCAATTGGTTTTATTTTTGTTTCGATCAGGCCAAAGAAGCTGCGTTTTCACCCAAAGCATCTTTACCTCTCCGCCAAACAGGGAGAACTTAAGAAGGTTGTGCTCATGCTGGGTATGTCACCTGTGTTATGCTGCTGTTTGTTTATTTTTTTTAATACTGTGGAATCTTGTGTTTTGTAAGATTTGATTTGATTTTGATGAAAATTGCTAAAAAATATGACTTTGAAGCGCCGAAGAACTGGAGTCTGAGGCGGAGTGTTGAATTTGGGAGAAAACTTTATTTTTCTTGCAAACATTAACTTGCACTCTTTGCTACGTAAGACATGAAAGCCCCGTCTCTCAACCACAACAGGAAGTGGAAAACCCCCGTCCCTTGCGCCCACCCCTCCGGGTGGCAACCCCTCCCCTATCGATCGTTCCGGGGTGAATTATGTCCCGGTAACCTACCACTACACAAGCCCCCCCCAGAATTCACCCATAGTCAAAATTGCCCGCACGGCTCCGCCGTGTGCGCACTGTTTGTGGCAGGGCAGAAGGGTGTGGTGGCGTCCGGAATGAAGTCCCCGGGGACACGCAAGACCTGCTCGTACACCTGCTCGGCCGACAATGCCTGCAGGTCTTCCTTGGGGGCGGATCGCAGACCAAGCATGACCCACGGCAGCCTGTCCACCCGGTCGCCGTTCGTCAGGCTAGCCCGCAGCGCCGTTTTCATTGAGCGGTGAAACCACTCGATGAGGCCGTTCGCTTGGGTAGTCCTGTCTACCATGGTGAGCAGGTGTGTAAAGCCGTGGGAAAGGGGGAGGGGGCCCACTAGGTCGACATTAACATGGTCGAACCTTCTCTCTGGGACGGTGAAATGCTCCAGTGTTGCCTTTGTGTGGCGGTGAATCTTGGCGGTGATATGGAATGCACGAACTGGCCCAAGCGAGCACGTCTTTCTTTAGGCCCCGCCACACAAACTTTTGTGCCACCAACCTCACAGAAACGGTGCGAGAGCCCGTTTTTTGTACACAGTCCTGCTTATCACAGTTGTTGACTTGTGAAGAATGGATAGTAGTTATTTTAAAGCTGGGACACTATAGGCACTGTGGCAACTGTAATGATGCATTGTGGTGAAGAGGGAACTGAGCCAAAAGGTGAAGCTCTCAATTTACCTGTAAATCTATGTTCCTACCCTTACCGATGGTCACGAGGTTTGGGTAGTGACCGAAAGGATAAGATTATTGATAAATGAGGTTTCTCTATTGGGTGGCTGGACTCTCCCTCAGAAAATCTTGACTAGAACCGCTGCTTCATTGCATTGAGAGGAGCAAGATGAGCTTGCTTGGGCTGGATGCCTCCTTCAGTAGGCCTCGGGGGAAGACCCGGGACACTTTGGAGAGACTGTCTCTCTCAGGCGGCCTAGGAAAGCCTCAGGATCCGCAGAGAGGAGCTTGACGAAATAGCAGGGGAGAGGGCTGCCGATCCCACGACCCGACCTCGGATAAGTGGAAGAACATGGATGGATCGACACTATAGACAGTTCCAGCTTTATTATTTGTGTGTGTGGGGGGGGGGTTATTTGTTGATAGAACAAACACAGAAGGATGAACGAAGCAACGTACGCTATATAAGTGCTGAGGAGTTATTGGAGCGTTCTGCATATTTCTGAGTGTTCTTTTTTTGTTATGATGCACTATACAGTGGATGGTATTGACCCCAACTTTAAGATGGAATCCCAGAACAAGCGCACCCCTCTTCACGCTGCAGCTGAGGGAGGACAAAAGGAGATCTGCCACATGCTCGTACAAGTAAGAACTTAGTAAGCAAGTTATTTTCTGTGTAAAGCTGTGGCAATTGAAGGTTTGACTGATTGGTCTTCACTTTCTAATTGATGAAAACAATAAGTAACATGTATTACATCAGGGGTCTCAAACTCAATTTACTTGGGGGCCACTGGATCTACGGTCTGGGCGAGACTGGGTCGCATCAGGTTTTAAAAAAAAAAACGCATTTATTAAAAACAGAAAAATGAATAAACTTTGCTTTGGTTTCGATTTTCTACAAGAAAAGCTCTGATAAAACATTCCACTGTTCTCAAATATCTTACTTTTTATTGTTCTGCACAAAATATGATGAAAAATAAATAAACAAATCAAGAATAAAGAAAATCAATCAATCAGTAATAAATAAATATAATAATAATAATAAAACGGCAAATAATAAAAACTTAAGAAACCACATATAGTTGGTGGGTAGAATTTACAAAGCATTATTAGAGCCCTGTAGACATGACAAAACGCGACTATAGTCACATTTATACTCTTTTTATTTACAACATATTGCGCAACTGCAGGGTCTTGAGACACATGCTAACTCACAAACTAGAGAGCTAGCGACCTAAACGGTAGCCTTCAAGTTATTTCCTTTAAACTTAAATAGCCAAAAACTTACCACTTCCACACGGATAGGGAGGATAACTATTAACAGTTATTTAACCTTTAACATGAACATTAATCAAACGTAATAATTTTTTCTGGGTACATGATACCATACAGCATCCATATCAAACTTGCGCGGGCCACACTAACATTAAACTTTCATATCAAGGCGAGGGCCTCAAACTAGTGTCCTGCGGGCCACGTTTGGCCCGCGGGCCGCGTGTTTGAGACCCCTGCATTACATTAAACGTACTGACTTCATTACCTACCGACTACTGTAACAGGTAGACACTCTTCTAAGGATGCCCCATTTAAAGTCTTCATTGAATTCATCATTTCAGAAACCAATTTCTTTGTCAAGTGTAAACTGATGTGATATATAAGCAAGTTTTTTTTTTTTTATCCCTGGTGTAAGTATGTTTCCTGGTTCTGCAATGATGTCACGAGCAGACGTTTCCTTGTTACAGGCTGGTGCAAACTTGGACACATGCGACGAAGATCATCGGACACCACTGATGGATGCGTGTGAGAACAACCACATGGAGACGGTCATGTATCTGCTGAGAGCAGGCGCCAGCGCCATGCACAAGGTCGGACCAGAAAAAAAGATCTTTTTGTGTATGAATGACCGCTGTCGGAGCTGAAGGCTTATTTAGCGGCTAACTGGTCAATGCTGCGTTCTCTTCCCAGGATGTTGAAGGGTTCACGTGTCTCCACCTGGCGGCCAAGTCTGGTCATCATGACATTGTTCAATATCTTCTGTCTACAGGATTTGTCAACATAAATTGCCAGGTCAGTAACCATACCTGTCAACTCTATTGTTTTCACCAGGGAACTACTGTTTTTTTTCTAGTTTCATATTTTTCCTGTATTTTGACATTCATGACAACAATATTAACTGTCACTCAAACAGCGCCATAACCAGTAAAGTCAGGCCATGGTTGAAACCAAATGTTCTATTTATTTCCTAACAAATGATGGAAACATTCTTCAATTCTGTTCCTTGATCCAAACTCCTCTTGTGTGATTGTTCTGTTTTTTACCCCCATTAGGATGATGGAGGTTGGACAGCCATGATCTGGGCCACAGAATACAAACATGTGGACCAGGTCAAGTTGTTACTGTCCAAAGGAGCTGACGTCAGCATCAGAGACAAGGTTTTGGCTCAGGACAAGCTGTGTTTGGAATCTTTACAATGAAATCACAAACATTTCTTTATTTCCTAATTTTAGGAAGAAAACATCTGTCTTCACTGGGCAGCCTTCTCTGGCAGCGTTGAAATCGCCAAGCTGCTCCTTGACGCACACTGTAATCTCCAGGCTGTCAACATCCATGGAGACTCTCCTCTACACATAGCTGCTCGGGAAAATCGCCTGGATTGTGTAATGTAAGTTGCAAACTAACGGATTTGCTTGTTGGGGTGTGCAATACGACACAGTTTGGTTTTAATCAGATGCCAAGTAACTACAGGGCCAGTATTGCCAAGTAAGTAGGGCTGGGCAATATGTAAATATTTTTTAGATATCGCTATTTACATTGAGTACATCATCAAAAACCAATCATATCTTTGATATCGATGTAGACTGGATTTGCACTGTATCCCCCTCATCCCTGCATGCAGGAAGAGGGAGGAGGGGCAGAGCAGAAGCTTCGGTCTACAGCAGGGGTCATCAACGCTGTGCCCGCGGGCGCCCATGCGCCCACGTGGACCACTTAAGGCGCCCGTGAGGCATCTTCTAAAAATAGCACTGGTCACAAATTATTATTGTTATTTTGTGCTTTAAATTTTGAATCAGAATTGATTACATTAATGTATTTTTTAATCATCTTATAACATTCATTCATTCATTTTCTACCGCTTTTCCTCACGAGGGTCGCAGGGGATGCTGGAGCCTATCCCAGCTGTCTTTGGGCAAGAGGCGGGGTACACCCTGGACTGGTGGCCAAGCAAATCACAGGGCACATATAGACAAACAACCATTCACACTCACATTCATACCTATAAACAATTTGGAGTCGCCAATTCAAAAATTAAAACAAAAATATTTTATAACAAACTCTTACCTCAAGTCAAAGTTCATGTGTGCGCACGTGTCCGCTCACCGCTTATCTGATATAGTGCAGCGGTGATGAGGAGTTAGCTTACTCGTGCAGTTTAGCCCCCAAAAGCATGGCAGAAAAAGGACTTAAATTTTCCACAGTGACTGGGAGGAAGAATTTTTCTTTACGTATTTTGAAGAAAAATTTATGTGTCTTATTTGCGGGACGACTGTTGCAATACCAAAGCGGCACAATGTGGAGAGACACTTCAAAACTTGTCATGAAAGCTTCAATGTGGAAAGGACGGAAAGGCCTTTTTTCACTAGGCAGGTGAAAAAATCACAAAAAGGTGTTCCCTCTGACTTTCAAATATGTGAGCACATAAATAAATGTTTCTTGTTAAATATGTTTTTGTTACCATTATTGTGGAAAATAATTAACATTGATATACTAATACTATTCCTTTTGTTCTGATTACTAAAAAGTGATCCGTGCTGTTTTGTCATTTTGGAAGTTCACCACAAACAGTAGCCCTTCATACTATCCGTGCTCACAAAGTAGCCCTCGGCCTCAAAAAGGTTTGGTGACCCCTGGTCTACAGCGTCTGCGATGGAAGCATTTGTCAGCAATGAATAAGTAGTATCTCTGTAACGTGGAAGTACTTCAAATTCTGAGCATAAAAATATATTTTTCACCACTCCAATATGAGGAATGTGAAGCTCCGCACTGTCTGCCGCGTTCCTGTTGTGTTCCTTATGAAAAGAGCAAAGGCAGTTTGTTTACATTATTTTCCTCCATTTGTGCAAAACTTCATTGGGTTCATTTGGTTGCTGTGAAGCCCAGGTCATTCATTCATTTTCTACCGCTTATTCTCATGAGAGTTGCAGGGGGTGCTGGAGCCTATCCCAGCAGTCTTCGGGCGAGATGCGGGGTACACCCTGGACTGGTGGCCAGTCAATCACAGGGCACATATAGACAAACAACCATTCACACTCACATTCATACCTATGGACAATTTGGAGTCGCCAATTAACCTAGCATGTTTTTGGAATGTGGGAGGAAACCGGAGTACCCGGAGAAAACCCACGCATGCACGGGGAGAACATGCAAACTCCACACAGAGATGGCCGAGGGTGAAATTGAACTCCGGTCTCCTCGCTGTCAGGCCTGCGCGCTAACCACTCGTCCACTCGTATGAATGTGAGTGTGAATGGTTGTTTGTCTATATGTGCCCTGTGATTGGCTGGCGACCAGTCCAGGGTGTACCCCGCGACCCTCGTGAGGAAAAGCGGTCGAAAATGAATGAATGAATAATATTGACGACGGCACTGGCGACTAGGCAGGACCAACTTAAGCAGGTTCCACTTTATTAAGCTAATGGTCTAGTTGTTGAATCTGTGCTTTGTACCTTCCAGGCTTTTCTTATCTCAAGGAGCGGATGTTTTTCTCAAAAATCGTGAGGGAGAAACCCCCCCAGACTGCTGTGGACACAACTCAAAAGCCTTTGCAGCCCTGCAAGCCCACAAGAGAGAAAAGGACGCCAAGAACGTCAGGCTCAGTCTATCACAGGGAAAAATCCTTCACAGGTTCAAATTGATCTCCACTTCCCTTGTGAATGTGAGGTGTAAGAGGAATGCTTATTAATAGTCGTGCCATAGCGCTATGAAAATATGGATGTGACCTTGGCTCTCATGAGGTTAATCATGGCATACATGAACGTGTGGCAAACTGCACCCACAACATAATATGTGTGGTCCGTATGCAGTGACATCGCTCTTGGGCAAGAGAGAGTCGCCATTCCCTGTGTCAACTCCATAGACGGAGAACCCTACCCAGACGACTACAAGTACATTCTTGAAAACTGCGTCACCTCCCCGATGAACATCGATCGAAACATAACACACTTACAGGTGAGCTGGTGCAATGACATTCAGTCGTGTTTTTTTCCTCTTTTTTTCTAAAATGACAGACGTTATTGTTATTATTATTATTATTATGATTTGTGTCCAAACAGTACTGTGTTTGCAAGGAAGACTGTTCTTCAAGCGTCTGCATGTGCGGGCAGCTCAGTCTACGATGCTGGTACGACAAGGTAAGGTGGTCAAATGAGCTTGTTTAATGAAATAGGAATAAATAAAAATTAATAATGACATAGAAGGTAAGATGAATTACATTAAAAATGGAACATAAAGATAATTGATTACATTAGTACAGTAAAACTGCTCGGGCAGTGATAAGGACAGAAAAGAAAGAAAAAAGAATGGAAAAAATCAAAAGCATAAAAAATGTAGGAAAAAAGTTGTTAATAAATAATGAAGGATAAGGATAAGCGGCATAGAAAATAGGTGGATGGAAAATTTTAATACATGAAAAAAATCCGAAATAAAATGTTAAATTTCAATCCATACAGTGCCTAAATATAATTTATTACATTAGTAAACAAGAATACCAAAAAATAGTATTAAAAAGTAAAACTAAATAAATAAACAAGAAAAAGTCTTGTTAAAAAAAGCGATACAAGTGAATAAGAATAAATAATTAAATAAGAATAAAGAAATGGAAAATGAGATAAATACACTGCATCAACATGCAGTAATTGGTTGAATAACTAATAAAGTAACTTTAAATAAAAAGGAAAAAAGGCAAAATCATTAAAAAATACAAAAATATATTTATAATAATATAATTTTACATAACAATAATAATCTATAGTATCATGTAATATATAATACAATAAAATAAAAGATAAATAATAAAAATTCATTCATTTTCTACCGCTTATCCTCACAAGGGGGGTGCTGGAGCCTATCCCAGCTATCTTCGGGCGAGAGGCGGGGTACACCCTGGACTGGTCGCCAGCCAATCACAGGGCACATATAGACAAACAACCATTCACACTCACATTCATACCTATGGACAATTTGGAGTCGCTAATTAACCTAGCATGTTTTTGGAATGTGGGAGGAAACCAGAGTTAAATAATAAAAATGAATCAGTAAATAATGTGAATAAACAAAAATGAATAAGTTCAGGTGCATAGAAAATAAGATAAATTACAATAACTAAATATCCAGATATAATAATATTTATACTCTTGGGCAATGAAAAAGCCATTAAAAGAAAAATTGACACCTGTGTTACCAAATATAGTATTTATGACCATAGAAAATCAGTAGGGTTGTCAAAGGTAACGAAAGGTTACTTTTTTTTTTACGTGTAATTAATGTGCCCACCACCTATTTGACCCTTTGCCCACACCGTAGTCTTCTAACTGGCTGAAAACGTTAACTTCTTACCTCCTAAAATAAGTCATGGTAAGATTCTTTTTTTTTTTAGGTCGGTTGTCTCCTCCCTGAATTCTCCCGTGAGGAGCCCCCTCTTATCTTTGAGTGTAACCATGCTTGTTCCTGTTGGAGGACCTGTAAGAACAGAGTGGTGCAAAATGGACTCAGGTAGGTACAAGTTGCATTTATTTCATACATTGTTTTGGTTTGTTTCTTTAAATGACAAGTGACGAGTCTGTTATTGTATATGTATTCCAGTACCAAGCTTCAGCTCTTTCGGGCCGGTAAAAAAGGCTGGGGTGTCCGGGCGCTGCAAGACATACCGCAAGGGACGTTTGTGTGCGAGTAAGTCGCCATTGCTAATGAGTAACCTGTTAATATTCATATCACTGTTAAATCCATTCAGGTGAAATATATTCTTGTTCATAAACAAAAGCACATCCTGATTTTGAACAGGTACATCGGTGAGATCATCTCAGAAGCAGAAGCAGAGATGAGGCAAAATGACGCTTACCTCTTCAGTTTAACTGATAAGGTACGCTACACTCACCATTCACAGTCCTCTGGGGAATAACAAAGGGTTTAGTTTAGCATCAGCTTGCAAACCTGCGTCAGTAATATGTAGTTTGAACATGAATTCCTTAGTCATCCATTCCAAAAGGTGCAACGAAAACCAAAGCCGGAACAAATAGTTTCCCATAAGAAACAATATAACTCCAATTACTACCAGACATAGGAGGAAAAAACACATTTTATACAAATTATAATTATTAATTTGGAGTACCACGGATAACCCAGCTCTTTGATGAAGATGAAAAACACTATTGAATTTAATAAATACCAAAGTACAAAGGTAGTACCTCTCCTGTCTCCTCCTCGCCAACCAGAGGCTAAAAGTGATGTTAAAATGTTCATTTATCAATTGAATTGGTCATTTATAAATATTTTTGCATTGTTTTAGGCCAGCAAAATTATAATTTGTATAAATGTATAATTTATAAATTATTGTTGAATTTAATAATAATAATTTTTAAAAATTTTAAATTATGAAATTATTAAATAAATTATGATTTTACATTAATAAATTATATTTTTTATTTATAAATGTTATAAATTATTATTATAAAATTTATAAATTATTATTAAATTTAAAAAATAATTTGTAAATTATAAATTTATACAAATTATAATGCATTATACAAATTATAATGCAAAATATTTATAAATGGCAAATTAAATTGATAAATTGAAAAAATTAATACATTATTTTTTAAATTTAATAATAATTATAAATCTATAAAATTATTAAATAAATTATTATATTAATAAATTATAAATTATTATTTTTAAATTTACTAATAATTGATACATTTATAAATTATTATTTTAAATTTAATAATAATAATTAATTAATTATTATTATTAAATTTATAAATTATTATTATTAAATTTACAATTTACAATAAACAATAATTTAGAAATTATAAATTTCTACAAATTATAATTTTAAAATATTTATAAATGGCAAATTTAATTGATAAATTTAAAAAATTATTTAAAATTAAAAATTATTTTTAAATTTAATAATTTATACATTTATAAAATTATTAAATAAATTATTATATTAATAAATTATAGATTATTATTTTTTAATTTAATAATAATTGATAAATTTATACATTCTTTTTAAATTTAATAATAATTTATAAATCTTTAATTTATTATTATTAAATTTAAAAATAAATTATAAATTTATACAAGTTATAATTTTGCTGGCCTAAAACAATGCAAAATATTTATAAATGGCAAATTCAATTGATAAATGAACATTTTAACATCACTTTTAGCCTCTGGTTGGCGAGGAGGAGACAGGAGAGGTACTACCTTTGTACTTTGGTATTTATTGAATTCAATAGTGTTTTTCATCTTCATCAAAGTGCTACTTTGCCGGTTACCTTGCCGTGTACTCCATAATAAAGCACAAAGACTGAGTCAGCAATGTGTAGGATGCTTTGTTTCAGCAGTCAATTCCACAGTCCAACATCCTGGTTATTACGTGCTTTGTTTGGCTATACAATATACAATACGGGAAATGGGTCGTATAAATAACTGAGGTAACCCCGTGTTGACCTTCATTGGGTTAGTTTTATCTTCAACTCTCAGGAGTGTGAAGAGGCTGGGATGAGAATCAGCAGCGTGGTTCTATAGCAGAATCTCCAGGTTGGTGGTGAGGTGTTCAGGGCAGGTCCGACCCAATGGATGTCCACAACTGGTCTCCATGGTCAATACCGGGGTAGCGGACGCTCAGTTATATACCCCATACAAGTCTGTTGAACGGTGTAAAAGCACACAGAGCTGCCCCACACACATACACAGACACCTGGGTGGGGAGTTAATGCCCCCCGCCCTTTTTTCATTTGGTCTGTGTGTGGCTTTCGGTGAAAGATTTCCGCAAAATGTGTTTAGTGGCCTGCACTTTTACCCAAACTCTTATTTGTTTGCCATCTTTAAAATGTGGGATTTGTCTTTCAGCTCATTTTCACAGCTCATTTTCTCATGCTGTTTGAGCCTTTTCATTATTATTATTTTATCTTTGCCTTCCAGCCACAAGCTCAGTACTGCATCGATGCTCGTTTCTATGGAAACATCAGCCGATTCCTCAACCACATGTGCGAGCCCAACTTGTTTGCCTGCAGAGTGTTTACCACACATCAGGACCTGCGTTTCCCACACATTGCCTTCTTTGCTAGTGAAAACATCAAGGCAGGAGAAGAGCTTGGGTAAGAGGATTTTTTATCTTCATCAATTCATCCCTTATACATCTGGTTGTCTCAGTAGGTTTCAACTTGAAATTTGAAAGAGGAAAAAGGAAGACGCGACGGCCGTAGAAAACCATAGAAAAGTTGTTTATGGCAGTTTTTAACATTATTAGAGCCCTCATTCATTCATTCATTCATTTGCTTTTTCTCACGAGGGTCACGGAGGGTTTCCTCCCACATTCCAAAAACATGCTAGGTTAATTGGCCATTCCAAATTGTCCATAGGTATGAATGTGAGTGTGAATGGTTGTTTGTCTATATGTGCCCTGTGATTGGCTGGCGACCAGTCCAGGGTGTATCCCGCCTCTCGCCTGAAGACAGCTGGGATAGGCTCCAGCACCCCCGCGACCTTTGTGAGGAAAAAACGGTAGAAAATGAATGAATGAATGAATAGACTCACATGTTAGCCTTAGGAGAGTTCCTGGTTGTTGTTACTTCCTGCAGTGGCTGTTGTCTTGTCATTGTAACATTATGACACCTAGTGACGACTGTATTCTCACAGTCGGCTTTCGCCACTTTTAAAATTTCAAAATATTTCAAAATTATTTTTGGTATTTAAAAATATATAAAGACAAGTCATATGTAGTATTCTACATTGGTCAGTAGGTATCAGTAAGGTTACATTGATAAGACACTACCTTACCTTTTATTACCTTAACTTATACGCAGAGTACTGACAGTAGCGCCAAATGATCGCCGGTCATGACATGACATGATTCATCCATCCATTTTCTACCGCCTATCCCAGCTGTCTCCGGGCGAGAGGCGGGGTACACCCTGGACTGGTCACCAGCCAATCACAGAGCACATACAGACAAACAACCATTCACACTCAGATTCATACCTATGGACAATTTGGAGTCAGAGTACCCACACATGCATGGGGAGAACATGCAAACTCCACACAGAGCTGGCTGAGGGTGGAATCGAACTCAGGTCCCCAGCTGTGTGGCCGACGCACTGACCACTCTTACCGCACTAATCGCTGTGCAGCCACTCATAGACATGATACAGTGGGGTGGTATGTTTTGGGCTTCTTACTTTGTGCTTCTTCCCCAAAAACCTAAGAATAAACACATTGAAGGCTACCTAGTTAACCCGTTAGCTTGCTATGCTCAAAGCACAGTGTGATGTAAACAAAGCTAGCAGCTATAAAGTTGAAATAAACATCCCAGTGAATTTACTACACAATAAAATGCCCTTTTTTTTGCTTCTCAGGTTTAACTACGGCAAGCACTTTTGGCAAGTGAAAAGCAAGGTGTTCAGCTGCGAATGCGGTTCCTCCAAGTGCAAGTACTCGTCATCGGCCATGGCGTCACTACAGGCGGACAGCACACCGGAGGACCAGCAGCAGCCCAGCGCCTCGCCTGACACCAGCTCCTCGAACGCTCCCTCAAGCCCTTCTTAGAGATGTCCTCTTCGTCACGCGTACATCACGTCCTGCCACAACGTCCAATAAAGTTTTACAGACTTTGTACTGCATTGACTCATGAAACTTTGACCCTTGGAAAAACACAATCGGACCCCACGGAAGGAGTACTTGCTCCTCTTTGCAGCCATGCTAAACATGACCACCAGGGGGCAGCAAACATCACCGATACAGTAGATTTATTTTTGGGTCATTTGGAGAGGAACCTTTACTTTGAAATTTGTTCCATCGGAACTCCATCGGACAAAATGGAGAAAGAGAAATACATTTTTAATTTGTGATGATCCAATAGAAGGAGGGGTGACTTGAGTGGGATGGACCCTAACTGGAAAAAACGGTGCTCTCATTGTTTTTTTTTTGTTTTTTTTACATGCATACATAACCCTTGTGAACAGTGTAATATAAGAGAATGGTTAGGTTTTTTTAATGTTCATTTTTCTAATCATGCTTCATTGTAGATGTCGCTGGTCCTCATTCATTTGGTTCTGTGATTTTGTCAGCAGGAACCCACGTATCTTTTTAAAACGTCTTTAGTATAAAGCAGTGACTGTAGTGCAAAGTCTTGAAACGAATGGGGATGGAAAAAACAAAAACAACATTTCCATTTTCTTCTGTTACATATTTCTGGACCGGGAACCATGGTTGTCTTTTTCAATAAATTTACTACTAATGCATCTCTTCGCTCTTCACTTGTTGCTCGAATAAAGCAGCAATGTCCACGACTCCTAGTAGGCCTGGGGTGTCCAACCCCCCCCCCCCCAAACAGAAGAGTGCCGGCGCCAATTTATTCTTCAATCACTAAATACTGTAGCATTGAATAACTGTGTTCAAGTTTCAGATTGGGTAGGATGGTTTTGGCCTGCATTTAGAGGTGAAAACAACATGAAAAATTTACTAGGGTAAGTTCATAGTATTTCTACAATATGAAAAGATCCAGTAAAAAAGAAGACCTTAATATATTTTTAACATTATTAGAACCCTCTAGATATGAAATAATACTCATATAGTCACTTTTACACTCATATAACTCACTATAGTTAGCGCAGTACATGTGGGAAAATGTGTTCCAGTGCCAGGGGAGCTGAGCTGCAGGCGGACAGGAAGTGACGGCGGGGGTAAGTAGCCCACTTTAGGGATTATTGTGCCTCATATGAAATAATTCAGGGTGGCACGGAGGTCGAGTGGTTAGCGCACAGACCTCACAGCTAGGAGACCAGAGTTCAATTCCACCCTTGGCCATCACTGTGTGGGGTTTGCATGTTCTCCCCGTGCATGCGTGGGTTTTCTCCGGGTACTCCGGTTTCCTCCCACATTCCAAAAACATGCTAGGTTAATTGCCCACTCCAAATTGTCCATAGGTATGAATGTGAGTGTGAATGGTTGTTTGTCTATATGTGCCCTGTGATTGGCTGTACCCCGCCTCTTGCCCGAAGACAGCTGGGATAGGCTCCAGCACCCCCGCGACCCTCGTGGCGGTAGAAAATGAATGAATGAATGAAATCATTCAAGCCTGCAATAAAAGCCTGTTCTTCCCCTGATCAAGCCTGGTGCTTGTGTGTTTATTGACACTTAGTGACCGGTATAGAACACTACATATCACCCCACTTTCTTTAAATGTGTTTTTTTCTTCTTTTTTCTTCTTTTTTTCTTCTTTTTTTTAAATGTGTTTTTTGAATGCCTTATACTCTATTCTACTGCATTGTTGAGCTGAGCCGTAGGCCACACCCTCTGCCCGGGTGTACCTGGTCTGGGTGTGTCTCCCAGCTGGAAGGGAGTGGATTGATTGCAACAGCTGGGGGTGATCAGGCAATTAGGGGAGCTTGGGACACTTAAGACAGAGGACGGTGCGGAAAGAGTGAAGGAATGTTGCATTGGCTGGATGTGGAAGAGGAGACTGCAGGATCAAACTTGGAAATGGAAATGGAAATGGAAATGGAAATGGAAATGGAAATGGAAATGGAAATGGTAATGGTAATGTTAATGGTAATGGTTTTATTTCATTTGAACGTACATCAGATTACAATTGAGTGCATCACATAATCAGTTCACAGTTCCACATGTCCAAAAGGAGTAGGAAGAAGCAACGCTTATTAAATCCTACCCCTCCATCTGGTACTTTTACAATCAGTAACTGTTACATTTGTTCACTTCCTGCTTTCCATAATACAGTTTAAGGTTGTTTTTTTAAATAATGTACCTCATACCGAAGTACGAGGTGATATGACCATCCAATGACATAATGTGTACCATAGTAAGTGTCAATATAGTGATATATATATAGCACATCATGACTGGTTCAAGACTCTTCATCCTTGTATTTAGCAAACATCAACTGCTTGTATTGTTTCTTGAATTGGCTCATCGTTGTGCATTGTTTGAGGTCCTTACTCAATCCATTCCATAGTTTGATTCCACATACTGAAATGCTATGGCTTTTTAACGTAGTCCTAGCATAGAAGTGTTTCAAATGTACTTCTTCCCTGAGATCATATTTCTCCTCTCTTGTAGAGAAGTATTGGATGACATTTTTAGCTAATTGGTTGTTTTTAGCCTTATGCATTATTTTAGCTGTTTGAAGATGAACTATATCAGCAAGTTGAAGTATTTGTGATTTTAGAAATGAGTTAGTATGTTGTTGTTTCAAGAAGGAGCCGGTGAGCTTGTGGTTAAAAGGTGCAGTTAATGTGTATTTTAAAAATGTATTCAAGTTAGATGTGAATTTGTATTTATGGAAGTGAAAAGTGCTAAAATAATTGTACCATGCTTTAAAATGTATTATGTTGAGGTGGTTTAAATATCTGTATTTTAATGGTTAATTTCTTGTTAATATAATTTTTAATTAGTTTGAATTATTTGATGTTGATGTATATTATATTGTATTGATGATGGTTTCTTGGATTGTTCATGAATTTAAATTTTTCGTGTTTTTAAAGGTGTTTTTTTTTTTTTATATACCTGTTTGGCCTAACAAGTTTTCAAAAGAAAAAGTGGATTCTGGTCATTGAGCAAATACCAGTTCAATGTCCCGAAACAAGTTCCCTTTCAAGTGAGGGGTGGAGGGGGGCACTGAGAAGTGAGGAGCACCTGACATTCATTTAATCATTTTTCATGCTTAAAAATGCTTAATTTAGGCCAAAACAAGTTAGCACGGTTAAGTTCATCCTTTGCAGCTTGGTGAAGAAACAGGAAGCCAATCAGCTCCTTTGCATCGAGATTGTTCTCTTCCTGATTACCACTAAGAAACCGTTAAAAGCCTCCGATAAGAAAATCCAGAAAATGTATCTGATGATTTGATAAGGTCATGTCTGCATAGCTTGACAGGAAGAGGCCTTTCCGCATTCCAAGATGGGAGAAGCTGATTGTGTGTGTGTGTTTATATGGCGCCCTGCCCTTACACTGCAGACATGACTTTATGTGTGTGTGTGTGTGTGTGTTGCAAATTCATTTGAATCCACTCAAAGTGACTTGTTGCATGTTTTCCACCCTGCATGGCCAGCATGAAGAGAATAGTTCCTCACACCTCCAAATGGGTAGAGACGCGATCTACTGTGGTTTACGGTACGTTGGAACTTTGTTTTTAAACAGTATTGTATGCTCATGCTCTAATTTGTACTGTAATTGTAATATACGGAAACTACAAGTTGTGATCACAATAGTTTGTTCTTTTTTTACCAAATTGGGACTCAAATACTCTCCATTAACTTGTTTACTCGCTGCCATAAGCTACATCCAAAAACATGAAACTACTTGTGCCATTTGTATAAATCAATCATTAGTTGGCTCCTCCCCCAATAGTATTAAATACTATTAAAAACATGTAATATTTAATTATCTGTACAACATGACTGGTTCATGTCTGCTTTTTGCTAATTTTGTTATACGAAACAAATTTTTTTAAACGGCTCAATGCAAAATGGACGTCAAGTCGACATTAGTAAGGTAAACTGTCCATCACTCAAATATCATTCCCTTCAAGCAAATATTCTCTCAAAATATAATTGTGACTAACATTACAAATCCATCCATTTCATTTTCTATGCCGCATTTTCTCACTAGGGTATGCTGGAGCCTATCACAGCTGTCTTTGGGAGGCTTGTTGTTACAGATGCCTTAGGTGATGAGTGACTTGAATGAATCAAGTACTCAATTCACCTCAGTGAGTGACTCATAAGTATTCAAGTCGGGAATCAGAATTGAGGTTCCTAATTAATCGCTAATAAACGGTCCAGAATTTTACTGTGGACTGGATGGAAATCAGAGGAAAAACATGAACGTTGGTCACATTTGACCCTAAACGTCAGTCTTTCATTTTGGAATTTGATGACGGAATTGATAAAAATACACAGATATTAAAATGCTGTAGTGTCCAATAGTATACTTCTCTACAGGTGTTACACAATTGCACCAAATTTGACCTGTATCCATTCTGATGGACAATTTTGATGACTTTGGACAAATTCAACTTTGGACTTGATTCGGACTTTAATTTGAAAATACTTAAGATTTTCAGTGAGTGTGAGTAAAATAATTTGGAAAACACAGATCAGGGCTTATGACTTGCAAGGACTCAAATTTCAAGCCAGTGCTTTGGGACTTGACTCGACCTGTTTTGTATGACTTTACTTAAGACTTCATTTGAGACTTTTTGGATGAAAGACTTGAGCCTTTTAAACTTGAAAAACACTGACTCTCTCAAACCTCAATTTTTTTACTGTATTACTGTTTTTACTGTATTTTTACAATGTAAGGAGAAAATGTTGAAATATTGAAAGACAAAAAAAACCCCATGAGTAAATACACCATAAAAATGTTTATTTTTGACACAGGCCTCATCCCCGCCTCCAAAACACTCCTGCTAGCTTGTTGATGATTCACTTTGCCGCACGTTCTGCTTGTGGTACCCAAACAAACCTTTGTGTCTCCCAGAAACGCAACACTATGGTGCATTCGAGGACTACCTAGCATAGTGTGAAATTACTTGAATGCTTGACGAACAAACATTGGTAAAAATGCTGGGTGAAATATCAGTAAGCTGTAGATTTGACTTGTATTTAATTAGAAATTCTAACCAATTTGTGGTGAATTAAATGTGTTTTGTGTGTGTGTGTGGGGTGGGGTGACTATTTTCCTGCATCATGAATGTCTGCATTACTGTAACTTGTATGCGCATTGTCCAAGTACTACGCTATTATGTGAGCAGATACCAAGCTCATCATTAGGCCTCTATATCTTGAAACCATGGCAGCCATCTTTTCCTTGAGGAGGGGTGTTAATTGGTTTCAGAGGGCCCCACTCTACCTTGCCCTGCCCAAAAGTAACAATGCAGCTCCGATAATGTTACACAACTGCACAGGAAAGACGCGTGTGTGTGTGCTGAAAATGGATGGTGGAATATGAATGAGCTGAAACATTGAGTTGCCAAGCGACAGCCTCAAAACTTTCAGGGCTAGTTTATTCATTCATTCATTTTCTACCGCTTTTCCTCACGAGGGTCGCTGGGGGGTGCTGGAGCCTATCCCAGCTGTCTTCGGGCCAGAGGCGGGGTACACACTAGACTGGTCGCCAGCCAATCACAGGGCACATATAGACAAACAACCATTCACACTCACATTCATACCTATGGACAATTTGGAGTCGCTAATTAACCTAGCATGTTTTTGGAATGTGGGAGGAAAACCCACGCATGCACGGGGAGAACATGCAAACTCCACACAGAGATGGCCGAGGGTGGAATTGAACCCTGGTCTCCTAGCTGTGAGGTCTGCGCACTAACCACTCGCCCGCCGTGCCGCGGGCTAGTTTACATTTCTACTTAATGTTCTCTCTCCATCAGCGCTGCGCTCATTCACGTTCAGCTCATGGCGGATGCTGACCCTTGGGGCGGAGTACGAGGACACCTGGGCCCTGTCCCCTACCAGGAGGAGTGGACCCAGACGCCAGGTGAAGGAGGATCCTGGGGGTACGCATGCTGTAGCGCCAGGGGACGCCAATACTACAGAATATGAGACCGTTATACACTTGGATGCAGCGAGCAGAGCGGGGACCGGGGAGGGTCCGGGTCACATGGTCCACCTGCATGAGATGCACACCGACTCAGCTTGGCGTGGCAGGTATAAGGTTTTAATTGCATATCATGTACATGTATGATATGTTTAGGATAAATGATATCAGACATTGTGGTCCGGCATTTTTCCTTCCAACCACCAGTTCAACAGTTCTCTCACTCCGTCAGCAGCCTGCGCGCTCCACTCGCTGATTGGCCCGCTTTGGTCACATGATTTTTTCCTTATTCCACTGAGGGGGACTGGTGGAGCCCTTAGGCCCCCCCACGCAGGGAGTGATCAGACACAATCCACATGACAACTGCTTGCTTGTCACATTGTTGTCTCGCAGCCAGGAAGAAGCTGGACCGACCCAGCCCATCTTTTTTTTTTAATGGGGGGGTTGGGGGGGTAGGAAACAAGCAAAAGAGAACATTTCAACTGGTGTTCTCACGCAGCCACGATGTTCCGACGCGATTCCCCCCCACGCTTCGTTGTTTCTTTTGTTTTTAACTTTGACATTTTGTGCTTTTTTTTTTAAAGCAGGATGAATCAGCACAAAGCGTCACGCGTCCAAGCTGCTAAAACTGCGCTCCGTGGATGAAGATTTGTTTTTGTTGTGATGCGTCTCCTCTCCGTTTCCACTGAAACCGCTTTGGATTTTCCTTGTTGGATCTGTGCGTTCCCAGAATGGCTCATTTCGCTGATGATCTCCCCACCCGCTATGGAGGAGGCGCTGGCGGAGGTGGTGGAGGAGGAGGAGGAGGTGGAGGCGGGCGTGGAGCACCGGGTGCCGGCAGAGGGGGAGCCCGGGGTGGAGGCGCTCCGGGCGGCCAGAGAATGTACAAACAGTCGATGGCCCAGAGAGCCCGGACCATGGCTATATACAACCCGAACCCTGTCAAGCAGAACTGCTTCACTGTCAACCGCTCCCTCTTCATCTTCCGGGAGGACAACCTCATCAGGAAGTATGCCAAACGTATAACAGAGTGGCCATATCCTTTTTGCTTTTGCATGCATGTATACACACACATTTGCGCCATATAAGCCCCAATTGGCCGCAAGTACATGTTGATTACACGTTCGCGCAACACTGGCTGCACCTGTCGCTCCATAGATGCTGTCTGAATCGGACCACACACACCTAAACCTTAATACCCCCCCCCCCCCCCCCCCCCGTAATTAGGTTCTTTGGCAAAATAAAAACAGCAGGCTGTCGCTGTCAAATGATTTGACGTAAAAATAACACGCAGAGTGTGAGTCAGTGTGTGTGTATTTGTGTACACGCAGTGCATTGAATGAAGCACAAACACCGACTTGAAATCTCTCTCCATGGTGCTGAAGTCGCCCACAAGAAGCGCTGCAACAAAACTGCTCACTTATGCCTTTTGTATCAAATCCAACACAACACAGTACAGTACTTCCGTCAGTGTACTTCAATGACAGTACTGTAGTGTGAATCCATTTACTGGAAATTTTCTGTTCACTACTTTCCAACACTAAAGTGTCAGTACAGTCGCGTCAATATGTACAGTATACAGTAATTCCTCGCTTATCGGGGTTAATTATTTTTTAGACCCGAAGTAGAATTTAATTAGAAGTAGAAGTTTTTAATATTACTAGAGCCCTCTAGATGTGAAATAACACCCCTATATTCACCTTTACCCTGAATTGACATCAAGCGCCTATCGCAAACATCACGTGTGCACAGCAAGATTACATACAAGAGACTACAACTATTCCATGGTATCAGTTCATTCATTCATTCATTTTCTACCGCTTTTCCTCACGGGGGTGCTGGAGCCTATCCCAGCTGTCTTCGGGCGAGAGGCATGGTACACCGGTTGCCAGCCAATCACAGGGCACATATAGACAAACAACCATTCACACTCCCATTCATACCTATGGACAATTTGGAGTCGCTAATTAACCTAGCATGTTTTTGGAATGTGGGAGGAAACCGGAGTACCCGGAGAAAACCCACGCAGAGATGGCCGAGGGTGGAATAGAACCCTGGTCTCCTAGCTGTGTGCGCTAACCACTCGACCGCCGTGCTGCCCCATGTTATCAGTGTATGTACTAATACATCACAGCGTTTATATCAAAACATGCAAGTTTTTTTTTTTTTTAGAGGGATTCCTAGTCGAAATAGGTGTATCCCAATGACAGCATTGTTAGCTACCTGAAATTAACTAGTTTTCTTGTGTTATAATGCTTAAGTAAGACTTTTAATTGTGTGTGTGTGTGTGTTGCTGAAAATGTGTTCTGGTGCTAGGGGAACCGAGTGCATAGTGGACAGGAAGTGACGGCGGGGGTTCAGAGTTGAGTTTCAGCATTGTGTGGGTTACACGGACCTCTTGGATGTGTCTTTGTCGTCCCGATTATCCAGGTAGTCGTCAGGCTTGTGTTCTGATGGGTGTTGCGCGGTTCAGGAAGGGCATGTAATTGAACGGAATAAACTCAATAGAACCGGACATCAAGTCTGGTGCTTGTGCGTCTCAAGAAACATTACCGTAACATTACTGACCGTAGAATAGTACATAGTCTACACTCGCTTTCTGAGTTTTTTTAGCCATTTATATGCTTGAAAATGCTTAATTTGAGCAAAAAAAATCATACAATTTGCTTAAATATGCATTATTCATTCATTCATTTTCTACCGCTTATTCTCTTGAGGGTCACGGGGTTGCTGGAGCCTATCCCAGCTGTCTTCGGGCGGGAGGCGGGGTACACCCTGGACTGGTGGCCAGCCAATCACAGGGCACATATACGTAGACAAACAACCATTCACACTCACATTCATACCTATGGACAATTTGGAGTGGCCAATTAACCTAGCATGTTTTTGGAATGTGGGAGGAAACCGGAGTACCCGGAGAAAACCCACACATGCACGGGAAGAACATGCAAACTCCACACAGAGATGGCCGAGGGTGGAATTGAACCCTGGTCCTCCTAGCTGTGAGGTCTGTGCGCTAACCACTAGAGTGCCGTGCCGCCCAAATATGCATTATAATAAGATTTATGAACATGAAATCGAATCCAAAGTTGTGAGGTACAACTGTACTATGTGAGCGTCTAAACTCGCCATTTGGGGGCGGGTTAAGGTCAACATCCAGCTTCTAATGCTACAGTGCATTTTTCCATAATGGTGGTCACCTGCCCAATCTGGACTGGCTACTAAACGAGAGTAGAGAAGCTCTTGCTGATGAGTCTGAGCTGTCACCTCGAGTGAGGATTACCAATGATCTTTCACAGAGCCACGCTGGAAATCATGATCACAACATTTAGCTGCTTCCTGTTCTTCTCTCCTGTTTAATTGTACAAATGCAACCACTTGTTGAACCATTATCACCAATGTTTGGATCACCCGATATATAATACCTGCCAGCTTTGAGCTTTTGTAATAATCCAAAATTAATGCATGTCTTCAATATTGTGTAATATGAGTTTAATGGTGACTATAGGGGTGTTATTTTATGCCTAGACGGCTCTAATAATGTTAAAAACAGGTTTTCTATGCTATAACTATGAAAACACTACATTTATAAATAATGAATCCTACTTGGGGCTGCATGGCGACCGAGTGGTTAGCGCGCAGGCCTCACAGCTAGGGGACCAGAGTTTGATTCCACATTCCAAAAACATGCTAGGTTAATTGGCAACTCCAAATTGTCCACAGGTATGAATGTGAGTGTGAATGGTTGTTTGTCTATATGTGCCCTGTGATTTCCGTTTGAGAAAATAAACCGAATGCAATTGGAATATTTGGGTCCATGTATACGTGGCTACTGCTATATTATTATTCTCAGAAATGTACAACTTTTTTCTTGTTAATTTTATTATAAAAAAAAAATCTCGTAACTTTACAACAGTATTCCCCGAAATCTTCAATGTGTACAATCAATATGGCAGTAATACTCCGTCATATCTCATAATATTACGACTTTAATATTTCAACTCTATACTACTAAACTGCAACTCACAGCTAGGAGACCCGAGTTCAATTCCACCCTCGGCCATCTCTGTGTGGAGTTTGCATGTTCTCCCCGTGCATGCGTGGGTTTTCTCCGGGTACTCCGGTTTCCACCCACATTCCAAAAACATGCTAGGTTAATTGGCGACTCCAAATTGTCCATAGGTAGCGAAATTATTTTTTTCAGATTCAAATGTACAGTATTAACAGTTATCTAACCTTTAACATGAACATTAATGAAACTTAATAATTTGACCCAATTAGCAAGTTAGCATCGTACTCAGTTCCATCTGGGAGCAGCGTCGTAACTTTAACAACATGTTTGATGAGATGCTTTATCTTGACGTGTATTTTCCGTTTTATTCCAAATCATTTCCTGCATTTATTTGTACCCAGCGTCATAAGCCTTTAGCTTCATTGCTAATCCAAAGCAAAACAGGGCGGGGTAACAGGGTAGGGTAACAGTATGGGCGGGGCAAAATCATGTTAATTGTGTCCGGTGTGCACACAGCTTTAAGCTGTCATTTCAACATTAAACTTTGGTATCAAGGTGAAGGCCTCAAACTAGCGGGCCGCGAGTTTGAGACCCCTGATCTACACAATTACATCTATTAAATAGGATTTAATCTCATAAAATATATGGTCATTTTTGGTGATGGCATGGTGTGCATGTAAAATAGTTATTTTAGTCGTATCTCTTGTTACACATGCAGGCAACAATCTAATCAGCTCCAATAGAAGAGCTAGGATATAGAAACAACATTTACTGCAGTTCTACAGTAGTGGATCCCCGCCATCCACAGCCCTAAATATGCATTCTTTTCATACCCTAAATCCTAAAACAATCATGGAACACTTAGGAAAGATACTGTATGTAGTGCTAAAGCATTTTCCTGCTGGAAAATATATCATACCCCCTTGCTAGCTATTTTGGATCAACCTTTTCAATAAAAATGATGAGGTTAAATTCAGCTCCAGCACCCTCTCCTACTCGCTTAGTAACGTGGTATACGTATCTTGGCGTGCGTGAAAGGTCATAAACTTGTTACATCTTTGCATTTCATAATCCCTCAATAGGCGCTTGACCCGCGGGTACTGACCTAGTGAAAATGGATTGCAGAATGAGGCGGCCATTGAAAATAGTCGGCAATGGTCAACCATCTGGAAAGATCACGAGCGCATGTATAGGATGCTTTCTTCCCAGAAAGCCTTCAACCAGAGCATGATGGGAGCTTTCTGCTTTACTGGACGCAAATGTGACGGCATTAGTCATTCTGCAACGTACACACTAGTTCCTCTCTAAAATGCATTGCCCAAACTAAGAGAAATGTATCTACACCATCTTCTCCCACAACACTGGAATGTCTCGGCATGCTTTAAAATTCCAAATGCGATATTATTGGGTGGAGTCCAACCATGACTGAATAATTAATTGACACTCGTCCATATGGTGTACTTAGATTGTGTTTTAATCTTTAATGTTGTAATGAAATGAACTGCTCCTTAACCTTCACACTCCATTTGAATACCTGATCCTGGCTACTATCATCGCCAACTGCATCGTCTTGGCCCTGGAGCAACATCTACCTGCCAGTGACAAGACGCCCATGTCGGAGCGCTTGGTAAGTGGGAGGATCTTCTTCTTCTTATATGGCTTGACCTGCAACTGTACTATCATATATATATATATATATATATATATATATATATCTCATTCAAACCATCTCAGTCTGGCCTCTCTGACTTCATCTCCAAGGCTTCTAACATGTAATGTCCCTCTGATGTACTCCTTCCTGATCCTATCCATCCTGGTCACTCCCAATGTGAACCTCAGCATCCTCAACTCTGCTACCTCCAGTTCGTTTCCTCAGTGGCACTGTCTCAACATGACTGGTCTCACCACAGTTTTGTACTATACTATAAATAAGGAATCCTACCTGTCAGAAATTCACTTATCACTGGAATTAGCCGCAATAAAGGAGGTATTCGCATGTATATACTATGTATATATATATATATATATATATATATATATATATATATATATATATGCATATATACATGTGAATACCTCCTTTATTGCGGCTAATTCATGCTAATTTAGCATGTATATATGTATATATGCATATATATTTATATACATAATGCATATATATGTATATATGTATATACATACATGCATGTATATATGTATATACATACATACATACACACACACACACACACACACACACACACACACACACACACATATATATATATATATATATATATATATATATATATATATATATATATATATATATATGCTAATACCTGTCAGAAATTCACTTATCACTGGAATTAGCCGCAATAAAGGAGGTATTAGCATGTATATATGCATATATACATGCTGTATATATATATATATATATATATATATATATATATATATATATATATTTACATGCTAATACCTGCTTTATTGCGGCTAATTCCAGTGATAAGTGAATTTCTGACAGGTAGGATTCATTATCATGTTTCAGTGTCATTCAATGTCATGACAATTTTTTCTTTTTGTGTTGCGTTCCATCTTACACTGTTGAGCAACGCAATGAAGTTCTAAGAGAAACTAAAGCATGGATAAGATAAGAATCACGAAGGGAAGAAAAGCATGTTGAAGCTTGTTCAGCGTGTTCTTTGAGGGTGTTAACATTGTGTGCGTGTGTGTGCGTGTGTGTGTGTGTGTTACAACACGGAGCCGCAGTGCTGTGTGACTAACTTAATGAAGTCACATTCACCCACCTGCGTATTTAGCACACAAGATGGTACAACAACAAAGACAACAAAGGAGCAGCCGGGACCTGAGAAAGTGAGGCGTGTTGTTTCCTTCACCTCCAGCATGGAATACAACAACACTATTAATTACATCAATGGGTCAGCTAGTATTTATGAAACTATGTCAACAAATACAGAAAATGTACAAAATATTCTTCCTTATTTATTTCCAATGCCACCATCCTTAGAGGTCTCACTATCTAACTCATGCCATTTTTAGATAATTTTTCCATCAATTATGTTATGTAATAGACCAGTCCAGGGTGTACCCCGCCTCTCGCCCCAAGACAGCTGGGATAGGCTCCAGCACCCCCGCGACCCTCGTGAGGAAAAGCGGTAGAAAATTAATGAATGAATCAATGTTATGTAATACATACTGACCGGTCCAGGGTGTACCCAGCCTCTCGCCCAAAGACAGCTGGGATAGGCTCCAGCATACCCCCACACCCCCACGACTCTAGTGAGGATAAGCGGCATAGAAAATGATTGATGAGATTAGCAGTGTGGGCAGATGCTGCCATAGAAAAGGTCAGGTCCCTTTCCAGTAGTTCAGCCTGTCATGCTGCCTTCATGTGATTATGCATGTTGGAGGCTGTAGGAGGACGCAGGGGGTTGGAGCCTGTCTGTCAGGTTGAAGTTAAATGATGGGGGGGGGGGGGGGGGGGACACACGGGGTGGAAGAAGACCCATGTTTTGCTGTACATGGCTTTCATTGAACAGTGGCACTATCGATATTGATGAACATTATAATGGGTTCCATTTGCATTTCTACTTCAATGTCCGCAATACGTGCTTTCCCAGTAACTGTGTTTATAGATTTGTTTTACTTTACTTAGCAGTCCTTGAACACACCTTTAGTGAAGTGCAATGCAATGATGGAACCGTGAAGTTTCTACGACGGGTGTGTGATACTGCAAAAACGATGCAACACCTGTCACCATCTGGCAAGTAGTTATGTTTCTTGAGCTTTTTTTTTGCCAATTTCTGATCAACATTTGCAATAAAAGTGTTGTATAACACATCCAGTTCAAGTACTACTCCCCGCAAATTACAAGCTCACTCATGTCTGGTGTTGCTAATAGCCCTTTTCCACCACAATCAGTAGGTCTACCCGAGTTTTCCACTTTCCCACTACCCATGTTGTGCCAAGATGGCCTGCATCTATGTTACCGCTGTTTGAGTTCCTACACGGTAAATCTAACTAACCACTTTCCCAGTATCTATCCAAAGGGTTTATTCATTTGTATCAACTCTGATACCAACAAAATTAGCAAGTGGGGTTCGGTAGTAGTCCAGAAGTCCTCGGGAGAGCTTGTGAGTTGGGACCAATCACAGGGAAGTTGCCGTGCCTGGAGGCGGGCAGTAGGTGGAATGAATTAAAACAAAATCCAAGAGAATGGTTGGAGATTTTGGAAGATCTAGAAAGCTTTATGTGCAGGGTTATTGTGTGTATCTGCTCTATAGGAGTCCACAATTCAATACAAAGGGTAGAAAATGAGCATAATAGGTCCCCATGGTCTACCCGAGTTTTCCACTTTTCCACTACCCATGTTGTGCCAAGATGGCCTGCATCTATGTTACCGCTGTTTGAGTTCCTACATGTTAAATCTAACTAACCACTTTTCCAGTATCTATCCAAAGGGTTTATTCATTTTTATCAACTCTGATACCAACAAAATTAGCAAGTGGGGTTCGGTAGTAGTCCAGAAGTCCTCGGGAGAGCTTGTGAGTTGGGACCAATCACAGGGAAGTTGCCGTGCCTGGAGGCGGGCAGTGGGTGGAATGAATTAAAAGAAAATCCAAGAGAATGGGTGGAGATTTTGGAAGATCTAGAAAGCTTTATGTGCAGGGTTATTGTGTGTATCTGCTCTATAGGAGTCCACAATTCAATACAAAGGGTAGAAAATGAGCATAATAGGTCCCCTTTAATGGTGTGTATGATTTTGGCACATAATTGAACTGAAATAGTTAAGCTTGAGATAAATGTGACATCATCCCTTTTATCAAATCATCATTTTAATAAATTTTCTGATTGGCTTCCCTCTGTGCACAAATTGTGTTCGAAGGCCATCTTTTTACTCCAAGTTACTTACCCCTTTTTTCTTTCACTTTACGCTTCATTAACTGCTCTCTCACTCCCCCCTCTCTGATTCTCTCTCTCTCCGCAGGATGACACAGAGCCCTACTTTATTGGAATATTCTGCTTTGAGGCGGCCATTAAGATCATCGCCTTGGGCTTTGCATTTCACAAAGGCTCCTACCTCCGCAACGGATGGAATGTAATGGACTTTGTGGTCGTTCTCACCGGGTGAGTCGTTTGCCCGCCGGGTGTCAGCTCCAGAAGGGAATCTTTGGTGTGTGTGTGTGTGTGTGTGTGTGTGTGTGTGTGTGTGTGTGTGCACTGAGAGAGCGGTGTGGTACCACCTTCCTAACATGGTATTCAACAAGTAACATGATATACACAAAGCTTACATGAAATACAAATACATACATTTTGTGACTTCTTGGTTCACTTTTTTTCCTTTTTTGAGTGTCCATTATGCTCCGATAAGAGCCTTGTGGGAAGCTCTCAGGCCGGGTCTTTGGAGACCCGTAATGGCCAGTGTTTCCTATTATCATAAGGAAGTAATGAGAAGGCTACGATAAAGGAGTCGTCAGGTCAATAGTTCCTAGTAATTACCCGTGGGATTCCAATTTAGGCGGCGTTATAGTTTTGTCCCGACAGCAGAACATTGTTATCCACTAAGGGGGCGGGTCAGAGGAAGATCATCTGTAATGAGACTGGACAGCCCCGCCCACTAAAATTGGGCGTTTGGGTGACTTTTTGATGTCAGCTGGTGGATAAAGCTCTAATCAACAAATAAGAACATTAGCATGTACGGGCAATAATGCTATCTGCCCCAATGAATAACAGATTTGAGTATTATTTGGCTTTTATTTGATGTTTTTGCTATGCAAATTTGGAGCGGTCAGACCGGAGCAGGAGGGGATAGAAAAGAAGAAAAAATAAAACCGAGGGGGGAGTGTGGGGACAAGAGACGGACCGCACAAGCACACAAAAACAACAACTGCAATGACAACAGCCCAAAATATGTATTTTTATTAAGTACTGTAATACTGTGATTGTGTTGGCACTGTGTTTGTAGTCAACTCTCAACTGATGGTTGGGACTATTGCTTGCATGTCTGTCGGTTCAAGTGCCTCACAAAATGTCTTGTGAGACTCAAGATCAGAGGCCACCCTCATGCTTAACTTTTATGTCAAGTGGGGCTACGAAAGAAAATGTAACTATTTGGAAAAACACCTCTTAAAGAAGCCGTCTATAAAGCTTTGTCACTAAGGTCAAAGACTCCTCAGATTTAATTAGTGAAAACGATTGCATTATATGACTCTATTATATTATATGTGCATATCGTAGGATCATATTGCGTGCGACTGTTTCCGTGTCTGGTTGGCTAATCATCAAGCAGTGGGTTCCTTCAGATGCCTGCAGGGCGCCAACATTCGAACACACTAAAAGCATTATCCTGCTTTGCGTAAATAAAGGCATTAGTTGTATGAACGCTGATAAACTCGACATCTATTTATTCTTCATCTGATCCAAACCATCAAAATAACCATTGAGGACGCTACGGTAACATTCTGCTTATTCTACAGGCTAATGCGGCTCAGGAAGTAGTCTTGATGATTGCTGGTTCAATCACCGATAACGCTGTAATTTTCAACTTATTTATACAGTTCAATATTCAGTCTTCGACCTCTGATAAAACAATGACTAAATGACACGGCTCAGGAAGTAGCCTTGATGGTTGCTGGTTCAATCATCGTTCTCTCGGTAATTGTTCAACTTATTTATACAGTTGAATATTCATTCTTCCGCCTCTTTTAGTCTGCTAAAAATGACTAAAGTAACTCGTAATTACACCCATCCCAACATGGCAAACACGGCTCAGGAAGTGGCCTTGATGATTGCTTGTTCAATCACCGATAACACTGTAATTATCAACTTATTTATACAGTTCAATATTCAGTCTTCGACCGCTTTTACTCTGCTAAAAAAATTACTAAAGTAACTTGTAACTACACCCATCCCAACATGGCAAACACAGCTCAGGAAGTAGCCTTGATGGTTGCTGGTTCAATCACCGATAACACTGTAATCATTCAACTTATTTACCCAGTTCAATATTCAGTCTTTGACCGCTTTTAGTCTGCTAAAAAATAAATAAAAAAGTAACTAGTAACTACACCCATCCCAACATGGCAAACACAGCTCAGGAAGTAGCCTTGATGGTTGCTGGTTCAATCACCAATCATGCTGTAATCATTCAACTTAAGTCTTCCGCCTCTTTTAGTCTGCTAAAAATGACTAAAGTAACTCGTAATTACACCCATCCCAACATGGCAAACACGGCTCAGGAAGTAGCCTTGATGGTTGCTGGTTCAATCATCGATCATCTCTTTTAGTCTGCTAAAAAAAATGACTAAAGTAACTCATAATTACACCCATACCAACATGGCAAAAAACGGCTCAGGAAGTAGCCTTGATGGTTGCTGGTTCAATCATCAATCTCTCTGTAATCGTTCAACTTATTTATACAGTTGAATATTCAGTCTTCCGTCTCTTTCAGTCTGCTAAAAATGACAAAAGTAAGTAGTAACTACAATCATACCAGCATGGCAAACATGCTTCAGGAAGTAGCCTTGATGGTTGCTGGTTCAATCACAGATCACACTGTAATCTATCAAAGTGTATAAATAAGTTGAATTTCAGTCTTCCGCCTCTTTTAGTCTGCTAAGAATGACTAAAGTAACTAGTAACACACCCACCCCAACATCAAAATATCCAGCTTATTCAGGACATGTAAGCCATCTATCAGGATGTTCCCACAATTTCCATAATGTAGGATATACTGTGTATCATCTCAGTATGTGAATAAATGTCAATACATTTTTAGGATATTTCAGTTTCGTGTCAGCATTTTCAACAGCCTCGTCCTTGGTTGATTAATAATATCTTTAATGAGCACGATAAATGGACATAAAATGAAATGAACACCTGAAGAGAGTGAGCATCTTCTCAGCTATTAAGCCTCTTTGTGCCAGTAGCACCGCTAACAGTTAGCCAGCAGATGCAAATATGATTTGTATATCATGTAGCTTCGCTGGAAGTACTTCCTGTTTCCCAGAGTGCTTTGCTGTACATTTTTTGTAAAAAAAAAAAAAGGTTGGAAAGCACATAGTAGTTAATATTCTGTATTATACTTTGGTTGTGTATTGACTGTTTTCATCTACCTATTGTGTTGCTGTGTGTTTGTAGTTCTTTTGACAGCAGGAGTAGGAATTGTGTGTGACGTGGTGACGCTCCGCTAATATGGTACGTCACACCGGTACACTACACTCGAGTACCTAGTGGTGGCTCAAACGTGACACGACACGACACAATGGCTGACTATTCATGTGGATGGTTGTATATTTAGTACAGTCGGTGTAGCAGGACTAATTTTCTCCTGTTCTGTCAAATGTAGAAAAACAGCATTTAAGTCTCGGCACACCATTGCTGACACAACTGGATACAAATTAACGATTATATTGTGTCTGTGTTTGGTTGCCTGGCAACCTCGGTAGATAATGTATCTCACTGCTTTGTTTGTGTGTGTGTGTGTGTGTGTGTGAAAGTCCCTGCACACTTTGCTTTGTGCTTGACACGGTCCTGTGGGATCGGGTGTTGTGGGTCAAAGGTAGTCGGAGTGAGCCCACGTCAAAGTGAAATCAATCACACGGCCACGTCAAGAGGTGTTCTCATCGCGAGCTCTGATCCCAGGAGCCCCCCCCCCTACACCCCCCCCCCCCCCCAAACCCCCACTGATGTCAAACAATAAAAGATGGAAAAGTCATTTAACCATGTCATAAGACATTCAGCACCACGACAGTGCCGTAACACAGATTTTATTTCAAAATTGTTAGTGGTAGGTGAAATGGGAATTTGATGGTTGTAATTCTAACATGATTTAAGTATCGCGATGATCTTGGATCGCGTTCCTGATTAATAATTTAACCCTGGATATTGAGAAAAAAAAGGAACACAAAATAATAATATAAACAAACTAAATGATATAAACACGTTTTTTAGTGTACCTGTGATATGAACAGTAATTGCATTCTGTAAAAATTGCAGTGCAAGTCATGATTGATGTGTGGCTAACAAAATACGGAAATTGGATAACAATCGTTAACGTTCATGTCTGCTGACGTCACACTCATTACTTAGAGTGGGAAGCACCTTGAGCGCCTTCTGTTTTCATTGTAACACACATTAGCTGCAAAGTAATGGGGGACCTAGGCCTTCTTCCAATTGGACCGGTCCCCAGGGTGGTGTTCAGGAGGCATTCCGACCAAAGCCACCTCATCTAGCTCCTCTCAATGCGAAGTTTTACCCGCCATCAATATAGATTGGCCTAATTAATATTAAGGGACTTGGTAGGTACTCCTCTACAGGCTCAGGAAGTAGCCTTGATGGTTGCTGGTTCAATCACCGATCATGCTGTAATCATTCAACTTAATTCTTCCGCCTCTTTTACTCTGCTAAAATTGACTAAAGTAACTCATAATTACACCCATCCCAACATGGCAAACATGGCTAAGGAAGTAGCCTTGATGGTTGCTGGTTCAATCACCGATAACACTGTAATTTCCAATTTATTTATACAGTTCAATATTCAGTCTTCGACCGCTTTTAGTCTGCTAAAAAAACGACTAAAGTAACTCGTAATTACACCCATCCCAACATGGCAAACACGGCTTAGGAAGTAGCCTTGATGGTTGCTGGTTCAATCACCGATAACACTGTAATCATTCAACTTATTTATAGAGTTCAATATTCAGTCTTCGACCGCTTTTAGTCTGCTAAAAAAATTACTAAAGTAACTTGTAACTACACCCATCCCAACATGGCAAACACGGCTCAGGAAGTAGCCTTGATGGTTGCTGGTTCAATCACCAATCATCTCATTTAGTCTGCTAAAAAAATGACTAAAGTAACTCGTATCTACACCCATTCCAAAATAGCAAACACAGCTCAGGAAGTAGCCTTGATGGTTGCTGGTTCAATCACCGATCATGCTGTAATCATTCAACTTAAGTCTTCCGCCTCTTTTAGTCTGCTAAAAATGACTAAAGTAACTCGTAATTACACCCATCCCAACATGGCAAACACGGCTCAGGAAGTAGCCTTGATGGTTGCTGGTTCAATCATCAATCTCTCTGTAATCGTTCAACTAATTTTGTGTGTGTGTGTGTGTGTGTGTGTGTGTGTGTGTGTGTGTCCCTGCGCACTCAACCCTTTTCCAGTTGAGAACCATGAGCTCGGATCCAATGATCCCGGCCGCTTCACACTCTGTTTCAAACCGATCAACAACAACATCATCTGCAAAAAGCAGAGACCCAATCCTGCAGCCACCAAACCGGAACCCCTCCACGCCCTGGTTGTACCTGGAATCCTGTTCGTACAATCAACAGGATTGCTGACAAAGGGCGGAGTCCAACCCTCACCAGAGTTGGGTCGGACTTATTGTGAACCAAACTTTGACACCAATCATAGAAGGAAATGACAAATTTCCTCGAGGAATACAGTCAGTCTAAAAATCACATGGTGTCCAATCATCACGGTTGTTATCGCTGATATGAATGTTTTGTGGGTAAGCTGTTTTCTTTGCCACTACTTTTCATGAACATACCATTGTACACTTATTATATTTACATGTGTCAGTGATCAAACACTGCAAAAATAATTTCGAGTTCACTTCAACTATAGTTTCCAAGAAGTTTTGAGTCAAAATAGAGCTGGTGCTTTTGCATACATTTCCTATCTGAAAGAATGTTTGCACATAAAATGTTTGCAAAAATCTCTCTCGGAAATTTCATGAACGATAGGAGAAATTGACTTTTGCATCAGAGTTTCTTGGAAACTACAAAGCAGATAATGATAAGCAGCTGGTGGCAAACCTCCTGAAGTCTTACAAAGCCCTTGGCTTTCAATATGGCATTGAAGATTTTGCATTCCCATCTAGATTTCTTTCCATTGAACTGTGGAAAAGTAAGTGATGAGCAGCGGGAACGATGCCACCAGGAAATGTCCTGGCCATGGAGAAAATATATCCGGCAAAGTGGAATCCATCTGTGCTTGCTGACTACTGAAAAAAGTGCCTAAATCTATTATATAAACATATGTCATAAAATATATTGAATACATTAGCTGACCCCCCCGTGACACGGCGGTCTAGTGGTTAGCACACAGACCTCACAGTTAGGAGACCCGAGTTCAATTCCACCCTCGGCCATCTCTGTGTGGAGTTTCATTTTATAAACGACATTAAAATCATCACACAGCAACTAACACTTAAATGTTATACCTCCGAAATATGGAACCATGTATCCCTACGAGGTTTTTCTGAAAAAAACCCAACATGTTGAAGTGTAGCTAGGAGACTAGGGTTCGATTCCACCCTCGGCAATCTCTGTGTGGAGTTTGCACGTTCTCCCCGTGCATGCGTAGGTTTTCTCCGGGTACTCCGGTTTCCTCCCACATTCCAAAAACATGCTAGGTTAATTAGCAACTCCAAATTGTCCATCGGTATGAATGTGAGTGTGAATGGTTGTTTGTCTATATGTGCCCTGTGATTGGCTGGCCACCAGTCCAGGGTGTACCCCGCCTCTCGCTCGAAGACAGCTGGGATAGGCTCCAGCACCCCCGCAACCTTCGTGAGGATAAGTCCTAGAAAATGAATGAAAATTTGCTGACCAGCAGAGTTCCCAATGTAGAAGCAGACCAGTGGAATCAGTCCGCCTTTGAGTCCGATACCAGCACTTTAGTCCTTAGGCTAATGTTGTTGGACAGGGATCTGAGTCTAATGAAAGGGTCTAAATGATAGTGTAGCTGGAGGCAATGGCAGGCCTTTAATCTGTTCTGATCAGACATTAGAAGCCCCTAATAAAATAATACATCTGCTGGAGTTGCCAGAGGCCTAATCAATAGCATGCAGACTTATCATACCAGCAAAGGTAAAATAACATTTTCCTAAAATATGCTTTGAAGGCCATACTTGCACAGAGAGAAATGACACATACTGTATAAGAAGTAGGTTAGTCACTTTAGGCATGGGGTGTAGTACTTTAGTTCATAATGTAGAAGTACTTTGATGTTTCTATCTTGGGCTGGCTGACTCAAGCGACTTAAGCTCCTGTCGATACAGTAATCCTTGGTTTATTGGGGTTAATTGGTGATCTAGTGGACACCATGTTGTCCACACAGTCAGGAGATCAGGGTTCAAATCTCACTTTGGGCATCACTGTGTGGAGTCTCCTCGTGTGTCCGGTTTCCAGCCAATAACAAGGCACATATAGACAAACAACCATTCACACTCACATTCATACCTATGGACAATTTGGAGTCACCAATTAACCTAGCATGTTTTTGGAATGTGGGAGGAAACCGGAGTACCCGGAGAAAACCCACGCATGCACGGGGAGAACATGCAAACTCCACACAGAGATGGCCGAGGGTGGAATCGAACTTGAGTCTCTTAACTGTGTGGCCTGTGTGCTAACCACTTGGTCGCCGTGCAGCCCCAAGTAGGATTCATTATTTATAAATGTAGTGTTTTCATAGTTATAGCATAGAAAACCTGTTTTTAACATTATTAGAGCCCTCTAGGCATGACATAACACCCCTATAGTCACCTTTAAACTCGTATTACACAATATTGAAGACATAATGAAAGAAAATCTTGTTAGCATGTTAGCATGGGGAGAGCTACATTAGCCAGCTTTGCATGATTTATTTGTTTTGGCCTGTTTTTTCATTGTTATACTTTATCTATCTCTCTATCTCTCTATCTCTATCCATCAATCTCTCTATCTCTATCCATCGATCTCTCTCTATCTCTATCCATCGATCTCTCTATCTCTATCTATCTCTATCCATCGATCTATCCATCAATCTCTCTATCTCTATTCATCGATCTATCCATCAATCTCTCTATCTCTATTCATCGATCTATCCATCGATCTCGCTATCTCTATCCATCGATCTATCCATCGATCTCGCTATCTCTATCCATCGATCTATCCATCGATCTCTCTATCTCTATCCATCGATCTATCCATCGATCTCTCTATCTCTATCCATCGATCTATCCATCGATCTCTCTAGATCTATCCATCGATCTCTCTCTATCCATCGATCTCTCTCTATCCATTGATCTCTCTATCTCTATCCATCTCTATGCATCGATCTCTCTCTATCGCTATCATCAATCTCTCTATCTCTATCCATCGATCTCTCTATCTCTATCCATCTCTATCCATCGATCTCTCTATCTCTATCCATCTCTATCCATCGATCTCTCTATCTCTATCCATCTCTATCCATCGATCTCTCTCTCGCTATCCATCTCTATCCATTGAGCTCTCTATCTCTATCCATCGATCTCTATCTCTATCCATCGATCTCTATATCTATCTATCTCTATCCATCGATCTCTATCTCTCTATATCTCTATCGCCTACCTTGCCACTATAGCCACTATGGTCAGTGGTTCTCCAGTTGAACCTTCCAGCGCCTCCTGCTGTGTGACAGGCGTGTCATTGGTACTGGTACTGGTACAGACTGAAACCTCACATGGCCATTTATATCCAGTCCAAGGTTTCTCTCCACGAGAACAATAACCCCGCTGTCATCATCACAGAAACAAAGCCATGAGAGAACTTTTTATTCTATTTATTCATTTTCATATTTCCTAGGTACGTTTGATTCACCGGCCGGCCGAGGCTGTAAATGGTCAGGGCGAGAGTCTGTGCTTGTGTCGACTTCAAAGTTATTGAATCCTTTCATGTGGGTCTCAGGCAATGGGGCCAACACAATGGGAAGCTTCAAAGTGTGTCCCGGGGAATACAGAGGTGGCGTCACGTTTGCCTACATCCGGCTACATCATCGTGTATCTGTGCTACAAAAAAAAATGAATGAGGTGTTTGAGTTTCCTTCCGGTTCCCTTGCGGTGCTGAAATGATCGATTCATTTCTCAATAGCTCCTCAACTGACTGATACGGCCATTGACCTGACGGATGTCAGATATTGCTGTTCTCCGTGTATGTGGGGAGTTCTTGGTACGGTCTGTACTGATCAATGTCTCAGAATGAGTGAGGGAGCCCCCTGGTGAACGCTGCCTGCTGCTGACTTATTACACATCTCTTTTGTTTGTCGTCCGTCAGAAAAGAGCTCGGAGCAACAGGTGGGCGCTCAAACGACCTCGACTGAACCAAAGGCTTGGTTAGTGAAGACGACAACATATACTGTAATTGCATTTGCTGGTTTAGTTACGTGTTGCTTGTATCAGCTAAGTAAACAGTGTGACATCGTACCACCTAAGACAGGGGTCTCAAACTCAATTTATCTGGGGGCCACTGGAGCTAGGGTCTGGGTGTGGCTGGGTGTTTTTTTTTAAATTAAAAACAGAATAAATTAAATTAAATTAAATTAAAAAACTGTCTTCGATGCTTTTGCTTGGTTCCGGTTTTCTCAAATATTTAATTTTTTATTTACTACACAAAATAAGATGAAAAAAAAAAAAATAAATCAATATAAAGACCATCGATCAATCAGTAATAAATAAATAAAATTTTAATAAAACAAAATAAGTAAATAAGAAAAACTTAACAAACCACATATAGTTGGTGGGTAGAGAAATATTTTTTTTCAGATTCAATTTAACAGCATTAACAGTTATTTAACCTTTAACATGAACATTAATGAAACCATTTTAGCCAATTAGCAAGTTAGCATCGCTACATCTAGGAGCAAAATTGCGTCCGGTCATTTCTTGGTAGACGATACCATACAGCATCCATAGCAAAGTCGCGCGGGCCACACTAACATTAAACTTTCATATCAATGTGGGGGCCTCAATCTAGCGTCCCACAGGCCACATTTGGCCCGCGGGCCGCGAGTTTGAGACCCCCGACCAAAGAGGTGGGAAGTGATAGTAAACAACAAATGTGTTGGTTCCTGCGTGACAGTATGTTTATGTTCCCTTTTTAGATTAGTTTCTCCTGAGATGCTCTTATTTTTGTATTCACTTCCTGTCTCGCCTTGTTTTCCGTTTTCCTGCTTTTCCAATCTCCCACACCTGTTTCTAATTTCACCACCGTCTATTTAGTTCAGGTGTGTGCTTCTTCCGTTGTTGGTTCGTTATCATTTGTTTGATTTGGCCAGTTGCCGTTATCCCGCTGATGCAAACCATATTATCAATAAAGAAATCCTGGGGTCCTGCGGTCGCAACACAACGCCGACAAGCGCAACCGTGACACAGGACAGGAAATGCCCTGGGAAGTAAGTGAAATCTTGGACCCTCAGCTGTATTGCCCATGAATAAGTCATATTTTAATATCCCAAACTACAGCAGAAGCATTCAGGAGTGTGAAAATCATGATATCAGTCAGTTATGCAATACTTGAGTAGTGCTTTACCTAATGAGAATCTTAATTATTCATGAGAGTACGGCACAGTTTAATGAAGATGTGAATCATTTAGCGGATAGATGGCAGCAAATTGTAAAAAAAAAAAAAAAAAAATCACAAACAACAAAACATTGTGGAGTATAGTATGCCTACCTTCCAATGGCAAAAATCTGCAGGTCCATCAATTTTCTATCCCAGCTGGCTTTGGGCGAGAGGCGGTCACCAGCCAATCACAGGGCACATATAGACAAACAGCCATTCACACACAATTGGGAGTCACCAAATAACCGAGCAGATATTCAGGTTTGAGATTTTCCGCTAGTTCTGTCAACAATGGCGATAACACTTACGGTGTCCGTTCTCATTGGGATGGCTGTATCTTCCAGCACAGAATGTTTGCTCCAGTCCTCAAGTGAAAAATGCATCAAGATGCACAAGCAATTGGGTATCCACTCTTCCGTCTGTGAATGGCGCTGAGGCTAGCGTGTTAGCCCGCGAGATTAGAATAGTTTTTCATGCAATAATAATATCGCTGTAACTTGGTTAATATACAAGTCAGTTATGTAAATGGAACATTATTGGTGTTTTTTTTTAATTTTCGTTTTCTTGTGAAGCCTTTAGCGTCAAAATATTTCTCATGATGTTCGTTATTAGCTAGCTCATATTAACTAGTTTTTCTATGTGTTCATTCATTCATTCATATTGTACCACTTATCCTCACGAGGGTCACGGGAGTGCTGGAGCCTATCCCAGCTGTCTTCGGGCGAGAAGCGGGGTACACCCTGGACTGGTGGCCAGCCAATCACAGGGCACATATAGACGAACAGCCATTCACATGCAATTGGGAGTCGCCAATCGCCAGATATTCAGGTTTGAGATTTTCCGCTAGTTCTGTCAACAATGGCGATAACACTTACGATGTCCGTTCTCATTGGGATGGCTGTATCTTCCAGCACAGAATGTTTGCTCCAGTCCTCAGGTGAAAAATGCTGACAGCAACAAGCATCTTGTTGAGTCTTTGGAGCCAAATAGAGACTTGGGTATCCACTCTTCCGTCTGTGAATGGCGCTGAGACTAGCGTGTTAGCCCGCGAGATTAGAATAGTTTTTCATGCAATAATATCGCTGTAACTTGGTTAATATACAAGTCAGTTATGTACATTATTGTTGTTTTTTTTTCTTTTCTTGTGAAGCTTTTAGCGTCAAAATATTTCTCATGATGTTAGTTATTAGCTAGCTCATATTAACTAGTTTTTCTATGTGTTCATTCATTCATTCATACTGTACCACTTATCCTCACGAGGGTCGCAGGAGTGCTGGAGCCTATCCCAGCTGTCTTCGGGCGAGAGGCGGGGTACAACCTGGACTGGTGGCCAGCCAATCACAGAACACATATAGACAAACAACTATTCACACTCACATTCATACATATGGACAATTTGGAGTCGCCAATTAACCTAGCATGATAATGTTGGAATGTGGAAGGAAACCGGAATACCCGGAAAAAAACCCCACGCATACACGCGGAGAACATGCAAAGGGTGGAATTGAACTCGGGTCTCCTAGCTGTGAGGCCTGCGCGCTCGGCCCTATGTGTTCATGTTTCATATAAAGATTGTGAAAGAAAATGCAGTTCCACTGAGGGAAATTGGACATTCTCTCAATAAAACTGGACATTTACAAAAATGATAAAATCATACAATTAAAATTTGGATTTTATTTTTACTATAGTTCCAAGATTAGATATTTTTTTTATAGTTTGGCTGGTTACACTGATTATGTATCTGCTGTGTCAGCCACCTTCTATGATGATTTTTAGTCTATTTTAATTAATTTGTGATACAAAAATTACGTTTTGGTGTCTGTCTGATACATTTCTACACTCATGTCACTGATTCAAAGTGTCTTCATGTAATTCTATGATTCTAACAACGGTCCTTTTTGTGCTAATATCAACACTATTCCACCAGAAGCAATACATTCCACTGCATTGTCACACTTCTCCATATGTAAATTCAACCTGTTGATGCATAACGTTAATTGGCATGTTGAAACATGACAAGTTGACTGGACTAATCACAGTTTATGCCGACCGGCAGTCAAGACCCACTTCATGAATATTCATGCAAGCTAAATTTACACGATGCCAAGGTGACTCAGTGTAACACGTAGGAAGGAACACATCCGGTTCCTGTTTAAGTCCAACTGTAATGGCTGCTGTCTGGGTGGCTTCACATTCGACACGGGTGACACTCCGTGTATACTGTAGGCACTTTGTTGAGGAAATGTTTAGCATCATCTTCTTGAAATGTGACACCTTGCTCTCAGACTGAAAGCTTTAGACAAATATTCACATTGACTCAGCTGGAAATTGGCAAAAAAAAAACCAGAAGACGTTTTGTGTCAGGGTTGGCTTTGCCTACCAGGGCTGCAGGCAGGTGTCAGTGAAAGTAATGCTTGTCATTTCCTGCAGGCAGAGCGAAGTGCACCACACCTCAGCTGATGTGATGGACAGGCAGACTGGCAGGTTTCCCGGATCACACACCACTCAGTCCGGAGATTAGAAACAAAGTTCATGTCATTTCTTAGATATGCTTTCATTCAAATATTATAATGACCAGATCCCTACGCAAAGAGAATAATGCTCTACAGTGGAGTAGTGTTTAAGCACATCTGCTTCACAGTCAGGACATCCGGGTTAGAATCTGTGTGCTTATTCACCCCCTTGTGAGGGGTTTTCATGTCCAAAATTAGAGAAAATTGGTATGCTCCGGGGCGGCACGGTGGTCGTGTGGTTAGTGCGCAGACCTCACAGCTAGGAGACCCGAGTTCAATTCCACCCTTGGCCATCTCTGTGTGGAGTTTGCATAGATAGATCGATGGTTAGATCGATGCATAGAGATAGAGAGATCGATGCATAGAGATAGAGAGATCGATGGATAGAGATAGAGAGAGATCGATGGATAGCGATAGAGATAGAGAGATCAATGGAAAGAGATAGATAGAGAAAGCGAGAAAGAGAGATAAAGTATAACAATGAAAAAACACAGTACAAAATAAATAAATCATGCAAAGCTGGCTAATGTAGCTTTCCCCATGCTAACATGCTAACAAGATTTTCTTTCATCATGTCTTCAATATTGTGTAATACGAGTTTAAAGGTGACTATAGGGGTGTTATTTCATGCCTAGGGGGCTCTAATAATGTTAAAAACAGGTTTTCTATGCTATAACTATGAAAACACTACATTTATAAATAATGAATCCTACTTGGGGCTGCACGGCGACAGAGTTAAGAGACCGAAGTTTGATTCCACCCTCGGCCATCTCTGTGTGGAGTTTGCATGTTCTCCCCCCGTGCATGCGTGGGTTTTCTCCGGGTGCTCCGGTTTCCTCCCACATTCCAAAAACATGCTAAAATGTGGAATTTGCTGGCCGAACGGTGATCTAGTGGTTAGTGTGCAGGCCACACAGCAAGGATACCCATGTTCGATTCCCTTCTTGGGCATCTCTGTGTGGAGTTAGCATGTCCACCCTGTGCGTGCGTGGGTTTTCTCCGGTTTCCTCCCACATTCCAAAAACATGCTAGGTTAATTAGCGACTCCAAATTGTCCATAGGTATGAATGTGAGTGTGAATGGTTGTTTGTCTACATGTGCCCTGTGATTGGCTGGCCACCAGTCCAGGGTGTACCCCGCCTCTCGCCCGAAGACAGCTGGGATAGGCTCCAGCACCACCGCGACCTTCGTGAGCAAAAAGCGGTAGAAAATGAATGAACGAATGAATGAATGGTATGCTCCGCCGCTTCCCCAAAGTCAGATGAATAAAACTGAATGGTATTTTTGCCAACTGAGATGTCAATGTTTATGAGGGAAGGCTGCAACAGTAATGCGGTGGTTGTGCTGGACCGTAGCAGTGAAGCGATAGCTGAGGTGGAAGGCAAAGATCTCAATCTACCGGTCCATCTGTGGTTACCTATGGTTATGAGCTCAGTCAGTGTAGTGCTGCTGCTCCTTCACATTGGTATCTAGTCTGGATTCTTCCTGGACGCCTCCCCAGTGAGGTGTTCCGGGCATGCCCAGCTGGGTTTGTCACACTGGAGAGACTGCTGCCGAATGAGGACTGGACCCAGATAAGCGGAAGAAAATGGATTGATGGATGATGGGAGAACTGATCGAAAATGTGTGAACATCCACTTCAGTACTTTCGTATTCCATATATTCACTCTCTCTCCTCTGGACATGCCTGAACCATCTCAGTCTTGGCCTCTCTGACTTTATCTCCTAGGCCTCTAACATGTAATGTCCCTCTGATGTACTCCTTCCTGATCCTATCCATCCTGGTCACTCCCAATGAGAACCTCAGCATCCTGTGTACAAATACAAAACCACACAAAGCATTGGGAAATATGTTTTGTTATTGTTTATTAAAAAGTGCAATACGTACTAAAGTGTCTTGGCACTCCTGGGTCCTAGGAGGTGGATTCCACCCTGGGGTTGAACCAAAATCCCCAAAATGAGAGTAAAAAGCACTCCACCTCCTATGCGAATCTTACATTGAACTAACCAAAAGTGAGTGCGAATACTAAATTATCCAAGCATGTCTTTGCTGGCGTCATTTCATGTTTCAAGTTAACCTCCAAGGTATGCAGTTGGACCACAAAATGGGTCCCTCCAGGACACATTTCCAGTATAATGGATTGATTGGCTTTCCTTGTTTTCTCATAAGCTGAATCTACCGTCCCTAAACATGCTGGGAAAGTGGCTTTTTGTGGCATCCCCTCCTGTTCCCGAGCATCTGGATAATGGAGCGGGTTCTTGTTGGGGAGTTTAGATTAGTCTGTGCAGTGAGAGAAACAACAAGACTCTGGTATGTCTTCCTGACTCTCATTAGACCTATTTGGACATGGCTGTTGCTGAAGCACTTGTTATTTCCTCCTCCTTCTCCTCCTCCTCTCCATCCTAAGGTCTCCTCGTCACCCCTCAGTGGAGAGGTGCAGTGTTTGTTGTTCGTCCTCCTCAGCCTGCTCATCAGCACTCTCACTGAGGAATAAGAGTCCCATATATAGAGGTGCAAAGGAGGCCAATGAGATAAGAGGGGCACAATATTCATAACCTTGTGGCCGCTGGTGGCAAATGGGCAAATTAGCTAAAAAAACACACCATGTTTGGCACCACAGGCGAGAGGCGGGGTACACCCTGGACTGGTCGCCAGCCAATCACAGGGCACATATACATAGACAAACAACCATTCACACTCACATTCATACCTATGGACAATTTGGAGTGGCCAATTAACCTAGCATGTTTTTGGAATGTGGGAGGAAACCGGAGAAAACCCACGCACACACAAGGTGAACATGCTAACTCCACACAGAGATGGCCAAGAAGGGAATCGAACATGGGTATCCTTGCTGTGTGGCCTGCACACTAACCACTAGATCACCGTTTGGCCAGAAAATTCCAAATTTTTAAAAATTATTTTTATCGTCGTCTATATGTGCCCTGTGATTGGCTGGCGACCAGCCCAGGGTGTACCCCGCCTCTCGCCCCAAGACAGCTGGGATAGGCTCCAGCACCCCTGCAACTCTCGTGAGGATAAGCGGTATAGATAATGAATGGAATTCGCCTATGGTGCCAAACATGGTGTGTTTTTTTTTTAGCTAAATAATTTTTATCGTCGTCTATATGTGCCCTGTGATTGGCTGGCGACCAGCCCAGGGTGTACCCCGCCTCTCGCCCCAAGACAGCTGGGATAGGCTCCAGCACCCCTGCAACTCTCGTGAGGATAAGCGGTATAGATAATGAATGGAATTCGCCTATGGTGCCAAACATGGTGTGTTTTTTTTTTAGCTAAATAATTTTTATCATCGTCTATATGTGCCCTGTGATTGGCTGGCGACCAGCCCAGGGTGTACCCCGCCTCTTGCCCGAAGACATCTGGGATAGGCTCCAGCACGCCCGCGACCTTCGTGAGGATAAGCAGTAGAAAATGAATGTGTGTGTATATAAAGTAAGGTTGCAATATTATTTTGTGTTGCCCTACTTTACAGGATGATTTGATCAAAACTTGGTATTATTTGCCCAAATAGCAGCTTGTGGAAGTCGGCATTGAAAAATCACAAGAGCACTGGAAATCAATGTTAACTGCAGAAAGTGAATCCTATTTTAATGATGGTGACTTAGCAAAACTTCAGTGGAAAGTCGGCAATTTAAGATTGTTTGGATCTGTTTTGGCATTGTTATGAGGCAACTCGGACTTCAACATATTAATGTTTAATATTATACACGACTGAATCTTTTGCGGGGTGTTTTATAATTATGTTGCTTGACTGCAAGGGTGAAGACCCAAAGGGAATACTTTGATCCACATCATCCGAACCAAACAGGACCAACACACTTTTGGTCTTATAACACTTTCAGTATAATACATGCAGTTCATATTTGGGAGCGACCAGTCCCAAAATATGGCGACCAGTCCAGGGTGTACCCCGCCTCTCGCCCAAAGACGGCTGGGATAGGCTCCAGCACCCCCGCAACCCTCGTGAGGAAAAAGCGGTAGAAAATGAATGAATGAATGAATGAATGAATGAATGACACACTGGAGAGACTGCTGCCCCATGAGGACTGGACCCAGATAAGCGAAAGAAAATGGATAGATGGATGGATGGGAGAACTGATCAAAAATGTGTGAACATCCACTTCAGTACTTTCGTATTCCTGGTAGCATCCTTCACTATCTCTCCTCTGGACATGTCCAAACCATCTCAATCTGGCCTCTCTGACTTTATCTCCAAGGCCGCTAACATGTAATGTCCCTCTGATGTACTCCATCCTGATCCTATCCATCCTGGTCACTTCCAATGAGAACCTCAGCATCCTGTGTACAAATACACACACACACAAAGCATTGGGAAATATGTTTTGTTATTGTTTATTAAAAAGTGCAATACGTACTAAAGTGTCTTGGCATGTCGGGGTGGATGGCTGCAGACCGTACCTCGCCTGGTGCCGCACTCCTGGGTCCTAGGAGGTGGATTCCACCCTGGGCTTGAACCAAAATCCCAAAAATGAAAGTAAAAGGACTGTCACTCCCCCTCCTTGCTTAAACAACTAAGAAAGGCAGTTGAGTCAGTATTTGGTTCCTCATGTGTGAATAACAGGGAATCTTTAGAGGGAGCACCGAGTGGTCACCATTCAATAGACTGCACTGTCAAGATCAATAGCGTAAGAGCATAACAAGGCACACAGGAAGAGGCAAGAGAGGGCACACCCTGAGGTTGGAGTGAGGTGAGGATAGAGTGCACTGTAACGTGCTTTATGGTGATGGCCGCTCGGCCCAGCTTTCTACTATACTGGACAAACCTCCAATTACTCCGTTTGTCTCATAGACATTGAATACTGCGTCTCTGCACAATTATTGGGATTCCACCCCAAGCACGGTGGCTCAGTGCTCTGTATTATTGTTCCAGTAAATTAAGATTGTAGTTGTAAAGCCGGGGCGGCACGGCGGTCTAGTGGTTAGCGCACGCACAAATCAACTCTTAATTTGACAGGAGCCAATCAGAAGCTATGAAAAAAAAAAACCTTAACACAAGCTTGTCAACCCATTGGAAATTGCAAGCGGTCCTGGCTAAATATAGCAATCTGACTCAAGGTTTAATTTTATAAACAACACTAAAATCATCACACAGCAACTAACACTTAAATGTTATACCTCCGAAATATGGAACCATGTATCCCTATGGGGTTTTTCTGAAAAAAACCCAACATGTTACAGTGTAGCTAGGAGACTAGGGTTCGATTCCACCCTCGGCCATCTCTGTGTGGAGTTTGCACGTTCTCCCCGTGCATGCGTGGGTTTTCTCCGAGTACTCCGGTTTCCTCCCACATTCCAAAAACATGCTAGGTTAATTGGCCACTCCAAATTGTCCATAGGTATGAATGTGAGTGTGAATGGTTGTTTGTCTATATGTGCCCTGTGATTGGCTGGCGACCAGTCTAGGGTGTACCCCGCCTCTCGCCCAAAGACAGCTGGGATAGGCTCCAGCACCTTCTGCGACCCTCGTGAGGAAAAGCGGTAGAAAATGAATGAATGAATGAATGTTTCTAATGTAGGCTCTGTGTCCACTTCATTGGGTAGACCTTCAGGTTGTCAGCTGGGATAGGCTCCAGCATACCCCCGAATAAGTAGCTAAAAAAAGATGCATGGATGGACATTAAATACGTTACTTAATCGACTCTAATAATTACAACAGTCACTCTTATTGCAAACGTTGATCCAAAATCATTGTAGAAATTCAACGTTGAGTTGTGTGTAAAAAATTTTCATTGATGAGTTCCATTCATGAGTTGTAAAGCCGTGGCATCAGATGTATACGCCACAAGCTGATGTTGCGAGCTCATCAGATTTATCATCCGACAGCATTTTGTTTTGAAGGCTGGAACTGTGTTGAGAAGATCCTTTACCGGGAACAAACACTGGTTCTGTTGCTACTGTGTTGTGCAATATACAGTCTTCTTTTTTCTCTTTGGGCTTTTCCCTTCAGGGGTCGCCACAGCAAATCAATCTCCTCCATCCAACCCTGTCTTCTACATCTGTCTCTCTCACAACAACTACCCTCTAACATGTAATGTCCCTCTGATGTACTCCTTCCTGATCCTATCCATCCTGGTCACTCCCATTGAGAACCTCAGCATCCTCATCTCTGCTACCTCCAGTTCTGTGTCCTGTCCTTTCTCCAGTGACACTGTCTGTAGGCCAAACAACATAGCTGGTCTCACCTTTCCTTTCATTTTAGCTGAAACTAAAATGGTGCAATATACAGTACCTGTTATTACATCAACAGGTGGTGGTTGTTTTTTAGCGATATAGAGTGGCCATAACAATTCATTGACTTGAAGTTGTGACAGAGTTAAGCACTTTTTTATGCTTCTGTCTTGGAGACTGTGTGTATATGTCTGTAAGTAATGTGCAATGTGCTGTGTCAGCCACTGGCTAACTAAATACACACAAATGATTTCCAGTCTGCTATATTTGAATCCACAAAAACGAAATTTTGGTGTTAATATTGTTCCATATCGGGATGTGCCCAAGCATCGTATCATATATTAAAAGTTCTTCTTTGAAAACATTCAGACATTGATTGAAACAAATACATTTTCACGGTATCCATATACTTAAAAAATGACTAATTTCAGTTTCTGTAGCTGTAATTTGTTTCCTTGATGGTGATAAGCGGTAGAGAAAATGGAGGGCTGGATGATTGCAATTAACAGCCTCTCTCCAATTAATGGCAGGCTATAATTACAGCGTTTCCGTTACATAACAATGCTGCGGTGGGAAGTTGTACAACTGATTAGTAGCACAGTCTTAACAATTCATCGTTTAACTCCATGCAGTGTTCATGGTTTGATGCCTGAATTGCCGATTGTCAGTGTTGTGTTCTGTAACATCATACATATTCCAGGTCTTCATCAAAAAAAACATGTATCACTTGTGTGTTTTTGGCACGCAACATTTGGTGCTCCACCTGAGACCCACGGACAGATTGTATGGTAATCTGGCAATTCACAATACGTCAATATTGACTCTGCAGGGATAAGAGCATTGTGTTATCTTTTAAGTGCTCTAATGGGTGGATGTCTATCCTACAGGAAGTCTATGTTTACAGAACGAGGTTAGTAATATCATAACAATATCATATGAAACCTGAATCGTCTGTTTACTCATGTAACGTATGGTGGTAATGATTAAGTGTGAAACAGGGGCTTTCAACCCATTGGAAATTGCAAGCGGTCCTGACTAAATATAGCAATCTGACTCAAGGTTTCATTTTATAAACGACATTAAAATCATCACACAGCAACTAACACTTAAATGTTATACCTCCGAAATATGGAACCATGTATCCTGATGGGGTTTTTCTGATAAAAACCCAACATGTTAAAGTGTAGCGAGGAGACAAGGGTTTGATTCCACCCTCGGCCATCTCTATGTGGAGTTTGCACGTTCTCCCCATGCATGCGTGGGTTTTCTCCAGGTACTCCGGTTTCCTCCCTAATTCCAAAAACATGCTAGGTTAATTGGCGATTCCAAATTGTCCATAGGTATGAATGTGAGTGTGAATGGTTGTTTGTCTATATGTGCCCTGTGATTGGCTGGCGACCAGTCCAGGTTGAACCCCGCCTCTAACCTGAATCATCTGTTTACTCATGTAACCTATGGCGGTAATGATTAAGTGCGAAACAGGGGCTTTCATTTGACTAAAAGATCTTAGACTTGGATTGGATACATTATTATTATTATTGTGTGCATGCATGGTAAACACAAATAATTGTGCCTACATACAATACATTGAACTGATTAAAACTTCCGACTGCTGTCTATGGGCAATTATGAGTCTTCAATTACCTTAACGCTCCCTTTACATATCAACCTCCTTTTGTATACATACGCATGGATGAAAACATTAGTTGCTTTCCTTTTTGTAACCCCAATGCTTTTCTGCAGTGTATCTAAGCTACGGTGGAAAAAAAGGCCATAAAGAGACAGATGGGAGAGTGGGAAGGCAATAATGGAAGAGAATGGGTGAGAGCTCCGTCAAGGCAGACAGATGAACATCCAGAATAGCAGAGAGCATGGATGACTGAGATGGCGTGAGCAGGATGCCATGTTTTAGGTTCACTTATACAGGATAAGCTATGCTACTGCTTGCTAATGGTCAAAAGATTGCTAGGTGTAGAACAGTACGTTGTGTAAAAAAAGGTATGGGATGCAGCGCAGGACTGGCAACATCATATTATATATGATGGTAATGGTAATGGTTTTATTTCATTTGAACATGCATCAGATTACAATTGAGTGCATCACATAATCAATTCACAGTTCCACATGTCCAAAAGGAGTAGGAAGAAGCTAAGCTTATTAAATCCTACCCCTCCATCTGGTACTTTTACAATCAGTAACTGTTACATTTGTTCACTTCCTGCTTTCCATAATACAGTTCAAGGTTTTTTTTTGTTTTTTGTTTGTTAATAATGTACCTCGTACCGAAGTACGAGGTCATATGACCATCCAATGACATAATGTGCACCATAGTAAGTGTCAATATAGTGATATATATAGCACATCATGACTGGTTCAAGACTCTTCATCCTTGTATTTAGCAAACATCAACTGCTTGTATTGTTTCTTGAATTGGCTCATCGTTGTGCATTGTTTGAGGTCCTTACTCAATCCATTCCATAGTTTGATTCCACATACTGAAATGCTATGGCTAGCATAACGTAGTCCTAGCATAGAAGTGTTTCAAATGTACTTCTTCCCTGAGATCATATTTCTCCTCTCTTGTAGAGACGTATTGGATGACATTTTTAGCTAATTAGTTGTTTTTAGCCTTATGCATTATTTTAGCTGTTTGAAGATGAACTATATCAGCAAGTTGAAGTATTTGTGATTTTAGAAATAATGAGTTCGTATGTTCTCTGTAGGCGGCATTATGAATTATCCTTACTGACCTTTTTTGCAGTACATTTAGCGAGTGAAGATTGCTTTTATAGTTATTAGCCCATATTTCCACACAATAAGTAAGATATGGTAGAACCAGAGAGCAATAAAGAGTGTGGAGTGATTTCTGATTGAGAACAAATTTTGCTTTGTTCAATACTGAAATATTTCTGGCCACTTTATGTTGTATATTTGGAATATGAGGTTTCCAGCTCATATTTTCATCTATTGTGATCCCCAGAATGGGATCTTGTATATGTACAAGATAGGCACCTCGGCACATTTGTTCCAGAGAACAACGGCATGAACAGAGTGAGCCTGAATGAGCAGTGCTGCACAGAAATCTGACTGCAGGGGGCAGTATATCGGAAACGCACATCTACCACGGTACTGAAGTTGAGCGGAAGAGTTTGCCATTGTTTGCTCGACTTCAAACATAGTGACACTTATCTGTCGACTTCTTATCTGCCGACTTCTTGTGTAGTATTCTCCATTGGGTACTAGACGTCAGCAATTGTTCGGTGAGACAAGCACCAGACTTTATTGCAGTGTTAAATTATCTCACAACAACAATAATAACATTCATTCATCTTCTACCGCTTTTCCTCACGAGGGTCGCGGGTGTGCTGGAGCCTATCCCAGCTGTCTTCGGGAGAGAGGCGGGGTACACCCTGGACTGGTCGCCAGCCAATCACAGGGCACATATAGACAAACAACAATTCACACTCACATTCATACCTATGGACAATTTGGAGTCGCTAATTAACCTAGCATGTTTTTGGAATGTGGGTGGAAACCGGAGTACCCGGAGAAAACCCACGCATGCACGGGGAGAACATGCAAACTCCACACAGAGATGACCGAGGGTGGAATTGAACCCTGGTCTCCTAGCTGTGAGGTCTGCGCGCTACAATAATAACATAATTATAATAATTATTATCAACAACACAGCCTACTACAAACTATTCTTTATGTCTACTTTATTGGGTGTAAAGTGTAAAGGTGACTATAGGGGTGTTATTTCAGGTTTAGTGGGCTCTAAAAGTGTTAAAAACCGCATTTAGAAAGTAGCCATATCTCCACAAATATTGGATTGATGAAGTAGCGCTACTAGCGAGCGGATACAGTGACCTAGCCGTGAATTTTGCCTGGTGAGCTAGCATACGCTAACATGACTGAAGGCACAGAAGCAACGGTATTCTCAGTGTGAGAATATTTTGGTTTTAAACGAAATGATCAAGGTGAGCGCATGAGCACTGATAAACCGATTATGTCGCATTTGTTCGAAAGTAGTGATGAGGAAGAAGGGGATCAGGAATTATTGAGTTTTCCCAATTGGGAAAAAAATAGCCTTTGTCCTGATAGCCTTGCAGAACAAAATGATGCGCGCTTACGGATAGTGTCGCCTGCTGCATTGTATAAATGATAGATAAACCAGGGATTACTTGATATTTTACCGTTTCACATTTTTATATTTATTTTACACTGAACCCCAGAACTATAGTCAGTGTATATAATTTAATTTCAATGTTACACTTCAGCATTTTTTAATCTGTTTTCTTAGCGTCATATAAGTGCTGATTCATTTCCTCATCGTCGTGATATCACCTGACTTGAAACAACCTTTGCCTTTTTATTTTATGTCTCAAACCCTCCCTCGTCGATATCCCCTCATGTGGTGCGTGAGCTATTCCTCCCTTTTACTGCCCCTGTCTCTTTCCACTCTCCCATCCACATCTCTCTGTGACTCGCTGTCGTCTCTCCCACTGCCGCTGTGCACTTCCATAGGCTCAGCGGAGCCATCGTCGTGTCGCCTTCTTGTTTCTATGGCGACGAGGTGCAATTTTTTTTTTTCCACCGAGTCTTTCGCCTCAGCACTCTTGGCTCGCTCCAGTGACTTTCAAGCATGTCCACTCTCTCATAGGTGTGAGCTGGATCACACAAACACTTGCACACACTAAACAGCTGCTGAAGTGCTTCTGATTCCCTGTTGATGAAAGCCACTGTTTCCATGACATATGTCTTCTTTAATTAAATACATAATAAATATTCGTGTCGCACAAGAGTGATATCAAAGGAAAAGACCTCCACAATTACAATAATTTTTCATCATGCTTGGTCCGGCGGAACTCGTTCGTGTCAAGGCCACCGGGGCTGGCTGACTGATGTCGACATGTGCGGTTTTCGAATCTAGCCATTGCTTTTGACTTTGCCCAAAAGCAAAAGGAGAATGGGCGATGATGAAGGATGTTTGGACCTACAGCCTTTTTTGTTTTTATTTCAATTTGCTGTTTTCATGTAATAACGCCATTATTGTTTTCAAGTAAAGGATATTAAAACTTCATTACCCACACTTAAACTTGGCTATGCAATGATAGCCTTAACTTCACGAGGGTCGCGGGGGTGCTGGATCCTATCCCAGCTGTCTTCGAGCGAGAGACGGGGTACACCCTGGACTGGTCGCCAGCCAATCACAGGGCACATATAGACAAACAACCATTCACACTCACATTCATACCTATGGACAATTTGGAGTCGCCAATTAACCTAGCATGTTTTTGGAATGTGGGAGGAAACTGGAGTACCCGGAGAAAACCCACGCATGCACAGGGAGAACATGCAAACTCCACACAGAGATGGCCGAGTGTGGAATTGAACTCGGGTCTCCTAGCTGTGAGGCCTGCATGCTAACCACTTGATCACCGTGCAGCCTATGCGCCATAATATTTTGGGAAATAATTGCGAGTCACAATCTCAGCCCTCTTAATCCATCCATATAAATAAGGGAAAAATATATAAATAATCCAAATAAATAAATAAAAACAAATGAAATTGGTGGAATTTATAGTTCCTATGTAGTACAATCCAGGTTAATACTGTCATGCTTTTATTTTGAAGCATACTTTGCACTGAACAAGAGGCTCACTGTGTGCAAGATTTGCACACAGCTGCTTCACGATGATGAGAGTTAACAGTACTAAAACACATGGCGACATAAACACACCCATTCTCCATAGAATGTAAAGTTGACAACAGCAAACGACCGCTGGCGACTTTTTAGTAATGAGAAGAAGACGGTGGACCAGGACTTGATGAATTGGTCGACAGGTTCCACTGCAATTGTGGTTATTATTATTATTAATGTGGTTATTCAGCATAATTCCGTGTAACAGACCCTTTGTATTGAGTTGTGGACCAGCTACACACAATAACCAGCACAGAAAGCTTCCCAGATCTTCCAGAATCTGCACCTATTCCATGTGTATTTCCTTTGATTTCTGTGCCCTGCCAAAATGGTCTGTTTTAATTTATTCCACCCACGGCCAAAGTGCTGCCTAACTATGAACCATATAAGGAAGTCCGCCCCTCTGTGACATCACAAAGGAACAGTTTTACCACGCCTTTTGATCCATCCCAAACTTCTTTCAGGGCTCACTTCCAAATGCGCAAACCTCATTATATGAAACTTTGGCATCGTTTAACAAGAGAATACAACATTCTAACTACATTTATAGGTCAGAAAATTGGAAAAAAGCACAATAGGTTTAAGTATGTTTAAGTGTAAGCTTATGAGACTGATAATGAGGCAATAATCTGTGAATTGCCCTTTTTACCATTTAAGGGTGGTTTCCCCAGACGATAATTATTACTAATTCCAACTGATTCACCCAATTCCCCCCATTTCCCCCTGGTGCACATTTCCTCATAATTGGTTACCTAACACTGCACTGCACTGCATTGGGTATCTTAAACATTAGAAAAAAAATCCCAGTTCTAAAACCTGCACATAATTATGCAAAATACTAATCCAAGAGTCATTGATATGCCTAACAAAATGTAATTTTTTTACACACAACTCAACGTTTAATTTTTACAATGATTTTGGATCAACATTTGCAATAAGAGTGACTGTTGTAATTATTAGATTAGATTAAGTAACATATTTAATGTCCATCCGTGCATCTTTTTTTAGCCACTTATTAGGGAGTATGCTGGAGCCTATCCCAGCTGACAACCTGAAGGTCTACCCAATGAAGTGGACACAGGGCCTACAGTAGAAACATTCATTCATTCATTCATTCATCCTCGCGAGGGTCGTGGGGGTGCTGGAGCCTATCCCGGCTTTCTTGGAGCGAGAGTACACTCTGGACTGGTCGCCAGCCAATCACAGGGCACATATAGACAAACAACCATTCACACTCACATTCATACCTATGGACAATTTGGAGTCGCCAATTAACCTAGCATGTTTTTGGAATGTGGGAGGAAACCGGAGTACCCGGAGAAAACCCACACATGCACGGGGAGAAAATGCAAACTCCACACAGAGATGGCCGAGGGTGGAATCGAACCCTGGTCTACATTAGAAACAAAGACTTTAAAATCTGTTTGTACTCTCTCTCTCTCCATCACTCTCTGCTCCGTATACAAGGATGCTGTTTGGGCGCTCATTTCCAAAGAGGCTTCTCCTTTTTGCTATTGGGAATAAGTGCCAGCACACACCTGCTCTCCCCCACAGATAGGGGAGGCTGTGAAACCACTTTGGAACACAATGCGCTGCCACTCGGCCAGCTGGTGCTGAACCTGAGGCAGCTGGCCGCAGACTGATGATTGGCACATACGCACGTTATTATATAGCACCGCACTAACGTGCCGGCACACGTGCAAAGAGCTTCTGACGGAGCCCGAGGGACAGAACATGATGAATTACACATGCACGCTTCAACACACACACAAACACAACATTGTGTTTCTTCACTGAAGGACAGACGTGTCCAGAGACAAGAAGCTATATTTGATGCTTATGGTCCTGTTACATTGGTGGAGGGACTCTTGAATGTTAATTATATCTGACACAGGATGCATTGGAGGTCAAATGTCACTCAATCAGTCAGATCCTCCAGTAAGAGCTTATGTGTTTATTTATTATTTATTCTATTTTTGTTCACTATTTTTACAATTTCTCATTGAAGTTTCACCTGTTTATGTCCTTGGTGGCTGGTCATAATATAGCTGTTGTTGTTGCCAGGTGTAATAACAGATTGTTCACCACTCTTCCTGTGGAATGAGACAATGTTTGGGGGGCAGATGTTAGTCTAGAGCAGACTTTTCTCACTTGATGTAATGTCGAACCCTTTTTCATACCTCTTTCCAACCAGTGGTTCTCCGAAATGTAATGGTAATGGTAATGGTTTTATTTCATTTGAACATGCATCAGATTACAATTGAATGCATCACATAATCAGTTCACAGTTCCACATGTCCAAAAGGAGTAGGAAGAAGCAAAGCTTATTAAATCCTACCCCTTCATCTGGTACTTTTACAATCAGTAACTGTTACATTTGTTCACTTCCTGCTTTCCATAATACAGTATAAGGTTTTTTTTGTTTTTTTTAATAATGCACCTCGTACCGAAGTACAAGGTGATATGACCATACAATGACATAATGTAGTATACCATAGTAAGTGTCAATATAGTGATATATATAGCACATCATGACTGGTTCAAGACTCTTCATCCTTGTATTTAGCAAACATCAACTGCTTGTATTGTTTCTTGAATTGGCTCATCGTTGTGCATTGTTTGAGGTCCTTACTCAATCCATTCCATAGTTTGATTCCACATACTGAAATGCTATGGCTTTTTAACGTAGTCCTAGCATAGAAGTGTTTCAAATGTACTTCTTCCCTGAGATCATATTTCTCCTCTCTTGTAGAGAAGTATTGGATGACATTTTTAGCTAATTGGTTGTTTTTAGCCTTATGCATTATTTTAGCTGTTTGAAGATGAACTATATCAGCAAGTTGAAGTATTTGTGATTTTAGAAATAAGGAGTTAGTATGTTCTCTATAGGCGGCATTATGAATTATCCTTACTGACCTTTTTTGCGGTACATTTAGCGAGTGAAGATTGCTTTTATAGTTATTAGCCCATATTTTCACATGTGTTTCGGTTGGTTGAGAAATGTGCAACAATGCTAGAGGCCTGTTGAAAACAATGCAGTGCTACACTTTACTGCACTGAGATTGCTTTCTAGTAATCCAATAAAATACATTATACACAATCAATAGTCCTAAACATTGTTGATAGCATGTGTAACTATTTTTCCATGTAACGTGTTGGCTGGAAGAATATCCATCATCAGCCAAATAAACGTCTTCTCTTAGCCTGGATGCATGTCACATTCTTTAGTGTCTGGCAAACAGACTGAAACAAATTCTCTCTCAGCCTGACTTGCAGGCACAGTGCCAGATGGTAAACAGGTCCCGCTTAATTGATTTGATTCACTCTCGGAGGCCTGTGTTCCGTCGTTGGTTCTGTTTACGACGCCTTTTCTTCTCCCTCCATCAGCTGATTTGAGTCACAGACCTCCTCTTGTTTCTCAACACTCCAAGTTTGCTTTCTTCTTTGTTTGCAGCAGGGGGGCGCTTTCTAAAAATACAATTACACAATAGAAAAACAACACTGGAGGAAAAAAAAAAGATGTAATGTTGATACTAATAACACTTTGTCACTAGTAACACATAAACTGTAATGGCATATTGCCATTGGATTTGCCTTTTTAGAAAATTAAAAAATATCATGCATCCTTTCTGTTGAATGAGGTATGTCGGTACCGCCCTCTTACAAGTCGTGAAACAACTCTAGTGGGTTCATGCCTAGCACATGCCAGATAAACATAACATCGTAACATGTTTGCTAAATACAAGGATGAAGAGTCTTGAACCAGTCATGATGTGCTATATATATCACTATATTGACATGCACTATGGTACCCATTATGTCATTGTATGGTCATATCACCTTGTGCTTCGGTTATTTAAATTATTTAAAAAACAAAATAACAACAACCTTAAACTGTAATGGTAATGTTAATGGTTTTATTTCATTTGAACATGCATCAGATTACAATTGAGTGCATCCCATAATCAGTTCACAGTTCCACATGTCCAAAAGGAGTAGGAAGAAGCAAAGCTTATTAAATCCTACCCCTCCATCTGGTACTTTTACAATCAGTAACTGTTACATTTGTTCACTTCCTGCTTTCCATAATACAGTTTAAGGTTTTTTTTTATAATGTACCTCGTACCGAAGTACAAGGTGATATGACCATCCAATGACATAATGTGTACCATAGTAAGTGTCAATATAGTGATATATATAGCACATCATGACTGGTTCAAGACTCTTCATCCTTGTATTTAGCAAACATCAACTGCTTGTATTGTTTCTTGAATTGGCTCATCGTTGTGCATTGTTTGAGGTCCTTACTCAATCCATTCCATAGTTTGATTCCACATACTGAAATGCTATGGCTAGCATAACGTAGTCCTAGCATAGAAGTGTTTCAAATGTACTTCTTCCCTGAGATCATATTTCTCCTCTCTTGTAGAGAAGTATTGGATGACATTTTTAGCTAATTAGTTGTTTTTAGCCTTATGCATTATTTTAGCTGTTTGAAGATGAACTATATCAGCAAGTTGAAGTATTTGTGATTTTAGAAATAATGAGTTCGTATGTTCTCTGTAGGCGGCATTATGAATTATCCTTACTGACCTTTTTTGCAGTACATTTAGCGAGTGAAGATTGCTTTTATAGTTATTAGCCCATATTTCCACACAATAAGTAAGATATGGTAGAACCAGAGAGCAATAAAGAGTGTGGAGTGATTTCTGATTGTATTATGGAAAGCAGGAAGTGAACAAATGTAACAGTTACTGATTGTAAAAGTACCCGATGGAGGGGTAGGATTTAATAAGCTTTGCTTCTTCCTACTCCTTTTGGACATGTGGAAATGTCAACTGATTATGGGATGCACTCAATTGTAATCTGATGCACGTTCAAATGAAATGAAACCATTACCATTACCATCTTACTAGGATTGGCATAACAAATTGATACTGAAGCCGTTATATCATTCAATAATATTTGGCCTCAAGGATGGTTGTGACAGTCAAGCGGTTAAAGAATTCATGGCAGCATGTCCATAACCATGAAATGTACGATACAAATACTGTATGCTCCATATGGGCTGTGACCATCGAATCCAATCTAATACCATGTGCACTTTTAACAACGATGAATGGTATTTGTAGATTTACTTTGTATTACATTTGAACACTTCACCAGCGTTGGCCCAACAACAGTCGGAGATGTCATGTGACGTGTTAGGGTAACATTATTGAGACTTCCAGCTCTCTCTTCAGCTCCACTTCACCAACACAACACGCATCACAAGCGCAAGACTGGCTGAGAAGGAGGGATTACATCACAGGCGACTGACATGTTGTTGTTGTTGTGCACATTTGGACCACGTTGTCACTAATTCATGCCTATGATTGTGTGCATATGCATCTTTCCCTCACATGATGACTTCAAGGGCTCACAGCCAGCTGAAGGTTGGTCAGATGTAGCTGATTAATAAGTTAGAAGTTAAGTCGACATACGTACATCATACATGGTCGGACTAGTATTTTTGTACTCTAGTTACACAGCATTAAGATGCGTCAACAGTGACTTTCCTGTTCAGTGTTTTATTGTCATTATGAAATTGCCACACTCATCAATAATAATATACTGTAAGTCCCCTCATCTTAGGCTACATAGCCACCAACTGACCTGACTTACATGACTGCTAGTAGCTTCCACTTAGTGACCAATTTCCACTGGTGATTGATGGTAAACCAGAGTTTTTCGTCTTCCCGAATGGAATCTTTATGAATGACTTTTCCGAAAACAATGGTATCCATGGAAAGGAATATTCTAATCTCTGGTCTACACATAGCGGCGCTATAATCAAACAGAATAGTCAATAGGGCATGCACAGTAAAACGTAAACATCAACATCATGTGATTCCAGTAGCTTCCAGTTAGTGACCAATTTCCACTGGTGATTGGTGGTAAACCAGTGCTTTTAAACGTGACGCTCAGCCAAATGTGACGAGCATAAATAAACACCTTGGTGATTAAAGGTTCGGACAAGTTCAAACATTTCAACTACTACGTCATCTGAAGCTGTTCACAATCAATATTTATCTAAGAACATGACAAAAATATAAAACATTTTAAATAAAGTACGTGTCGATTTCCTCCTCCTCAGGTACAATTTAGCTTGTTTATCAACAATTTTGTTCTGATCAATCAAAAGTCTGATTGTGTGTATTACATAAGTCATGTTTACATGAGTTTTTCGTCTTTCCGAATGGAATCTTTATGAATGACTTTTCCGAAAACAATGGTATCCATGGAAAGGAATATTCTAATCTCTGGTCTACATGCGGCGCTATAATCAACCAGAATAGTCAATGGGGCATGCGCAGTAAAACGCAAACGTCAACATCATGTGATACCGGCTTCCCCAAGTTTTTTGTCTGTACAATCTTGAAATTATGTTCAGTTCTTTCAAAGTTTGTATCGAGTTCTGACTGATGGTTACTAATAATTCTTTCGTACAAGCAGCAGGTCAAAGGTCAAATCAGTACACCTTTTACCAGCCACCATTTTATGTTGTTGCGTTGCTGCGTTCATTCACCTCGTGATTGCTATGTTGTTAATAGTCCCTGGTAATGGTCTTGCATAGACTAAGTGATTTATGGATGATAGTTTTCCAAACAGAGCTGACCACCACGCTTCATTTTCAGTATTGATTAGCTGTTGCCCATGACTTGTGTGTGTGTGTATTACATTTCTCAATGCAAAACAGTCCACTGTAGCTCTACTGTGTAACCAACCACCCAGTCCTGTAATCATATGCAAGTAGTTTAATACAAATTTAGATTCATTGTTGTGATTGCATTATAAAGAAAGTATTGATATTGCTGTCCGATGCAGTTCTAACCACTTATACTCTCTGTCAGTTTTTATGTTTGTATATATGTATGTTTGTTGTGCTGTTAAGTAAAGACGTCCAAGTCAAATGAAGACAAGACAGGTTAAGAATTGTGTAAAATGCCATTTGAACAATGTAAAAATTTATTAAATACCATACATTTTGGTGTAAAATGTGCCAAGTTAAGAGAAAAATAAAAGCCGCACCTATGTATGTCATAAAGTGCCATTTTTCAGTACGCACAAACTCTTAATTTGACAGGAGCCTATCAGAAGCTATGAAAAAAAAAACCTTAACACGGTCCTGACTAAATATAGCAATCTGACTCAAGGTTTCATTTTATAAACGACATTAAAATCATCACACAGCAACTAACACTTAAATGGAAATATGGAACCATGTATCCCTATGGGTTTTTTCTGAAAAAAAACCCCAACATGTTAAAGTGTAGCTAGGAGACTAGGGGTCGATTCCACCCTCGGCCATCTCTGTGTGGAGTTTGCACGTTCTCCCTGTGCATGCGTGGGTTTTCTCCGGGTACTCCGGTTTCCTCCCACATTCCAAAAACATGCTAGGTTAATTGGCGACTCCAAATTGTCCATAGGTATGAATGTGAGTGTGAATGGTTGTTTGTCTATATGTGCCCTGTGATTGGCTGGCGACCAGTCCAGGGTGTACCCCGCCTCTCGCCCGAAGACAGCTGGGATAGGCTCCAGCACCCCCCGCGACCCTCGTGAGGAAAAGCGGTGGAAAATGAATGAATGAATGAACCATACATTTTGGTGTAAAATGTGCTAAGTTTAGAGAAAAATATAAGCCGCACCTGCGTATGTCATAAAGTGCCATTTTGCAACGCGCACAAATCAACTCCTAATTTGACAGGAGCCAATCAGAAGCTATGAAAAAAAACCTTAACACAAGCTTGTCAACCCATTGGAAATTGCAAGCGGTCCTGACTAAATATAGCAATCTGACTCAAGGTTTCATTTTATAAACGACATTAAAATCATCACACAGCAACTAACACGTAAATGTTATACCTCCGAAATATGGAACCATGTATCCCGATGGGGTTTTTCTGAAAAAAACCCAACATGTTAAAGTGTAGCTAGGAGACTAGGGGTCGATTCCACCCTCGGCCATCTCTGTGTGGAGTTTGCATGTTCTCCCCGTGCATGCGTGGTTTTTCTCCGGGTACTCCGGTTTCCTCCCACATTCCAAAAACATGCTAGGTTAATTGGCGACTCCAAATTGTCCATAGGTATGAATGTGAGTGTGAATGGTTGTTTGTCTATATGTGCCCTGTGATTGGCTGGCGACCAGTCCAGGGTGTACCCCGCCTCTCGCCCGAAGACAGCTGGGATAGGCTCCAGCACCCTCCGCGATCCTTGTGAGGAAAAGCGGTAGAAAATGAATGAATGAATGAATGAATCTTAAAGTGTTGCACAGATGCAGTTTTGGGAATACTGTAAAATGTTGAGTTTTCTTAAGTCATATTGGGATATGTTTGTATATTTTCTAGGGGTGCTCAAGTCGATTGGCAAGCTTGTAGTGAGTGCACTGATACCTTGTGATTTGACTCCTGCCAAAGACAGCTATTGTTTCCTCACTGACGTGTGATCGGCACATAATTTAAACAAATACTAGGATTTCTAAAGTGAAGATGTCACACGATTAGAATTTAGCCATAAATTAGAAGCACTGCTATATAAGCCGTGGGGTTAAAAAATTAAGAAAAAAATATCTGCTTATACACTGGCATTGATGAATTCATCAAAATGAATTTAATTGTTTTATATTTTAGCCACAGAAAAGAGTGCTGACATATAGCATTTAGGACCTTTGTTGTTCTGAAACCCGATTGGATGTTTGTGAAAATTAGGCAGATTTGATTTGAAAAATAACAATCACGGTAGTTGAATACTTTGAATGGGAACACGGTTTACATTTTTAGTCAGCAGGCTAAAGTCTGAGTCAATCCTGAGTCATCAAAGTCAAGTCTTTGATAACATTGTCAAGTCAAGTCCAAGATTGTGCATATCTATCCTATTTACTGTAGGAACAAAGCCCCTTTTTCATTTTTGGATACATATTTTTTTACAAACGATGAATTGTGTATGACAAGAACAGATAACTGCTCAGCTTTTAACAGCAAATGAACCGGTGGGCAGACGCTATGTGAGGTACTGTGTGTGTCTAATCTTACAAATCTTTGTGACAAGCGTCAAACTGATATTACAGCTGTTCAGAAAATGAAAGGAAAATGACTGTGTGGTTTGGATGTGGCTAAACTGACAGCCCGACTCCACCAGCTGTGTTTACTCGTGTCTCGGGTGATTTGATTGTCACTTCATGCCGTGCTCTTTTCCAAGCAGTTTTCTGTTGATGCTTTCCTAGACTCGTAATTGGTGGCACTGGATTCTCAAGTACAGTAAATCCCTCACCGCTGCGGATTTGGTGGCTTCACGCAAATATATTCATTCATAAATCATGCCGTTTCATGGTTGCATTATTAGTCAGGAATATGCATATCAGAACAAATCGGAAACTTACAACATTTCTAGATCATTCATTCATTTTTTTAGGTGAGAGGCAGGTTACACCCTGGACTGGTGGCCAGCTAATCACAGCATTTGATGAAAATCCAGTTTGCTAAAATATGGTATTTTAAAATTATAGTAGTACTTTTTATAATAGTAAAAGTATATAAAAGTGCACTTTATAAAAATGTGGTATATGTGAGTTTTGAAACATCTGATTTTTTGTGTGATTTATTTACATTTATTTATTTTAAAACACAGTATTTTAACACAAGGATTTGTGTAAAAAAATTGATACAAATAATTTTTCATCAAAATTGTATATTAAAAAATAGTCAACAAAGTAAAAAAAATCAGTTAAATGAATTCAGTATCTGAAAAATATTTTGTAATAAAGAAGCAAATTAACATTTATTTTAGGGGTGTCATGAAAACAAGACGAGATACAAGAGACTCGATCTATGAGACGAGACGAGACAGGGGTGCTGGAGCCTATCCCAGCTGTCTTGGGGCGAGAGGCGGGGTACACCCTGGACTGGTGGCCAGCCAATCACAGGGCACATATAGACAAACAACCATTCACACTCACATTCATACCTATGGACAATTTGGAGTCGCCAATTAACCTAGCATGTTTTTGGAATGTGGGAGGAAACCGGAGTACCCGGAGAAAACCCACGCATGCACGGGGAGAACATGCAAACTCCACACAGGGATGGCCAAGAGTGGAATTGAACTCGGGTCTCCTAGATGTGAGGCCTGCGCGCTAACCACTTGCCCATTTCTCGATGAGAAAAGTGTAAAAAGCCAACTATGCTGGATGGAAGACATTGGATATTTTACCCCAGCACACATGCCTAATCTTTGTTGCGTGCACTGCAGCATATGAGTCACACTTCCCCACTGTTAACATCCTCCTTGTTAGCACTTCCAGTCACTCTTTAATCCATAAAAGGATTAACATAGACCAAGGGGTGTACAAAGTGGCCGTGGCTGCTTTTTTTTACTGGCCAGATAAACTCCATTTTTTCTATTGCGAGAAAAAAATAATGTCATTTTAGTAGCATAGAGTTAATATGTTAACTCATTCAATGCCAAAGACATATTTGACCAAAAGATGTCAGAAGGGCTCGGCATGGAACATTTGCCTGTAAAAACACACTCGGCAGCAACTGTACACATTGTAGCAAACCTTTAACGTATGCACATGCAACCGCGCACACACATGCACACTGTTTAGTTCCAATTGTTATTTTGATGCAAAACAACCCTTTTTTGTGTTGATCGAGTTGGTAGAGTTGTTTCGATATTTGAGCACAAAAGCAAAACTTAGTATCAAAATGAAAGCTATGCTTGAAATGTATCTTTTTCTCCTTTTTTTTTTGTTGGGAACTTAAATTTTCCAGAAATAAAAAGTTGTCATATTATGGGAAATTGTTAGAAAATTAGTTTGTGGAAAAAGAGGAAAAAAGTCAAATTGGACGACAATGTATGCTAATGAAAAATACCGTTGTTTTAGCAGTGTAGAGTTCAAATATTAAACAAAAATATGTTATTTTTAACGTCATAACATTATGAGAAAAAACATAAATAAGATGTAATTTGGGGAATTTTGTTAGGTTGTGGAAAAAGTAGAATATAATGGCAATAAAGTCAAAATATTATGTATATAAAGTCATAACGTTACAAAAAGTAAATGGACAAAGATTATTTAAGAAGAATGTTAAAATACTTGAAAAAATATGTATACTAATAATATTAATCATTGGCTTTTCGTCTATACCGCTATTTCTTGAAATATATACATTATATATAACTTCTTAGCATACCTCCAAAATATCAAAGTGGCCCTTGCATTCTTTCATTTTTCAGTCAGAAGGGCTCGGCATGGAACATTTGCCTGTAAAAACACACTCGGCAGCAAAGAGGAAGTGGATGAGCATGGAGGAGTGTAGCGTGCAGGAGGGTACACATTATAGCAAACTTTTAACGCATGTACACGCAAGCGCGCACACACATGCACACTGTTTAGTTCCAATTGTTATTTTGATGTAAAACAACCCTTTTTTGTGTTGATCGACTTGGTAGAGTTGTTTTGATATTTGAGCACAAAAGCAAAACTTAGTATCAAAATGAAAGCTATGCTTGAAATGTATCTTTTTCTCCTTTTTTTTTGTTGGGAATTTAAATTTTCCAGAAACGTACCAAACATAACAAAAATATGTTATTTTCAACATCATAATATTATGAGAAACAAAAGTAAATAATATGTAATTTGGGGAATTTAGTTAGGTTGTGGAAAAAGTAGAATATGATGGCAATAAAGTCAAAATATTATGTATATAAAGTCATAACGTTGATCGAGTTGGTAGAGTTGTTTCGATAATTGATCACAAAAGCAAAACTTAGTATCAAAATGAAAGCTATGCTTGAAATGTATCTTTTTCTCCTTTTTTTGTTGGGAACTTAAATTTTCCAGAAACGTACCTATGTTCTACAAAGAACAGAAAAAGGTACAAACTAACTTTTTCACTATTTACAGTATATAGCCATAGAACACAATATTCTGTGAACCTTGAAAAATCAGTCAAAAGCAGTCGGTACTGAAGGGGTGGGGAATTAAGTGAGTTAAAGAAATAAAAATGTTTTGCTTTTTTTTTTAAAGTTCTCCTACTATGAGAAACATTCATTCATTCATTCATTCATTTTCTACCGCTTTTTCCTCACGAGGGTCGCGGGGGGTGCTGGAGCCTATCCCAGCTGTCTTCGGGCGAGAGGCGGGGTACACCCTGGACTGGTCGCCAGCCAATCACAGGGCACATATAGACAAACAACCATTCACACTCACATTCATACCTATGGACAATTTGGAGTGGCCAATTAACCTAGCATGTTTTTGGAATGTGGGAGGAAACCGGAGTACCCGGAGAAAACCCACGCATGCACGGGGAGAACATGCAAACTCCACACAGAGATGGCCGAGGGCGGGGACCGAACCCTGGTCTCCTAGCTGTGAGGTCTGCGCACTAACCACCAGACCGCCGTGCCGCCCTATGAGAAACAGTCAATGCTAAATAACGTGGTAATTGTTGGAAAATGACGGAAGTTTCCTTTTTTTCCCATTTTTTTGAGGCGCGATTAACCTCCTCCTGTTTGATCCTTGGCCCATACCGTAGTTTGATTGAAGCACCAATAGCTGGAACAAATGTTGAGCAGAAATGGAGAAAGAATATTTTCATTGGTAAAGTTAGCTTCAAAGCCCTCTTCAAGCTTCAAAGCTTCAAAAGTCTCATTTGCTCACATTTTGTATTTGATGAAAGTAATACAAAAATAGTCATACCAGAATATGCTTGCTGACGGTGATATTTTAAAAATAGCCCATAGTTTTGAAATTAATACCCTTTTACATAAAATTTGATGTAATTATTGTTGTAGTTGCACATTGAATTGTTTACCACAAAGATTAGATTTCCCCTATTTATTATGATAAGAACTTATTTCTATCTGTGATGAAAAGTGATTAATTCTGAGTTAACTACAAACAAAATGCGGTCAATTGCAATCAAATATTTTAATCGGCCCTCGTCATAATATCATGAGAAAAATTAATTCTGAGTTAACTACGAACAGAATGCAATTAATCACGATCAACTTTTTTAATTGATTGACAGGCCTAGTCATGATATTACAAGAAGAAAAAGATGATTTTAGAAGAGAGTTGAATTAAAAAAGAAAGAAACATCAGCAAAAAAGAGGGCAGGTTGAAGTTGATAATAATAATACGCGTTTTCACCTATATCATATCATATGTTGAACATACAATATATATCTTATTAGCATCTACAAAATATCAAGGTGGCCCTGCGTCTTCTTTTTTTCAGTTTGTACTCCCTGACATAAAGAAACAAATGCATCAGCTCGAAGTCGTAACATTTAAATAAGTTCATGAGTAATATTTTACTGGAGATAGTAGTGCACCCCCCACATATTATATGCAATCAATATCCAATTAGTACTTAGAAAAGAGAATGATACTTTCCTGTAGTAAAGGTTAGAGCTGGCGCCCCAAGCATTGCAGTCAATCTAACAATCCATTTTCTTACAAACTGCATACGTGGATGATGAATGAATGATTTCAATTCAATTATTTAAGCAGAGAATAAAACATTGAATGAAAACTGAAGCAAAAAACAAGTGAAAGACTCTCAACGATTTAGGCAGTGCAGAAACAACCAAGACAAAATACGGGGAAATTAGTTTCACTAAAAAATATACTGCATTACATCCAGTATGTATGCATAGTACATGTGTATGTACACGTATGCCATCCTTAGCTGCAACAGCTGCAATCAAGCATTTGTGATAACTTGCAATGAGTCCTTCCATGTTGTCCCACTCATCTTTGCAGAATTGTTGTCATTTAGCCACAATGGAGGCTTTTCCAGCATGAAGTGTCGTTTTTTTTTGTTGCCGTTTGACTTCAAACAATCGGTAAATACAGAAATGAATCTTTATTCTGTATTATATTATGATATATATTTATTATTTATTGTTCTTTAATAGTGTTCAATTACTGTTCAATTATTGTTGTTTGTTATTTGAGTGGACACATATCTAACTTTTTTGCTAACTTAAGCTAACTTAAGCTAACTTACATAAGCTAACTTTTTTGTAGGTATGGATTTTTTTCTCTCTTAATAATACAAAGTGACAAAAATATCTTATGTTATATTTCACGGGTGTCCAAATCGCGGATTGTGGCTGTTTTTAATTAGCCCAGAGCACATTTGACAAGAAAACAGTAAAACAGCAAAAAAAAATGGAATTTTTTTTTTTAATTTTGTAAGAAGAAAATAAAAACATTAAGAGGAAACAGTTGTATTATTGAGAAAAAGTTGTAATTTTATGACAATGTCGTAATATTGAAAATTAATATGGATAAATGACATCATTTTACTACCATAAAGGTGAGATACAAAATAAAAAGTTGTCATATTATGGGAAATTGTTAGAAAATTAGTTTGTGGAAAAAGAGGAAAAAAGTCAAATTGGACGACAATGTATGCTTATGAAAAATAATGTTGTTTTAGTAGTGTAGAGTTCAAATATTAAACAAAAATATGTTATTTTTAACATCATAACATTATGAGAAACAAAAGGGGAATTTTGTTAGGTTGTGGAAAAAGTGGAATATGATGGCAATAAAGTCAAAATATTATGTATATAAAGCCCTAACGTTACAAAAAGTAAATGGACAAAGATTATTTAAGAAGAATGTTAAAATACTTGAAAAAATATGTATACTAATAATATTAATCATTGGCTTTTCATCTATAGTGCTATTTCTTGAAATATGTATATACAGTCTATATAACTTCGTAGCATACCTCCAAAATATCACAGTGGCCCTTGCATTCTTTAATTTTTCAGTCGGTGGCCCTGGCTGGAAAAAGTGCATAGAGCCCTGTTATAGATTATACGATAAGAATAGTATGATATATATCTGAGATAAACAGCCTCTGTCAATAGCAATATCCTTACTGTCTGTCTGACTTTATATTAATCTCACATTGGATGTTTGTGTTGGTGCGTGTTTGGGAGCTGTTCGCATCTTGCTTTCTTCTGTTGGTTTTTATTACTTTTTTTCTGAATTTAACTATATTCCATTTCTATATTCAGTATTTACCCCTAGGTTTACAGTGATAAACATGAATAACTTAATGCCAGATGGGTGGCACGACGGTGTAGTGGTTAGCAGACCTCACAGCTAGGAGACGAGGGTTCAATTCCACCCTCGGGCATCTCTGTGTAGAGTTTGCATGTTCTCCCCGTGCATGCGTAGGTTTTCTCCGGGTACTCCGGTTTCCTCCCACATTACAAAAACATGCTAGTTTAATTAGCGATTCCAAATTTCTGGGTGCATGATACCATACAGCATCCATATCAAATTGAAAATAATTTCATCTCCCCCCGAAAAAAGTTTGGGAACCACTGTTGTCACTATTGTTTGAGCAAAATATGTCAATGAGGGAAAATAACTCATAAAATACAAAAATACAATTGGCTCTCATTCAAATCGTTTGGCTTTTTGCCCCAAAAGCCAATAAATTAATAAATCATACTGCTTTGTTGGTGGAAATGGCCTATTATCAGTCAAAACATGTACGTATATTCAAACATATTTTTGACTAAATGAAGCAGTTTTAAGTCTAAAATTGCTAAATTAAGTAAAATACAAATATAAGACTTTCAAGTCTATATATATATATATATATATATATGTACAATATGTAGTAGGTGTCCATAATGTTACTGTAATGTTCAGTGAGACACAAAAGCACCAGACTTAATCGGCTGAAAAACAGGCTTTCATTACAAGTTAGATTTTTTTTCACAAAAGACACATTCATTCCTAATTAGAGTCTGTAATAAAAGTCCCTAATATGAATTGTTGTGGCTGGAACTCATCCCAAGCTGAAACTCAACTTTGAGCTCCTGATGTCACTTCCTGTCTGCCCACCACTTGATTCCCCCAGGGAGCACATTTATAGCAACATACACGAGCACCGGTCTCATTTATGTTTTGTTTCTCTAATTATTATGGTGTATAATAGAAATATAAATATATATAATAATAAATAATAATAGACCAGGGTTCAATTCCACCCTCGGCCATCTCTGTGTGGAGTTTGCATTTTCTCCCAGTGCATGCGTGGGTTTTCTCCGGGTACTCCGGTTTCCTCCCACATTCCAAAAACATGCTAGGTTAATTGGCGACTCCAAATTGTCCATAGGTATGAATGTGAGTGTGAATGGTTGTTTGTCTATATGTGCCCTGTGATTGGCTGGCGACCAGTCCAGGGTGTACCCCGCCTCGCTCCCAAAGACAGCACCCCCCGCGTGTGTTTTGATGTTTAAAGTTATTATGTTTTATGATGGGCTGCACGGTGGTCTAGTGGTTAGCGAGTAGACCTCACAGCTAGGAGACCAGGGTTCAATTCCACCCTCGGCCATCTCTGTGTGGAGTTTGCATGTTCTCCCCGTGCATGCGTGGGTTTTCTCCGGGTACTCCGGTTTCTTCCCACATTCCAAAAACATGCTAGGTTAATTGGTGACTCCAAATTGTCCATAGGTATGAATGTGAGTGTGAATGGTTGTTTGTCTATATGTGCCCTGTGATTGGCTGGCGACCAGTCCAGGGTGTGCCCCCGCCTCGCGCCCAAAGACAGCACCCCCCTGTGAGGAAAAAGCGGTAGAAAATGAATGAAATGAATGAACTTAATGCCAGAGAGAAATTGACAAGGTAATAGATAGGTAATATAAGGTAATAGATGACCTGGGTGTTGGGGGTTTGTGTAAAGATAATGGTCTGGGAAATATTGGATCATATTGGATCAGTTTTTTATCATCTGAAGGTCAAGACTACAAATCTATGTATGCCATAAGGATTCAGATGAGAGTGCAGCTGCAACTAGATTGCCTTCCAAGAATCATAAACCATCGTTAGGGTCTCTCCTTTGGGGAATAGAGTTGATTATATTCACATGATATGCATGTCACAGCTGCCCTTTTATTATAATATTTATAATCATCTACTCCAATTCATAATATACAGTACTGCTAATGAAAAATATGTACGTCAAGTTCGGTCCACCCCTGTGATTGGCTGGCAACCAGTCCAGGGTGTATCCCGCCTCTCGCCCAAAGTCAACTGGGGTAGGCTCCAGAATTACCCTGGCAACCCCAATGAGGATAAGCGGCATAGAAAATGGAAGTATGAGTTTCGGGTTTTGAACCAAGTGTTGCTATGTTGCTACAGTGGTTCTGTTATTTTCTGTTATGCCCCCCTCCAAGGGACAGAGATGTTTTCACGCCTCTGATTTTAAATACTAAGGAGAAACTGATACTGTACTGTATAATAATAATAATAATAATAATAATAAATTTTATTGATATTGCACTTTACATTACAGAAAGAAAGCATAAAACCTATAGTGAAGCAATAAAACAACACAACACAACAAAAGGTATATTAAAAAATTAAAAATTAAAAATTAAAAATTAAAAATTAAAAATTAAAAATTAAAAATTAAAAATTAAAAATTAAAAATTAAAAAAATGAATAAAAAAATTAAAAATTAAAAAATAAAAATACATCATAAAATATATAAAAAAATAAAAAATAAAAAATAAAAAATAAAAAATAAAAAATAAAAAATAAAAAATAAAAAATAAAAAATAAAAAATAAAAAATAAAAAATGTAAGTCTTTAGGCTCCGTTTAAAGGAATCCACAGTCTGTGGCGCTCTCAGATGGTCGGGAAGAGCATTCCACAGACTGGGAGCAGCCGAGCAGAAGGCTCGATCGCCCATGCTGTGCAGGAGGGTGCGTGAGGAGGTCTGGGGGAGGAGGAGTTCCTTTAGGTAGGCTGGAGCGTCACCGTGTACCGCCAGATTTGTGTACCGCATTCCCGGGGAAATTTATTTTGGGTTCCACAAAGATGATGTTGGGCAAAAGAACCCAAAATGCAAAGTGAGTCTGAAAACTGTCAAAACTACCCAAAGCACAGCGTCGTCAGCGCTTTTTGGAGCTTTTTTCCGAAGGCTTTATAGGCAGAGTAGGTGTGTGCGTTATATTCCATGAAAAATAATGTGGTCGAAATAATCGATAAATCCACCAAAAGCAGTTAATTTACATTTCCTGCAATTATTTTCAGATGGAAAAGATATATAGTGGTGGGGGGTGTTTATCCATTTATTGTTATTGAGGTAAAACTGCCCAATTTATCGTGATATTGATTTGAGGTCATATTGTAAAAAAATAACATAGGCATGGATTGCAGGGTGAATCTAGAGTTTTGATCTTTCCTTGTGTGAACTTTGCAATATTGATGATCTTTAAACATGTATCAGTATCGGAAATGTCGGAAATGGTCAGTTTGTGAAAACTATAGCTTCCGAAACACCTGGAACACCAGAACCTGGTCATTGATGCTACTGTATAGTCGCTGCAGCTACTTGCCTTGACTTTTCACGACTTTCTTTTGTTTGGAATGTTCGAACTTTGGTAAGATGGGTCTTGGACGCTAGACGATGGATCTCCTTTCTCCCAGGGAATGTTCTTTACTGTGGCCCTCAGGAGCTTCGGCTACGGTGGTATTTAATGGAAACTTCCGGGTCTTTGTCAGTCAATAACAGCTTCTCTGACAGATTTGATGTCTTTGCTGAGTCTTTTGAGTCTCTTCGTGCCTCTGAGAGACTGGATCGGAGTTTGTCATTCAGGGAAGCTCGTGTTCCTGAGATTCTTTGTGTGAAATTTAGAAGAATGATAGTCTGTTGTCACAGTATTTTGTTTCATAGTCTGGCTCGAAGGTTTTTTGTTTACTGAAGAATTTCCGTCCTCACAACCAATTAAAAAAAAAAACAATACAAAGTGAGTCATCAATGCATAAGGTTTTTTTGTTTGTTTGTTTGGACACTTAATTGAAATCAATCGCCACATTTACATGAAGAGTTTTTCCTCTTTCTGAATGGAATCTTTCCAAATGACTTTTCCATAAACAACGGTATACATGGAAAGGAATATTCCAATGTCTTGTCTACATGCGCTGCTATAATCAAACAGAATAGAAAATGGGACTTTATTTTATTTTATTTTATTTTATTTTATTTTATTTTATTTTATTTTAATTTTAATTTTAATTTTAATTTTAATTTTAATTTTAATTTTAATTTTAATTTTAATTTTAATTTTTATTTTAATTTTTATTTTTATTTTTATTTTTATTTTTATTTTTATTTTTCTATATATTTTTATTTTTCTATATATTTTTTAATTTTATTTTTATATATTTTTTCTATTTCTATTTCTATGTATATATTTTTTATTTTTATTTTTATTTTTATTTTTATTTTTATTTTTATTTTTATTTTTATTTTTATTTTTATTTTTATTTTTATTTTTATTTTTATTTTTATTTTTATTTTTATTTTTATTTTTATTTTTATTTTTATTTTTATTTTTATTTTGATTTTGATTTTGATTTTGAACAGCCAGTACAAATATATTTGAATTTTGGGTGTGCACTTTTTGTCCCATTTCACAATGTGTGCATTTTTCCATCATGTCTTATGAAGCAAATATCGAGAGTTTGTGTGTGTGTGTGTGTGTGTCCATGCATTCATGAAGACGCAGGGCGTGTCACTTTAGCAGCATGGCTAAACAACAGCATCCATGTTCGACGGAGAGTGACTGTGGCAGCGACAATGAGTTCATGTGTACCCACTTCCACTGTCCTCATGTGCATTGTGGCCTCTCCTGCCTCTGTCACAGCTGTCCACCCCTATCATATTACACACACACACACACACACACACGTACGACATCACAAACAGGATGTGACATACTGAACTCATGATTACTTTGCTCATTTCCTTTTACGAGATTGTACAAGATCTAATTGGCATGAAATGACTTTTGTCTAATGATGAGGCCTACTTTTCTCTCCCGTGCGTGTTTGTTAGCTTTTTGTCTCTATGCTTCCACATGAACGCTTGAAAATGTTTTCTGTTTGGCTTTGTAAGTAAGTTAGTACCACAGGTTGAGCTACAGTGAGTCAAAAATGACGAAATAAAACATCTATTTTCTTCATTCCCAATCGCTGTATCGTTGCATTCATGTGACTAAAAGGGATCATTCATTCATTTATTCATTCATTTTCTTCTGTCTTTGGGCGAGAGGAGGACGAAAAGGGTTCATAATGTGGGAAATTATTCAGTTTCACTCCATTGGTTCAAATTTTTACCTAGTAATGAAATCAGTGGTATCGCACATCACTAGTGCTCACACTGCAGCAATGTTTACTTCTGTAAGCGATGTCGTGCTTTTGCACATGCACGTCACTTTTCAGACATGTTGGATTTGTGTAGTAATGGTAATGGTTTAATTTCATTTGAACATGCATCAGATTACAATTGAATGCATCCCATAATCAGTTCCCAGATCCACATATCCAAAAGGAGTAGGAAGAAGCAAAGCTTATTAAATCCTACCTCTGGTACTTTTACAATCAGTAACTGTTACATTTGTTCACTTCCTGCCTTCCATAATACAGTTTAACGTTTTTTTTTTTTTTTTTTTAATAATGTACCCCTTACCGAAGTACAAGGTGATATGACCATCCAATGACATAATGTGTACCATAGTAAGTGTCAATATAGTGATATATATAGCACATCATGATTGGTTCAAGACTCTTCATCCTTGTATTTAGCAAACATCAACTGCTTGTATTGTTTCTTGAATTGGCTCATCGTTGTCCATTGTTTGAGGTCCTTACTCAATCCATTCCATAGTTTGATTCCACATACTGAAATGCTATGGCTTTTTAACGTAGTCCTAGCATAGAAGTGTTTCAAATGTACTTCTTCCCTGAGATCATATTTCTCCTCTCTTGTAGAGAAGTATTGGATGACATTTTTAGGTATTTGGTTGTTTTTAGCCTTATGCATTATTTTAGCTGTTTGAAGATGAACTATATCAGCAAGTTGAAGTATTTGTGATTTTAGAAATAAGGAGTTAGTATGTTCTCTGTTCTCTGTATCATGAATTATCCTTACTGACCTTTTTTGCAGTACATTTAGCGAGTGAAGATCGCTTTTATAGTTATTAGCCCATATTTCCACACAATAAGTAAGATATGGTAGAACCAGAGAGCAATAAAGAGTGTGGAGTAATTTCTGATTGAGAACAAATTTTGCTTTGTTCAATACTGAAATATTTCTGGCCACCTTATGTTGTATATTTGTAATATGAGGTTTCCAGCTCATATTTTCATCTATTGTGATCCCCAGAAATGTATTTTCGTTCAGCCAATGTCCACACCGTCTATTTGTATTTGTTGGTACGTGTCCTTTCTGCTGTTACCAAACAGCATGATTTTAGTTTTACTTCGGTTCAAGGACAATCTATTATCATCAAACCATCTTTTTAGTGTGATCATTTCTTCTCTGACCTTTCTAATGATTTGGCCTGTACTCCCTCCAGAACAAAAAGCAGTGGTATCATCCGCAAATAATAATGAACGAGCACATTAAAAAAATTTGGATTTCAACAAAAAAAATCCAAATTGTGCAGCATACCAGCAGTGTCAATGTAGCCATGAAGTTACTTTCCTCCCCTTTGGTGTGGAAGTGGTAATTTTTGTCATTGCTTTGTCACATGCTATGTTTAAAGCAACGCTTTTGTCCCGGCTGTGATTCCAAAGCCCATGCATTACACTTGTGGTGTAAACAAAGAATTAACATTTAAAAACATGTTACATGAGTCCGGAAAATATGTGACGTGCAAAACTATAAAGTCAAATGTTTGTCTAAAACATCCCATATTTCCGCATTTATTTTCAAGCTAATCCCGGCAACTCAGCATGCTGTTCCTGAGTGCATCAATATATGGAGGGAAGTGACGTGTTTGTGTCTACTTGACAGACGATACACTCACACTTCATATTTCCGGTGCCTCCGTCTGGCGCCCACAGAGACATATTGCAGTGAGGATAAAGGGATATTAAAAGTCATATAGCTCCTTCTTCTGACAAATCCTTGCTCCAAATGTCAGTGCAACCATCAAATCAAAGGCAAATGTGCACACACAAACAGACACACAGACACACACACACACCTACTTAACAGAGCTAAGTGAGTTATTGATTTTTGGAAGTCATAAGAGCTGCATGGATGGATGATTCATGACGGTTATCTCCATTTTTTTATTCAGTCTCTCCAGGTCACAGTAACTTAGTGTTGTGCGTAGACAAGGCTTTTCTTTTAGCACCATATTAAACATAATTGATTGTTTTCAAGCACAAAAGGTAAGTTACTGATTTATTAGGCAGGTTTTATTGGATGGTATATAAAGTCACATGATCTGGCGAGATTAAAATGTGACAAAATGATCATTCTTGCAGGAAGAGGATTTACTCAACACCTTGCCATGTTTGTTCTATGAACGGAGTGAGACCTTTTGTCAGTCGTACAGTCTCTTTGTCTCTGTGGGTGCATGCGGGGCCACTAGCATACACACACTGTGCAGGAGAGTGTAGTGTAGTAGAAATCCTTTTTCTTAAAATTAATAATAAAATCTTAGCTCGAGCTGCTCGGCGGAGAAGTGGTTTTCCTGCAGGCCACACAGCTAGGAGCCCTGCGTTCGATTCCCCGCTTGGGTATTTCTGTATGGAGTTGCATGTTTTCGCCGTGAAACGCCAAAAACGTTTGGCATGCTAGGTTAATTGGCGACTCCAAATTGTCCATAGGTATGAATGTGAGTGTGAATGGTTGTTTGTCTATATGTGCCCTGTGATTGGCTGGCAACCAGTCCAGGGTGTACCCCGCCTCTCGCCCGAAGACAGCTGGGATAGGCTCCAGCACCCCCGTCTCGTCTTGTCTCATAGACCCAGTCTCTTGTATCTCGTCTTGTTTACATGACACCCCTAAAATAAATGTTAATTTGCTTCTTTATTACAAAATATTTTTCAGATACTGAATTCATTTAACTTAATTTTTTTGACTTTGTTGACTATTTTTTAATAAACAATTTTGATGAAAAATTATTTGTATCAATTTTTTACGCAAATCCTTATGTTAAAATACTGTGTTTTAAAATAAATAAATATAAATAAATCACTCAAAAAAATTGATGTTTCAAAACTCACATATACCATATGTTTATAAAGTGTACTTTTATATACCGAATTTTAAAATACCATATTTTAGCAAACTGAATTTTCATCAAATGCTGTGATTAGCTGGCCACCAGTCCAGCTGGGACTGGGACAGCTGGGATAGGCTCCAGCATACCCGTGACCCTAGTGAGAATAAGCAGTATAAAAAATTTATTTTCAAATGCTGAATTTTAATAATGATTTTAATAAATTTTCCATCCATTTTCTATGTCGTTCGTCACGGGTATGCTGGAACCTATCCCAGCTTACTTCGTGTGAGAAATGGAGTACACTCTGGACTGGTCGCCAGCCAATCGCAGCATATGGATTATTATTCTGCATAATTTAATGTCTAAAAACAAGCATTGGTTCAATTTTCACAATTGTCCAAATTATATTTGTATAGTTATAAACGGTATATATCATTCATTAGATACAATCATGTATGTACAAAAGTATGTACACCTCACCAGAAATAAATGTATTAAAAATGATAAAAGAGCGTGCGTGAACGACATATTTTAGTCAGCATTTTCATCATCGATGGTTGCTCTCCAGTCACTAATTTCCCTCAAGGGATGAATAAAGTACATGTATATCTAGGGGCTCCTAAAGCCCAAATGTGCTTTATCGGTTACCATGCCAACTGATAAACAGGGAGCAATACGATGCCTTTATTGCTCTCAGCTTATTTCCTTTTCTGTTAATATTTGTGTGTGAGTCTTTTAGTGGACAGAAAATACAGCTTATACCTCATTTTAAAGCTATTGTTCTATTGAGGATACAACACAATAAAGTATTATTGTCTTTTTCTGTATTCATACTTCCTGTTTCTCCTCCGTTGGAGCCACTTTGAATTGTTCCTGTTTAACATCTACCGCACAATTTAACACCTAATGGAAGCTTTACAGTAAGGATGTTCCGATAGGGTTTTATCCTGCCGATACCGATCCCGATAAGCCATGAGTGATATTGGACAATACCGATACGAATACCGATACCAGAACCACCAGAATATGAACAAAATGCTGGTATTATTAAATGCTGCATTACTTCCTAGTCTTCTCACATTATGAACTAAAAACCTAAATGAAAGCAGGTTTGACCGCCTCTGCCGAGACAAAATTCCGGCACTCTTCCGTTCAACTTGGCAGAAAGTGAAGCATGAAGTCCAAAATGCCAAAACCAGCAACTCACCTGAAATGGACATCTAACTCTGTAGCTCTACTGTGGTGTTGAGTCTTCAGCTAAGAATTCTAACCATGTTTGTGTGTGTCCATCCACAGAATCCTGGCAACGGTGGGTTCCGACTTTGACCTACGAACACTACGGGCAGTGAGAGTGCTGCGACCGCTCAAACTTGTGTCAGGGATCCCCAGTAAGTCCCAAGAAATTTTAACATTGCCTGTTCTGTTGATTGTTCTCAAATGTGTCTCTTCAATGAGCAGTCCTCGGTGGAAAAACACTCCATTGTAATTCCATTGTATTGTAACCAGGATGCAGACTTGCATCGTTGACACTATATTTGTGGGACTTAATCTGGGATAGGGCTGCACGGTGCACGGTGGTCGAGTGGTTAGCGCGGAGACCTCACAGCTAGGAGACCCAAGTTCAATTCCACCCTCGGCCAACTCTGTGTGGAGTTTGCATGTTCTCCCGTGCATGCGTGGGTTTTCTCCGGGTACTCCGGTCCACATTCCAAAAAGATGCTAGGTTAATTGGCGACTCCAAATTGTCCATAGGTATGAATGTGAGTGTGAATGGTTGTTTGTCTATATGTGCCCTGTGATTGGCTGGCCACCAGTACCCCGCCTCTCGCCCGAAGACAGCTATCCCAGCTCGTGAGGATAAGCTGTAGAGAATGAATGAATGAATGAATGAAGGAAGGAAGGAAGGAAGGAAGGAAGGAGGGAAGGAAGGAAGGAGGGAAGGAAGGAAGGAAGGAAGGAAGGAAGAAAGGAAGAAAGGAAGAAAGGAAGAAAGAAAAGGAAGGAAGGAAGAAAGGAAGAAAGGAAGGAAGGAAGGAAGGAAGTAAGGAAGTAAGGAAGTAAGGAAGTAAGGAAGGAAGGAAGGAAGGAAGGAAGGATACTCCATTTCCATTGGCCATGTTCTTGAAAGTTGGACTTCAGGTACTACTAATACACATCAGTCGTTATAAATACAATTCATGGTTAAAAGACAAACTTCTGAGAACAATTTGGGGAAAGTACTCTCTGTTCCACAATGATGGTGCCCCAGATTTCCAGGAAAACAGTACATAATTATACCTTTAGGGGAGTGTTCCAACGTTTTCCCACTCAGGGGGACACTTTGATTCGTTTTGTTGTGCTTTAATGATGCTAAAAACCAATCCAATGTCTGTAAGCTATCTGAACAAACCATCAACAACCTTAGGAGTCCACTTGGCCGGCGCCAGTTGGTGCCAAAGATGATGTGATTGGCGCGTAGTGGCTCGCTGTAGTGGCTCGCTGTAGTGGCTCGCTGTGGCGGCGAATAATGGCAACATGGCAACATGCCGAGCGTACATTAATTCAGCGCAAACTAGCACCATCTGGCATCGGCCCAGTGGACTCAAATCATCATTGGCGCAAATTGGCTCGCGCCATTACATTCCAGCGAATTCCGATAGGCGGATTGTTTGCGACATTTGGTTCCACTTGGTGAAGATTTTAAATATTTTGAAATTTTCTTGCCACCAAACTCAAATTTTGCCACCATTCCGGGCCACCATGAGCCAGTTGGGAGGCAGTTTGAGCCACTACACGCCACTAGGCACCTTATTGGTGACACTTGGCGCCACAGCAAATTGCATTGCCGCGAACTGGTACCAACTGACGCCGGCCCAGTGGACTTTTAGCCTTATATACAGTATATAGTCATGGGAAAATGTTAGTTTAGTGCTTATAAATAAATAAACCTATAACTTTCCCGAAGACAGCTGGGATAGGCTCCAGCACCCCCGCGACCCTCGTGAGGATTAGCGGTATAGAAAATAAATGGATAAATCTTGTCTCGTCTCATAGACCCAGTCTCTTGTATCTCGTCTTGTTTTCATGACACCCCTAAAATAAATGTTAATTTGCTTCTTTATTACAAAATATTTTTCAGATACTGAATTCATTTAACTGAATTTTTTTGACTTTGTTCACTATTTTTTAATATACAATTTTGATGAAAAATTATTTGTATCAAATTTTTTACGCAAATCCTTGTGTTAAAATACTGTGTTTTAAAATAAATAAATATAAATTAATCACAAAAAATTCAGATGTTTCAAAACTCACATTTTTATAAAGTGAACTTTTATATACTGAATTAAAAAAACATATTTTAGCAAACTGAATTTTCATCAAATGCTGTGATTAGTTGGCCACCAGTCCAGCTGGGATAGGCTCCAGCATACCCGTGACCCTAGTGAGGACAAGCGGTATAAAAAATTGATTTCCAAATGTTGAATTTTAATCATAATTTTAATACATTTTCCATCCATTTTCTATGCCGTTTATCCCCACTAGGGTCACGGGTATGCTGGAGCCTATCCCAGCTGACTTCGGGCGAGAGGATTATTATTCTGCATAATTTAATGTCTAAAAATGAGCATTTTTTTCAATCTTCACAATTGTCCAAATGATATATAGTTATAAACAGTATATATCATTCATTAGATACAATCATGTATGTACAAAAGTATTATAAGTATTATAACAATAACTCTCCTTCAAGACTAGCTTGAACTACAAGGCGTGTCTTTGTGTAGGCAGATGGTGGGTGAAACACCTGTGGGTATTTGAAGCAACCAGGATCTGTTTTGTTTCTCGCAGGCCTCCAAGTGGTGTTGAAGTCCATAATGAAAGCCATGGTTCCCCTCCTTCAGATCGGCCTGCTGCTTTTCTTCGCCATTGTCATGTTTGCCATCATCGGTGTGGAGTTTTACATGGGCAAGTTCCACACCACCTGTTTCAACGTGGACACCGGTGAGAAAATTTTATTTTCCCTGATACGGTATATTTTATTATGTATTTATCGGCATGAATTATTAATAGGTTCTGCATGTACATGCGAGTCATTCTCCAGTCACTCCTTGAGAATGCACCTACTGTATATAAACAATGTAACAAACAAGCACACAGCAGAATTTCTGACAGCCGTTTGTCACATCTTGATTTTGATTAATGGCACTTGCATCAGATTCTGCCTGTGATTGATAGCTTCTGCTGAGACTCCATTGGCCTCATAAGAAATTCTACCTCGGTCGTAAGGGAAGGTTGCCAATCAGTTGATCCATTTTTCTGCAACATCAGAAGAGTGAGCTGTTGATGATATGGTTGTCGTAAAACCTGACAGTGCAGTCCTGACAGCACTTTTATGCTTCTGTGTACACTACAGGAGAACCTTCATTAATCCGTCCCAGAAAATCTGACTCCAACCAAAATGGACACTAACTGAATCCATTTTTATTTAAATTCAATGAATTTGCTCCAGAAAGCCAAAAGTGTCAACCAAAAAAGAGACACCACCTTCATGTTTTATTATGAGTTATTTCTCAAATTCAATAGTGTTACTCACCTCAAGTCTCCGCTTTCCGTTTGATCACATCTGCCAAATAAGCCAAACTGAAGCCAAAGAAAGTCGCATGTGGCAACATTTTGATGAAGAAAGCATGAAGCTCTATTAACTCAAGAAATAACTCATGTCAAAACAGGCAGGTGATTTGCGTGTTGACCTTCTTCGTCTTGGGTAATTTGTCCAATTATGGTTAGAGAATGTACATATTTTGGAGAACTTTTCTGGTACTACAGCCTGTAGTATTGTGCTGACGATGCAACATTCAAATGTAAAACAGTAACTCATTGAAGCCTATTGTGAGTATAAGGAAGGCTCGATTCCCTATTGCTGAGTTATTTCTCAAATTCAATAGTGTTACTCACCTCAAGTCTCCGCTTTCCGTTTGATCACGTCTGCCAAATAAGCCAAACTGGAGGCAAAGAAAGTCGCATGTGGCAACATTTTGATGAAGAAAGCATGAAGCTCTATTAACTCAAGAAATAACTCATGTCAAAACAGGCAGGTCGTTTGCGTGTTGACCTTCTTTGTCTTGGGTAATTTGTCCAATTATGGTTAGAGAATGTATATATTTTGGATAACTTTACTGGTACTACAGCCTGTAGTATTGTGCTGACGATGCAACATTCAAATGTAAAATAGTAACGTCTTGAAGCCTAATGTGAGTATAAGGAAGGCTCGATTCCCTATTGTTGAGTTATTTTTCAAATTCAATAGTGTTACTCACCTCCAGTCTCCGCTTTCCGTTTGATCACGTCTGCCAAATAAGCCAAACTGGAGGCAAAGAAAGTCGCAAGAGGCAACATTTTGATGAAGAAAGCATGAAACTCTATCAACTCAAGAAATAACTCACGACAAAACAGGCAGGTGGTTTGCGTGTTGACCTTCTTTGTCTTGGGTAATTTGTCCAATTATGGTTAGAGAATGTACATATTTTGGAGAACTTTACTGGTACTACAGCCTGTAGTATTGTGCTGACGATGCAACATTCAAATGTAAAACAGTAACTTATTGAAGCCTATTGTGAGTATAAGGAAGGCTCGATTCCCTATTGTTCTTCTATACAGTGCAGTCGGACTGCTGAAATGAGCTATTGTGTAATGCATTGATAACAATTAGGAGAAAACTGTGCGAACACCGCCGGTGCCGGATTGAGTCTGAAGTCGTGACCTTATCTGAAGTTGCTAGTTGTTGTCTGAGCCTCGCTTTCACTTCCTGTGTGTCCCAAAAAAATGGTGTCAGTAGTTGTGACGAATGGCTGTAGTTATTCCGGTCTCAACGAATCAGGCAAGCTGCAATAATCCAACAATACGAAGCGGATTTCAATTGCAATTTTTATTGAAGCTATACAAAACATAAAATAAATAATCCCTACAGTATATAAAATGAGTTCCCCATGTGGAGGCACCTTGCGCGTATCAACCTCCAGCACTGAGTCTGGCTGACACAGCACCTGTCAGTAGGAAGCAAAGAGTCCATTATACTGGAGCAGCACCAGAGGCATGTTGGCTGTGTAAAGTGGCTCTGCATATCTCTATCAAAACTTGATCGAGGCAAAAAAATGTTGGGCTCAGAAGCAACTGTTAGACTCAGCACATTCATTCTTCATTCTGATCTGCTTGACATATGCCTGCACAAGCTCCAAATCATGTCTCAGCACCTTTGCTGCAGCATTAGAACTTATGGAGTAAACACATAAGCAAAAACAATTGAAGTAGTTCAACCCAGCTAATATCGTGTTAGCTATTGTTTTTTGTCATACGGGTGTCACAGATCTTGTAATATTAAAAAGTGACAAATTTATAATCTGTCTAATGGGCACTGGGCCTGGAATGATAATAAATATATTAATTCATTTCACAATGAATGAAAATGAACTAGAATTAAATTAATATATTGCAATATGTAGTTTCCTTAAAAGTAAGTAAGTAAGTCCACTGAAAGTAAACTTAACTCCCCGACACCTTAAGAGTTGCACTGGGTTTTTAGCATACTGGCTAGCACACTCAACTCTATTGTTACATGTATGAGGGGTGTTATGTAGTAGAGTTACGATGCCAATAAGCTGTACCATGTTGTGCAACTACAATGATAATTACATCAAATTTTATGTAAAAGGATATAAATTTTGGATGTATGGGCTATTATTTTTCTTTGTTATTAGCATATTAGCTCTTAAACTCGCCCACAAATGTAACCTCTCACACTGACATAAACATGTTTTTTTTATTACAGTGTCATCTCAAAATATGTGGGGTGCGGTGAAAACAATTCTGTCCCTTAGGGGTGACATGACGGAAAATAATTCGGAAGCAATGGTCGAGGTCAGTGGTGGGCAAACTGCAGTCCGGGTGCCACATGTGGCCCACAAAGCGTTTGAATCCGGCCCGCCAGTTGTTTTCTCAGTATTTCAAGTTTTAACATACAAACTGGCACAATGAATGAAAATGAACCAGAATTAAATTAATATATCGCAATATGTACTTTCCTTAAAAGTAACGTTAAAATCTCGTCTTGTATCATTCTCGTAGATCTGATCTCGTGTCTCGTCTCATGACCTGAATGTGTCATGACACCCCGAACATAAAGTAAACTTCACTCCCTGACACCTTAAGAGTTGCACTGGGCTTTTAGCATACTGGCTAGCACACTCGACTCTCTATTGTTACATGTATGAGGGGTGTTATGTAGTAGAGTTATGATGCCATAAGCTGTAGGATGTTGTGCAATACAATGATAATTACATCAAATTTTATGTAAAAGGATATACATTTTGGATGTATGGGCTATTATTTTTCTTTGTTATTAGCATATTAGCTCTTAAACTCGCCCACAAACGTAACCTCTCACACTGACATAAACATGTTTTTTTTATTACAGTGTCATCTCAAAATATGTGGGGTGCGGTGAAAACATTTCTGTCCCTTAGGGGTGACATGACGGAAAATAATTCGGAAGCAATGGTCGAGGTCAGTGGTGGGCAAACTGCAGTCCGGGTGCCACATGTGGCCCACAAAGCGTTTGAATCCGGCCCGCCTGTTAAAATCTCGTCTTGTATCATTCTCGTAGATCCAATTTCGTGTCTCGTCTCATGACCTGAATGTGTCATGACACCCCGAACATAAAGTAAACTTCACTCCCTGACACCTTAAGAGTTGCACTGGGCTTTTAGCATACTGGCTAGCACACTCGACTCTCTATTGTTACATGTATGAGGGGTGTTATGTAGTAGAGTTACGATGCTATAAGCTGTACGATGATGTAATAACAGGTTATATCGTGCTTGTGAACAGGTACTGCCAGGTAGCATTAAATCTAATGTAAATGTGATGGTTTGCCCCAAATAAATGGATGCATGGGAAACACCCAGTCATTATATCTATATTAAATCCTTCCCTCTTTTTCATGCAGGTGAAAGAGCAGCAGAATGGCCTTGTGGCCTGGAGCCCCCGGCCAGGTTGTGTCCTAATGGGACCCAATGCAGAGAATACTGGACGGGACCCAATTTTGGCATTACCAATTTTGACAACATCCTATTTGCTGTGCTTACGGTGTTCCAGTGCATCACGATGGAGGGATGGGTGGATATCCTCTACAGCGTGAGTTCATACACACACACTGCAATATGTTGAGGAGATTCTACATAAAGATAAGCACAATAGATGCTTGCTTGTCCAGAACTGTGAGTGGCAGAAATTCAAACCAGAATACGTACTATACTGATTACACATTTTATATTAAGACATTGTATTACACATGTATTGTATTACAAATGTATTACACGTTTATACTGATGGGGATGGGATGGTTGGCAAAGCTTCGGCTTTACTTTAAGATGTGTAGTGAAGCCTTAAGTACTGTACTTGGGTGCACTTAACAAAACCATCCTTCCAACACGTTTGGTGCATCTTAGACTGTATCCTGGCTTCACTGGGTGTTTCGGGTCTTGGCCAGGGGACCTAGCAGGGGTATCAGTCCACGGATCTCCCCACTTGATCCGCAGTCATCCGGACGCCTTTTTGGTTGCGTCAGTGATGTTTTTGTTGGATCTTCTGTTGTGCCCGGGTGCTCCGATGACCGATGATCCTCTGCACCCAAGCACAATGGGGTTGCATCCTCAGCCTTGGCGTTTTGTCTGCCTTCCCAGGGAACGGTCAACTCCAGCAGGACTAATTTGACTAGTTGTGTCTGACACCAGCTAGGGTACTCTGGTTTCCTCCCACATTCCAAAAACATGCTAGGTTAATTGGTGACTCAAAATTGTCCATAGGTATGAATGTGAGTGTGAATGGTTGTTTGTCTCTATGTGCCCTGTGATTGGCTGGCGACCAGTCCAGGGTGTACCCCGCCTCTCGCCCGAAGACAGCTGGGATAGGTTCCAGCACCCCCGCGACCCTCGTGAGGAAAAGCGGTAGAAAATGAATGAATGAATGAATGTTTCTGACACCAGGAACGTGTCTGGATTGAGTGTGGTCTCCGGGAATTTGAGCTGTCTCCTTAGGACAGGGGTCTCAAACTCAATTTACCTGGGGGCCACCGGAGCTCGGTTCTGTGTGAAGCCGGGCCGCATCAGGTTTTCAAAAAACCCCAAAACGCATTTATTAAAAACTGGGAAAAAAATCAATAAAAAAAACTATCTTCAATGCTTTTGCTTCTGCTATACCCTACACTTTTTCAGTACTTTGGTTCCGGTTTTCCACACCAAAATATCTGATAAAACATTCCACTGTTCTCAAATATCTTAATTTTTATTTTTCTATACACAAAATAAGATAAAAAAATAAATGAACAAATTAAGAATAAAGACAATAAATCAATCAATCAGTAATAAATAAGTAAAATAATAATAAAACAGCAAATAAGAAACCACATACAGTTGGTAGAGAAATTATTTTTTTCAGATTCAAATGTACAGTATTAACAGTTATTTAACCTTTAACATGAACATTAATGAAACTTAATAATTTGACCCAATTAGCAAGTTAGCATCGTACTCAGTTCCATCTGGGAGCAGCGTCGTAACTTTAACAACATGTTTGATGAGATGCTTTATCTTGACGTGTATTTTCCGTTTTATTCCAAATAATTTCCTGCAATTTATTTGTACCCAGCGTCATAAGCCTTTAGCTTCATTGCTAATCCAAAGCAAAACAGGGCGGGGTAACAGGGTAGGGTAACAGTATGGGCGGGACAAAATCATGTTAATTGTGTCCGGTGTGCACACAGCTTTAAGCTGTCATTTCAACATTAAACTTTGGTATCAAGGTGGGGGCCTTAAAGTAGCGTCTCGCGGGCCGTGAGTTTGAGACCCCTACCTTAGGATGAAGCCAGCAGCACCATTGTTTGACACATCTCCCCGGTCCTATACTCTGTCGCCAAATGCCTTTTAGGCCGACTGTCCCTCACTTCATATATGTACAGTATGGGAAATATAAGCACATGTACATATACAGAGTACAAAATGTACCACAAAACCACAGTCCATAACGTGGATTGTGACAAACCATGTACCGTTGCATCCCTAGTGGGTCCAGACACAGAATATGTGAATGAAGGAGACTCTACCAGAATTTGGCATTGTCGTTTTCGTGCCTTGGCACAAACAAGTGAGGTAGAATATTTTCAAATTTGGTGGTCATGTGGTACTTACGTGTTATTACATTTTGCGTAATAGGAGACAGAGATACGCCATGTTGTTAATGTCCCAGACATGTCGGTCACCAGGACATACCCTCCAGTTAAACAAGTACTTTTACCTTTAAAGCTCTTCTTCTCACCAATTTAAACACTTTTTGCCTTTGACCGACAACAGTTCTTTGCCAAAACATGCTGTCCAAGCAAACACAAAAGGAAACAAGAATCCCCAAAGCAGGGTGGCGGTGCAGCCAAGCAGAACTAAAAGTGTCTGGGAAAATCCTGCAGTGACAGAAACTGTTTTATCACTTTCAAGCATACTGTTGGGAAGCACCAGCAAAACAAGGGAAGATGAAGTTACATTTAAATGGGGAAGGTTAATTGTTCGGTTAATTGGCGACTCCAAATTGTCCATTGCTATGAATGTGAGTGTGAATGGTTGTTTGTCTATATGTGCCCTGTGATTGGCTGGCGACCAGTCCAGGGTGTACCCCGCCTTTCGCCCGAAGACAGCTGGGATAGGCTCCAGCATCCCCCGCGACCCTCATGAGGAAAAAGCAGTAGAAAATGAATGAATGAAGGTTAATTGTTCGGTAAATTGGCGACTCCAAATTATCCATAGGTATGAATGTGAGTGTGAATGGTTGTTTGTCTATATGTGCCCTGTGATTGGCTGGCGACCAGTCCAGGGTGTACCCCACCTCTCGCCCAAAGACAGCTGGGATAGGCTCCAGCATACCCCTGAGACCCTTGTGAGGATAAGCAGTAGAAAATGAATGAATGAATGAATTCAACAAAATGAGCTCGGCAGCTGTCAGGAAGTCCTCAGGAGCGATTGAGAGTGTGACCAACCACAGCGGAGTGGGCATACTTGAAGAAGGGTTAGAGGTGGAGTAAATTAAACAGGTGGTTGAGGCGGGAAGCAGTAAATCCATGCAAATGCTGCAGAAAGAGGTGCAGAATCTGAAAGATCCAGAAAGTTTTGTGCGTGTTATCGTATGTATCTGCTCTATAGGAGTCCACAAGTCAATACATAGGGACGAACAATTTACATTTAACTTCAACACTGACTCCGATTCCATCTATGCATGAATCCATCCATCCATTTTCTATGCCGCTAGTCATGGAGGGAGCTGTGTGTGTCATTCATTCATTCATTTTCTACCGCTTTTTCCTCACGAGGGTCGCGGGGGGTGCTGGAGCCTATCCCAGCTGTCTTCGGGCGAGAGGCGGGGTACACCCTGGTCTGGTCGCCAGCCAATCACAGGGCACATATAGACAAACAACCATTCACACTCACATTCATACCTATGGACAATTTGGAGTCGCCAATTAACCTAGCATGTTTTTGGAATGTGGGAGGAAACCGGAGTACCCAGAGAAAACCCACGCATGCACGGGGAGAACACAGAGAACACAGAGATGCCCGAGGGTGGAATTGAACCCTGGTCTCCTAGCTGTGAGGTCTGCGCACTAACCACTAGACCGTCGTGCCGCCCCTGTGTGTGTCAAAAATGCTAATTTTTATGTAATCCCTGCAAAAAGTGAGGGTATATTGTCTACTTTTATTCATAACCAAATAAAATATTGAATTTGCTTTCTCTATTTTTCTTCCCCATTTCCTGGTATCCTCTTTGTTTATCAAACCTGTTATTCCCTTAACACATCCAGACCCCTCTTCTTTTCCCTCCGCTTCATCGGTTCTTTCCCCACGAGAGCGCTGACACCACACGGTGAGCCACTTAGAGAGACATCTTTCCACTTCCTTCATTTCACTCCAAACATCTCCCTCAGCTCTTTCTGGTTCATTATCCTAAGCACTCAGCTTAGAAATATTTAGTCATTCAGGTTTTTATCAATCACAAGCGATCAGAACTCATAACAAACTTCAGAAAGATCCATCAGAAATAGCAGGAGGTCGTTACTCAATACAAGAGTCTGACTCACTGTGTCATCTTACAAATATCGTAAAACTCATCACATGGCGACTTAACACTCAAAAGGTAACCAAAACTGATTTTAACTTAAGAAAGTAGAACATCTGCCAAGTTACTAGCCAGGCTTTGCTCAGAGGGGTGTCACCAATGAAGGTGTAGGTACACAGGTACACAGATACACGACAAAGCTCTGCTTCCTGCTGAGTCAACCTTACTCAACTCCTATGACAATTAGGGTCAGTGTGTGGCGTCTTTGCAAAATGTCACCATGCCTTATAAAGACCATCAGTCGGCAGGGTCATCCCCAGCCTGCAGGTCAATGTGGGGCTGCACTCACAGACGTGAAGCTTGCTGACTTGGAGAACCCAGGGCCATGGATATAGGCTCTCTTGTAGCGGACTTGGGCGGGGATGAGCGGGGGGTCTGATATAAAGTACTATTCAAGGAGGCCTTAGGGCCTTTTTCTGAAAATATTTTTTACATATTTTCTTGCGTTGGGAATGCTTTACATGTTACCCGACACTGGTATATTTGTTTAACTGGTGCTGAACATTTATACCTGGACAGCATATGTGGAAGTGAAATACAGTGAATGTCGATATCTACAGTACTTAGTTTTTTTGGCCCGGTTAGTACCAAGTACCAAGTTTTCATATGCTTCCCTCAGTCATTTTGATGACTTTGGACACACCCAGAGACTGCACGGTGGAGAGTGGTTAGCGCTAAGGCCACACCGCTACGAGACCCAGGTTGAATTCCTCCCACATCCCAAAAAATTTAGCTAGGCTAATTGGCGACTACAAATTGTCCATAGGTATGAATGTGAGTGTGAATGGTTGTTTGTCTATATGTGCCCTGTGATGGGCTGGCCACCGGTACAGGGTGTACCCCGCCTCTCGCCCGAAGACAGCTGGGATAGGCTCCAGCATGCCCACGACTCTGGTGAGGATAAGCGGTAGAAAATGAATGAATGAATGAATGACTCACCTTGGCAGACAATATCATCTTTTCTTTACTAACATTTTAGAATTTATGAATAAATTTATTCATTCATTCATTTTTTACCACTTTTCCTCACGAGGGTCACGGGGGGTGCTGGAGCCTATCCCAGCTGTCTTTGGGCGAGAGGCGGAGTTGAATACATTTATAAATTAATATATTTTTGAAGCGGGCGGCACGGCGGTCGAGTGGTTAGCGCGCAGACCTCACCGCTGGGAGACCAGGGTTCAATCCCACCCTCAGCCATCTCTGTGTGGAGTTTGCATGTTCTCCCCGTGCATGCGTGGGTTTTCTCCGGGTACTCCGGCTTCCTCCCACATTCCAAAAACATGCTAGGTTAATTGGCGACTCCAAATTGTCCATAGGTATGAATGTGAGTGTGAATGGTTGTTTGTCTATATGTGCCCTGTGATTGGCTGGCGACCAGTCCGGGATCTTCTAGATTCTGCACCTCTTTCTGCAGCATTTGCATGGATTTACTGCTTCCCGCCTCAACCACCTGTTTAATTTACTCCACCTCTAACCCTTCTTCAAGTATGCCCACTCCGCTGTTGTTGGTCACACTCTCAATCGCTCCCGAGGACTTCCTGGCAGCTGCCGAGCTCATTTTGTTGAATTCATTCATTCATTCATTCATTTTCTACTGCTTGTCCTCACGAGGGTCGCAGGGGGTATGCTGCAGCCTATCCCAGGTGTCTTCGGGCGAGAGGCGGGGTACACCCTGGACTGGTCGCCAGCCAATCACAGGGCACATATAGACAAACAACCATTCACACTCACATTCATAGCAATGGACAATTTGGAGTCGCCAATTAACCGAACAATTAACCTTCCCCATTTAAATGTAACTTCATCTTCCCTTGTTTTGCTGGTGCTTCCCAACAGTATGCTTGAAAGTGATAAAACAGTTTCTGTCACTGCAGGATTTTCCCAGACACTTTTAGTTCTGCTTGGCTGCACCGCCACCCTGCTTTGGGGATTCTTGTTTCCTTTTGTGTTTGCTTGGACAGCATGTTTTGGCAAAGAACTGTTGTCGGTCAAAGGCAAAAAGTGTTTAAATTGGTGAGAAGAAGACATGGCGTATCTCTGTCTCCTATTACGCAAAATGTAATAACACGTAAGTACCACATAACCACCAAATTTGAAAATATTCTACCTCACTTGTTTGTGCCAAGGCACGAAAACGACAATGCCAAATTCTGGTAGAGTCTCCTTCCTTCACATATTCTGTCTCTGGACCCACTAGGGATGCAATGGTACATGGTTTGTCACAATCCACGTTATGGACCGTGGTTTTGTGGTACATTTTGTACTCTGTATATGTACATGTGCTTATATTTCCCATACTGTACATATATGAAGTGAGGGACAGTTGGCCTAAAAGGCGTTTGGCGACAGAGTATAGGACCGGGGAGAAGTGTCAAACAATGGTGCTGCTGGCTTCATCTTAAGGAGACCGCTCAAATTCCCGGAGACACCAAATTCCTGGTGTCAGAAACACATGGTAGACTAGACCTGAGATTTGACATCAATTTACACGTTTTTACTTGAGATTTGATTTGGGATTAAAGACTTGAGACTCCCACACCGACTATGGCAACCCTAAGAGAATCTTGCTTAAGTTGATTGCCTATGTCGATGTCATAGTACTAGTCTACCATGTTTTTCTTATTACAGTACTACAAAGTGATGTTTCTATGAGAAACAGGTCAGTTTGTATTGTTAACTTCCTACCGTCAGTTCAGAGATCCTTAAATGAGGTGATACAATTGCTGTTTCATAGTATCCTTAGTATGTTTTTTTCTTATTGTTTGTATTTTTTCTTTGTACAGACCAATGATGTGTCAGGAAACACATGGAACTGGCTCTACTTCATCCCTCTCATCATCATCGGCTCTTTTTTCATGCTCAACCTTGTCCTCGGCGTCCTATCAGGGTAAGTTATCATTTTAACAACCATGATGGAGATTTGCAATCAGATTCAACAATAATAATAAGCAAGGAAAATAAAAATAAAACGCATCCTAAGGCATAGCTTAAGTCTAAGGTTAAAAGGCCTGTATTGATTACTTTAATCATCTTCTGTGATCCTGGATCAGATTGTCTGACTCACTCAGCCAGGCCGAAATCTGAATGAAAGCAAACGTGAGTCACTGATTGTCTGAACATCCTAAAAGCAGCATATTTTTGACATTTACAGAAAAGGCTTTTAGCTTCATTCAAGCAGTGCCTTGCTCGTGCTTCTCCCCATATTGATTGATTGCTGTAATGCACTGAAAAACCACTTGTACTTTGGCTCACATGACTCACATTTGCAACAAATCTTTATTCATGAATATCTTGGTGGATTGGATATAATGACATGATTGACGATGAGTTGAATGACAGGGCCACTACTATTATACAGGTGGACACTAGCCCTCAATTAGTTTGTAGTTTGGGGCAGAATTATTGTATTGTATGTTGTACTGCGAACTGTATTACAGCATGTCAGTCTCAGTCAATGCTACTCAAATAGTGCGCTACCGCCCCCCCATGTGGCCCGCAGGACACTAGTTTGAGGCCCCCGCCTTGATATGAAAGTTTAATGTTAGTGCGGCCCGCGCAAGTTTGATATGGATGCTGTATGGTATCATGTACCCAGAAAAAATTATTACGTTTGATTAATGTTCATGTTAAAGGTTAAATAACTGTTAATAGTTATCCTCCCTATCCGTGTGGAAGTGGTAAGTTTTTGGATATTTAAGTTTAAAGGAAATAACTTGGAGGCTACCGTTTAGGTCGCTAGCTCTCTAGTTTGCGAGTTAGCATGTGTCTCAAGACCCTGCAGTTGCGCAATATGTTGTAAATAAAAAAAGTATAAATGTGACTATAGTTGTGTTTTGTCATGTCTACAGGGCTCTAATAATGCTTTGTTCATTTTAATCTGAAAAAAATAATTTGTCTACCCATTTGCTGTTTTATTATTATTATTATATTATTATTATATTTATTTATTACTGATTGATTGATTTTCTTTATTATTGATTTGTTTATTTATTTTTCATTTATTTTGTGCAGAAAAATAAAAATTAAGATATTTGAGAACAGTGGAATGTTTTATCAGCGCTTTTATTGTAGAAAATCTGAACCAAAGCACTGAAAAAGTTTGTATATTTTTCTGTGTTTAATAAATGCGTTTTTTTTTTTTTTTTTGAAAACCTGATGTGGCCCAGTCTCACCCAGACCCTAGCTCCAGTGGCCCCCAAGTAAATTGAGTTTGAGACCCCTGACATAGACGTTTTAATAAGTCTATAATAAGTAGGGGAAATCTCTTTATGGTAAACAATTCGATGTGCAACTACAACGATAATAACATAACATTTTATGTAAAAGGATATAAATTTTGGATGTATGGGCTACTATTTTTCTTTATTATTAGCATATTACCTCTTAAACTCGCCCACAAACGTTCAGAAAATACAGAATGTGAGCAAATGAGACCTCTCACACTGACACAAACATGTTTATTTTTTATTACAGTGTCAGCTCAAAATATGTGGGGTGCGGTGAAAACAATTCTGTCCCTTAGGGGTGGCATGACAGAAAATAATTCGGAAGCAATGGTCTTGGTCAGTGGTGGGCAAACTGCAGTCCGGGTGCCACATGTGGCCCACCAAGCGTTTGAATCCGGCCCGCCAGTTGTTTTCTAAGTATTTCAACTTTGAACATACAAACTGGCAACATGACTTGCAAGTCGGACGTCTTATTTAGTAATAAAAACAACAAAACTGTAAAATTAAATGACATAACTTGATGTGGTCTGATGTTTAAAGTGCTCCTGAAAAAAGGGACATGAGACCATAGAGCTGATAGTAACACTTTTACAGATAAAATTAGACAAATAATTCAAGGAAAATTATTTGCATAAAATAGTGTGTGTGTGTTAAATATATGTTCTGGCCCTCCGGACAATTTTGTTAACTCAATGCGGCCCACAAGTATAACATTTTCCCACCCCTGGTCTAGGTGATGAATGCTTGGTGTGTCTCAGGCCTGCTGTGTAAAGAAAACAATCTAGATCAGTTATTTCAACTCAAAAATCATATTTTGGTCAGTATTGACTGAAGATTGCTGGTTCAATCTTCCGCTGTCCTCAAAAACGTCTCTGGTGAAAGTGACAAGTGAACGTGACAAGTGATGACTTGTTTCGGTTATGTCAACAACCCCTTAAGTTTCCGTTAATTAGTTATTCACAGGGATGTCAATTTAAACGTGTTCGGCTGTATCAATACACACACAAAACGCCCCCACCTGCACCCCAAAAGCTCACTTGTCATCATTTTTCTGGCACCTCGTTATCAAGATATCACCAAACATGCAGTGTGAAGTCACAAACTCTCAAACCAAGAACTTCTGTTGCTACGAGTAAGGAAAATGTTTTATTTAAGGTCCTTAAAAAGTTATTATAAGTCGCTCATTCTCACAATCGTAAAGTCATATGCTGTTATACGGCAAAACATAGAATGGTTCTCCTATAACGACACCTTCACATTCATATCATTTTATTGGGGGACATTAAAAGTTAGTCACTTGCCGTTTCCACAGAGAGTTTGCCAAAGAGAGGGAACGTGTGGAGAAGAGACAGGAATTCTTGAAGCTTCGAAGACAGCAACAAATTGAAAGAGAGCTCACCGGATACCTGGAATGGATCTGCAAAGCCGGTTGGCCCCATTCCTATGATATACTATATATATATGATATGATATATGATATATTTTAAAAACTGTATTTGTACTGTATGAAAATCACTCAAAATATGATCTACCTCTCAGAGGAAGTGTTGCTGGAGGAGGAGGATGAAATCGCCGAAGAGAAATCGCCTTTGGATGGTGCGTGGTACAAGAGGAAACAAAACCTGCCGGGTGAGTTTGACATCATTCATTCATCCAAAGACAGCTGGGATAGGCTCCAGCACCCCTGCGACCCTTGTGAGGAAAAAGCGCTAGAAAATGAATGAATGAATGAACCTAGGGTAGGAAGTTAACAATACAAACTGACCTGTTTCTTATAGAAACATCACTTTGTAGTACTGTAATAAGAAAAAACATGGTAATCACAGGGCACATATAGACAAACAACCATTCACACTCACATTCATACCTATGGACAATTTGGAGTGGCCAATTAACCTAGCATGTTTTTGGAATGTGGGAGGAAACCGGAGTACCCGGAGAAAACCCACGCATGCACGGGGAGAACATGCAAACTCCACACAGAGATGGCAGAGGGTGGAATTGAACCCTGGTCTCTTAGCTGTGAGGTCTGCGCGCTAACCACTCGACCGCCGTGCCGCCGAGTTTGACATCAAATTATTGGAATTATTTTTGTTCACAGTAGCTCCAGTTGAGTCTGCGTAGGGGTTTTCATAGCGGGAATCACACTACCATCAGGGGAAGCACAAGAAAAGGATACACTGGAAAATGTACCAAAAGAAATTAGGAAAAAAATTAAAATTAACAATTAAAATCTGAAGTTAAGCCTTAAACGGCCAATCCGTCCAGCTTGTTACGCTGGGTGGCACTAGTAAGGTAAACGTAGGAAAAAAAGTATTTAATCATAAACAAAGGGCGCTCACAGAGGCGGAAAAAGTGCAACAAAAGTGCCAGAAGGTCACTGGGAAGCTCAAAGTCCAAACAAAAGAGTACAAAGTAGCAAATAAGAATTATAAAGTGGTTCAACTACGAGTTACAGGGTATAAGAAGGCCTAATTGCTGATGGGCAACAGTGTGCAGACCAGGGGAACAAGGCAGGAGTCATCTGCAGACCAGAGAAGAGCCAACAGGGGGCAGCAGACCAAAACAAGTACAGATAATGCCACGTCTAATACTAATAAGGCTAGTATCGATCTGATACAACACTAACCATGATACTAAGATACTATGATACTATGATACTCGATACTATGAAAATTTGTCAAATATCCGCATCAAGTCGACCACCCATGTCTATATTTTTATTCTATATTTCTATTTCCTTCTAGTACTGAAACGAGGAAAAGCCAAGAAGGGTAAAAACGACCTGATCGGTGCTGAGGAAGGCGAAGATCCATTCGCTGACATCTCCTCCGTCGGTAAGTCTGACATCCTTTTGTCCAACAGCAGCACATCACCTCTTACCTTCACATGCTGTGTCGTCACGGGGCCGACCTTTCCAAAAGGGCCCGTCTTTGACAATAAATGCACACATGCTGGCTGACTCAGATCTCTATTTATTAAGCCGGGGTTTCATGTCACAACAACGCTGCTTTTTTACCGTGTCAAAAAATGTCCAAAGTGTCTCTGAAATAGCTTTGAGCATCACTGAGGCACTCCAACACCATCTGCGTCTGGGATCCCCTTCAGGGAAAAGAAGTATAATTAAGTTTTCTAATTAGACTGTTAAATTAAACTCCTGTTATAGAAGAATCACCTGCAGCATATTAGAATTAGACTTTTTGGGGGAAATTGATTGCCTTCACGGTACCACACAAAGGAGAACATTTCTTGTCTGTGTGTTGTAAATGGGCAATAACTTGAAAATTAAAATGGCTTTAATGCTGCTTTCTGTAAAAAATCATATTTCAGTATTGTTTTTATTTTCTTTTGTATACAATGGAACCCGTTTATGCCAACACGCCTCGCACTGGCTAATTGACGCTGATATAAGCAGTTGTAGGCTGCACGGCGGTCGAGTGGTTAGCGCGCAGACCTCACAGCTAGGAGACCTGGGTTCAATTCCACCCTCGGCCATCTCTGTGTGGGTTTTCTCCGGGTACTCCGGTTTCCTCCCACATTCCAAAAACATGCTAGGTTAATTGGCAAAATTGTCCATAGGTATGAATGTGAGTGTGAATGGTTGTTTGTCTATATGTGCCCTGTGATTGGCTGGCCACCAGTCCAGGGTGTACCCCGCCTCTTGCCCGAAGACAGCTGGGATAGGCTCCAGCATACCCCCTGCGACCCTCGTGAGGATAAGCGGTAGAAAATGAATGAAAAAATAAGCAGTTATATGTAGAGTGTGAAAAGGTTTGGGCACCCCCGATAGTTTTCAAGATTTTCCTTTATAAATCACTAGTTGTTTGGATCGGCCATTTCAGTTAAATACATCATATAGCAGACCAACACAGTGATCGAAGTTTATAGGATTTACAGAAAGTGTGCAATAATTATTTAAACAAAAGTAGGAAGGTACCTTAATTTGGGCCTTGTTGTTTTATTGATTTGAATACCTTTAACACTAATTATTCATTCATTCATTTATTCATTTTCTACCACATATCCTCATGAGGGTCGTGGGCGTGCTGGAGCCTATCCCAGCTGTCTTCGGGCGAGAGGCGGGGTACACCCTGGACTGGTCGCCAGCCAATCACAGGGCACATATAGACAAACAACCATTCACACTCACATTCATACCTATGGACAATTTGGAGTCGCCAATTAACCTAGCATGTTTTTGGAATGTGGGAGGAAACCGGAGTACCCGGAGAAAACCCACGCATGCACGGGGAGAACATGCAAACTCCACACAGAGATCAGAATCAGAATCAGAATGCCCTTTATTGTCATTATTATTATTATAATTTTATATTATAAGATCAACCCAAACCTCATTTTTCAAAAATTGCAACTTTCCTTCAAGGATCAGTGACAAAGTTGAAGTTGCGCCGGGGCCAGATACTTCCAACAACACAATGGCCCTAAACACTACTCCAATTGTACTAAGGCATTCATGCAGAGGAACAAGTACAACGTTCTGGAATGGCCATCTCAGTCCCCACACCTCAATATTATTGAAAATCCCAACAACCAATCATTCATTATCAGGGTCTCAGATCATTTAAGTATGAGGAATATGCACGAACCTTTTCATGTCGTTCATGTGTTTTGTTCAGCTCCTCCCGGTTCTCCTTTTGGTCGGGCCAGTTTGAAAAGCAGCACAAAGATGGACAGTTCGTCGTACTTTCGTCGTAAGGAGAAGAGAACCCGATTCTTCATCCGAAGGATGGTGAAAGCTCAAAGCTTCTACTGGATCGTTCTGTGCCTGGTGGGCCTAAACACGCTATGCGTGGCCATCGTTCACTACGACCAACCCGAGTGGCTTACAAGAGCCCTGTGTAAGTCACACATCGTCAACATGATAGCTGCAATACTTTGAACAGTCTGGAAATCTCCTGCTCTTTGCTACTTTTCATGTCGGTACCAGACACAGCAGAGTTTGTCTTCTTGGGCTTGTTTCTCACCGAGATGACCTTGAAGATGTACGGCCTTGGACCAAGGAATTATTTCCACTCCTCTTTTAACTGCTTTGATTTTGGGGTGAGTTTTTGCTGCGTATTTCAACGAGTTAAATAAGGAATGGATCTAGATATAAAAGTGGAACATGGACCTGTTCCCTTTGCTTTCACCTCTAGGTAATTGTGGGAAGTATTTTTGAAGTGATCTGGGATATGATCAAACCAGGAGCATCGTTTGGTATCAGCGTGTTGAGGGCCCTGAGACTGCTGAGGATCTTCAAAGTCACCAAGTGAGTTCATTTCTGCCAAACAAAACGAGAATAACCCTCATTATAGAAAATGTTTCAATGTTCAATGTTAACTGGCATTGGTGGGAATATATCAAACTGTTGCTGGAAAGTAACAGAATTGATCAATAAAACATTTGGCCAGACTTTTTCCGCTGATGGCCATAGATTGAAAAATGACAGGACGTAAGGGCAGGGCCACTTTTATTTTTGTAAAGCAGCACATGTATGTTTGCTAATAAGATATATATATATATATATACGTATATATATTAATATTAGTTAATGTATGGTTAATTAGTAAATATAGAATTGAAGAAAAATATGCATCTGAGCTTTGTGATATAGGTGAAAAAGCATGTTATTTCTTTTTTCAGTTTTGCTGTTTTTATGATTAATATTTCTACTTTCTTGTAATTTTTCTTTGTCCAACATCATGACTTCATTGCTTTATCTTATATTATAATTATTTTATTATATTGTTTATTATTATTATTGTTAATAATAATATTATTACATAATCAATAATAACAATGTAATAATAATAATAATAATAATAATAATAATCATCATTATTATTATTATTATTATATTGTTTATTATTATTGATAATAATGTTATTACATAATCATAATAAAAATATAACCATAATAAAACAATAATAATGACAACATCATTAATAATAATAATAGTAATTATTATTATTATTATTTTATTATATTATATATTATACTATATTATAGAATAATATAATAATTATTTTATTCTAATAATAATAATAATAATTATTATTATTATTATTATTATTATTTTGTATTATCAGATCTACCCAACCTCATTTTTCAAAAATTGCAACTTCATAAAAAAATTACATATTTTTAAAATAAAAAGTTAATGCATTGCTACAAAAATGACAAAAATATTTTCCTCATAATATTAAAATTTTGCAACCTTTTTTCTTGTTTGAATACACCTTTTTACTCTTAATATTTGGACTATATTGTTGTAAAATTACGGTAGTTTATTTGCATTTTCCAACTCTTTTAATTTTCTTTTGGAAATTATAACTGTTTTGTCAATATTTTGACTATATTCCTATAATATTATATATTTTTTCTGTATACTTGCCTCTTTTTCATAGTATTTCATCTTAACATATTCTGTCTTTAATATTTCAACTTCTTCATTCTTTCTTCTGTGACTTGTCAGGTACTGGAACTCCCTGAGGAACCTCGTGGTTTCCCTCCTCAATTCCATGAAGTCAATCATCAGTTTGCTCTTCCTCCTCTTCCTCTTCATTGTTGTCTTCGCTCTGCTGGGCATGCAGCTCTTCGGAGGACAGTGAGTAATCTCTTTAATCTGTCCCATTCGCAGCAGCCTGACTGCTCTGTCTTCTCAATTCCACAGCTTGAATGAACCCAAAATCCACACGCAGTCCTCTTGAGTTATCATTAGCTCAACACACGAATTAGGAAAAAAAATATACGTATATATAATGTTTGTGTATGACAAGTGGATCAGACATTTTGATGAGCTTGTTGGGTACCGTGGAGAAAGGGATTTAACCAGTTCTGAGCCTGGTGACGTCATAATATGCAAATTAGATACGTGAATTTCCTTCCATCACAAACTTTGGGTCGTATTGATGATTTTTCTCATTTACAGTATGCATTTATCTCCTACTATTTTTTTTGGAAATGTAACTAGCAATTACTTCTTAAAAGTCATTTCGCCAACATTAGCTCTCACTTGAATCTTTGAGCTTTTTACCCCCTCAGCCTTCTTCTTCTTGCCTTTTTCAGCTCAACAGAAAACAGACATTTATTTGTCATCCATACAGCACCGCTTATCTCGGCATAGTCCACCCCCACCCCCCAAACCCCCCAAACCCCCCCCCCCCCCCCCCCCCCGACCCTCCTCCCGCTCTCGCTGTTGACAGACATGTTGACACAGCAGGAATCCGGCAAAGCAGGCACACTGTGGCTCTTTGATACTAATCTCAGCAAGAGTTCTGACATTTTTAATGATGAGCCACAGCCAACTGGCATTTAGTCCTGAATAACTAACCTCACTCACACAGGAAGTCAATGGTGAGGGATTTTAGCCCAACTTTATACAGCATTGTTTATATATATATATATATACTTTATTAAAAAAATTACATATTTTTAAATAAAATGTTAATGCATTGCTATAAAAATGTCAAAAACATTTTCCTCATAATATTAAAATTTTTATATTTTATTTTAATTTAATTTTAATTAAAATATTTTAATTTTAATATTAAAACCTTGTTTCTTGTTTGAATACACCTTTTTACTCTTAATATTTGGACTATATTGTTGTAAAATTACGGCAATTTTGTTGCATTTTCCAACTCTTTTAATTTTCTTTTGGAAAGTATAATTATTTCCTCAATATTTTGACTATATTCCTATAATATTTTTATTTTTTTTCTGTATACTTGCCTCTTTTTCATAGTATTTCATCTTCAAAAAAATAACGTATTCTGTCTTTAATATTTCAACTTCTTCATTCTTTCTTCTGTGACTTCTTCTGTGTCTCAGTTACTGGAACTCCCTGAGGAACCTCGTTGTTTCCCTCCTCAATATATATGTATATATATATATATATATACAGCATTGTTTTTTTGTGTTGGCCCGACATACGTATATGTTGCATGCATCAGGAATATTGCTGATCTTGGGGACATGGCACCACGGGTTCAATGATTTTTATATGATTTTATACCTGACATGATGAGGCGGGGGCGGCACGGCAGTCTAGTGGTTAGCGCGCAGAACTCACAGCTAGGAGACCAGGGTTAAATTCCACCCTCGGCCATCTCTGTGTGGAGTTTGCATGCGTGGGTTTTCTCCGGGTACTCCGGTTTCCTCCCACATTCCAAAAACATGCTAGGTTAATTGGCCACTCCAAATTGTCCATAGGTATGAATGTGAGTGTGAATGGTTGTTTGTCTATATGTGCTATGAATGTGAGTGTGAATGGTTGTTTGTCTATATGTGCCCTGTGATTGGCTGGCGACCAGTCCAGCCCATAGACAGCTGGGATAGGCTCCAGCATCCCCTGCGACCCTCGTGAGGAAAAAGCGGTAGAAAATGAATGAATGAATGATGAGGCGGCTTTCAACAAGGTTATTTCTGTTCTATAGCGTTTTAAGATACAGGTGACGGGTCCATATAAAGCTGTTGAGTGAGAGTAGTCATTGTAAGTTTTGCCGTTCTCATTGTCTCGTATTTATCGTATGCATGAGCTTTAATTGTATGAATGTGAGTGTGAATGGTTGTTTGTCATCTATATTTGCCCTGTGATTGGCTGACGACCAGTCCAGGGTGTACCCCGCCTCTTACCCGAAGCCAGCTGGGATAGGTTCCAGCATACCCGCGACCCTCGTGAGGATAAGCGGTAGAAAATGAATTAATGAATGTTTACAATTCTAGTTTTAAATGCACATAAAACATTAAACACATGTAAATGATGAATGAAAGGTTACTTTCACTTTCATTGATGCCACGTTTGTGGACAAACACACCGATGCCACTAGTGTTTCGCCCCATCTTTATCAAAATGCTGGAAATTGCGACTTTCTTTGGTTCTATTTTGGGTTATTTTGCAGCCGTCATCAAAACAAAAGCAGAGACTTGAAGTGAGAACAGATTCATCCGATTTACATTATATCTTATGGGAAAAATTGATTTTATTGTACATTTCTGTTCTGTTCTGTGAGTTCGGCCTTCTAGGCCAGACTGATGACACTAACCATGGTTCCACTGTACATATTTCTAGCACTGCAGAAGTAACCAATTGTATGTACCAATACCAATGTGTTAAATGTTCTCCACCAAGCCCAGAAATGGTGTTGATGGATGCCTGATGAGAGAGATGAGGTTTTATTGCCCACACTGTTCCCAGGTGGTCTGTCACTACGCTCGTCACTACACTACGCTTATGTGTAAATGGCTCTTTTTACACATAGGAGTGTTCAGTACTCCTTGCACTGACAGCCCTCACAAACACCACCTCTGGATGCTTTGGAGGCAGCAGGCTGTTTCCATGGCACCCAGCCTTGTACCCTTCTACGGCATCATTACCACTGCGTCTCTCCCTTGTGATGGACAAGTGTGAGATGAGTCTGACGCGCACACAATGTTTGCAGCGAGGCAGAACACGCAATTTCACCGTCTTAAAAAACATGCTAAGCTTAGTTAAATGAAAAATGTATATTTCTGTATGAAAATTAAAAATAATGACGGGTAAATAAATTAATAACTTACGCATCCTGGCTCAGAGATTACGCTCTCGTTCACAAAACACCAAAGGTCTCTTGGTAAAACTGTGAGAATTAATACAGCTTGAGGCAGTGGACCGTCTCCCTGCTGAGACTCAAAGGATATCACAACTGTTTGTGATAAGCGCAGAGAAAATATGCCGACTGTATGTGAATGCTCATAAAAAGTGGTTTCCGCTACTTTGGGTGCCCTCAGAACATGTTTAGATACAGAAAAAGGAGTTTCAGGAGTTTATTTTATTCATATTCAGTGTTGTGTTGTCCTCAGCCATGGACACTTTATGGTCTATCCCAATGATTTTCAACCACTGTGCCGCGGCACACTAGTGTGCCTTGAGAAACCGTCAGGTGTGCCGTGAGGAATTATCCAATATCACATTTTATAATAACATTTATTAATCATCATTTGCAAATATTATGTCAATAGCAATTATGTCAATAGTATACATGGACCCAAATATTCAAATTGCATTTGGTTTATTTGCTCAAACGGAAAGAATTGAACAGGGATGGAATATTCCTTTAACCAATCCGATTGAGGTATCTTGTACCCGCTCAAACGGAAAGTTGTCAGGGTGCTTTCTTCTTCGTGGTGTTTTTCTTCTTCTGTTGTTTATTGGCGGTTGGCAAGCAGCTTTTGTGTGCATTAGCGCCATCTGTGAAACAGAATCTAAACCCTTCTATACTTTATTCACAAGTGCAGTTTTATTAAAAAAGAAAATATATATCTATATAAAACGTGTCCTGAGTTTAATTATAAAATATTAGCAAGATTGAATTTGATCTTTTCCTGTTTAAATTTATCCCGGGTGCGTTCTTTCAGCGCATGCTCAGATATGACGTAACACGCAGATCCAGACGTTCTTCACTTTTAAAAATGGAGGCCAGTAATCGGCACTGGACTAAGCAAAGTTTGTTTTTGATTCAAACTAAATTTCAAGACTGGACAGACGAAAAACTGGCAATACGGAGTTATTCCGACAAGTGAAAGAAAAACTCGGGGAAGCCGGTATCACGTGATGTTGATGTTTACCTTTCACTGGGCATGCCCTAATGACTATTCTGGTTGATTTTCACGGCGCATGTTGACAAGAGATTGGAATATTCCTTTCCATGGATACCATTGTTTCCCGAAAGGTCATTCGGAAAGAGAAAAAGTGGTCATGTAAAAACGTGGCTACTGTGGAGTGTCTGTGGTGTAAAGACTGGCAGAGCAATGTAATATTGGTCCGTGTGGCAACACCTACCTTGTTCCTCGATAGACTTATTGATGCACGTGTGAGGTCATGGTGACATTTTGTAACCTTTTTGGTTTGTGGTGTGCCACAAGATTTTTACAATGTAAAAAACGTGCCGTGGCTCAAAAAAGGTTGAAAAACACTGGTCTATCCAACCGGCCTGGTAGTTTATGGTTCATATTCATAATTCTCCTTCTCAGCCCATTTTTCTGTATCATAATGACTAGATACACACCATGGTAGTGTTTCCCAACGTTTACTGACCTAAGGCACATTTTTCTTATTCTGTTGTATGAATAACAACAGCTTAATTATGTAATTAAAATATACCTTCTGCCGTTGATAGATAAATGATGCATTGATAAATGAACAAATATACATATATTACATGCATTAAAAAAATAGAATATGAAGTTGATTTATTTCAGTAATTGCATCCAAAAAAGTGAAACATGTATATTATATGCATTCATTACACATAGACTCATATATTTTGAATATTTATGTTCTTTAATTTTGGTGATTATAACTGAAAACTAATGAAAATCCCAATTTTCATTAGTTACGTCTGGCGTTTTGCAATTTCCTCATGACAATACCACATAAACTTTCTATGGGGTTCTCAGTAAGGACAGGGATAACATGGTCCTTAAATCGGGTACTGGTAGATTTTGCACTGTGTCCAGGTGCCTAGTCCTACATCTCCATAAAGTTGCAGCAGGAAGCATAACGTGTTCTTGGTTAGAGGACCTCAGACAACATAGTGGACCACCATCAGCAGATGACATGGCGCCCCAAATTAGTGTCTGTACTTCCATTTGGCAAACGCTGTTTGGCCGTGCTCTAAACACCCGCCCACCCAAGTTCGCTGATACTCCAACCTGAGCCAATCCTCATTGCTTATGTGGTTATATCACCCCCTCCCTTGTCACTCTGCAACACCCTCACACTCTCACTGCGCTGCAGATTAATTATGAAGTCGGTGATATATTTTTATGCGGCTTCAGTAACGCGGTGTCAAAATGGTAACGGCGTTATGCTGACAGTAAAAGTAATTAGTTAGATTACCCGTTACTGAAAAAAGTAACGGCGTTAGTAACTCGTTTAAACGCCGTTATTCCCATCGCTGTTGTTTGGAATGATTGGTCATTTATTGCTTCAATATTGTCACGTCAGGTTTGTACCATTTCTTTGTAATTGCTTTCTTAAATTTGACACAGATACCAATTCTTTTTAGTCATAACATCTTTCATATAACTGAAAAATACTATTTTGTGGGATCTTTTTAAGACACGACCATATTAACTTAATCTTTGGACTCAAAAAATCAGTAAACGGTAAGCTTCCATTTGTTCTGCCTCCAGCACTGCTGTGTTCTTCCTTCAACTATCTAATTTAATCACTGCTGTAATAAATATACACATTTTAGTTTTCCATCCAAATTCCACCAATTTCCTGGAGCATGAGTTTGCATGTTGTGGTTTAATATGTTTAGTATCAACATGTATTTTTATGTTTGTCTAAAATACTGTATTTGTCCTGTGTTTTATTCTGATTATAAAAAAACTAGGAGTAGAAGAGGAGGGTCTTCTTCCAGATCTCCTTGTAGCAGCGCATAGAATCCATGACTCCTTTAGCATTCACTCATTTAATCCCATGATTTTGACTGTGTTCTTTGGGCTGTATAGATGCCTTTGCATGCGGTAAAATTTCCCCTCAATTTGTGTTCCTTCGCACAACACGTGGACATGACTTTTCACTTCCTGGTGGCTGCGGTGCATGTATTTCAATGGGAAAGATGCAGACTTTGCTTTTATAATATGCACTTCTGCCACCTAAAATTGCACCAAACATGCTCTCTTCTATTGTGGAGTTGCATCATCACCTCTTTTTGCCTCTCATGCAAAAAACGTAAAAGTTTCGTAGTGAGCGTTGCGTTGAAAAAACATTTGTTAGCGAATGATTTCATGATGATTATGACATTGTAGTGTAGTGGTTCGGACCAAAGCAGGGGCCAATATTGGTGAGCGTGTCATCTCATTTTGAACTTTTATGATGTTAATGTTCACTTCCATGGTGCTGTCTTTCATTTTCTTTGGCACACTCTTGCTTGGGAGACATAATAATGTCCAACAAGTTAACAAATAAGCAATGTTATTCTGTCCTTGGTGTGCACTGTATTCTTGGAGTAATTGTTGTATCGTTCACCACTAATATATGCAGACTTAAGTGGAAAAACTTTGTACACCCTTGGCCTACATGTTGGTTGTCTGGTTGTTTGTGTACAACAGAATTACGCGCCATTTTCATTAATTTCCATGCAAATAATGTCTGAACCTCAGTGACCAATTATATTTGGGTTTGTTTGAGGTCGTCACCCTCGTTTCCAGCTGACTTGTTCATGCTGATACAGTACGTGTGCACCACCACTGTATAAGCTAGCAGATATTGTCTGAAATATATGGAATGAGTGCCTGTGACTCATATTTCTAGAATTGATTTAATGAAGTCTCTGTGGGTGCCATCTGGATGAGCGCTCCCATTGCCCATTATCATAGTAAACAGAGGTCGGCACTCACTGGCACAGCAGCCGACTCCCTGCACCGAGTCCACTAATCCTCAAGAACAAACGCAGGAGAGCGCAACAAGGGAGATGTTGGTTGGTGAAATGGTGGGCAATTTTTGCCCAGTAGATAAGAGGTGGTGAGAAAGGAGGGGAGAAATAGATGAGTGATAGGGGGGTGATGGAGGATACAGGAATCAGACCAAGGGGGGCAATGCGTGAAAACGAGCATGCAGACAAACAATATAATGTCCTACCGGAGGAGGAAAAAAGTACGCTGTAATGTGTTTTTGTGTAAAAAAAAAAAAAAAAAGACACACACAACACAAAACAAATACAGTAGTAGTTTATAATGCATGTCTAAGATTTGGGTTTTGGATGGTATCCCAGATGCAAAAGAGGAAGAGTTGGCAAAAATATTGTGCAAAGAAAAACACAACAAGCCACAGTAAATAGTAATTAAAGTTATAACAGCAGACCTGCCAACATTTTGAACATTGCATACATTATGACTGAGTATTGTACACTTTGTCGCTCTCCACATATCTTTTTGTCGTTTGCAGAGTTAGGGGGTGGGGGCTACATCAAACCCACAGTCAGCACACAAACCCTGTAGGAAAAAAATGGAAATTGTATTCTGCATAGATCGCAAGTGGAGGAGTGTGTGTGTCGGAAGTTTAAATGTGGCTCCTCCCACAGCAGCCGCCATACTCCTCCAGCTTGTCTGACAGCGCGTCCGACATTAACGCATCTTGCACAGCCAAGGATGGCGGCACGCTGGTCACGATAGAGATAGGTGCCATAGGTAGCCAGTACTGAATGAGTATTCAGAAGATGAACATCTGCAATAAAAATGACTGTTGTGATGCATGGGCTGGGGGGAAGGCAGTTGCACGAGCTGTATTTGTTTGTCTATGTGTGTGTGTGTGTATGTGACAGCAGGGCTCGACAATAACGATGTACCGATGGCGCGGGGCAAGTTAAAACAAAATTGGGGCAAGTAAATCCAATCAGTGATATTCCCGTCGGGCAAGTGCACTTTGGCATGCCATACTGCCAAGAGTTTTTTTTTAAAGCGGTTCTTGTTGGGTGTTGGTAAAACACAGACTGCGTAATACCGGTGGTAATTTGCAAACCAATCCTTGCAAATCTTGAAATGGACCAATCAGAATTGTTTATTTAGACCGAGTTCCGCAGTCCACAGTCCGCGTTTTACCCACATCCGTTCTTGTTCGCAATCAACCAATCAGCGATCGTTTGACTACGAAAACATCTATCATGGCGTCCCTGCCAACATGGTCTAATTCTTCAACAACTTCTGAAGGAAACACCACCGATTAGATCCAATACCAAGTGCTGATTTTGCACAAGCTACAAAATCTAGCGCTTCCATTTCTCTGTGGATTTTTCTCACCTTTGCTTCACAAACTATTGTTTGACCAATTGAGCATTTTTTTCTGGATTAAAAACACTTTACTAGTACACAAATGTGTCTATTCAATAATGTTTCATTGTGGTGCACAACTTATAAATATCACTGCTTACTACGACTACGATGTGTAAGGTAGTATGGCATGCCATGTTAACATACATCTACACTATTTTTCAGACATTCCTCCAAATACAATGCTTCAGTACTATTATCTGATGAATTATCAGCATATATTTATATGATATCATTATGGCAGTCTTTTCATTTTACATGGGGCAAGTTCGAGCAAGTAGTTCTCACCTTAAGGATTCCCCATGGGCAAGTCATTTTTGTTTTTAATGTAGAGCCCTGGAGAGTGATTACTTTTATTGTTTTATGAGTTCTTATCTTGACACATTCTTGCATGGTTAACATGAACATCTGCAGGGTCGCTGTTGGCGCATCCAGGCACCTCCAGGCCCTGGGGGTCTCTGATCAGGGTCACAGGGACATTTCTTCTTCAGCACATTCAAACACTTTCTATTGTCTAAGCAAATGGATATAAGGGTGATAACTGACATTATATTCATTCTATCTACATTTTATTCTAACATCAACGTTGGCAGGAAATGAAGCTCCAACCTTCTTGCTTTTTGCTAATGCATCTTCTGGTTTAGCGAATGTACTTAGTGAAGAGTAGAAGATACTAAAGTGATACTTTCACGCCTGACCTCTGCAGATTGTTGCTGATGTCACTCACTGCTAACTCACGAAAGCTAAACCACCCACGTGTGGTGGTTACGACGCACGCAAGTTGATAGGACAGCATGCTGCTGCTGGCATCTTAGTGATGCTCAGCATTCCTTCATTCTTGTCTGAAGTAATTCCCCTTCCCCATTACAGGTGATGCCGTGAGTCATTTCAAATGCACAGAGAAGTTAATCAAAACCGTGCCGGCCTCTCATTTTTGCTGAGCTTGTTCTTTGTTACCCTGCGTATGTCTGCAGTTTGTGTCCCGTTGTCTCATTTGTTCGCCAATCGAGACAGAGGAAGTTTTAATTTCACTTGATGCTGATTTTCTGATTTTTGTTTAGGTTTAACTTCGAGGATGAGACACCGACAACTAATTTCGATACTTTCCCAGCAGCCATCCTCACCGTGTTCCAGGTATGTATGTACAAGTAAAAGTGATGTTCTGTTCAGTCGTGTCATTGAAACGGTCTTGACCCACTCAGATTTTAACCGGTGAGGACTGGAATGCTGTGATGTACCACGGGATCGAGTCTCAAGGGGGTGTGCGTCGTGGGATGTTCTCCTCCGTCTACTTCATTGTCCTCACGCTTTTTGGAAACTGTATCCTTTTTACAGAAAAAAACAGAATAATTATCGGGAAATGGTTTGAGTTTGAGCCTCATTTAGAATAAGTAGTTTTGGGTAGTTAGTTCAAGTTATTCGAGCTAAAGGAATCCAAGCCCCAACCATATGGTCCAAACAACCCCAAACTGACTGGATAGGTCAGGTCAGATTAGAAAAATGATCCCCTTCCATCAGTGTCAATCACAATACACATTAAAATGTTCCAAATTAGGAAATCGGACATTTTGATTTCTGGGAACAATTTTTGGCAACAAAGGGTATGTTAACAAATCAGGACCTCCAAGTCTAAGTTCATGGTTCTTTCCCGGAAAATGCCATCTCCGAATGCCCCAATTGCAGGATCTTAGGTACCTCCGTGTCCATGAGTGAGGCAAGGATGAAACGTGAAAAAAAACGTTCTAAAACTAGTATGCAGACTCTGTATCGGTCCTTTGTGGTAAAGAGGGAACTGATCAGGAGCTTTGGGAAGTGACCAAAAGGACAAGATAAGTGGCCAAGTTTAAATTTTCTCCATAGGGTGGTTGGGCTCTCCCTTAGAGATTAAGTGAGAAGCATTGTTGCTGAGTAGAACTGCTGCTCCTCTACAATGAGAGGAGCCAGATGGCTCGGGCATCTGGTTAGGATGCTTCCCGGATGTCACTCACCCTGGGGAGGTGTTCAAGGCAGGTTCAGGACACATCCGACCGGTAAGACGCCTCGGGAAAGACCCAGGACACGTTGGAGAAATATGTCTCTCATCCAGTCTGAGAACGCCAAGGGATCCACTGGCAGGATCTGGATGAAATAGATGGGGAGAGGGAAACTAACTGGGCTTCCTTGCTTCGTCTCGACCTTGGATAAGAGAATGAAGATGGATGGAAGGATGGGATTTAGACTAGTTTGAGGGATGTTGATCTAATGAGTCCGAATGAAAATCACAGACATGTGACAGATGGGCAATGATATTTTGCAAGCCAATTTAGCCTACACTATATGATGTGTGCGGAGCCTTGGAGGGTCACCAAGCAACACCAAGTTTTCTCTTGATTTCAGTAGTGTTGTTCACTTTCTTTAGCAAATACAGGCAACTATCTTGGGCTTCAATTTAGGTTGTTAGGTTGTTTAGGTCAGTGTTTTTCAACCTTTTTTGAGCCACGGCACGTTTTTTACGTTGGAAAAATTTTGTGGCACACCAATAACCAACATTATTTGCTTCTTTAATTTTTTTCCTGATTACGGACTCGCCACAGCAGATCCTTTTTATCCGCATACTAATTTAACCAACAATGTTACAAAATGTCACCACTACCTCCCACGTGCATCACTAAGTCTATTAGAGGAACGAGGCAATCAGCTAGTGTTGCCACACGGACCAATATTACATTGCTCTGCCAGTCTTTACACCAATGACACGCGACAATGACATAATATTTCCAGAAAATTATTAATACATGTTAATTAAAAAAAGTGATATTGAATAATTCCTCACGGCACACCTGACGATTTCTCACGGCACACTTGTGTGCCGCGGCACAGTTGTTGAAAATCACTGGTTTAGGTTGATTCAAGGAATAACTCATGGCAAAACAAGAAGGTGGTATGCATGTTGATCATACCTCTACATCTTGTCTTGTCCCCAATATCAATCAAATTGTCATCACTATCAGAGCAAACCCAGGAGCAATATTATTTAAAAAAAAAAAAACTTGGAAAAACTATGGAAAGCAGGAAGTGAACAAATGTAACAGTTACTGATTGTAAAAGTACCAGATGGAGGGGTAGGATTTAATAAGCTTTGCTTCTTCCTACTCCTTTTGGACATGTGGAACTGTGAACTGATTATGGGATGCACTCAATTGTAATCTGATGCATGTTCAAATGAAATAAAACCATTACCATTACCAATATAGAACACAAGGGAATATGCCGTGACCGTGATTGGCGGATATGAAGGAAAAGTCCTGTCACTGCTGTGGAGACTGACAGTGTTGGAACTACTGAGCACTGCTGTTGGTGTGTAATGGTGGGCAATGGAATTGAAAAAGAGTGTCAGACTCTTACAAGGCTTTACTTCCAACTCTTGTTTTAGGTGTATGAATTTAGCACTGAAATGAAATACCGTCAAAGTACCATCAATTTTCAGTTTGAGTACCGGTTACGTCACTATTCAAGTGCCTTGGTTAACGTCAATTTAAGCCAGTTCCACTGTATTGTATTAGGACACACTATATTCTGTACTGGATTAATAGAGAAAAGCCTTAGTTTAAATGTTTTTTTTTTTTTTAATGGGCATGCCCTGGTAAAGCTTTCCGGTTATCCGATGATGTAGAATGGTGCTGTAGACCAGGGGTCTCAAACTCGCGGCCCGCGGGCCAAATGTAGTCCGCAGGATGCTAGTTTGAGGCCCCCGCCTTAATAGTTTAATATGGATGCCGTATGGTTTCATGAACCCAGAAATAACAGTTTAAAGCTGCGTGCACACCGGACACAATTGACGCGTTTTTGCCCCGCCCATACGCAAGCGAACGAGCCCGCCTGTTTTGCTTTTTCTCTCATCATCTATGACTGAGATCAAAACACTGAAAAAGTGGTTTTTTTTTTTTGAAAACCTGATGCCTCACCCAGACCCTAGCTCCCGTGGCCCCCAAGTAAATTGACTGAGAGCCCTGCTGTAGACCCTCCTCTCCAGAACTGTAATCTGTGACAAATAGTCCTGACTTTATTTTCTCCTGAGTGCTGTTGTTCAGATACCCTTCTGAATGTCTTCTTGGCTATCGCTGTTGATAATCTGGCAAATGCGCAAGAGCTAACTAAGGTAGGTTTTTTTTTTTTTCCAAAATAATGTATTGCAGTTTGCATGCATTGATGGCTTTGTTCGACTTGGCTAAAGGACGAAGAAGAGCAGGAGGAAGCAGCCAATAAGAAGCTGGCTCTGCAGAAAGCTTTGGAGGTGAAAGAAGTCAGTCCCATGTCGGCAGCCAACATCTCAATTGCGGCGTAAGTTTATGCACAGCTTTTCCCTTTTACGCCGTCATTCTCATCCCCCTTTGTGACTGAGTGTGTTGTCACGCTCATCTATTTCATGTGTGAGTTTGTAAGTTTGGGATTTACCTCTCATCGACTGCACACAATGAGAGTGCTCCTGTGGTTTTGTGTGGTTCACTTAACCCCACTGTTCACCTTTTCAAATGACATGCAATTAAGGGAGCACCAGTCATTCGATCATCGAGATTTTTCTGCGTTTAAACTTTGGGAATTCAATTAAAATTGAGTTATGCAATTGTTTTTTTTCACCACCAAAGTCCCGAACCTTATTAAACAGACAAGCTCAAATGAACATCAAATGTAATGAAACCCTGAGCATCATCACCCTGCAACTGAATTATTTTGGCACCTAGTTAAAAGAAAAAATGACCAAATTTCATATAAATAAGAAAAAGTTTGACTGTACAAACAATGAATGAAGACACAAGGCTTTGGTTCTCATTGACTCGGCAAGTAAACAAACAGTTGCTGTCACGTAATAAACTGAAGTCATTTTATATTTCCCATTCATTGTAATTGGCCACGGTCCATGAAGGCCCAATAGTGGGTCTGAGTCCGGATCCGGAACGAGGTCCGCCATTTGGTCTGCCACATTTTATTATCTGTAATAATTTATGAATACGTGACAATACAGGAAAAATGCACACTGTACATGTATCAATGTTTATGTCTTTATGCGTCATTGACTCATTCAATCCCAGCCATTTTTCTAATAACATCCCTTTCAGTATCGACCATTTTGGACGATTTTTATTGATTTTTCAAGGCACGCTGAATATAAATATCAAAAGAAAGATTAAGTTTGTTCCAACCGTTTTGTGAAAAGAAAAATTTCAAATGTTCAAAGATAGAAATGTAGCCATATATATTTAGCCAAAAACCTAAGGAAAAATACTATAACATAAATAACACAAACACCCTGGTTGTTTTCCATCAAAGTAACAATTTATTTACAAATATAACACCGCAAACTATTTACACATTTCACAATTGGAAGTGTGTCTACATGTTTGCGCGTGCTTGCACCCGTGTGCATGCGTTAAATTTTCCCATCAGCGCATAACCTCCTGCATGCTACACGCCACCATGCTTTTCGACTTCCTGCTTGTTTTGGAGAGCTTTATTACATGGGAAAAAGGCATGCCAAGCTCCTTTAAAATGCACTTCTGCTGCCTTGTGGCAGCAGAAGTGCATTTTAAAGACGTTATACATTATATACAACGTATACATATATACTAAAAAAATATGAATGCAACACTTTAGCACTTAAAGATCTAAAACTCATTCTAGATAAACAATATTACCATTTCTGACATGAAATGCTGGAGCTTGCAATGCTGACGGCAGGAATGTCAACCAGATCTGTTGCTCGTGCATTCATTCATTCATTCATTTTCTAGTACTTATCCCCACTATGGTTGCGGGGGTGCTGGAGCCTATCACAGCTGTCTTCGGGTGAGAGGCGGGGTACACCCTGGATTGGTCACCAGCCAATCACAGGGCACATATAGACAAACAACCATTCACACTCACATTCATACCTATGGACAATTTGGAGTCGCCAATTAACCTAGCATGTTTTTGGAATGTGTGAGGAAACCGGAGTACCCGGAGAAAACCCACACGTGCACGGGGAGAACATGCAAACTCCACACAGAGATGGCCGAGGCTGGAATCGTACTCGGCCGCCGTGCATTGTGCACGAGCAGAATGCACATGTGCATTTTATTGATAGCATTTTGAATGCACAGAGATACTGTGATGAGATCCTGAGGCCCATTGTTGTGCCATACATCCATGAACATGAACATGGCCCCATGTTACAAGGATCTATCCACACATCTTTGAAGCTGAAAATGTCCCAGTTCTTACATCTCACCCAATTGAGCATGTTTGGAATGTGCTTGACCAGCGTATACGACAGCGTGTACCAATTCCCACTAATATCCAGCAACTTGCACAGTAATGGAAGAGCAGTGGACCAACATTCCACAGGCCACAATTAACAATCTGATAAACTTTTTGGGAAGAAGATGTGTTGCACTGTATGAGGCAAATGGTGCTCACACCAGATACTGACTGGTTGTGAGTCCCCAGACCCCCAATAAAGCAAAAAAAAAAAAAAAGCACATTTCTGGGTGGCCTTTTATTGTGGACACGCCTGTGCACTAATCATGGTGTCTGATGAGCATCTTGATGTGGCACACCAGTGAGGTGGGATGGATTATCTCAGCAAAGCTGCTCAAACATTTAGACAATGAACAATGTTTGAGTGAAATGGTAATATTGTATATCTGGAATCAATTTTAGATCTTTAAGTCCATCTCTTGAAAAATGGGAGGACAATTTTTATATTTCTGTTGACCATATGTATATACATATGTAGATATATATTGAGGGATTTTTATTAGGAATTCATGTTGTGAGATAATCCAAACCTGCAATAAAAGCCTGTTGTTCTGGCAATCAAGTCTGGTGCTTGTGTGTCTCACCAAACATTGCAGTGACATTACTTACACCTAGTCACCAGTGTGGAGCCATCTTTATGCTGAAGTAGGAACAGTTTTCTTCAATGTCCACATGTTTTTACTAGTCACACAAAACAGCTATGATTAATAGATTTAATAGACAATGACAAATTAAAGCTGAGAAAGTTGAAGTGCGAAGTGCCGAGCGACAACCATACGTAATTAAATAATATAACAATCATAATAATACGCAGTATATACCGTATGTCTTCTCTCCTCAATATTAAATTACTATGACATTGACACAAAATAATAAAGTTCAGCCCAAAGTTGCTCCTTAATCGCCGTCATCCTCACAAAGAATTGGACAAAAACCCGCTGAGCTGACTCCTCTCCCACTTAATCCCCCCCACTCCTTCCACTGTTATTTCTGGTGGGTCTCCAAGTCTTTGGAAGTGAACAATGCGGTGACCCATTAGTGAGCTGGCTCTTCAACTGTTTTTCTTTGACAATAACTTGTTTTGTTTGTGTTCTGTGAATTGTTTCAGAGAAACTCAGGGTTTCATGACAAAACAAAAGAGTAAAAATTCAAATTTGAAGGTTTACGTATTTTTTTTTGTAAAATCATGAATATTCAAAAATAGGTTGATTGGATGATTTTTGGAATGAAACTCCTGACTTGTTTTGAGGTTCAGTTTGTGCCTTTCTAAAAATTGTCTGCTTCTAAATGAGTTTATGGTGTTAGCCAAGTAGTTGCACAGACTTTGTCCGTTTGAGTAAATTAGAAGGGGACAGGTGGACTCTCAGTCCGTCCACCTGCTCCCTTCGCATTTGTGTCTCATTTTTTCTTTTGTTTTTTGTTCTGCATGTACAGTTTTGTAAAGCAAAATCGAGATGCACTCTCTCGCAGGTCGTCCATCAACAGCATTCAGTCACCGTGAGTTATCGCTCTCTGTTACAATATTTCCCCTCCTTGTCTTCTCTCCTCTCTCCTCCGCATTCAGCTTTGAGTTGCTTCCTTCTCTTCTCCTATGGGGCACCCAAAATCTAAATGGTTGTCTGGTTGTCTGGCTGTCTGTCATGTTGTTATTGCTATACATTGCACACAAGCAGAAACATGCAATACAGCTACTTTTAAAAATCAGTAACACATAATAGCTTTGGGTTTGTTTGTAAATAGCTGACGCACAAAAGTAGCACAACCAAGACTCCTTGGGGCATTCTCCAACCGTTGTGTACTTTATTGATGGTCCTCTGTGTTGGTACCTGCTGTGATTAATTATCCGCTCCTTGTGTTCCCTGACTGGTGCATGTTTAATTTCTTTCAGTTTTACCATTGCCTTTGGCAGTGAGCGCTTCAATTTTAGACATTGTTAATTATATTAAACATGTTTTGAAGGCATAATGATCAGTACCAATATGCAACATGCTTAGCACTATAGAAGATGTTTGCATTGCTTGGGTGAAAATTACTACTTTCAAAAAAAAATCATCTGCTTTAGCATGATCAATTATGATTGGAATAGCCAATGATAACAAGGGATGGCTCCATGACACTTTGTCATGTCTCTTGTTATTGTCATAGTCACGCTGGCATAATATAGACATTTATTTTTATAGACAAATATTCTGGAAATGATTCAAGTTATGCAATACCAATAGATCAGGGGTCTCAAACTCAATTTACCTGGGGGCCACTGGAGCTAGGGTCTGGGCAAGGCTGGGCCGCATCAGGTTTTCCAAAAAAAAAACAAAAAACGCATTTATTAAAAACAGAAAAATATACAAACTTTTTCAGTGCTTTGGTTCAGATTTTCTACAATAAAAGCTCTGATAAAACATTCCACTCAGATATCTTAATTTTTATTTTTCTGCACAAAATAAGATGAAAAATAAATAAAAAATCAAGAATAAAGAAAATCAATCAATCAGTAATAAATAAATATAATAATAATAATAAAACGGCAAATAATAAAAACTTAAGAAACCACATATAGGTGGTGGGTAGACAAATTATTTTTTCAGATATAAATTAACAAGGCATTATTAGAGCCCTGTAGACATGACAAAATACGACTATAGTCACATTTATACTTTTTTTATTTACAACATATTGTGCAACTGCAGGGTCTTGAGACACATGCTAACTCGCAAACTAGAGAGCTAGCGACCTAAACGGTAGCCTTCAAGTTATTTCCTTTAAACTTAAATAGCCAAAAACTTACCACTTCCACACGGATAGGGAGGATAACTATTAACAGTTATTTAACCTTTAACACGAACATGAATCAAACGTAATAATTTTTTCTGGGTACGTGATACCATACAGCATCCATATCAAACTAACATTAAACTTTCATATCAAGGCGGTGGCCTCGAACTAGTGTCCTGCGGGCCACATTTGGCCCGCGGGCCGCGTGTTTGAGACCCCTGCAATAGATATATTGCTGTGTATTGGATGGATGGTGTGTCAAAAGACCCATGAAAATGGGTCTGTGGCCCACTTTTGGGTTAAGACCCACTAGTTGAAAGTCAACGATTTCGATAAAGCGGTTAAATAATAATATAACTATGTTTTAACTTTGTTTTTTAGTATCAATTTTGCTTCTTGTTGTCAGCCAGACAAGTCAGCAGCCATCTTCCTCTTCGTTTTCTGGTTGTTTCTTGACTAACTTTGTAATAACTGTTGCCAAAATCCCCATTTGATCGATTTCCATGTACAGGAATAGCGCATGAATGACTTCACGTGTCGTGTAGTTACAAATACCGGTATTACTGTTGGACAGGAGGTGCAACCCAGCATTTTGACCAATACGGATCCTGAGTATTGGATTGGACCATCCCTAAGAATAACTTGAATGAATGACTGCAGCATGGTTTGACCTTGGTTGCAAGGTCAATAGTCTGACTATTACTGAATGTTAGCGTTGCATCTGTCACACTCTTTAGAAAACATACTGTGTTTGTCTCCAACTGTGTGTGTAAACTTTGTGTGCCGTTTTGTATTTTGTATGTCAGCTTGTGTATGTCTTCTGTGTGTCTCTTAGGAGTTATACTCTCTATTCTTCCCCTGCCCGACGAATCTTGAGGTACAGGTGACCAGATGGAACAAATTGAACTAATCCATAAAGTCCCATGAGAATAAATCATATAGACAGAGTATGCAATCATTTTTGGTTCATAGGAAATAACAATAACAATTCTTTTGTAACACCTTTCATTTCATGCCAAAACACATATTGTATAAAAAAAGCACAATTTCACCCATTTGTGTGATTTCCCATATTGTTGCCAGACATGTTGGCATTGTTTTTTCCTGCCTGCCACATCGCGCATGTTTAGTCACACAGAATTATCCGTGTCAACAGAATCTGCATGCCGTGTCTGCAAAGACAAATGGTTAGTTGCAGAAAATGAAAGCAATGTGTTAGGTTAGAGTGCATTCTATTGTTTGTTTTTTCTTTCGGCTTTTTTCCTGATTACAGGGTCGCCACAGCGGGTCTTTTTGATCCACATACTGATATTTGGCTTGCTCTTCCTGACGAATACCGATGATGCTTACTCGTACTTCATCTGCCTGATGGCAGAACACTCGTCATGTGGAATGAGACAATCTTTGGGGGAGATATGTGAGACCAGGGGTCTCAAACACGCGGCCCGCTGGCCAATTGTGGCCCGCAGGACACTAGTTTGAGGCCCCCGCCTTGATATGAAAGTTTAATGTTAGTGCGGCCCGCGCAAGTTTGATATGGATGCTGTATGGTATCATGTACCCAGAAAAAATTATTACGTTTGATTAATGTTCATGTTAAAGGTTAAATAACATTATAACACAATGTTAATAGTTATCCTCCCTATCCGTGTGGAAGTGGTAAGTTTTTGGATATTTAAGTTTAAAGGAAATAACTTAGCCGTTTTAGGTCGCTAGCTCTCTAGTTTGCGAGTTAGCATGTGTCTCAAGACCCTGCAGTTGCGCAATATGTTGTAAATAAAAAGAGTATAAATGTGACTATAGTCGTGTTTTGTCATGTCTACAGGGCTCTAATAATGCTTTGTTCATTTTAATCTGAAAATTATTTGTCTATATGTGGTGTCTTAAGTTTTTATTATTTGCCGTTTTATTATTATTTTTATATTTATCTATTTATTACTGATTGAGGGCGGCACGGCGGTCGAGTGGTTAGCGCGCAGACCTCACAAGATAAAAACATAACACTGGAGTTAAAAGCTGAAGACTAAGAGCAAAAAAATAGGACTAAAAAGATAAAAACAAAACACTGGAGTTAAAAGCTGAAGACTAAGAGCATAAAATAGGACTAAAAAGATAAAAACAAAACACTGGAGTTAAAAGCTAAAGACCAAGAGCAAAAAGAGAGGACTAAAAAGATAAAAACAAAACACTGGAGTTAAAAGCTGAAGATTAGAGCATAAAATAGGACTAAAAAGATAAAAAAAAACATAACACTGGAGTTAAAAGCTGAAGACCAAGAGCAAAAAGATAGGACTAAAAAGATAAAAACAAAACACTGGAGTTAAAAGCTGAAGACTTAGAGCATAAAATAGGACTAAAAAGATAAAAAAAAAACATAACACTGGAGTTAAAAGCTGAAGACCAAGAGCAAAAAGATAGGACTAAAAAGATAAAAACAAAACACTGGAGTTAAAAGCTGAAGACTAAGAGCATAAAATAGGACTAAAAAGATAAAAACATAACACTGGAGTTAAACGCTGAAGACCAAGAGCAAAAAAATAGGACTAAAAAGATAAAAACAAAATACTGGAGTTAAAAGCTGAAGACTGAGAGCATAAAATAGGACTAAAAAGGTAAGAACATAACACTGGAGTTAAAAGCTGAAGACCAAGAGCAAAAAAATAGGACTAAAAAGATAAAAACAAAATACTGGAGTTAAAAGCTGAAGACTAAGAGCATAAAATAGGACTAAAAAGATAAAAACATAAGAAAAGTTTAAACATATTAGTTAAAAGCCTGATTAAAAAGGTGTGTCTTTAATCTTTTTTAAAAAATATCAACAGTCTGCGCAGTCCTGAGGCCCTCCGGCAGGCTGTTCCACAGGTGGGGGCCATAGTGGCTAAATGCTGCCTCACCGTGGGATTTTGTTCTGGGTTTTGGTATAGTTAAAAGGCCAGTGCCGGAGGACCGCAGGGTCCGCGGGGGTTGATATGGTAAAAGCAGATCAGATAAATACGAAGGGGCAAAGCCATTAAGACATTTAAAAACCAGTAAGAGAATCTTAAAATCGTAAATATGTACATAGCGTACATATAGTATTTTAGTCACACCTGACTATAAGTCAAAGGATCAGTGTGATTTATTGTCAGGAAAATATGGTAATATTGCTGTCCTCCACCTGATCTCAGGGCGTTGATTAGGAACAAATTTGTAAGCTCCGTCTTTCTTAAGCAAACACTATGGAAGCCAGCGTCTGTGGTGGAATAACCACAGCATCCCGGTATGTACACATACTGACTGGAGTATCATACACGGTCATTTGTTTTTCTTTATGTTCTGAGCAGCCTCACAACCCTGTTGTTAATATTTCTGCATATTACACAATCATGGTAAAACTATATCATGACGGAGATTTCAACTTGTGACATGATCTGTGTCGGCATGGTTGAGGTGCTAGGGTGGACGTATCCCAACCTGATCCTGACCCTTCTTATATTTATTCTAATATACCGATAATGTACCTGTACTAATAGAGTATAATCTGTGTGTGTACTGTAAATGACTGAAATCTGTCCAAAAGCATAGAGAGCCATATAAAATGACACTGTGTTCATTGTGATATTAATTTAGCTTGTTGGGTTTCCTGTGTCCAGCAAGGAGCAGCAGCGGGCCAACAAGACCATGTCAATATGGGAGCAGAGGACGAACCAACTGAGGAGACACAACATGAGAGCGAGCAGCGAGGCCCTGTTTAACGAGCTCGACCCCGAGGAGCGCCTCCGGGTGTCTTCTGCGCTGCATCTTCATCCTGACATGAAAACTCACCTGGACCGGCCCCTGGTGGTGGAGGCCAAGAACGCCAACCTGCCCAGTAAGCGAGAAGAAGGACAGCAAGATGACACGGGAGACAATTTACATTTGCATAGCAGAAAACACCACAGACATCGGGGCAGGAACGGCGACGGTCGGGATGGAGGTCGACACCATACCCATCATAGCAGGAGCAAAGATCACCACGGCAATGGGGCTCAGACCAAAGAGAGGAGAGGGGAGAGGAGTCACAGTCGGGATGAGGGGCAAAGACGCAGACGGCATCATCAGGCTGGTTCCCCAGAAGAAGAGACCTCGGATGTACGAGGAGGGGTGGAAGAAAGAGGGCATCGCCATCATCACTCCCATCGTACGCCAAAAGAGGGCAATGGGGCTTTAGCCAACGGTGCACACGGAGAGCATCGAGGTCGGGGAAGAGGTGGTGAAGGTAACGGACAGAGGAAAGGGCGTTGCTCCCAAATGATCAGAGCTCAGTCGACTCTGGATGGAGATGAAAGCAAAAAAGGCAAGAAAGGACATAGGTAAGACTGTATTGTATGTACTGCATGTGCGGTAGTAGTATTTCTGTCGTTGGCTTCATTGTGTAACAGACAAATTGCATCCAAAACAGTGAAAATTTTGTTTTTCTTTTTGCATTTGCTACTGTACCTACAGTCTTTACAAACGACCGTATAACAACAAAACGGCGCCAGGACCCACTTTTGGATCCTGACCCACCAGTTGAGAATCACTGCTCTAGAGAACAAAGTTATAGTAACACACACAAGAACTTATTAAGTGTTGGAAGTATGAGCCTTATTTATGTCTTAAATGTTGTTTTTAATCTTATTGTGTGTAGTATATTGGGTAATAAGTGACTGTGGGGGTGTTACTTCATGTCTCTAGGGCTCTAATAATGTTAAAAACTGAAGCTTTTCTATGTTCCATTTGCAAAAATATTTATTCCTTCATTCATTTTCTACCGCTTATCCTCACGAGGGTCGCGGGGTGCTGGAGCCTATCCCAGCTGTCTTCGGGCGAGAGGCGGGGGTACACCCTGGACTGGTCGCCAGCCAATCACAGGGCACATATAGACAAACAACCATTCACACTCACATTCATACCTATGGACAATTTGGTGTCACCAATTAACCTAGCATGTTTTTGGAATGTGGGAGGAAACCGGAGTACCCGGAGAAAACCCACGCATGCACAGGGAGAAGATGCAAACTCCGCGATGCAACCTTTACGGGTAGCAATTACCCAGATGACTGAGGGTCTACACAGACATAGAGTATGTATGTATGTTAGCATGGGGATTTGTCTTGAGATTTTGTTCAGGAGTGTATACAGTCTGCATAACTTGATATTCATACACAATCAAAACATTTGTATTGTGTTACACTGAGATGGGGTCTCAGGCTGAGTACATTGTCACCAATGAGAAGACATGTACTTCTTTCTCCACAGGGAGATGCAGTCTGATGCTGAAGAGGAGGGTCTTACCACAAGTCCTCTACAGCCAATGCAGAGTACGCTGAGTCTTGGAGACAAGCAAGAAGACGCGGACAACCAGAAAAACTCAACAAGAGCGAGCCAGGCCGGCCTTAACAGCAACACTATTCACATCCCTGTCACCGTTACTGCCCCACCTGGAGAGACCACCATCATTCCCAGTGAGCACAGCTTAACAATTGTCATATTATTGACATACTATTGAAGTAGGGGTGCTCCGGAAAACGATCGATATCAGCCAATAACGGTGAAATAGGACGGTATTGCTTTAAAACGCAGATACTCTCTGCCGATCAGCTCCGTCCCCGCTACAGCATTCAGAACAAGCATACCTGGCGGTGAAGAGCGTGCTGAGCAAAGGCAAAGTTGATCTCCATTCCTTCCCTCGCCTATGATCATGAGGTTTGGGTAGTGATCGAAAGGACAAGATCGTGGGTACAAGTGGTCGAAATAAGTTGCCTTCTTAGGGTGGCTGGGCTCTCCGTACGAGTGATAATCTTGGTCATCCATAAGTCAGCACAGAGCCACTGATTCTATGTATTAAGGGGAGCCAGACAAGGTGGGTCGGGCATCTGGTTAGGATGCCTTTTCGATGTCTCCCTGGGAACGTGTTCAGGGCACATTTGATCATAGGAGATTTTGGGGAAAACCGAGGACACATTGGAGAGACCATGTCTCTCAACTGGACTGGGAACAGAGAGTAGCCAGAGATTGGGAAGTCTGGGCTTAGGCTGCTGGCCCCATTACCCAAATACAGCAGCTAAATTAAATAGTGTACTCCAATCATTATCAAGGTCCTGGCCAATGGCTCCAAACTAGAAAAAGTGGGAAAATGCAAAATATGGGATTTTAACAGAAAATAACAGTGGAAACAAAGGGAACCCAACCTGGGATTTAAGTGGCTCAGACCCCATTCAAAACAAAGAGGAAAAGACCAGGAGGGGTACCAGAAAATGAACTGCCACTTGCCTTCAAATCTGCGGTATGGGACTAAAGGTCATTTTTTATTTCATAGTAAACTTTTTTTGTAGTAAACCAGTCACGTAGAAAAGGTTGAGAGAGGTCGCTCTCTTTTATTTCAGCTATCACATGAAAACGTGCATAAAATGCAACCATGGTCTATTTGGTCAAAGCTATTTTATTTCTGTCAATAACCGCTTATGTCACTAACCATTTTTGTTGACATGGGTTAGCCAGTCCGAGGTATGATAACTGAAACGGGTTCCAATCAGTCAATCAATCAATCAATCAAACTTTATTTGTCGAGCTCTTTTCATACATAGAATGTATCACAAAGTGCTTTACATGTTATAAAATATAAAAAAATAATAAATAATAAATAATAAATAATAAATAATAAATAATAAATAATAAATAATAAATAATAAATAATAAATAATAAATAATAAATAATAAATAATAAATAATAAATAATAAATAATAAATAATAAATAATAAATTTAACAAAATTAAAAAAAGAAAAAAGAAAGACAACAACAAGACACATACACACACACACACACACACATAAGAAGTTTGTTTGCCTGAGTACAGAGGAACCAGTTCAGGAAGCGCTGCCATCTGCGCTGGGGGTTGCCCACGGCTCAGGCCATGATGCCGCAACTCAGGGGGCCACCACACAACAGGTAGGCAGGGGACCCACAGCGCTGCAGTGGGGCACCGCCACAGAGCTCTCCGGCCACCCCACTGTAGAATACAAGGGCTTGTACTCGATTTGATGTCTCGCCATTGCCATTCCATATTATGGAACACATAGAAGACATTGCTGTTCTAACCACACAAGAACAATTCTGTCTTTCAGATGTTTGTGTTTTTTTGTACCTTAAAAGGCATGTGTTTGTCCACACTAGTGAACAACATTGACTGTGATAACTTCAAAATAAATGAAGAGAAGAAAGCTCTGCAAGAGGATGACGATAACAGACCTCGGCAGATCCTTCCCTATAGCTCCATGTTCATCTTCGGGCAAACAAACCCGTAAGTCATGAGGTTGTAAAGTCAGTGTCCTACCTGTGTAATTTTATGGGTATACAGTTTATGAAGTCCTTAATATTCATCATTAGTATTAGTTACTACATATTTACTCAGATATCTACAGTATATTTTGACTGTATGCATGTCAGCTGGCTCCTCATTGTTCTAACTTTGCGTGCGGTGCAGGGTGCGGCGGCTGTGTCACTACGTGGTCAACTTACGCTACTTTGAAATGTGCATCCTGATGGTCATTACCATGAGCAGCATCGCTCTGGCAGCTGAGGACCCCGTGCAAGCCAACGCACCACGGAACAACGTGAGTCAGGCTAATAAAGTGTAACACAAAACAGCTGAACGTACAAAAGAAGGACAAGTTGCCAGATGCAAAGACAAAAAAAATAAAGCAAAGCAGAAAGACGTGACCTGACATTTTGCATTTTGATAGACAAGAAACGTGTAAGTAACGCTACTATGAATTTGATGTGATGTTCAGGCATGTTTTTGCTGTCAGATTTGTTGGTGCCAGTGCTATGTGTGGGTTCAGTGGAGTGCAAAGCTGATAGCGCTTGAGGTTCTTTGACAGGGCAAAAGCAGCACGTTGGGACTCTTGGCATTCTTGGTTCTGCTCTTATTGTGTCACGCTTTTAGGACACTTTCAAAACTGTTTTTTTTTTCTTGCAGGTCCTCAAGTATCTAGATTATGTCTTCACTGGTGTGTTCACTTTTGAGATGGTGATTAAGGTAAGGGAGTCAAAATAAACAGGATCTTTGGGTGGTGTTTTGTAGCACTTAAATATGGTTTTGTACATAGATAGATTAGGGATCGACCGATATGTTTTTTTTGGGGCCGATGCCGATACAGATTTTTTTTCCATCACCCTTAGCCGATGGCCGATTTTGCTTGGGACGATATTTGTGACCGATACTGCTTTTGATCCCTCCATTTACATGAAAAAATGACCATGATACTTATAGGTTATCACATGGTTTGTCTGGTATCAGGCCAGGTATCATGCCCCCAAGTGTCAGTATCAGCCCGAGACCGCACGCGGGGGCATGCTACTGGGCCTGATACCAGACAAACCATGTGATGATCTTATTATCATTCATTCATTCATTCATTTTCTACTGCTTTTTCCTCACGAGGGTCGCGGGGGGTGCTGGAGCCTATCCCAGCTGTCTTCGGGCGAGAGGCGGGGTACACCCTGGACTGGTCGCCAGCCAATCACAGGGCACATATAGACAAACAACCATTCACACTCGCATTCATACCTATGGACAATTTGGAGTGGCCAATTAACCTAGCATGTTTTTGGAATGTGGGAGGAAACCGGAGATCTTATTATCACATACTATTTAATCATGAGCTTATTATCACGTACTATTTAATCAAAAGACCATTTTGTTTCCAGAAAATGTTCAGTTTATTACATGTATTATATCTAAACAGTGTAAACACAACAATTGCAAAAATATTTCAACAATAATATTTTATCAACAGTCTTATCTTATCAATGTCTGACAATTAAAGTTCCATTAATCAAGTTTGGGTTTTTTGGTGACTGGAGAAGCACTAGGCACTAAGCACTCGTGTGCTGTTCTCTGATTGGTTATTTCACGGGCACGATACCAGAGCAGCGAGCTCCGAGTGGACAGCTACGGGGGCTGATACTGCCCTGGGCTTTGACACAGTATCATTTCGGCCTTTTCCCGTATCATTCATGGGCGGGTTCTAGGATACAGGGCCAATTAATACTGTAGTATGTGATAACAAATATTACAGGTGTCATGTTTAAAAGCAAGCTAACTCTATTTCTTGTGAAAACGCGCCCTTGATGTGATTCAACAGTGGGGGCGGGGTACCGCGACGACGTGTGTTGCGGGGTCCTCTGCCGCCGGTGCAACACAAAGCTGCCCCGGCGGATGCCTGACTGTAAATCATGCGGTGGAAAAATACATCGGTGAACCCACGCGCGTATCGGCCGATACCGATACAAGGAAAAAAACGCAAATATCGGCCCCTATATATCGGCTGATCCTTAATATAGATACAGTATGCGCAAAAAAAACGGGAACATAGGACCTTCGGAATGGGAGAGGAGAGCTGCTGACCTTTCAGTCAAACGGTCTGACTGTTGACTGAGTATTCTGCACAGTTCTTAAGGCCGAGGGACTGAGGTCTAACCCCAAGTCAACTACTCAACAACCTCCCACCATTTACAAAATGACCAGTTTCAAAGGCAAATGTGTCACATATGGAAAGCGACCACAAACATACTACATTCAGTGGTCTTCTCTATGAAGTTTAGGAGTCATTCCAACACTGTGGAAGGGCACAGGAGGACTAAAATACCCCAAATTTTCATTTGTGTAAGCCTATCAACTGTAGACAACCTGAACTGTTCAGGTTGTCTTGGAAGACGGTTCGCCTCATTTGAGCAGGGCATGTTTTTTTCACTAGATAGGATAGCTCTTGTCCTATGTGACAGCTTGTAGTCTGATCTGCTGATGAGCCTGAACTTATGAAACCTGCCAGTTGTCGTTGTAGATGCTTCATCAGTTCATGTTTATGCGTATGATACAAATTAAGGAAAAATTCAATTAAATCAGTGGTTCTCAACTGGTGGTTCGGGACCCAAAAGCGGGTCGTAAGGCCGTTTTCATTGAGTCGCAGGTTTTGTTTTTTGTAGATTAGATTAGATTCAACTTTATTGTTATTGCTCATGTCACTGGTACAGGGCAACAAAATGCAGTTAGCATCCAACCAGAAGTGCAATTTTATAAGTACCTTAGTAGTAAGTAAATGTAGAGATGGGGATAGAGCTGTAAATGGACAGATCTATGTATAAACTATAACAGGCTGTGACTATAATACAGTGAGGATATGTACAGGGATGTAAATGACTATAATATGGCTATTGCAGATTATACAGATTATAAACAGTATGGATGTGACAATATATAATAACAGTAATATGTACAGTATTGTAATGAAGTGACTATGCTACAGTGTGGATATATATAGGGATATAAGTGACTAGAGTATGGCTATTGCAGATTATATAAATTATAAACAGTATGATCTATGAATGCAACAAGATATAACAGTTTACTTGGGAAACGAAAAATTGAATGACCCAATGTCTATGAATGCACCTCACATTGTCGTGTGCGCTATTTGCTTGCTACGCCAGGGGCATACCATTTGTCTGAGCGACTGGTAAGCTTTTGTGGGAGAGGAAGGACATACTATAGTGGCAAATTAATGTGCCGTCTATCCACAGCTGCAGATATCTGCTGGAAAAGAGCATGCCATAAAGAGACAACTCTGCAGCTCAGGCGTTGAAAACCGTCCCAATATACCCTGTAGGACAGGGGTCTCAAACTCAATTTACTGGGTGAGACTGGGCCGCATCAGGTTTTCCAAAAAAAACCAAAACGCATTTATTAAAAACAAAAACATTTTTAAAACTTCGCTTTGGTTCCAATTTTCTACAAGAAAAGCTCTGATAAAACATTCCACTGTTCTCAAATATCTTACTTTTTATTTTTCTGCACAAAATAAGATGAAAAATAAATAAACAAATCAAGAATAAAGAAAATCAATCAATCGGTAATAAATAAATAAATATAATAATAATAAAACGGCAAATAATAAAAACTCAAGAAACCACATATAGTTGGTGGGTAGACAAATTATTTTTTTTCAGATTAAAATGAACAAAGCATTATTAGAGCCCTGTAGACATGACAAAACACGACTATAGTCACATTTATACTCTTTTTATTTACAACATATTGCGCAACTGCAGGGCCTTGAGACACATGCTAACTCCCAAACTAGAGAGCTAGCGACCTAAACGGTAGCCTCCAAGTTCTTTCCTTTAAACTTAAAAGGCCAAAAACTTACCACTTCCACACGGATAGGGAGGATAACTATTAACAGTTATGTAACCCTTAACATGAACATTAATCAAACGTAATAATTTTTTTCTGTGTACATGATACCATACAGCATCCATATCAAACTTGCGCGGGCCGCACTAACATTAAACTTTCATATCAAGGCGGGGGCCTAAACTTGCATGTTTGAGACCCCTGCTGTAGGAGAAGTTGCAGTTGAAAAATGAATGGAATTTGGGTCACCACTTGCTATTGAGGGGTGATTGTGGGTCCCGCAGCCAAGCCAGTTGAGAACCACTGCTATAAATACATAAATGACCTAGATGTGGACATAACAGCCCCTAAAAACAAGCTTGTATTTTTGTGTTTCTAATATAATTATCTTCATTCCCAAGATGATTGACTTGGGACTTCTCCTCCACCCTGGCTCTTATTTTCGTGACCTGTGGAACATTCTTGACTTCATTGTGGTCAGCGGAGCTCTTGTGGCCTTCGCCTGCTCGTAAGTTGACTTCTTCTGTTTGCTTTTTGTGTATGTTCATTTGAATACACTGGAAAACAATAGAGTATCGTGGTGAGGTTACCTAATAGAGAAGAATCATGTTGTTATCAGAGAAGTAGTCAATGATCACACAATGGTAATGGTAATGGTTTTATTTCATTTGAACATGCATCACATTACAATTAAATGCATCACATAATCAGTTCACAGTTCCACATGTCCAAAAGGAGTAGGAAGAAGCAGAGCTTATTAAATCCTACCCCTCCATCTGGTACTTTTACAATCAGTAACTGTTACATTTGTTCACTTCCTGCTTTCCATAATACAGTTTAGGGTTTTTTTTTTAAATAATGTACCTCGTACCGAAGTACGAGGTGATATGACCATCCAATGACATAATGTGTACCATAGTAAGTGTCAATATAGTGATATATATAGCACATCATGACTGGTTCAAGACTCTTGAAAGTGAAAGTTAAGTTGATGTGAAAGTGAAAGTTAAGCTTGTGTGGAAAAGTGACAACAATGCTTCTATTGTGTGTCTGCCCCTTCCTGTATTTTTTTCATGAATCATAGCTAAGCATTGCACAACTCTGATTGTGCTATGTGAGTGCGGCTGTCAAAAAGGCCTTCTCTGAGAAGCAATAATAATATCTCGAAAACCCGTCTAGTTGACAAACTTGTCAAGTTTTGGTCTAACTAGCCATTTATACAGGAAGTTCTTGTAAACCGTATTTGCCTACACCCCGTTGTCATAGATTTTTTTTTTTTTTGGGGGGGGGGGTGCCTGTTGACATCACAAAACAAGTAAGTACTGGGAGCCTACAACAGCGACGTATTCAGTGTGAGCCCGGGGTTATTGTTGATTGTGTTGAACAGATTATCTGGAAGTTTACTGCAGTGTAGTTATACCAGTGTTTGTATTGTTTCAATCTGACTATACCCGCAATTATACTATGGATCATGCTCATTTCAGTGTTTTTTCCGGTTTTGCTTCAGTGGCAACATGTGGTTTATGTAGAAATGCTACTGTCCTTAAAAATGCTACTGTCCCTAGAGTGTATGTAGCCTTTAAAACACTCGTATTATCTTTACTGTAAGCCACTAAAGTCAAGAATCAAGAGAACAATCATCAAGCAAAAAATATGATTGTCTTGGCTCTATTAACCACCGAGACGTTGTATTGGCATCAGGCTCAAGTAATCAACAAACACTTCCTGTTCCTACCCTCTCCGCACTTTCGGTCACAAATGTAAACAGAAAAACCAGGCTCTGCGGGGCAGCCTTCTGTCTCGACCGCGTTGCAATCTATATTCCACTTCCTGTGGTTGTGCTTCTCTTCTGCTGTTTAGAAATGACTGCTTCTTTGTCTTTTATGTGTTCCTGACTGTGTATTTGCCTCCTACTTTGTTTTCTCCTATCTTCTTTTTCTGCCTTGGATTGCTTTCAGGAGCCTAATGGGGTAATGTCGGCACTTTCTGTCAGACTCTATCTCACATGTGCTTGTCTGTTCCGTCTTCCTTCCTGCCCATCATTTGCAGATTGAGTTATCTCCATCAACCGCCGTCTCATGGCTGAATGTTTGTGTTCTTTTCATACGGTCACAACTCACAACCGGAGAGACTGATTTTACTCTGTGTCTTATGTAACCGTGTTTGGATTGCATATCGCGCTTTAGCTTATATAAGGGTCATTTACCTGATATTGTTGTGTGTGTTGGCAGTAAGAACGTCTACGGTGTGATGCACTGAAACAAGCATTTTAAAAGCTCAGACGTGTTTTTAAAGAAAAGGGTCAACAATATTACAAGTAAAGATGAGTGCTGCGATCAACATACTATACATAGTGTTTACCATGGGAAAACATGCCCTTCTTTGCTGTATTTTGTATTTCATCAAAAAAAAAGATAAAAAATATTGTTTGGGGGCACTCAGATTATATTGTGTCAGGCCCAGCCAAAGCTACCAACGGCCCTGAATATATGTAATATACACAAAACACAAAATATACAGTAAATAAAGGAGTACTATGAACTGAAACAAAAAGAAAGCAATAAAACAATGCTGGAAAATAATAAACATGCAGTAATATTAACTATGTAAACATTCATTTCTAAATGTTTATGTAATTGCTCACTAATAATGAAGGCGCCTCAGCTCAGTGTGAAATGACAACAGGGACATCATGTGAATACCGTTTGGTGGCACAGCATTAAAATGTGCACCCACTGACTTGATGTTCAGTGCAAAATAAGCTTCAAAATAAAAGCATGGACTTATCAACCTCGAGATGACTACAGTACTGCGCTAACTAATACACTGCACCAATGTATTTTTTGGGTTATGAGCCACCAGAAGAATATGGAAGCCCGTTTCTGCCACTGAAATAAAAGTTATCCCAATGGTAAGTCATAATTATGAGATATAGAGTCAAAATTATGAGATAGAAACCGTGCATGGGCCATTGGTGCCACCTGCTTCACTTGGCCACACAATTGTGGGTGGGTATCCTATGTGCCTTTCGTGAATGTTTGACGTTTGCTACATGTCAAATGAAATGTCGGAGGTCGCTCTTGTTTAGTAGGATATCTCATCATTTCAACTTTTGACTTTTTTTTCTCACAATTTCGACTTTATCTCATAATTTGGACTTTTTATCTCATAATTTGGACTTTCTGATTTCATAATTTGGACTTTCTTATCTCATAATTTTGACATACTTCACTCCTAATTTTGACTTACTTATCTCATAATTATGACTTTTTATTTCATAATTATGACTTTTTATCTCTTCATTGCGACGTTTTATCTCATAATTTCAACTTTCTTATCTCACAATTTTGACTTTGTTTCTCAGAATTTCGACATTCTTATCTCATAATTTTGACTTTTTATCTCATAATTGTGACTTTCTTATCTCATAATTTTGACATACTTTGCTCATAATTTTGACTTACTTATCTCATAATTATGACTTTTTATCTCTTCATTGCGACGTTTTATCTCATGATATCAATTTTTTATCTCATAATTATGACTTTTTATCTCACAATTTTGACATTCTTATCTCATAATTTTGACTTTTTATCTCATAATTGTGACTTTCTTATCTCATAATTTCGACTGTGTTATCTTATAATTTTGACTTTTATCTCATAATTTCAACTTTCTTTTCTCACAATTTTGACTTTGACTTTTTTTTCATTGGCGGAAACAGGCTTCCATATACGAAAGATTTGCACATGGACGAAAGCTTTATTGTCATTGTAATCAAGACAATAAAGAATAAGAAGAAATTGAGGAAAATTAGGTTAACAAACTGTCATATTTTAAAAAAAATCTGTGCATTCAAAAGTGTGCAATCAAAAGTTAGTTTTCAGTTTTGTTTATGCCAACAACCACTTATGTCAACATCAGTCTGAGCGGTGTTAATGATACATTGTAATAAGAAATGGAGACTTGTGTCAGAAGACCCCAACAAAAGACATACACGTATTTAAGAAGAGAATAACATCCCATAATACACAAACGTTGTTCTTAGTTGCAGTTTAGAATGTTGTCATACAGTAAACACACCTTATCATCGCCGTCTCCTTTCAGTTATTTGAATGGACACGCCTTGTCGCTGTTTTATCAGCATAGAAAGCCTACATTGTATTTTTTTTTAACTAGAAGAATATGTCATCTTGTTTTGGAAAGGCTGTCACAGTTTGTCCATTCCTCATGAATGTTTTACTTAGTTGTACTTCTCCACATCCACTTGGCGTTTTGTGTTAATGCGTTATGTGTGTCTGTCTGCTTATCATTGCTTTTTTCTCATCAGATCGCAACAAACCGTGGCCAGGTGGGAACTGTCCTTATCTCCCTTTTGCCTGATCACACTCTCTTCCCATCTTTCCTCTTTGTGAAGCAAAGAACGCTTCTCCTTCTCAAGCTCTTTAGATGCATATAGTTGATCTCCATCCCAAGGTGCTTGGGATATGACCGTGTACCCCTCTTCCCTCGTAGAAAAATAGCTACCGTCCCAATATTTGGACATCAGGACAAGAAGACAATATTGGGAGCTCCGTTGCATAGCTTTCAGAAGATCGCTGTGCAGTTGTGTGCTCGTGCAAATAAATATCACGTGTTCTTGTATTTATAATATCGAACTTAAGTTGTGTTGACAATGCATGCAAAAATGTATAGCACATCGCATTTGTTGACACTATTACACCATTCAATTATTAATTTAGCCATTTAGTGGCCATGGGATATTAATTGTGCGTTTTTGTTATCAGCCATATGAATTTCTCATGTTTACCCCAACTTTAAATGCTTTAAAATTAACTACTGACAGTCGTCAGTCGTCAGTAATAACCAGTATAGAATACTACATTTTTCATCACACCTTTGAATGTGTCTTCTCCTTATATTCATATTTTTATTATATTTGTCATTTTTATGCTTGACAATTAATTAATTAATTGATTAATTAAATTAATTTTGGCAAACGAATATATATATATAATTATTATAAATTATATATATAATAAATATTATATATAATTATATATAATATGTATTATATATGGGCGGCACGGTGGTCTAGGACCTCACAGCTAGGAGACCAGGGTTCAATCCCACCCTCGGGCATCTCTGTGTGGAGTTTGCATGTTCTCCCCGTGCATGCGTGGGTTTTCTCCGGGTACTCCGGTTTCCTCCCACATTCCAAAAACATGCTAGGTTAATTGGCGACTCCAAATTGTCCATAGGTATGAATGTGAGTGTGAATGGTTGTTTGTCTATATGTGCCCTGTGATTGGCTGGCGACCAGTCCAGGGTGTACCCCGCCTTACGCCCGAAGACAGCTGGGATAGGCTCCAGCACCCCCCCGCGACCCTCGTGAGGAAAAAGCGGTAGAAAATGAATGAATGAATGAATGTATTATATATATCATTTTATAATAATTATATATATTTTGGTAGATAAAAAAATTATCTTGGTAAGATAATATAATAATTATTATAATATATAATTATATATATATAATTATATATAATATTTATTAGATATATAATTTTATAATAATTATTATATATATATAACCAATATATATATATATATATATATATATATATATATATATATATATATATATATATATATATATATATATTGGTTATATATATATATTGGTTATATATATATATATATTGGTTATATATATATTTTTTTTTCATTATAATATATAATTATATATATAGATAGGTAGATAAAAAATGTCTTGGTAAGATAATATAATAATTATTATAAAATTATAATAATTATATATATTTTTTGGGGGGGGGTTGCCAAAATTGATTAATTAATTGTCAAGCATAAAAATGACAAAAATAACTAAAACATAAATATAAGGAGAAGACACATTCAAAGGTGTGATGAAAAAATGTAGTATTCTATACTGGTCACTAGGTGTAAGCAATGTTTGGTGAGACACACAAGCACCAGATCTCATTCCCGGAACAACAGGCCTTTATTGCAGGTTCGAATGTTTAAACACATTCTACTGTTGCGTCCATGTTAAAACTCAACTCTGAACCCCGAACGTCACTTCCTGTACCCCCCCACCCCAACTCAGCTCAACTCTGGCTCCTGCACTTTTTTTAGCAAACACTGCTGACCTTCTGAAAGCTATGAAGAGACCGTTGTTGCCATCTCTGTGTGTTGAGCTCCTTCAATAACGAGAGCTGGCGTTGTCTTTTCGGCTTGCATGCCGGGGGTAGTCAAGTCACGTGAGCATGAGAGGTGCATGTCATTTTGCTAAACTGTTACCCAGGGAGGACATTTACGGAACCATGCTTCCCCCCCTGCTTTGAGCCATCCTACCTGTCGAGTCATGTTTTAACAGCACGTAGAACTAGGCCACCATTCGCTCTGTCAAGGTGTGTTTGAGTACAGCGTTATATTGGATTTGAAATAGAATGACTATATTTACTGTAAAGTGACATGTTCCACTGTAATTGATTATACATTAGATATGTTATTAGATATGAGACTCATAGATATTTTGTCACCTATCAAAGAAAAGATAGATATTGATGTTTATGTTCAGTTTAGCACAGCGGTTCTCAACAGGTCTGAATGCGGGGCCCACCATCACCCCGTGATGGCAAGGGGTATCAAATATTGTGTATTTCATGAAAAGACAAAGTTTAAATTTGAGGTATTGCAAAGTAACACAGTAAACAGAATCATACATTTATCTCCACAATAATGAATTGAGTGTCAAGTGTCAAGGTTTTTGACAGACAACCCTTCAGCAGAGTTCCATTTCTGAGCCTTTACTTTGAAGAGCAATGAAATGGAACAATCTTCTTCCTCTTCTTCTCTTTGGGCTTTTCCCTTCAACAAATCAATCTCTTCCATCCAACCCTGTCTTCTGCATCTGACTCTCTCACACCAACTACCCTCATGTCCTCCTTCACCACATCCATAAACCTCCTCATTGGTCCTCCTCTACGCCTCCTACCTGGCAACATCCTTCTACCAATATATTCACTATCTCTCCTCTGGACATGTCCCAAACATCTCAGTCTGGCCTCTCTGACATTAGGCCGATGTACTCCTGATGTACTCCTGATGTACTTCCTGATCCTATCCATCCTGGTCACTCCCAATGAGAACCTCTAGTTCTGCTTCCTGTCTTTTCCTCAGTGGCACTGTCTCTAACATACAGAAATAAAGCATGTTAATTATAACATACAGAAGATACAGAATAATTTATGGTAGCTCAATGCTAATGCTAATTTTCAATGAAAATCCCACATGCACTTTCCTGGTAATTTTTTTTACATGTCCAAATATGTAAAAAAGTTAAATCTATATGTAAGATGTGCATTCCACAAAAAAAAGTTCTAAGGCCCAACAAGATACGGGACTGACAACAGCTTGTAGGAATGGGTCCACGACTCAAAAGCCAGTTGAGAATCACGTTCATCATGTACAAAATGTATCAAGTGGTCCCCTACGTCCTTTCATGGTTTGGCGTACAATCCACAGACCCCTGACTTAGACACTTTTGTACCGCTTAGTGCTTATTGCACTTCAGATTTCTACATGTTAACATCAGACAAATGTTCCATAAAGCGCATTATGCGCATGCGGAACTTTAATTAAAACTCCCCCTGACTGTCCTTGGCCAATATCGGTCTTTACGTGAGTGATGTTTCAGCGATACATTATCTTATCAGCAACACCTCCTTCTCGGTTCATTAAAGGTGCAGCATTAGATACTCCTGATAGTGGTTCCTGCAAAGAAACTATTATCTTTGCTGATGTGTCGTGTTTTGTTGTATGTTATTCTACAGAAGACACTTTTGAGTGCCGGTGTATGCTCCCATTTTTGACCACGGTAGTGGTGGAAATGTGGAATAAAACGGCATTATATATTAGTACAGTTAACATCCTTATACTGACCTAAAACCCTTCTTCTGTAGAATAACATGATATAACCCTCACTTGCATGTATTCTACCACTAACAAATCATAAACAGGTATTTCCTCTTGTGGAGCATCTACTTGATGTTCTGCAGTCAGCTACTCTTAGAGGATGGAGAGGCGTGAAAGGGTTTAATGGTTATGGGTTACTCTGCATTTCGTAGATTTACTGTCCTCTCAATCTCCACAGAGGGACAAAAGGCAAGGACATTAACACCATTAAGTCCCTGAGGGTCCTCAGAGTCTTGCGGCCACTTAAGACCATTAAACGTCTTCCCAAGCTGAAGGTACAGTAATCCAATCACTCAGCACAAAACAAACACAGCAGTTTGTATGTTGTTTTTTTTTTACATGTAGCACTCAACAAGATTGCCAATTACGGTCCCAATTCCATTTATATATATTTTTGATTTGTGGGTTTTGATAAATGGCTTCATCTGTGAAAATACAGTAAGAGAGGAAGAAAAGTACTCGCATTCAGTCATCTTTATCCTTCATGATGGTTTGGACAGTTGAGCAGTTGGGACTTCTTGGGACGTTAATTTTCACCTTCTTTTTTTTTTGGCACTGCCGCTTAGGAGTGCCAAAAAAAGCTGTCTTCGGGCGAAAGACGTGGGAATACCCTGGACTGGTCGCCAGCCAATCACAGGGCACATATAGACAAACAACCATTCACACTCAAATTCATACCTATGGACGATTTGGAGTCGCCAATTAACCTAGCATGTTTTTGGAATGTGGGAGGAAACCGGAGTACCCGGAGAAAACCCACACATGCACGGGGAGAACATGCAAACTCCACACAGAGATGGCCGAGGGTGGAATTGAACCCTGGTCTCCTAGCTGTGAGGTCTGCGCGCTAACCACTCGACCGGCATGCAGCCCCGAATTCACAACATGCTATTATTAATGCTACTTCATTCGTTCATTTTCTACCGCTTATCCTCATGAGGATCGCGGGGGTGCTGGAGCCTATCCCAGCTGTCTTCATGCGAAAGGCGGGGTACACCCTGGACTGCTCGCCAGCCAATCACAGGGCACATATAGACAAACAACCATTCACACTCACATTCATACCTATGGACAATTTGGAGTCGCCAATTAACCTAGCATGTTTTTGGAATGTGGGAGGAAACCGGAGTACCCGGAGAAAACCCACGCATGCACGGGGAGAACATGCAAACTCCACACAGAGATGGCCGATGGTGGATGTTACAGGAACAAAACATTGTATATGTATTCTACATATTTGCTAATATGCTTATTTGGTCTCAAAGTCAACCCCAGGAAAAATTCCAAACCAATCAGCCTCAATTGATCAGATGAAGTCATCGATAATGTGCAACATTTTCCTTATCTTGGGAGTTATCAATGATTTAATCTGAGCGTCGAGATTCAACATCACTTAAGGCAGTGGTACTCAATTATTGATTGTTGTACCCCTACCAGGGGACAGAAACGTCTTTGGCGTATATCTATTTTGTTATCTGAACTCCAAACTGAAGCCAGCCAAATACAACAAAATGGAGAGCACATTCAAGAGTCAAATGGCATGCTGGGTATGACAAATGCATACACGTTGGCGGGTCTTCCCTGACAGTTCCCCACAACCCCCCCGGGAACTTGCCGCACTATTTGAGAAGCACAGGCTTAATTCATGCTGGAACTGCTTTCACTTGGCTTAGAAAATGACTTTTTCAATTCCTTCACATTAGGATTGATACTAAGGTATTAAGGTACTAAGGTACCAACTAGGGATCGACAGATGTGTTTTTTTTGGGGCCGATACCGATTTTTTTCCATCACCCTTAGCCGATGGCCGCTTTTGCTTGGGCCGATATTTGTGGCCGATACTGCTTTTGCTCCCTCAATTTACATGAAAAAATGACAATGATAACAAATATTATCACATACTACACTATTAATCGGCCGCCCTGTACCCTAGAAACCGCCCATGAATGATACGGGAAAAGGCCGAAATGATACTGTGTCAAAGCCCAGGGCAGTGATACTGATAAAATATAGAGTTTAACCATGTCCAGTATCAGCCCCCGTAGCTGTCCACTCAGAGCGCGCTGCTCTGGTATCGTGCCCGTGAAACAACCAATCAGAGAACAGCGCACGAGCGTGAACACAGCATTTGTTTTGTCACTGTAACTATAAATATTCCTAGTGCTTCTCCAGTCACCAAAAAACCCAAACTTGATTAATGGAACTTTAATTGTCAGACATTGATAAGATAAGACTGTTGATAAAATATTATTGTTGAAATATTTTTGCAATTGTTGTGTTTACACTGTTTAGATATAATACATGTAATAAACTGAACATTTTCTGGAAACAAAATGGTCTTTTGATTAAATAGTACGTGATAATAAGCTCATGATTAAATAGTATGTGATAATAAGATCATCACATGGTTTGTCTGGTATCAAGCCAGGTATCATGCCCCCAAGTTTGGCCTTGGGCTGATACTGATACTGATCAGATACTGATACTGATACTAACCTATAATTATCAACTTTAAAAGGAATAAATATTCAACCATGTGCAAAACATTTCTGTCGTAGTTTAATTTTTATTTAGCATTGATGTGATGACTGCTCCTCCGCAGCGTGACGCGCCCCCCCCCCTCCCCTCCCCCCCACAAACTCACAAACTTTTCAGACCCACAAACTAAACTATATTACCGCGTCGCTGGGAGCACTTCCTGGTTCCCAGCATGCTTTGCGGCACCGTCGATGTAGTCAGTTTGTAGTTAAAGTTGCATAGTTGTTCATTCTTGGTCTGCTCAACTAGTGAGAGCACTTTTATTCATCTGTTGCTTTGGTATGTGATGTTTTTGGGATTTCTTGTTGCATTTGTTGCGGGGTCCTGTGTTGCTGGCAACTCAAAGCTGCCCGGTGGATGCCTGTCTGTAAATCATGCAGCGGAAAAATATATCGGCGAATCCACGTGTGTATCCGCTGATACTGATTCAAGTAAAGAACGCAAATATCGGCCCGATATATCGGCCGGCCGACGTATCGGCCGATCCTTAGCACCAACAACCTTAAAAACACTGCCACCATCTCTGAAAACTCTCTAAAAAATATCATCAAAAAAGGACAGAACAAAAGGACCACAGAATACCAGACTGAAAATGACAATGGACCTACATTTTTGATCAGGACTGCAGGAACACCTTGAATTCTATTAATGCCAATGGCAGACACAATCCATCTTAATGAAACATTCATTTTGGTTTAACTCGGTGGTATGGCGCATCTCCAATACAAGCAAAGATGGAGATGCTTGAGAGCTTCCTGGCAAAGCCTTTATGCTTTTAGCAACATCATCTCCGGAGACATGCTAATAGTAATAGTAATCAATGGCGTGTGTACTGATGGGAGGTTTGTGCAGTTCTAGTTGACTGCCATAGCTTACACCTTTATAATGTGTTTACTCAAAATTTGTGCATGTGTTCAAACTGTCCTTATACACATTATTGACAGGCGGTACTGTATGTAGACTTCAATTGCACTGCCATGTTGTTTTTTTTTTTTTCAGGCTGTGTTCGACTGTGTGGTGAATTCCCTGAAGAATGTTCTCAACATCCTTATCGTGTACATCCTCTTCATGTTCATCTTTGCTGTCATCGCCGTGCAGCTTTTCAAAGGCAAATTCTTCTACTGCACTGATGAGTCCAAGGGTCTGGAGAAAGACTGCAGGTACGCCATTTATCTTTGGCTGTTTTTCTATGTGAAACTTGGATATATTTCTGCTCTTGTCTCTTTTAGGGGTCAGTTTCTGGACTACGACAAAATGGAACGTGGACGTGATGTAGAAGCTCAGCCCAGAGAGTGGAAGAAATACGAGTTCCACTATGATAATGTTCTTTGGGCCTTCTTGACGCTTTTCACCGTCTCCACTGGAGAGGGCTGGCCTCTGTAAGTCGGGATCACAATTTCCTGTACTTGGATTAGAATGTACAGGGTCAGGCAAAATGATTTGACACATTCATTCATTCATTTTCTATCACTTTTTCCTCACGAGGGTCTCGGGGGTGCTGGAGCCTATCCCAGCTGTCTTTGGCAGAGGTACAAATAGGGTATGTACAGGGCACATATAGACAAACAACCATTCACACTCACATTCATACCTATGGACTATTTGGAGTCGCCAATTAACCTAGCATGTTTTTGGAATGTGGGAGGAAACCGGAGTACCCGGAGAAAACCCACGCATGCACGGGGAGAACATGCAAACTCCACACCAAGATGGCCGAGGGTGGAATTGAACCCTGGTCTCCTCGCTGTGAGGTCTGCGCGCTAACCACTCGACCGCCGTGCCGCCGATTTGACATATTTGTACGTTAAATAAAAGGCAAATAAAGTAAAGAAAGAAAAAAGTGTTTTTATTTTCATTATGTTTCAAAAATTAAATCAGTTCTTGCGAGGTCGGCTGGTTGATTTTGGTTTCAATGCAGATCCAGTAGCTCTGAAGTTGGTAACCCGTAACAAGATGGTGTTTCGAACTGGTACGGGATCATGTCTACCAAGATTGAAGTACAATCGGAACGCTCGTTGTGTTGCAGTTACAAATTTGTTTGTTTTGATAAACACAATGAAAGCGCCATGCTCACCAGTCCAATTCATGGCAGCAACTGAAAAAGAAACGAAAAACAATGGCATTATAAAGAAACAAAGCAAAAATAAAAACACTGTTTCTTTACTTTATTTGCCTTTTATTTAACCTACAAATGTGTCAGATCATTTTGCCTGACCCTGTATATTATTTATTATTTTATTATTATTATTAAAATAAACACTTACAGACATACTGCAAAAACCCCACCCACACTTCCCCAACAGGAAGTTACCCCGCATGCCTTGCGGGCGATATGTTAGTATAAAATAGTATTATTTTCCATGTATATTAGTGTTTATTTTGATACCCTTATGTGGTGCAGTGACATGCTGTATTTTACATGTATTACTTGTGTATTTTGTTTGTTTGGTTTGATGACCTCCTATAGGTTTATATGAAAGTAGTAGTCTTAGAATCCCAAAGCGGGGACGTACAATGTACTTAAAATTATATTCTAGGAATAATTGTTTGTTTTTGCAGTCAAGCAGATGCTAAATTAAGTGGAGATTGTTTGAATATAACACATTACGCATAAGTGGGACACAGTCGCCCCTCGTTTATGGCGGTTAATTGGTTCCAGACTCGACAGTGATGAGTGAATTTCCACGAAATAGGATTTCTGATTTATAAATTTGCAAAATTCATTATTTTTAAACATTATTAGAGAGCTGTAGACATGAAATAACAAAAGTAACACTTGCGCTCGTATTACCCATTATATGAGACATCATGATTATAATGGTAATGGTAATGGTAATGGTTTTATTTCATTTGAACATGCATCAGATTACATTTGAGTGCATCCCATAATCAGTTCACAGTTCCACATGTCCAAAAGGAGTAGGAAGAAGCAAAGCTTATTAAATCCTACCCCTCCATCTGGTACTTTTACAATCAGTAACTGTTACATTTGTTCACTTCCTGCTTTCCATAATACAGTTTAAGTTTTTTTTTTGTTTTTTGTTTGTTAATAATGTACCTCGTACCGAAGTACGAGGTGATATGACCATCCAATGACATAATGTGTACCATAGTAAGTGTCAATATAGTGATATATATAGCACATCATGACTGGTTCAAGACTCTTCATCCTTGTATTTAGCAAACATCAACTGCTTGTATTGTTTCTTGAATTGGCTCATCGTTGTGCATTGTTTGAGGTCCTTACTCAATCCATTCCATAGTTTGATTCCACATACTGAAATGCTATGGCTTTTTAACGTAGTCCTAGCATAGAAGTGTTTCAAATGTACTTCTTCCCTGAGATCATATTTCTCCTCTCTTGTAGAGAAGTATTGGATGACATTTTTAGCTAATTGGTTGTTTTTAGCCTTATGCAATTTTTTAGCTGTTTGAAGATGAACTATATCAGCAAGTTGAAGTATTTGTGATTTTAGAAATAAGGAGTTAGTATGTTCTCTGTAGGTGCCATTATGAATTATCCTTACTGACCTTTTTTGCAGTACATTTAGCGAGTGAAGATTGCTTTTATAGTTATTAGCCCGTATTTCCACACAATAAGTAAGATATGGTAGAAGAGTGATTTCTGATTGAGAACAAATTTTGCTTTGTTCAATACTGAAATATTTCTGGCCACCTTATGTTGTATATTTGGAATATGAGGTTTCCAGCTCATATTTTCATCTATTGTGATCCCCAGAAATGTATTTTCGTTCACCCTTTCAATGTCCACACCGTCTATTTGTATTTGTTGGTACGTGTCTTTTCTGCTGTTACCAAACAGCATGATTTTAGTTTTACTTCGGTTCAAGGACAATCTATTATCATCAAACCATCTTTTTAGTGTGACCATTTCTTCTCTGACCTTTCTAATGATTTGGTCTGTACTCCCTCCAGAACAAAAAGCAGTGGTATCATCCGCAAATAATACCAGCTTTAAGTTTTTCGTAACTTTGGAGATATCATTGATGTTCTTATAAGACATACAGTGAAGAAAATAAGTATTTGAACACCCTGCTATTTTGCTATTTCTCCCACTTAGAAATCATGGAGGGGTCTGAAATTTTCATCGTAGGTGCATGTCCACTGTGAGAGAGATAAACTAAAAAGAAAAATCCAGAAATCACAATGCATGATTTTTTAACAATTTATTTGTGTGATACAGCTGCAAATAAGTATTTGAACACCTGTGTATCATCTAGAATTCTGACCCTGAAAGACCTGTTAGTCTGCCCATTAGAAGTCCACCTGCACTCCATGTATCATCCTGAATCAGATGCACCTGTTTGAGGTCGTTAGCTGCATAAAGACACCTGTCCACCCCATACAATCAGTAAGACTTTAACTTGTAACATGGCGAAGACCAAAGAGCTGTCCAAAGACACCAGAGACAAAATTGTACACCTCCACAAGGCTGGAAAGGGCTACGGAGCAATTACCAAGCAGCTTGGTGAAAAAAGGTCCACTGTTGGAGCTATCATTAGAAAATGGAAGAAGCTAAACATGACGGTCAATCTCAATCGGAGTGGAGCCCCATGCAAGATATCACCTCGTGGGGTCTCAATGATTCTAAGAAAGGTGAGGAATCAGCCCAGAACTACACGACAGGACTTGGTCAATGACCTGAAAAGAGCTGGGACCACCGTTTCCAAGGTTACTGTAGGTAATACACTAAGACGTCATGATGTGAAATCATGCATGGCACGAAAGGTTCCCCTGCTTAAACCAGCACATGTCAAGGCCCGTCTTAAGTTTGCATATGACCATTTGGATGATACAGAGGAGTCATGGGAGAAAGTTTTATGGTCAGATGAGACCAAAATAGAACTTTTTGCTCATAATTCCAATAAGCGTGTTTGGAGGAAGAAGAATGAAGAGTACAATCCGAAGAACACCATCCCTACTGTGAAGCATGGGGGTGGTAGCATCATGCTTTGGGGGTGTTTTTCTGCACATGGGACAGGACGAGTGCACTGCATTAAAGAGAGGATGACTGGGGCCGTGTATTGTGAGATTTTGGGGAACAACCTCCTTCCCTCTGTCAGAGCATTGAAGATGGGTCGTGGCTGGGTCTTCCAACACGACAACGACCCGAAGCACACAGCCAGGAAAACCAAGGAGTGGCTCCGTAAGAAGCATATCAAGGTTCTAGCATGGCCCAGCCAGTCTCCAGACCTGAACCCAATCGAAAATCTTTGGAGGGAGCTCAAACTCCGTGTTTCTCAGCGACAGCCCAGAAACCTGACTGATCTAGAGAAGATCTGTGTGGAGGAGTGGGCCAAGATCCCTCCTGCAGTGTGTGCAAACCTGGTGAAAAACTACAGGAAACGTTTGACCTCTGTAATAGCAAACAAAGGCTACTGTACCAAATATTAACATTCATTTTCTCAGGTGTTCAAATACTTATTTGCAGCTGTATCACACAAATAAATTGTTAAAAAATCATGCATTGTGATTTCTGGATTTTTCTTTTTAGTTTATCTCTCTCACAGTGGACATGCACCTACGATGAAAATTTCAGACCCCTCCATGATTTCTAAGTGGGAGAAATAGCAAAATAGCAGGGTGTTCAAATACTTATTTTCTTCACTGTATTAACATTCATTTTCTCAGGTGTTCAAATACTTATTAGCAGCTGTATCACACAAATAAATTGTTAAAAAATCATGCATTGTGATTTCTGGATTTTTCTTTTTAGTTTATCTCTCTCACAGTGGACATGCACCTACAATGAAAATTTCAGACCCCTCCATGATTTCTAAGTGGGAGAAATAGCAAAATAGCAGGGTGTTCAAATACTTATTTTCTTCACTGTATACGTAAGACATAATATAGACACACATACTCCTGGTTTGATATACTTACTACACACTTTCATAGTAATTATACTTACTACACACTTTCATAGTAATAATAATTCATTTGGAAAGGAGTTATCCACCCCATTTTATGGCTTTCTTAGATGTCTTCCAAGGTAGCTGTTGCTTTACAGGGTGTGTTTCCACACGTACGTGAATCATCACTCTTAAATCCCCTTCACTTCTTTCCAGGGTGCTGAAGCATTCAGTCGATGCCACCTATGAGGACCAGGGTCCCAGCCCAGGCTTCCGCATGGAGACATCCATCTTTTATGTGGTGTACTTTGTGGTGTTCCCTTTCTTCTTTGTCAACATATTTGTGGCTTTGATTATCATCACCTTCCAGGAGCAGGGAGACAAAGCTATGTCTGAGTGCAGCCTGGAAAAGAACGAGGTATAAGTGTGCTGCCGTTTCTCATGTTTCTCATGCGTTTCTCAGAGCATTTTTATAGGTTATTGTAGTTGGACAACAACATGTTACTGTTTTGTACTGCAAATCTCTCATTGGAAATCCAAGTACGAGACAAAATGTATGAACTGTTACATTTTACTAACAGGCCAAAATCCAAATTGAGGTTAGTTTTCTAAGCTTCATTGCTTAGCAGTCACTTTTTGCCATTGAATTATTGGCTTGTGATTATAATAGTACAGTAAACCTCGGATATATCGGATTCAATTGTTCCCACTGGTTTTGTCCGATATAAGCGAAATCCGTTATATGCGTATACCGGATATAAATGCCGGAAAATTTCCGTTTTACGCATATATCGGATATGCGTAAAACGGAAATTTTCCGGTATTTATATCCGGTATATGCGTAAATCGGATTTTATCCGTTATAAAAAGGCACTTCCTTGACTATGTTTCCAATGTACCTGGACTGGGCAATGAAAAGAGACGTAAGGTAATGAGAATTTAACTTTATTGGACTCTGAGCATAACAAATTGTTAATTAAGCTAGGCCCTGTTACGCCCGTCAGGCCTACGTTATTTCCAATAGTGAGGTTAAGATCTCATTCACTGCTGTGCTAGTATTATTGACGTCACTCACTTTTATATTTGTCCTAAATCTGGAGCCAGGAGAAAGACAATAGCCAGTGACCCCAACAAGATTAGCATAACGATGCGGCCATCCGATATATGTGAGGGAAATTTAATGGAAATGCATTGGAACGGGACTGGAGATTTTGTCCGAAATAGGCGAAATCTGTTATAAAAAATCCGATATATGCAATGAATTTTTATTGGAAATGCATTACAGAAAAATCGCTTCTTTTTTATCTGTCCGTTGTGAGCGAATTTCCGATATATCAGAGTCCGATATATCCGAGGTTTACTGTACTGCGTTTTCCAAATGCAATTTCCTTTTATGATAATAGGAGCCAAGCAAAAATAATAATTGAATAATAATAGTAATTGTGTGTTTTTGTTTTGTCTTCTAATCAAACAGAGGGCTTGTATTGATTTTGCCATAAACGCCAGGCCTTTGACAAGGTACATGCCGGACGACAAGCAGTCCTTCCAGTATAGGATGTGGAAATTTGTGGTGTCGCCGCCTTTCGAGTATGCCATTATGACTTTAATTGCCCTCAACACTGTGGTGCTGATGATGAAGGTGAGTCCTCAGGCAGAAAAATGCAGACTTGACTTCCCTTGGAGGCATGATTTACAAAGAACGGTGGCAACAACGGAGAGAGAGATTTACACTTACATTGCTACAGTAAATCCAATTAAATAATGAATCTAAAATTCCAATTTTACATCTGTAATAATAATCTGGGCGGCAAGGCGGACGCGTGGTTAGCGCACAGGCCTCGCAGCTAGGAGACCAGGGTTCAATTCCATTCTCGGCCATCTCTGTGTGGAGTTTGCATGTTCTCCCGGTGCATGCGTGGGTTTTCTCCGGGTACTCCGGTTTCCTCCCACATTCCAAAAACATGCTAGGTTAATTGGCGACTCCAAATTGTCCATAGGTATGAATGTGAGTGTGAATGGTTGTTTGTCTATATGTGCCCTGTGATTGGCTGGCGACCAGTCCAGGGTGTACCCTGCCTCTCGCCCGAAGACAGCTGGGATAGGCTCCAGCACCCCCGCGACCCTCGTGAGGATAAGTGGTAGAAAATGAATGAATGAATGAATGAATGAATAATAATCTGGAATGTAAGAATACAGTAGAACCTTGGTTAGCGTCCTTGGTCAGCCACTCTAACTGAAACATACTCTAACCGAATCATTTTTTCTCATAAGATATGATGTAAATCTGATTAATTTGTTCCAGAAAACCTAAAAATGCAGAAAACATTTCAAAATGTCATATCAATGAGAAATGAAAAAGACAAATATAACATTTAAGTTTCGTTTTACCTTCATTGTAGATGTGATTGTTGATATTCGGAAAATAGTCATGTTAGGTAACTGCAGATTCCAAATTGTCCATAGGTATGAATGTGAGTGAGAATGGTTGTGAATGGTTGTTATTTTGTCTGCTGTACAGTAGTCCCTCATTTATCACAGTTAATAAGTGAATTTTCCTACAGAAGGGTTTTAATTCAATCACTCTTCACTCATAATTGGGTAATACGAGTGCGGAGGTGACTACAGGGGTGTTTCATGCTCTAATATAAAAAAATATATATATATATTTTCCGGACTATAAGTTGCACTTTTTTTCATAGGTTGGCTGTTCCTGCAACTTATACTTCAGAGCGACTTATAAATGAAAAAACTGCTACATAAACACTGGACACCTTTTCTGTTCATGTTTATTTTTATTATTTTTATTATTATTCTTGTAGCTGAATAACCATTGTGTTAGCATATCTTACACCTATTCAGCCTCTATTGTTTTATTTTTAGAACTTGCCTTCCAAGAGGACGTAATGTCTGTTTTGGTCAAGTAGTTTGTAAAATAAATTACCTGCAAAAAATGCGACTTATACTCCAGTGCGACTTATATGTATGTTTTTTTCTACCTAGTTATGCATTTTTTATACTCCGGAGCGACTTATAGTCCAGAAAATACTGTATTTAGATGGTCATGATCAGGTTTTCTTACTATGAAATTATTGTTATTTACTGTATGAATGAGGAATCCTACTTTACTTACCACAGTAGCTTCTGGAACCAATTAAGCACGATAAATGAGGATTCACAGTAGTAACATGCTAAAAGACTGAAAACTAGGATGTTTTGTGATTAAAAATCCATTAAGAACACATCTGAACTCACAGAGTGTATTATTAATAACACGGCAAGATGTGCACAATTTTGCTGTGCATTTTTTATGTTAACCAAAAAAGGCGTACACTAGCCAAGGTTCCACTGTATGTTGGATAATCGTGGTGCATTTATTTTCTATTGGGGAAATTAAAAATCTGTAGCAGTGTGAGAGGCAGAGGGGATTCTACGCATAATATTTCTTTAACATTGGCAGGTCTGTTACGTCTGCAATGCTAGTTCCGGCAATTAAAATACATTTTAAATTTATATTTTAAACAACTTTACAGTAGTATTTTATATTTTTTCCTTGAAGCAACAGGAAAAGATGGTGTTGCATTATGATTTCATTCATACTTTTGTTGGTGATATTAGTATGATCATAGTATGGAACGCCTGAAGTTTATTTGCCAGATTGCTGCCATTACCTGCTCCTTACACCACAACTAAATACAATCTTTCATCAGCCAGAATTTTTCTTTTGTGCCTTTCCTCCCCAGTTTTACGGCGCTCCAGACATATACGAGTCCATGCTGAAATACTTGAACATCGTCTTCACCGCTCTCTTCACTCTGGAGTGCATCCTTAAGGTTATTGCATTTGGTCCACTGGTGAGAACGTTCTCCTTTTCTTCTCTACTAATACTTGTTATGTGATGACTAATTATTCAGTCGTGAATTGTGTTTTTTTTTCAGCACCAAGGAAAACAATAAATAAAAACTGTAGGAATATTGACTTTTAAGTCTTAGATGGAAAAACTAATATGCATAATTACTCAAAGCAATAAAAAAAGAAATAAAGTGGTGAAGGTTCAAAGATAGAGTGCAAGTCAACATGGAGCCATCTGGCACAAAATGTTTCATGGCTGGCATTGTTCCATTTCTTAAATTGCTTTTCTCACACAAGACAAAGCAAATGAACCGCTCTTTGCCTATAACTAACAAGTCATCTTAGCTTATTATTATTTAGACCATTTATTCCAAATATGCTGTTCATAAAGTGATTTTCCGCCTTCCACGTTCTCTTTTCCACTATGATTTGTTCATTTTCATCACCAACCATGGACACTAATAATAATGTGACGTTTCCCATGCAAAGCTGAAACTCAACTACGAACCCCCCAATGTCACTCAGCTCCCTGAGGGAACAGATGCTTACTAATAATGTCTTATATGGCATGTTTTTGTTTTATTATGTTTACTATATTGGGTAATAGGGGTGTAAAGGTGACTATAGGGGTGTTATTTTGTGTCTCGAGGGCTTTAGTAATTTTAAACTGTATTTAGAAGGTGGGTGGCATGGCGGTCGAGTGGTTAGCGACCTCACAGCTAGGAGACCAGGGTTCGATTCCACCCTCGGCCATCTCTGTGTGGAGTTTGCATGTTCTCCCCGTGCATGCGTGGGTTTTCTCCGGGTACTCCGGTTTAATCCCACATTCCAAAAACATGCTAGGTTAATTGGCGACTCCAAATTGTCCATAGGTATGAATGTGAGTGTGAATGGTTGTTTGTCTATATGTGCCCTGTGATTGGCTGGCGACCATTCCCCGCCTCTCTCCCGAAGACAGCTGGGATAGGCTCCAGTGCCCCCGCGACCCTCGTGAGGATAAGCGGTAGAAAATGAATGAATGAATGACTGTAAATGTGACTATAGGGGTGTTATTTCATGTGCAGAGGGCTCTAATAATGTTATATAAAAGATTGTTTTCTGTGCTCTAACTATAAAAATATTGAGTTTATAAATTCCTTTATAAAGGAATCATATTTCACAGAAATTCCCTTATTATCATGGTTGGGTCTGGAACCAATTAACCACGATAAATTAGGAATTTTCTCTCAAAAAATGTTTTTAATATTTTTAGGTGTCTAGAACAGATAAATTGGATTCATGTAAAAATGCAATCATATTGATGTTAACCTTTTGAGAAATGGCTCAAATGTTGGTGGAGTATTCCTTTAAGGTGCCCTCTATCTCCTTACTGTAGGTTAATTGGTGACTCCAAATTGTCCATAGGTATGAATGTGAGTGTGAATGGTTGTGATTGGCTGGCCTCCAGTCCAGGGTGTACCCCGCCTCTCGCCCGAAGACAGCTGGGATAGGCTCCAGCACGCCACGCGAACCTTGTGAGGATAAGCGGTAGAAAATGAATGAATTAATGAATGAATTTAGAAGGTTGTGAATTCACGTATCACAGTCGAGTCTGGAACAAATTAACCTCGATGAACAAGGGATTGCTGTATAGACTATGCATTTTTTTTAAAAGTCTTATTAATATTAATATTTCTTATTTTTCAGAACTACCTGAAAGCAGCTTGGAATGTGTTTGATTTTGTAACAGTGCTGGGAAGCATCACAGACATCTTGGTAACAGAGATTAAGGTAAGACCTGCAGTAGATATTCCACCAGGAGCTGGTGGATGCACATCAGGGGGGGGTCCAAACATTTTCCACCGAAGACCACATGCAGAAAATTGAAAGATGTGGTGCACTTTTGCATTAAAGATGATCAAATCAATCCAATGTAGGAAGCAGCAACTCTGTTTTTGAGGTGACAAAGCACATTAGTGCAATACCTAATAATATATCTAATTATTCATTCATTAATTTTATTTTGGTTAGCGCGCAGACCTCAAAGCTAGGAGACCAGGGTTCAATTCCACCCTCGGGCATCTCTGTGTGGAGTTTGCATGTTCTCCCCGTGCATGCGTGGGTTTTCTCCGGGTACTCCGGTTTCCTCCCACATTCCAAAAACATGCTAGGTTAATTAGCCACTCCAAATTGTCCATAGGTATGAATGTGAGTGTGAATGGTTGTTTGTCTATATGTGCCCTGTGATTGGCTGGCGACCAGTCCAGGGTGTACCCCGCCTCTCGCCCGAAGACAGCTGGGATAGGCTCCAGCACGCCACGCGAACCTTGTGAGGATAAGCGGTAGAAAATGAATGAATGAATGAATGAATAATTTTATTTTTACAATAGGCCACAAATGGCCCTGCGGCGCACTTTGGATGCTTTTGATGTACATTTAATGGACTGACATGGTGACATGCTGCAAGGCTAATACCCGAAATGGAAGCTTGTGTTTGGGTGTTTTTGGCTTTCTCTGTGCCAGAGGCACTTTCTATCTCTGTGTGACTTTCTCATCATGTGATTGTCAGTCTGTGATTGTGGTCTCTTTTCTCTCACGTTACTTTCTTTGTTTTTTCTTGTGGTATTCTCCACTCTCTGCTGTTGTCTTTCCTGGCGCCTGTGCCCTCACTCTGCCCCCTGTGTCACATCTGACACAAAGACGGTAAGTGGCTTTTCTTGCCAGCTGAGTCTTCCAATAACCCTGCCTTTTGTTTTTCTTTCTCCTTTAAAAAGTCTTAGTCTAAATGTCTTTTTGTTTTTTTTTCTTTTTTTTCCTCTCTTCTTTCTTTTTTTTTTTCTTCGACATTAGTTTAATGTAAGTGATGTCTAGCTGCTAATGTTGATGTACTTGGTTTGCTTTAAAGTAGAGCTGTGTGGTGTTCAGGTAAAGGGCGGTGACCATGACTTGGTTTCTATTCGTAGTAATTCCGTTAAAATCCCTTTTGTCATGATCAACACATGTAATTTCTTATAATTGCAGTCAAACTCTAATGCAAAGGTACTGAAATATAAATCTTCCAGTTTTATTAGTAGTTTTATTAGTATAGTTTTATTAGTCAAGCCACCAGCTATACTGTTAAATATATATATATATATATATATATATATATATATATATATATATATATATATACAAAAAGCAACACAACGGAGCCTTGGTTGCAGAGCATTTACGGTAGGGGGGGTTCGTGTAGATCAGAGGTAGGGAACCTATGGCTCGGGAGCCAGGTAGGGCTCTTTTGATGACTGTATCTGGCTCTCAAGCATTTCTTACCACAATAAAAATTTCTTTTTGCTAACATTTTAAAGTAAACATCACAGAAATAAAAAATAAAAATGATCAACAACTTTCTTATGCATTTTAATCCGTCCATCTCTTTTCTACTGCAATACGGCCAACCATATCCATCTTTCCTGATGATATTTTCCAGGTCAAACACCAAAACTCGATTATTACTGGGTAATGCGGTAGTGTACCTCGGTCATTGAGATGTCAACATGTAAATGCAAACTTTCCTCCTTTAGTCAAATAGTCACCTAGCTAAAGCTGCAGAACCAAGCCTTCTGACGAAGATGGCCAAAAGAATGAAATATGTGTACGGAGTACGGTGCAAAACCATGCAGCAGCAGAAGTTGCATTAATGGCAGCAAGTATTAGATTTATTATTAGACACTGCGCTGCTCACGAAAGTGTGCTGGCCACACCCCATTGGCGTGGGGTAGTGTGCCTGGTCTACGTAATTAGAGCCCATTATATCTAAAACTGTTGGTCTTACATAAAAATGCACACATTTTATTGCGTTCAATGTTTAAAAAAATGTATATGGCTCTCACAGATACACATTTTAAAATATCTGGCCTTCATGGCTCTCTTAGCCAAAAAGGTTCCCGACCCCTGGTGTAGATGTACGTTTTCCCTGCCAAAGTGATATGACGTGACGGGAAATCTACGAACGTGCCAATTATATCCAGTGCTGATAACACTCCAACATACTTATTTTCCGACATTTACGTATTTGGATTAAGACGTGCCAATCAGCACTCCTGTTTTAACTCTAGACTCGCTTTACATCGCCGCTCATGTTACTACATTCCGATATTCACAGATTTAAAGTGCTGAACCACGCTTCAGAATTTAAGTCAAAGTCAGCATACTTAGAAAATTTGTATTAATTAATAGTATTAATATAATATATATTAGTTTTATATAATATTAATTATTAATGTATTAATTAATATTAATATATATTAATATTAATATAATATAAATGTATTTATTTATTTATTTTTATTTTATTTTATTTTATTTTTTCTAAATGTCTTTAAAAGTGAGTCCTCCATGCAACTTTTACTGAATAATCCTTAAGTCGTTCGCTTCCTTACCCAGGCTCATGCTGGATAAATAAAAAACAGAAACCAGTTAACCCTCCTCTTGTGTTAGGGTCGGCACCGACCCGTTTTACATTTTAATGCATAAAAAGAATCACATAACATTTGTTTATTGTATCAAGGCTTTTTGACTTTGTCAGGAAACTCTATTTCAACAAAATAAAAAATAATTTTTACTACATTTTAAAATGGTCTGGTTGAAATTATGACAACTGTATTGTTAAGGTCGGTTTTGACCCGGTTATAATAATAGTTGAAACTAGTTGAAAATAGTTGAAAAGTCGGCTAAAAGTGTACAATTAGCCGACACAATGACAACCAGCTCCTCTTCTCATCATGTAAGCTTCAGGGGATTCTCATTTTGACCGCTTTTCCAGTATACCAGCAGAAAAACAAGGTCCAGACATGTGAGGTGAATTCACTCATTTGACTGATGGCTGATTTCACTTTTACAATTTGGATCATGGAAAGAATGGCAAGAAGTACAGTGAACCAAGATCTGGACCTGTTCTGCTTTTTCATTTCACTTTATACTAAAATTCTGTTGCTGAAAACAATAACTTTTTTTTTTTACCTTTTCTTGACATTAATATATATGGGTCATAATTCACCCCAACACCATAGATGTTTCTTTAGTGATTAATACAAAAATGAGATCATAAATAAAACTAATTGATTTAAAAGATATGTTCGATAGCCCTCAGTAATAGCCAGGTAACAAAAGAACCTTCAATTTATTAATATGATTCTTTTGAGGTTCATTTTACCATTTTTGGAAATTGAAATGGAGGGGTATAGTGACAAAAAAAAGGCCTACATGCCAAAAGTACACCAAAAGTATTAAAACCAACATTTTCATGGATGAGGAAGTCTAAGAAGGTAACCAAGAGATGATGGTAACTTATTGTTTTTAGTGTATTTGATAGCTGATTTAATACATGGGTCAAAACCGACCCGGTAACATAAGACATGATACCAGAAAGCTAACACAAGAGGAAGGTTAAAATCAAAATGCCAAAGTAGTTTCAAGCGAAGGAATTGCTTACTTATTCAGATGGCTCTTAGCGCAGGTCTGTGATGCGGGTCAACTCGGTGTTATTTTCCAAACGTTTCCACAGGCCTGATAAAATTGTGGCTATTTTATGACACACACCAGCTTTGTTTGGTGTGTAGCATCTGCACTGATTGTATTGTGTTTGCATACTATTGTTGATCTCTTAGTAAAAGTAAAATACTACAAATTACTCCTCCGTTTGTCTTGAGTGAACATTTCCCTGTTCCTATTTATTTTCCCCAGGACAAGATGATTAACTTGAGCTTCCTGAGGCTGTTCAGAGCAGCACGGCTCATCAAACTGCTGCGGCAGGGCTACACAATTCGCATCTTGTTGTGGACCTTCGTTCAGTCATTCAAGGTGAGTCAACAAAACTAAGAATCATGTATTTACAGTACTCAGGCTCTAAAAGCAAAGGCTTAGAGGCATGGCAGGTGGTTTATGAAATTTTGGTGTTGACGCATCATGTGCCGATAATTATCACACGTTGCTGCCGGGAACGTACTGTTCTTCCGCTGTAAAAAAGACGACAAAGTAGCTCTCACAAGACTGCAGTCGGATTTCCACGCTGAGCTGCTTCTCCCCTCTAAATCCTTTGGGATGTGGAGTTAAATACAGAACGCTTGGATGCAGCTGAGGGAATTTATAGCAGGTTTAATGTCAATGGTGAGAGCTTTAAAGCTGAACAAAAATGGACAGTTGATGCAGGGTTGGAAGGTAGCTACTTAACTACAAATGTCAGCTACCTAGATTGATCATTAAAAAAATGGCAATGGTAATGGTAATGGTTTTATTTCATTTGAACATGCATCAGATTACAATTGAGTGCATCCCATAATCAGTTCACAGTTCCACATGTCCAAAAGGAGTAGGAAGAAGCAAAGCTTATTAAATCCTACCCCTCCATCTGGTACTTTTACAATCAGTAACTGTTACATTTGTTCACTTCCTGCTTTCCACAATACAGTTTAAGGTTTTTTTTGTGTTTTTTTTAATAATATACCTCGTACCGAAGTACGAGGTGATATGACCATCCAATGACATAATGTGTACCATAGTAAGTGTCAATATAGTGATATATATAGCACATCATGACAAATGTAGTTCTTCCCTGAGATCATATTTCTCCTCTCTTGTAGAGAAGTATTGGATGACATTTTTAGCTAATTGGTTGTTTTTAGCCTTATGCATTATTTTAGCTGTTTGAAGATGAACTATATCAGCAAGTTGAAGTATTTGTGATTTTAGAAATAAGGAGTTAGTATGTTCTCTGTAGGTGGCATTATGAATTATCCTTACTGACCTTTTTTGCAGTACATTTAGCGAGTAAAGATTGCTTTTATAGTTATTAGCCCATATTTCCACACAATAAGTAAGATATGGTAGAACCAGAGAGCAATAAAGAGTTTGGAGTGATTTCTGATTGAGAACAAATTTTGCTTTGTTCAATATGCGAAACTTGAACATTTCTTTCCCTTTTCCGTGTATTACAGCACAAAAAAGTTAATATCAGCTAGCTAACAATGCTGTCACACCTATTTTGTGTATGAATCCCTCTAACAACGTTGCATCATTTGATATACACGCTGTGATCATGCATTAACACGTACACTGATGATAACATGTAATAGTTGCAGTATCTGGACGTATTTTGATGATTTAAAACTGAAACTTATTTTCTCGATGCATTGATACACATACTTATGCTATTTCTGTCAACAACAACAGCTGCGACAACAATTACGATGTCCACTCCAATCGGGACGGCTGTATCTTGCAGCACAAGACGTATGCACCAGTCCTCAAGTAAAAAATGCTGATGGCAAACCAGCATCTTGTTGAGTCTTTGTAGTGAAATGTGGCGATCTCGGTATCCACTCTTCCGTCTGTGAATGATCACTGAGACTCGGGATTAGTGACGTGTGGTGTTAATTCGTGAATTAATTAGTTTTTCATGTTAGCTGAAAAACTTTTAGTAGCTTGGAACACTTTTTTTTACATCAAAATAGGTATTGCTAGCTAGCTCATAGTAACTAATTTTCTTGAGCTAGAATGCACAGAAATGCACAGAAAAGGGAAAGAAATATGTGTTTAAGCTATGTTTCACATTAGGATTGTGAATGATGGGCAAGCTTAGAGAAGTATTGGATGACATTTTTAGGTAATTGGTTATTTTTAGCCTTATGCATTATTTTAGCTGTTTGAAGATTAACTATATCAGCAAGTATTTGTGATTTTAGAAATAAGGAGTTAGGAGTAAGGAGTATGTTCTCTGTAGGCGGCATTATGAATTATCCTTACTGACCTTTTTTGCAGTACATTTAGCGAGTGAAGATTGCTTTTATAGTTATTAGCCCATATTTCCACACAATAAGTAAGATATGGTAGAACCAGAGAGCAGAAGGTGAAGGTGAATTTGCTAAGTATTGTGTGGACATTCAGGTTTGGATGTGTGCAAAGAAAGCGGCGTATACAAAAAAAGAAGGGACGCTTTTAAGCGTGAATGCATGAATACTGTGCCATGCATGTGTAAAATGAATGGCTTTCTATTTCCAGGCCCTACCATATGTTTGCCTGCTCATTGCGATGCTCTTCTTCATCTATGCCATCATTGGAATGCAGGTACGTACTTAATGTCATGAATGCAGTCGGTTATTTTTGTGTTGAAACTGTCACTGCCAGCTGAGTAGGATGAGCAACGCTCCAGGTCAAATAAATATTTTAAAATAGGCACTGCACATGTTGTAACTGTTAGTTGTTCACACTCTGTCTTGAACAATTTCTGATTTTCAAGCTTACAGAATAGACAAAGGAAGAAATCAATGATTAAACAGTCTAAGGAAATTTGCATTGTGGTTGTTGTGGGCAGTCACAGTCCCTAATATCAACTAAGCCAGGGCTATTATTATTATTATTATTATTATTATCCATCCATTCAACCGTTTTCTATGTCGCTTATCCTCACTTGGGTCCCAAGGATATATCCCAGCTGACTTCAGGCGAAAGGAAGAGTACACTCTGGACTGGTCACCAGCCATTCGCAGGGCTTTGTCATTCATATAATTCACATTTACTTGGGGGCCACTGGAGCTCGGGTCTGGATGAGACTGGGTTTTCATCAGGTTTTCCAAAATAAAAAAACCCAAAATACGCATTTATTAAAAACATAAAAATTAAAAAAACTTCGCTTTGGTTCCAATTTTCTACAATAAAAGCTCTGATAAAACATTCCACTGTTCTCAAATATCTTACTTTTTATTTTTCTACACAAAATAAGATGAAAAATAAAAAATAAATAAACAAATCAAGAATAAAGAAAATCAATCAGTAATAAATAAATATAATAATAATAATAAAACAGCAAATAATAAAAACTTAAGAAACCACATATAGTTGGTGGGTAGACAAATTATTTTTTTCAGATTAAAATGAACAAAGCATTATTAGAGCCCTGTAGACATGACAAAACACGACTATAGTCACATTTATACTCTTTTTATTTACAACATATTGCGCAACTGCAGGGTCTTGAGACACATGCTAACTCGCAAACTAGAGAGCTAGCGACCTAAACGGTAGCCTTCAAGTTATTTCCTTTAAACTTAAATAGCCAAAAACTTACCACTTCCACACGGATAGGGAGGATAACTATTAACAGTTATTTAACCTTTAACATGAACATTAATCAAATGTAATAATTTTTTCTGGGTACATGATACCATACAGCATCCAAATGTGGCCCGCAGGACACTAGTTTGTGTTTGAGACCTCTGATATAGACAAACAACCATTCACACTCACATTCATACCTATGGACAATTTGGAGTCACCAATTGACCTAAACCTAACATGGATGGGGAGGACATGCAAACTCCACACAGAGATGCCCAAGCTGAGAATCGGACCCATGTCTTCCCGATCTCGGGACTGTGTGGCCTACATGCTAACCACTTGAACACCATGCGCCATTATTATTATTATACATCCATGCATTTTCTATGCAGCTTACGCTCAATAGGGTCGCTGGGTTATGCTGGAGCCAATCTCAGCTGACTTTGGGCGAGAAGTGGGGAACACCCTGGACTGGTTGCCAGCCCATCGCAGATTATTATGATAATATTCCTTTTTTTTATTACGATTCCGAATAATTCTCGATTCTGATGCTTTTAAGAGGTAGTTTCCTAAAAGTTTGCTTTAAAATAAGCATGCTAACTTCTTTGTTGGTGTCCGTGTCCGTGAAGTGGGCGTCAAAATAAAAACATTTACACAGTCCTGGGAGAATCGAGATGTTAGACTCTGTTAGTCTCGGTAACATCTCTTGCCTTGTTTGTTCAAGTTATCATCAGCAACATTCAAATCATGTTGACGCATTCATTCTACTTCAATGTCCTTCTAGGTGTTTGGGAATATTGAGCTGAACGAAGACACGGCTATAAATCACCACAACAACTTCCAGACTTTTTTCCAAGCTTTGACTCTTCTCTTCAGGTAAGCACACTCGTCCATGTGACATACTTTCACTGTCATTTGTGTGTAATTTATTGATTTTTTTTTTTGTTGTTGTTGTGTATTTCCAGGAGTGCCACAGGTGAAGCATGGCATGAGATCATGCTATCCTGTCTCAGTCATCGGCCATGTGATAAACTCTCAGGAACTACAGGGAAGGAGTGCGGAAGTGACTTTGCCTACTTCTATTTTGTCTCCTTCATTTTCCTTTGCTCCTTCCTGGTCAGTATTGCTCTTTCAACACACTGGCATGCACTGATGTTTTTATATGCAACCGATTTTCAGCTTGGATAGGCTGACTTTGTGGCATAGAAAATGCATAGATGGACGTTTTGCCCATCATTCATAATCCTTATATGAAACATGAACACACATCTCTTTCCCTTTTCTGTGCATTATAACACCAGAAAACAAGTTAATATGAGCTATCTAAAAATGCTGTCATTGGGATACACCTATTTAGACTATGAAGTCCTCGAAACAGCATTTTATTGTTTGATATACATGCTGTGATCATGCAAGTACAAGTACAAGTACATTGATGATAACATGTAATACTTGTATGTTTACTGATTTAAACTTCTTTCCTTGATTTCACATCAAACATTTACCTTACACTACTTCCATCAACAACAGCAGCATACATACAGCAACAACACTTATGATATCTGTTCTCCTCGGGATGGCTGTGTCTTCCAGCACAAGACATGTGCACCAGTCCGTCAGATAAAAAAAGGCTGACAGTAAACTAGCATCTTTTTGAGTTATGGAACTGAACATTTTTTAACGTTTTTTTTTAGGGTTTCAGCGTCAAAATAGGCATTTCCCATGACGTCCATTGTTAGCTAGCTCATATTAACTAGTTTTCTTGTGTTATAATGCACAGAAAAGGACCTCAAACAATGCACAACGATGAGCCAATTCAAGTAATAATACAAGCAGTTGATGTTGATGATGATGGCATAGATGAAGAAGAGCATCGCAATGAGCAGGCAAACATATGGTAGGGCCTGGAAATAGAAAGCCATTCATTTTACACATGCATGGCACAGTATTCATGCATTCACACATAAAAGCATCCCTTCTCTTTTTGTATACGCCACTTTCTTTGCACACATCCAAACCTGAATGTCCACACAATATTTAGCAAATTCTCTAACAATTCAAACTTTTCACCTTCACCTTCTGCTCTCTGGTTCTACCATATCTTACTTATTGTGTGGAAATATGGGCTAATAACTATAAAAGCAATCTTCACTCGCTAAATGTACTGCAAAAAAGGTCAGTAAGGATAATTCATAATGCCGCCTACAGAGAACATACTAACTCCTTATTCCTAAAATCACAAATACTTAAATTATTTAAAAAAAACACAAGAAACAAAAAAAAAAACCTTAAACTGTATTATGGAAAGCAGGAAGTGAACAAATGTAACAGTTACTGATTGTAAAAGTACCAGATGGAGGGGTAGGATTTAATAAGCTTTGCTTCTTCCTACTCCTTTTGGACATGTGGAACTGTGAACTGATTATGTGATGCATTCAATTGTAATCTGATGCATGTTCAAATGAAATAAAACCATTACCATTACCATTACCAAAAGGGAAAGAAATATGTGTTCATGTTTCACATAAGGATGGTGAATGATGGGCAAAACCCCCTCCCCAAAAGTGCAGCTCCCCTTTAAGTAAACGTCAACATACATTTTGATACTCAAAGTGACAAGTAAATGTGAAGGCAATGTCTAGTTTTGATTTTGACGTGAATTATGTCGACATCAGTCAGCTAGTCCAGACATAAACAGCCTCCTGTGTATTAAATTTGCATGATTTGTATGATGTTTCTGACTGTATATTTCACTGTGTCTATTTTCATTGACTAGATGTTAAATCTTTTTGTTGCCGTCATCATGGATAACTTTGAGTACCTGACCAGAGACGCCTCCATCCTGGGCCCTCATCACCTGGATGAGTTTATCCGTGTGTGGGCCGAGTATGACCCTGCTGCCTGGTAAGGTGCTTGTGTTGATGCCATGCTTCAAGAGGGGGATTTGCTTAGGGCCGCTGAGTTCCAGTCAAATTATTCAATGTCATGGATTAGGGCGGGGGATGAAATCCCATTTCGGCATTAAGCCTGTGCAGACTGGGTAGAGTGACAAGCCCTAGACGGATCCATGTCAATCCAGCTCTCCAGCATTCCATCACCTACATATAATACATGTAGTTGTATCCCTCCAAGTTAGCGATAAGGCTGCCTTCAGCTGACAGACGGCATTTCATTCAGTGACTGTAATTAGGGATGGTCCAATATTTACTGGATTTGATATTGGGGAAAAAAACTATATAAGATATGGAACCTAATAGTAACCTTATAGTGTGTACAATCTGCTAGCAAACATTCTCCGTATATGGTTTACACTCAAAGTGCGTGTTGATTTTAAACTTTCATTTATGTTTCAACATATTGCACGTACACTTTCGTTGAAAACACCGGGTAAGAGCGTTTGTCAAGAGAATCACCACCACACATCCATGTTGCTGTCAAAGTAAACAAGGAAATGAGGACGTGGGTGGGCCATGCAGGGAAACATTTGTGCGTGTCTGAGCGCTGCTCAGGGACAAATTTGTTTGGTGAAAATGTGCAGTGAAATTCAGAGGAATGGATAATTTTGCAAGGTTCCAGTAATTATGTTGAATTTGTGTGAATTGGCGCAACATGGCGGAATCCTGGAGGGTCTGACATATTACTTGTTGTCAGTGAAATATGTGAAATATACGTAACAACTCCAAAGAAGAGAATAATAATAATAGTAATGAACTGCACTTTTTATGGAAGTTTGCCCTTCATTTACAATCCTAATGTGAAACATAAACACATATTTCTTTGCCTTTTCTGTGCATTTCTGTGCATTCTAGCTCGAGAAAATTAGTTAATATGAGCTAGCTAGCAATACCTATTTTGACGTAACGCGATCACAAAAAACAAAAAAAGTGTTCCAAGCTACAAAAATTTTGGAATTGTAGCCGCTAACATGAAAAACGAATTAATTTGCGAATTAACACCACACGTCACTAATCCCTAGTGTCATTGATCATTCACAGACGGAAGAGTGGATACCGAACTCTCCACATTTCACTAAAAAAAAGTTCCAACAAGATGCTGGTTTGCCATCAGCATTTTTTTACTTGAGGACTGGTGCATACGTCTTGTGCTGGAAGATACAGCCGTCCCGATTGGAGTGGACATCATACTTGTTAAACCGAAATAGCATAAGTATGTGTATCAATGCATCAAGAAAATAAGTTTCAGTTTTAAATCATCAAAATACGTCAAGATACTGCAACTATTACATGTTATCATCAGTGTGCGTGTTAATGCATGATCACAGCGTGTATATCAAATGATGCAACGTTGTTAGAGGGATTCATACACGAAATAGCTGTGACAGCATTGTTAGCTAGCTGAAATTAACTTTCTTGTGCTATAATACACGGAAAAGGGAAAGAAATGTTCAATTTCTTTTTTTTTTATTCAAAAATTAAAAAATTTAAAAACCTTAAACTGTATTATGGAAAGCAGGAAGTGAACAAATGCAAACAGTTACTGATTGTAAAAGTACCAGATGGAGGGGTAGGATTTAATAAGCTTTGCTTCTTCCTACTCCTTTTGGACATGTGGAACTGTGAACTGATTATGTGATGCACTCAATTGTAATCTGATGCATGTTCAAATTAAATAAAACCATTACCATTACCATATGGATTGTGAATAAGTCTCCAAAATTCCCCAAAAAGTGCACTTCCTCTTTAAATCGTCTCCATTTTTCTGTACTAAAATCTGTGCAGGTGGTTCTTCATTTACGCCGTTTTGTGGTTACAGTAGTACTCGTACAGTATTTAGTGTTTAATTCCTGTACTGTATGTCCTTACATGTGTTCTTTGTACCGTGTGAGTTAATTTAGCCATTATTTATTTATGTTTGATCAGATCACAAGAGTAACGCATGTGGAAACATCAGTCCTAAAACGAAACTACATGACAGAAATGGCGACATAATTAATGCCGATGTGCAAAGCAAACTTGAAAATGAATCATGTTGTGCTAACTGTAAATAAACGTGTCTGTTCCACATACTCATCTTATTCAGTGCTGACGTTCTCAGCTTGAGGCCTAACACTATTGATCATGTCTTATCTTTTGCAGTGGAAGGATATGCTATCAAGATATGTACAAATTGTTGCGTTTTATCTCACCTCCCCTGGGCCTGGGGAAGAAGTGCCCAAACAGGGTGGCCTATAAGGTTTGCACGCACTCACAGTCCTTTTGTTGTCAAAGGGACTGTGATTCTATGGATTGTGAATGTCTTGTTATGATTTGCTGCGGTGCCAGAGAACGATATTTAGCACACATGCATAGAAAATATGCATTGATCCCTTACTAACCAGCTGGCAGGTAACCATGGCGGGTCCAAGAAACAAAGCCACAAGTCAGGCTCGTTGAAAAAAGGCTACATTGTCATCTTTGTATTTAAGAGCTGTGTAGTGAAGAGAGCATTGTGTGCTTTGTTTCCACAGTGGTTACTGCGAATGTCTTTCGGTACAGTAAGGAGATAGAGGGCACCTTAAAGGAATACTCCACCAACAAATGAGCCATTTCTCAAAATGCTAACATCAATATGGTTGCATGAATCCAATTCATCTGTTCTAGACACCTAAAAATATTAAAAACATTTTTTAGAGAGAATTCCTAATTTATCGTGGTTAATTGGTTCCAGACCCAACCATGATAGTAAGGGAATTTCTGTGAAATATGATTCCTTATTTATAAACTCAATATTTTTATAGTTAGAGCACAGAAAACAATCTTTTATATAACATTATTAGAGCCCTCTGCACATGAAATAACACCCCTATAGTCACCTTTAAACTCATTCATTCATTCATTTTCTACCGCTTATCCTCACGAGGGTTGCGGGGATGCTGGAGCCTATCCCAGCTGCCTTCGGGCGAGAGGCGGGGTACACCCTGGACTGGTGGCCAGCCAATCACAGGGCACATATACACAAACAACCATTCACACTCACATTCATACCTATGGACAATTTGGAGTCGCCAATTAACCTAGCATGTTTTTGGAATGTGGGAGGAAACCGGAGTACCCGGAGAAAACCCACGCATGCACGGGGAGAACATGCAAACTCCACACAGAGATGCCCAAGGGTAGAATCGAACTCGGGTCTCCTTGCTGTGTGGCATGCGCGCTAACCACTCGTCAACCATGCAGCCCGTGGGCATGCTGAGCCTATCCCAGCTGCCTTTCGGCGAGAGGTGGGGTACACCCTGGACTGGTGGCCAGCCAATCACAGGGCACATATAGACAAACAACCATTCACACTCACATTCATACCTATGGACAATTTGGAGTCGCCAATTAACCTAGCATGTTTTTAGAATGTGGGAGGAAACCGGAGTACCCGGAGAAAACCCACGGGGAGAACATGCAAACTCCACACAGAGATGGCAGAGGGTGGAATTGAACCCTGGTCTCCTTGCTGTGAGGTCTGCGCGTTAACCACTCGACCTATTACACTCCTATTATTAAATACAGTAGACATAATAATAGAAAGTAAGACATAATGTCCACACACACATGTTAGCATTGGGAAAATGCGGAAAATGACTAACACCCGGTGACCGGTGTACGTAGAATACTACATGTTAGAATGTGCCTTTCAAAGCATTTTCTGCCATTTCTGTGGTTGAAAATTTGCTTAAATATGCATATTTATGTTTTAACAGTCGGCTGTAGTCAACCCCCATGTGGCTCGGGGGTGACTCTAATTGAATTAGTAACACCTTCGGAAATGTAAGTATGGAAAGATTGTGTTAGTTATTAGGTCATGACTTGCAGTTATCTACCAAAACACAGGGGGCAGTGTTTTCCTCATTGACTAGCTATTTAGCTTCCTGCATTGTAGTCGAACGAGAACAAGCCTTTATTCTGGTCACTTATACAGAAGTACAAGCGAAATTGTGCAATTAGCTGCCCATACGTATACAACATAGATCATAGGACGATGAATTGGATGATTCGGCGATGAAGGCGGGGAATAAGGGGAAAACCACTAGGAGGGGTGAGGGAAAAAAAAGTCCAAACTAACCTCCTAAAATGAAGTAGCAGAGTGTGGGACTGTTAAAAAAAAACTTGGCATACAAGTAAAACACATTGTTTACACACATACACACGAGTCCAGCGGCCAATTACGGTGGTCCCCGAAAGGCGTTGGACCAGGACGGGGAGTCGTAGCGATCACACGCCACATTTCACTCTAGGGAACGATAACATTTCAACGACCTTACTGCAGAAACTGTTAACAAGGTACAGTACATGAGGACCAATCAGGCTGTAGAACTGGCTTACCTGTAGTACAGTCCTAATACCTGCAAGTGGTACAGTATTCCTTTAAGACTAATTGCACTCTAATTTCTGACTGCATACCTTCCACTGGAATCCCTCCATACAACATTTCCGTACAGGTGGTTCGACAGAGCTTCCTCCCTAACATCCATCTCTGGATTCCTTAAATCCGACTTGGATTCCACATCATGATATCCTGGAAATCTTATTAACAAGGATTTCTGTGTTCCCCTCTCTTTCCCCTCCTCCCTTTTCCTTGCCATTTTTTGTTTTGTTTTATGGATGAAAACTTCCCAACCCCCTTTCTTTCCCCACACCATGTCACCCACGGGAAATCTCCATTCCTTCCTCCGTGGCTTCCTACTATCCTCATCTCTGCGGAAAGCGGCCGCATGCCATATCGCGATATGTACGAGATGCTTCGAGACATGTCCCCGCCTCTAGGTTTGGGAAAGAAATGCCCGCCCCGCATCGCCTATAAGGTAGAATCTCACCCGCACTCATCTTTCCCTTGCGTCTGCTTTCAACTGTCAAACACCATCCAGCTGCTGTCAGTGTGTCACAGTCACAATCTTCTGGGCTGCTGACGTCTGTTGAGTTTTTTGGAAGGCCCCCGTGGCACTGTCATGCTCTGTGAGGGTTTGTGATCTAACTATATTCACTTGGACTTCAGTAATGCTGTTAAATGAAAAAGTTACTTGCTAGTAACTTTTTTTTTTGCATTTTTGGACTCTTTGATAGTAATACCCATCAGTCCCAGGTGGCCTGAAGTACGCAAGACCCGGTTAGCCAAAACAATGGAACCCATTTAAGTCGATCCCGTTTTTTTTATCACATACTACAGTATTAATTGGCCCTGTACCCTAGAAACCGCCCATGAATGATACGGGAAAAGGCCGAAATGATACTGTGTCAAAGCCCAGGGCAGTGATACTGATAAAATATAGAGTTTAACCATGTCCAGTATCAGCCCCCGTAGCTGTCCACTCAGAGCGCGCTGCTCTGGTATCGTGCCCGTGAAACAACCAATCAGAGAACAGCACACGAGTGCTTAGTGCCCAGTGCTTCTCCAGTCACCAAAAAACCCAAACTTGATTAATGGAACTTTAATTGTCAGACATTGATAAGATAAGACTGTTGATAAAATTGTTGAAATATTTTTGCAATTATTGTGTTTAGATGTTTAGATATAATACATGTAATAAACTGAACATTTTCTGGAAACAAAATGGTCTTTTGATTAAATAGTACATGATAATAAGCTCATGATTAAATAGTATGTGATAATAGACCTTCGGTCTCGGGCTGATACTGGCACGCGGGGGCATGATACTGGGCCTGATAACAGACAAACCATGTGATAACCTATAAATGTCAACCAACTCATTAAGCATACCTGTCAATGACAATGTCAGTGACATTGCAGCCCCCAAATTTCCCTTTTCTGAACCATATACACATGGTTCATTATGCCAATAATTCCTGATTTCCAGTTAGTTTTTCACATTTTATGTTATAACATGTATGAAGTGGGTATATAAATAAACATTAAAAATTAAAAAATGAAGAACAGTTAACATTTTCTGATGATCTTGATAATTATTATATACTGTGTCTGTAATGAATACTCAATTGTGGAGTGACACCGCCCTCTAGCGGTGTAATACTCAAAACAGCTGCAAATCTGTAGAAATTAGCAGCATGTCCTAGTCCAGGGTAATCCTAGAAACCAGGGGTCACCAACGCTGTGCCCGCGGGCGCGTGGACCACTTAAGGCGCCGTGAGGCATCTTCTAAAAATAGCACTGGTCACAAATTCTCATTATTTTGTGCTTTAAATTTTGAATCAGAATTGCTTACGTTAATGTATTTTTTTTAAATCGTTTTATAACATCAAAAATTAAAACAAATATATTTTATAACACACTCTTACTCTTTTCTGATATAGTGCAGCGGTGATGAGGAGTTAGCTTACTCGTGCAGTTTAGTCCCCCAAAACATGGCAGAAAAGCGAAAAAGGACTTACATTTTCCACAGTGATTGGGAGGAAGAATTTTTCTTTACGTATTTTGAAGAAAAATGTATGTGTCTTATTTGCGGGACGACTGTTGCACTTCAAAACTTGTCACAAAAGCTTCAATTTCGAGCTACCCACCCGGCAGCGCATTAAGGACGGAAAAAGGCCTGTTTGTTAAAGGCAGCTTTGGACAAACAAAGGACTTTTTTCACTAGGCAGGTGAAAAAAATCACAGAAAGGTGTTCCCTCTGACTTTCAAATATGTGAGCACATAAATAATTGTTTCTTGTTAAAAAAAATATGTTTTTGTTACCATTATTGTGGAAAATAATTAACATTGATATGTGAGCAGTCGCTTCACATAGTGTTACTACTACTATTCCTTTTGTTCTGATTACTAAAAAGTGATCCGTGCCCAAAGTAGCCCTCGGCCTCAAAAAGGTTGGTGACCCCTGCTATAAACTGTCCATATTACAAAAAGTCAATTATACCACAGATGTCAATCATAGTTTAACAATAGTTATTATGTCTCCGGTTGTGACTAGGTACAGACTCCTCGTGCATGTGGAGGATATCGAAAGCAAATTACGTTCAAATTTTGTCAACAACTGCTTAGATTAAGATTAAGATATGCCTTTATTCGTCCCTCAGTGGGGAAATTTGTATTGCACAGCAGAGTACAGTGTCAGTTAAGCAGTACAAAATACACAATATAGAAAAATAAACAATATAAACAATCCAAGTATTAACAAAAATCAACAGTTTTTCCCAGAGTTATATACAAATACAGTATGCAGATAATATGAAACGAGATGAGATATATAACCAGTCTATACACTATGAGATCTTGCTAGAGAGTTAATATGAGGCATTATGGAAATACTTCACATAGAACTTAGTATATTGCATTTAGAGCCCTTAATATTGCACATGGAGGTTGATCAGATATTAGGCCTACATTGATGTCAGTCAGGCCGTCTGAGAGGCATCAACTTAAACCGGTTCCACTTTAGTACAGTAAACCTCGGATATATCGGATTCAATTGTTCCCACTGGTTTTGTCCGATATAAGCGAAATCCGTTATATGCCTATACCGGAAAATGTCCGTTTTACACATATATCGGATTTATATCCGGTATATGCGTAAATCGGATTTTATCCGTTATAAAAAGGCACTTCCTTGACTATGTTTCCAATGTACCTGGATTCTCATAATTATGAGAACAACATTAACATGAAGAATATCGATATAAAATAATGTCGCCAATGTTGGATATTGTTGTTTTGTTCCTAAGAGCAAAGCTTACGGTGTACGCATGTTCCCCTTTCCAGATGACTCCATCTTTTACAAATTTTGTGTCTTCTCTGCTCTCCCTCTGTGGGGACTTTTAACATCTTCCTGTCTTTTTCGCTTCATCGCTGTCATTGTTCTTTTTTCCTTTTGCAATTGTTTCCAATGCTACTGGGTTGTGCATTTGGACATGCATGTGTCCCTTGCCTGCTTCACCGTGAATGTGTAGTGTACTGATGGATGCATGCATGACTGAATGAGATGCACCATTGGTCAAATGGAGTCATGCATTGATGCTGATCACTGAACGGTTGATACATGGTGTCAGTACATTATTACACATTATAATGTTTTTGCACGACTCTGGGTTATTTATATGTTAGCTTAAAAGGGCTAGGACCTGGAAATATTTGCCAAGTCTTGCAGAACATTGGGTCTTCAGTAAAGAAAGGCTCTTCAGTTTAGATTCTGGATCTGGGAGTCCATGTTTTAAGACTGTCACACCAGCACCATAGAAAATGGATTGTCAAATACTCTGTGATTCCAGTCTCTACAGTCAGTCAAATGGTGATTGTTTCTATTTTTTTCCTTTTTCTATTCTTAGCGTTTGGTAAGGATGAACATGCCTATTGCAGACGACAACACGGTACATTTCACCTCCACGCTCATGGCCCTGATCCGCACAGCCCTGGAGATCAAGCTGGCGTCCGGTGAGACAATCCAGTCTTTATTTGCAGCAGGAATAATTGTGCTGATCTTTATGTGAAGAATTGATAATAATGATGTGGAATGCATGTGTGCTCCTCCGCAGGGGTTTTGGCACAACATCTGTGTGATATTGACCTGAAGAGAGAGCTCAACCGAGTCTGGCCCAACCTGTCACAGAAGTCTATTGACCTCCTGGTGACCCCACATAAATGTAATACCAAGTTCTGTATAGGGTGCAATCTAAAATTAAATCAGGCTAAATGTCTATTTTGGGTGTGTTAGGATTACCCAAATTATTTATTAAATTAAGCAAATATGAGAGAGAATAATGGTTAGCGCGCAGACCTCACAGCTAGGAGACCAGGGTTCAATTCCCCCCTCGGCCATCTCTGTGTGGAGTTTGCATGTTCTCCCCGTGCATGTGTGGGTTTTCTCCGGGTACTCCGGTTTCCTCCCACATTCCAAAAACATGCTAGGCTAATTGGCCACTCCAAATTGTCCATAGGTATGAATGTGAGTGTGAATGGTTGTTTGTCTATATGTGCCCTGGTGGGGCGGTTGGTCCTGTGGCCCAGGGCTTGCTCCGGGCGGCTGGCTTGCCCGGCTCGGTTGGGCGGTAGTGCGTGGTGGGCGTGTGTGGGGCCCCGATCCTCCCTGCTGCACTGCACCACCTCACATACATGTAGGACTTTGGGGGGTGGCCTGCAACTGGTTTTGCCGGGGGCGAAGGGTTTCCTTGCGGATGCCCTTTTGTCCTCGGCATTCCTCTGGCTTGGTCACCCTTCAATTTTAACCGCACCTTAGACAGTCAGTTCTGGGGGGGATCTGGGCAGGCATGGGACCCACCATTGCTCAGCTTCCCTCCACACACACACACACACACACACACACATACACATACACCACACACATAGGTCAGCCCTATGGGGCAGGCCTATTTTTAATTGCACAATCTACACAATACCATCTTCACACACACAGGTGTAGCGGGCTGGACCGGAGTGCCTACTGCCTGCCCCCGCGGTTGGCCCGCTGGCTGCTGGGGCTTGGCGGCTTGCTCGGGGTGCCCTGGGCTGCAGGATATTTTGGTCTGGTCTGCCTGGCCTTCCTGGGGGTCCCGCTGGAACCAGCTGACGCCGGGGCTTGCCCTGGTGTCATGGTTGGCGCTACCTCCCTGGGTCTGTCCTGGGTCGCGGGCGCCAACGTGCCCTTGGGGGGGCGTTCACCGACCTCCAGGCGGTGGGGTCCGCGCTGCTGGGGGCCGGAAGTCTACGGTGGTGGCTTGGGGTTGTTGCGCCGTGGTGGCTGCTGCGGGGACCGGGCTGTGTGTTGGGAGGGGGCCTGATCCTGCTCATGGGGACGGGGGCCTGGGTGGCGTGTGGGGATGGGGAGCATGCTCCTCGGGGTGGGGCCTGCTGGGGGGGCGGTGCTCTTCCGGGCGTTTGGGTGTCTGCTGCCACTGGTCCTATGCTCTGCCGCATCGCTGTCCCTGTCTTTGCCCTTCCCCAGTCTTGCCTTAGGGCTCGTCGGGGATGGTTCTCCGGTACGTGGGTGGAGCGCTGCTGGTTCTGGGGGCGGGGGGGGGCTGGCCCTCCCGGTGGATGGTGGGGTCCGTCGGTGGCCTTGCGCTGGTCTTAACTCCCCGGCTCTGGTGCTCGGCCTCCCCGTGACTTGGAGCTATGGCTCTCCCTCATGGGGGTGAGCTGCCCGGCGGGTGTCGGCCGGCGCAGTGGAGCGCCTCACCACTCGCCTGCTCGCCCCCTCCGCTGCTCATGTGTGGGCCTCCTCCCCTCACCCGCTCCTTTGTCTGCCACACTGCCGTAGCCCTGATGCCGTGGTCGAGGGGAGTCTGGGGGTGCTATGCCTTGGCGGTCCGCACCTCCCTGGGCTCGGGGCCTGGTTGTGGGTCTGGGACCCCTGGGTCCCCCGCCCTGTGATGCCCCGGACGCCCCACCCGGGGACGTCCACAGCATGTGCTTGCATGTGTGTGTATTGAGTGGATGGGGTGTGCATGTGTTTGAGTTTATTTTATGTATTTATTGTTTTAAATATTTAGATAAATAATGATTAGTTTTATTATAATTATATAATTATATATACGTATATATATATATATGTATATGTGTGTGTGGGTGTGTATGTGGGTATATGGCCATATGGATATACGGGGGTGGGGCTCTGCGGGGGTCTGGCGTAGGGCGTTCCATCTCTACCGCCCGGTCCTCCATGGGGCAGTGTGCCCGGGCCTCTTCTGTCCTGGCCGGGGCGGTCCTATGTCGGTGGTCAGGCCTGGGGTTACCTGGGGCGGACCTGGTTCTGCTTCCTGGGGGTGTGTGGGGGGCGGGAGGCGGTGCCTCCGGCCGTGGGCGGGCTCCCTTCCGGCCGGCGGGGGCGCCCCTGTGCCCACGGGTGTGTGGCCTTCGATGCCCTTCTGCCCTTGTGGGGTATGGTCTCCCACTGGTCTCGGGGGTGCGGCTCTCCTCCGGCCTGCTGGCGCCCTGTTGCCGGTTGGGATTGCTCTTCCATGGCCTCTTGCTGGTCTCTTCGGGGAGTTGCTTCGGGGGTGGGTCTTGGGGAGTCGGCCCTGGCCTTGCCCACCCCCACGGGGCCGGAGGATCTCTGGCGGTGGGGGCTTGACCTGGCTGCGCGGGGCGGGGTTGCTGGGTGGTAGAAGGCAGTCTCTCTCCTTTTGTCATTCTCAGTGACAATTACACATTCACATACTCGCATTCACATACACAACACACCTCCATATGGGCACTCACAGCACATGGGTGCTTCTCTATACAATCTACTATCTTATCCCTGATGTTTATATAGTATTTGTATGCTATTATTACAGTAATAATGATGTCAAGCAGTGAGATTTTAATTACTGTAACTGTATGGTTGCAATTGTGTTTACTATCATGGGTCATGTCTTCATCGTTACTATTACTACTGGTAAGTTGGACTGTTTCATTTCACTGATATCATCTCCAGTGTGACCCTTAGCCATCATTGACATTTAACTGTTCTGTTGGTCACTGTTGTTGTTTTGGGAATTCTTGTTGCTGCTGTTTTTGTCTCTCCCTCTACTGTCCCCCCCCCCCCACCTTTCTCTTCTCTCTTCTTCTTTTCTGTTCTTCTTCTTGCTCCAGTCCAGTCGCTCCAAATGGCATAACAAAAACATAAAATAACGGCAAATAAAATTTCATGGTACAGGGAAGTTGTAGCCAACACCTTTCCTGACACAGAGCAAATCTGTCTAGCATGTAAGGGCATTTAGATCAACAATACTATCTGCCCCAATGGCTGGACGGGACACAAAAAAAAAAAAAGTCTATATGTGCCCTGTGATTGGCTGGCCACCAGTCCAGGGTGTACCCCGCCTCTCGCCCGAAGACAGCTGGGATAGGCTCCAGCACCCCTCGCGACCCTCATGAGGAAAAAGCGGTAGAAAATGAATGAATGAATATTTATATGAGCTGCACGGTGGAGAGTGGTTAGCATGCAGGCCTCACAGCAAGGAAATCCGAGTTCAATTCCAACCAATTCTCTGTGTGGAGTTTGCATGTTTCCTCTCACATTCCAAAAACATACTAGGACTCCAAATTGTCCATTCATACCTATGGATGCTAGGTTAATTGGCCACTCCAAATTGTCCATTCATACCTATGGACAATTTGGAGTGGCCAATTAACCTAGCATGTTTTTGGAATGTGGGAGGAAACCGGAGTACCCGGAGAAAACCCACGCATGCACAGGGAGAACATGCAAACTCCACACAGAGATGGCCGAGGGTGGAATTGAACCCTGGTCTCCTAGCTTTGAAGTCTGCGCGCTAACCACTCGACCACCGTGCCACCACCTTAAAATATTCTCTCTCATAATTGCAGCACAAGTTCAGTCTGATTTATTTCAGCTAGTGACAAATACAAATCATTTTAGAGTCTAATTAAACTTCTGGTTTCCACTGTAAATATGGAAACAGGTTTTAAGATTCTACCTTTTTATGGTTATTCTTACATCACTCTGGCATCATCTAGTGCACCAGTAAAGGAAATGCATCTCTCTGCTTGATTCCAGACAATGAACTGACGGTGGGGAAAGTGTATGCAGCTCATATGATCTTTGATTATTACAAACAGAATCGTGCCAAGAGACTCCAGCAGCAGAATCCTTCAGGTGGACCTCAGGTACGTTAATGACTTCAGTGAACTTTGCAGGAGTTGGAGTTGTTGTGTTTAGTTTCAATTTATTTTAAGACGCAAATATAGGTGTCATATAAATGTTATATTAAATTGACTTTCATGTTGATAACTGCTGTGGCTTGTCTTTGCAGAGTAAACTCGGGGCGTTGTTCCCTTCTATACTTCCACTTGGTCACAAACAGGAAGTAGAACCCCCCATGCCCAGTCCCAAACAGCTGCGGCCTTTGCAACCTGAATCAGAGCCAAAGACGTCACCTCTGCCACCTCTTACATCCACGACCATCTCTGTTAGCAAGGACACAATGTGAGTGCTTTACAGCACAATATTTAGAGTTTTTTTTCCCACGTAATTTATATCACGGTCAAATCTCTAGGGACGCAACAGGAGTTGAGATACATTATTCAGGTTTAAACCTCTGATCGCAGATTTAGGACCTAAACGGGTATTTGTGTTGGTAGGGAAATATAGGAAAAGAATAAGATGACTTGACAGAATGTTTTTGTGGAAAAATAATTTGATTAGGCAGCACGGCGTAAAGTGGTTAGTGCACATGCCTCACAGCAAGGAGACCCAAGTTCGATTTCACCCTCTGCCATCTCTGTGTGGAGTTTGCATGCGTGGGTTTTCTCCGGGTACTCCGGTTTCCTCCCACATTCCAAAAAAACATGCTAGGTTAATTGCCGACTCCAAATTGTCCATAGGTATGAATGTGAGTGTGAATGGTTGTTTGTCTATATGTGCCCTGTGATTGGCTGGCCACTAGTCCAGGGTGTACCCCGCCTCTCGACAGAAGACAGCTGGGATAGGCTCCAGCACCCCCACGACCCTAGTGAATGTTTAATAAGTGGGTGAGGAAAATTTAGGGCTAGGTGATCGGGTTCCTATATTCGAAAAAAAAACACAATTGAATCTGTAAATTCAATAAAAAAAAATAAAAATTAAATATTCAAAAAATTTAAAAAGTTCTCACATGCCCACCACCCTCGTGAGGATTTTCTTCCAGAAACGCCACAGACCATCACACTACCACCACCAACATGCTAGGTGCCAGGGTGTACACCGCCTCTTGACAGAAGACAGCTGGGATAGGCTCCAGCACCCCCCACGACCCTAGTGAATATTTAATAAGTGGGTGAGGAAAATTTAGGGCTAGGTGATCGGGTTCCTATATTCGAAAAAAACACAATTGAATCTGTAAATTACATTTTAAAAAAATTTAAAATTAAAAAATAAAAATTAAATATTCAAAAAATGTAAAAAAATTCTCACATGCCCACCACCCTCGTGAGGATTTTCTTCCAGAAAAGCCACAGACCATTACACTACCACCACCAACATGCTAGGTGCCAGGGTGTACACCGCCTCTCGCCAGAAGACAGCTGGGATAGGCTCCTCGTGAGGATCAAAATGAATGAACTAATTTGATTCAAAGGGTCATGCGCAAGGGGCAAGGGTCATTGATGTGTTCAGGTCAGAATAAAGTCACATAAGAGCGTCACTTTGTGTGACGGTGTGGGTGACACCACACTTACACATCATGCCCTCAACCCTGACAAAGAGCATCGAGCCATTTGCCTTCACTTTCCAAATTAGCTGAGCTGAGCTGTTTTTCTGCACAGACTTGACCAGAGAAGTTCCATAAAACATTCCCAGTCTGGTGACGTTTCTCAGGCAGCACTGAGAGCGAAAGGTCGCAGGAAACTCCAGCGAGGACAGTCAGAAGATGTGCCGTGTTCCATAAGGCCTCAGGTTCATACACACACTCTCACCCCCACAAGATAAAACAATTAACTATTGTCTTTCCATAAGATGCATCAGGAATTGGCGTTGTGTATGCTGTGTTTCTAGGAAGCTGTTGAGATGAAGCCAGTTGAGGAGAACATCTCAGACACAGAGGGACATCGTGGATTGGAAGGTCAAGGCAGAGCAACGTCTCTGCCTCGACTTAATGCTGAGTTCTACGTAAGCGCTTCAATATTCACAATGTCTTGTCTTTTATTTGCTTTCAACTTTTTATATTGATAATGCCAGATGCAAAAAGTAGACAGCGTGGATCTTAGTTACTTTTAATTCGATGAAGGAATTGCATTGACTGTTCGATTTATGTAAGCTGGTGAAAAAACCCAAAATAATTGACACACCTATGTCTAATGGCTAATTATAACACCCCACCAACCCTCCTGTTAGCTTGACGTCCATTTCAGATCAACATCAGATTATCAGATTACTGTAGATTCAGCTCCAGAGACCCCTCCTTTCTCTCTTCTCTACACTCCTGACGCAATCCAGACCTAAATATCCAGACCTGAACCCTAAACACTACTCATTAGTTCCTCAGTAACCGCTGTACCTTATTGAGACCCATCAAAAGTATGACATGTGTACATACTCAACACAAATGAATGTAAGACGATTCATTACTGCCGAAGCTAGAGCTTCCAGAGCCATACACAACTATGGTGCGTTCAAGGACCACCAAGTAAAGTGAAATCTCAGCGCTTAATGACAATACATTATCTGTGAAGCATAAAAGACATGACCAGTGTTGGGCACATTACTTTAAAAATGAGTTACTGCTCAAAAAAAGTACTGAGTTACTCCGCTACAAAAGTAACTAGTTACCAGTAAAAGTAACTATTGCATTACTCATGCCTGCTAACTACCTCCCCCCCCCCCCCCCCCCCCCATCGCACGTTGAGTTGATTTAGGTTCCTTACACAAGACATGGACAAAGATTTTTTTCGGGGACATTCGACGTGTACATTTTTACCTTTGACCTCGACGAGGGTAAAGTAGTGTATGTACTTCCCTTTGGCAAACGTTTGTCTTCTCACTAGAGTCCTCCTCACCTCACTCCACATCTCTCGCCATGTTGTATCTACTACCGGCACTTCAGATGTGCTCTAAACACCCGCCCACCCAAGTTCTCTGATTGGCTGAAAACGCAATCTTACTAAACCTTAGCCAATCCTCATTGGTTTTGTGCTCGAAACACCCGCCCATTTAAGTTCTCTGATTGGCTGAAAACGCAATCTCGCTAAACCTTAGCCAATCCTCATTGGTTATGTGCTCTAAACACCCGCCCACCCAGGTTCTCTGATTGGCTGAAAACGCAATCTTACTAAACCTTAGCCAATCCTCACTGGTTATGTGCTCTAAACACCCGCCCACCCACAAGTTCTCTGATTGGCTGAAGACGCAATCTTATTAAACCTGAGCCAATCCTCATTGCTTATTGGTTATCTCGCCTCCTCTCTTGTCACTCTGCAACACTCTCACTGCGCTGCAGTGATTAGTTAGATTACCCGTTACTGAAAAAAGTAACAGCGTTAGTAACGCCGTTTATTTAAACGCCGTTGTTCCCATCTATGGACATGACCTGTTTTCAGAGAAGAAAAACATAAATATTTTTATGATCAAAAATCTATAAATGCTAAACTGCAGAGGTGCGGGGATCCACTGTAACAATAATTCTCCACTCTAATCTATAATGTAAGATTTGCAAACAACAGATAATACATTTTCTTATTTCTCATTTTCAGTCCACACATCCATTTTTTTTTAAAATTGTGGTTAATTTTTTGTTCCATTGAATACACCTGAATATGTTTTGTGTGTGTCTCACTCCCTGCTCTCCCTGCATCCCCTCACATGTGCTGTTCTTGTGTTTATGCTGCTTTTTGTGTCTCTTTTGAAGGGAAGGTTGGCATTATACATTATAAGAAAAAAAATGTGATAATTGAATACTCCTTTGCATCGTTTTTTCTATCGTTTAGCACCAGAAGGGTGGAATTTCGCCCAAATTTTACAAATATGTTGCTATTATCATGGTAATGCATGAACATGTAACCAGGTCTAACATTTGTGTATTTTAATCATGTGAAACGCTGTGGCAGGTATTTGTACAATATAGCTTTATGAAATGGAATACGGTGGAACCCGCTGAAGTGGACATCCCTCGGATTGGCTGACTGGTGTCGACATAAGCGGTTTTCGACATAAACAACCCATGTGCTTTGTTACAAGTTGATTAGTGTTAATAATAGTACAACACATGTCAACATAACATCAGCTTTTTAGTCATAATTCGACTTTATGATTCGACTTAAACGGGTTCCATTGTATGTGAAAGGAAAAAAACGATGGCCGACTGCCAACCTTGAACTTCGCCGGTGTCTGCTCTCCTTTTCTGTCGTCGCTTTCTCCTTATTTGGATGGCCATTGCTAATATTTTGCCCACCTCCCTCTTGTGTGTGCTGTCTGATAGCGGAGCCACTCTCGCCACGCCCCTGGGACCCACCTGGCAGTATGTACCACCTGTTGTGCCACCTCTTTGTTCTTCTCCTTCCTCGTCCTCCTCTCCAACGTCTGTCTTTGTGTCTTTGTGAGCTTTTGTCATCTCAGTGCAGGGTTTTGCGACCTCGCTGTGCTGTATTGGGCAGTATTGCATACATATTGCATACATGCAGAAATGTGCATTATCCACCAAGCTTTTCAGCCGCTATCTGTTATAGTAGTACTCTTTAAAACTGTGTGTAGTGTACTAGTAGAATGTAATGTACCGTGTACCTTGAGTGAAAACAAAGGACAGTCTTTCTACTTTCCTGCTTGGAAATAACAGTTGACCTTGTTCTTCTGTTGTGCAAAAACATACCAAATCAGTTATTGTATTCGATCCATTGATTTTTATGGAAGAAGTAAGATTTTAAGACGTGATACAATAACTGAGATGTTTGTTTTTGTTTTTTTCTGTGTTGTACTATTGTGGTGCTTTAGTGTATCTACTGGTTGTACTGTGGTCTAGAAACACATTCAACTGAAAAAACAATTCAAGGTTTATGTGACCGGTTTTCAAGCCACACTGATATCCTATAATAGTATTTTCACATTACTTACAGACACCCAGGCAGAAGCGTATTAGAAAGTATTCTGGAAGAAAAAGCATCCGTATGCTATGTTATCATTCAATTGGAGTCCTGAACTGCGTCACAAACTCAACTCAATGAGAATAGGTTTTGTCAACAAAACAACCACCACCCCTCATGAACTTAAAGGTAGCGCATGTTAAATGTTATACTGTAGTATATATTTTCACCTGTAAGTCGCAGGACCAGACAAAGTCGGAAAAAAGTGTGATTTATAGTCTGGTACTGCCATATTTCATTCAAATATTTCAACATTCACAATATCCATGATAAATGGACTAGCAAACTAATTCTAACTATTTCCAAAGTTCCAAAAATTCACACTTTTGCTTCACGTTCACATTTTTCATAACACAAATTCCCCTTGAATTGGAGAATTTTTACCACTTCCACATGACTCAACTCATCTAAACCATTCCAACATTCAGCCCATTCAGGCTAATGGTTTTTCATTCATTCATTCATTCATTCATTCATTCATTTTCTACCGCTTATCCTCACAAGAGTCATAGGGGTGCTGGAGCTTATCCCAGCTGCCTTCGGGCGAGAGGCAGGGTACACCCTGGACTGGTCGCCAGCCAATCACAGGGCTAACAATTTTTCAAAATCCACATTTTTTACAGCACAACTCCCCACTGAAGTCAATAATATTTTACCATTCCTCAACCAATCCAAACCATACATACTCTGACTCACATTCAGCGCCTTCAAGAATCCCTACTTTTTCCTTCATTTCACATTTTCCAGAGCGCATATTCTCTTTGAACTTGAAAAATCTTAGTATTTTCATATTTCTCATCCCATTCAAATTATTCTCTCATCAAAACATTCAACTCATACAGGACATAAAAATCCCAGATTTTACACAATAAAACAACACGAACTTTACAATTCTTCATATTTCCTCATTTCTCAATGGATTGAAAACCATTCCAACGCCAAAAGATGCAGCTCATTTCACATTCTGGCTAAATCTATCCTTCTTCTTCTTCTTTCTCTTTGGGCTTTTCCCTTCAGGGGTCCCCACAGCAAATCAATCTCCTCCATCCAACCCTGTCTTCTGCATCTGTCTCTCTCACACCAACTACCCTCATGTCCTCCTTCACTACATCCATAAACTTCCTCTTTGGTCTTCCTCTACGCCTCCTACCTGGCAACATCCTTCTACCAATATATTCACTATCTCGAACCATCTCAGCCTGGCCTCTCTGACTTTATCTCCAAGGCCTCTAACATGTAATGTCCCTCTGATGTACTTGTTCCTGATCCTATCCATCCTGGTCACTCCCAATGAGAACCTCATCATCCTCATCTCTGCTAACTCTAGTTCTGCTTCTTGTCTTTTCCTCAGTGACACTGTTTCTAAAAATTATCCTCTAACAATTATCCAACATGGGTTGCACGGCGGACAAGCGGTTAGCGCGCAGGCTAGGAGACCCAAGTTCAATTCCACCCTTGGCCATCTCTGTGTGTAGTTCTCCCCGTGCATGCGTGGGTTTTCTCCGGGTATTCCGGCTTCCTCCCACACTCCAAATACATGCTAGGTTAATTGGCGACTCCAAATTGTCCAACTTCCAAAATTCCCCGCTAATTCCATAATTGCACTAATTCCACCGTTAAAACATCGAACTCATTCAACATTCTGGGCAAACAAATTAACAATTCAACACATTCCCAAAATTCCCATTTTTTCCTAATATTTTCCATTACACAAATTGAAACACTCTTTGTACATTTCTCATCTTATTCAAATCATTCAATCATATGGGACGTCCCGGCTATCACTTATTCCTTATTTAAAGAATTTCTCAATATCTCAACCATTCCAGCGTCCAAACATTCATCTTGTTCAGGAAAAAACATAATTTGCCATCTTTCAAATATTTCCACTTTCATTTACTTTCACATTTTCCAAAACACAAAGTGGAGAACTCTTCCTACAGCCACATTTAACAATAAATTATCAATAAAACCATTCCAATGTCAAAACATGCAGATAGTAGTCCTAGTAGTCCGTAGGTGTCTATTTGAAAGTGCAGAAGAACGGCAGTCTTTATACAGGAAGTTGTCTCCCATCATTGTGCGTGCTGTGACTATTTTGATGATCCAGTCCGAGTGATTTGGGTCAGACCACCGTCCGACATGCCACCGCTCTACGCTCTCTTCACTTCTGTCATCTGCTTCTTTTGAATTCCCAGCCAATTGTGGACCTCAGTCCTATAAGACGATCCGCTTCCTCGTTGACCCCACAGCACAAGCAGGAGGTCCTTCTAAAGGACTACAACCTGACACGGCCAGACCACCCTCCATCATCGATACGACCAGGCCCGGTCCAGGGCCAGGACCGAGCACATCATCATCATCACCACCACCGCTGCCACAGACGCAGGGATAAGGAAAAAGACAAAAAGCAGAAGTCTCTTGATAGATCAACTTCTGTACAGCAACCGAGTACTGTTGGTAAGACAAACCGATGTTTTTCCTGTGATGTCATCAGACTCTTCATTTTCTTGCTGTATGTAACACATTTATAATGATTTCTTCATCATAAGCGTATGGCATCAATCCTATACCATGAATCCGTCAACAAAGACCGCATTACCTCTGCTTGAGCATCAGAGATAGTTATCGCATCAATGAGATCAGAAATGGCCGGACCCTTGAAAAGGATGTGCCCCTTGTTGTGTGGTCCACCCCCCCCCCGCATGTTGAGTCACTTTATAGCTGTCACTATATATCATACTGTAGCTCTCAGCACTCCGTCCCTGAGGGACACCAACATGGATGTTAACATCATCAACAATTATCACATGGTCCAAGTCAATAAACTTTAAGCTCGTGTACATAAATCAGGAAAAGACACCAGAGAATCTTTGGGTTTGGGCTTCAAATCCAAGACAACAAAACAGAATGATTGCTACTGACTTGTATCATGTAAGTTGTGACAAGGAGTTGACACGTTCACACAGCCTAATAATATTGGTGGCTTCTTCCATCTTTTAAAAAAGTAGGGGTGGGTGACAATGCAAATTTTTGTATCGATCCAATACTAGGTACTAACTCCAAGAAATACAAGTGATATGAAATATTATGGTTTGTAGGTGGCAGCAATGACACAAACATGTATGAGAAGTTGCCTTACATTACATTACTTTAACACTGCATGTAGTCATAAAGTCAGCTACGGCATGTCTGACATGTTAGAGTGAAATAAAGTTTCACCTCCCATTGCGTGTGGAAGTGGTAAGTTTTTGGATTGTTAAGTGTAGAAGAAGGCTGCATGGCGATCGAGTGGTTAGCGCGCAGGCCACACAGCTTGGAAACCCGAGTTCAATTCCACCCTCTGCCATTTCTTTATGGAGTTTGCATGTTCTCCCCGTAAATGCGTGGGTTTTCGCCGGGTACTCCGGTTTCCTCCCACATTCCAAAAACATGCTGGGTTAATTGACAACTCCAAATTGTCCATAGGTATGAATGTGAGTGTGAATGGTTGTTTGTCTATATATGCCCTGTGATTGGCTGGCGACCAGTCCATGGTGTACCCTCTCGCCCGAAGACAGCTGGGATAGGCTCCAGCACCCCTACAACCCTTGTAGACCAGTAGAAAATGAATGAATGAATGAATGAAAGTATAGAAGAAATACATTTGTACATAGAAGATGTAGATACAAGATACATTTGTTTGGACAAATACAATGATGACAACAAAATTATTTTTAAAGGTTGAATTATTTGTAAGTACAATGCCGTAGCTGTTGATATAAAAGTGATTTTAAGTGAGTTTGGTTATTATCAAGAAAAAACATGGAACTATTTTTATTGTCATCTTTATATTTCGCCAAACGAATGTACCTTTAGTTATACCAGGCATTAAAATAACCAAGAAACCTAAGAACCGAGGGTGGTCTAATCCTTTTTTCATGACCGTAGACGGTCAAGTTGACAGAACGTCCTTTTGGTGAGGCATGACATTTTGAATAGTCGTATTGTTCCTGTGTGCAGAGCCCAGGAGATAACACAGCTGGTTTTGTCTTGCTAAATAGACATGCAGTGTGTTTATCAGGTTGGGAGGACTGCAGATGAGACAGAGGCTCTTTTATGCACGATATGACGGAGAGGGGAAGATATTGACTGTGAAGGGAAAGAGAAGAAAGTGACATTCAATCATCACAGGTAGTGGAGTTATGTGGGGTTGCCCCTGTTTGGTGATGCTGGGACGACTGGTGGACGGGTGCATTTGCAACGTCAGTCAACATATACTAACACCTTAAAACTCTCTCATGCTGATTTGACAGGGTTTCTGTCATCTTCCACTCATACACAGTACCTCAAGAAATCACAAAACATTGTAAATCTAAATGAGAAGATGGTCAACAATTGCTAGTTTTTCACTCATAGATAGCGCTGTAATTGTAATGGTAATGGTTTTATTTTATTTGAACATGCATCAGATTACAATTGAGTGCATCCCATAATCAGTTCACAGTTCCACATGTCCAAAAGGAGTAGGAAGAAGCAAAGCTTATTAAATCCTACCCCTCCATCTGGTACTTTTACAATCAGTGACTGTTACATTTGTTCACTTCCTGCCTTTCTGATATTATTTTTTTTCTTTTTCACTATTATGTGTGTTTGATTTATTTATTTTTTGTCATTTATTTTTTATATTTTAATTTTTTATTTTTTTATTTTTTTTTATTTTAATTTGTTTTTTTAATTATATTTTTTAATATTGTTTTCACCTCTAAATCACCTCTGCAGGTTTTGTTGTATCTGTTTTCGTAGTGTATTTTGTTTGTTGGGTTTCCCCTGAAACAATTGGTTTGTTCTAATGAGAAGTTCACAACCAAAGTGTGACTATGCCCTAACTTTTACCCCAAGGCTCCTTCACTGACCCTTCAGCTGAAGGTTTGTCCAGGGAGCGAGCGAGGGAGCGTGATCGCAGCCGCCATCACGAGAGGAGGCATCACTCCTCTGCAGGGGAGCAACGCTACTACTCGGAACGTTACAGCTGCAGGGAGGCGTGTCATGCCAAGTCAGCCAGTCCAAGCCGATCCACATCTCCAGGAGAGGGACAAGACACCGGTGTCCTTAAACAAGTGAGTGACCTTAACACGATTGTGCATTTCTTTAAAATGATAACGACCTGACTGCAATAAGTCAGATTAAATGTTAATAAATGTAATATTTTTGTGTGGAGTTTGCATGTTCTCCCCGTGCATGCGTGGGTTTTCTCCGGGTATTACGGTTTCCTCCCACATTCCAAAAACATGCTAGGTTAATTAGCGACTCCAAACTGTTCATAGGTATGAATGTGAGTGTGAATGGTTGTTTGTCTATATGTGCCCTGTGATTGGCTGGCAACCAGTCCAGGGTGTACCCCGCCTCTCGCCCGAAGATAGCTGGGATAGGCTCCAGCATACCCCCCACGACTCTTGTGAGGGTAAGCGGTTGAAAATGAATGAATAAATATTTTTGTAGTCAGGGCAAAGAAAACCTGTTTATGACTTTCTATATCAGGGGTCTCAAACATGCGGCCCGCGGGCTATATGTGGCCCGCAGGACACTAGTTTGAGGCCCCCGCCTTGATATGAAAGTTTAATGTTAGTGCGGCCCGCGCAAGTTTGATATGGATGCTGTATGGTATCATGTACCCAGAAAAAATTATTACGTTTGATTCATGTTCATGTTAAGGTTAAATAACTGTTAATAGTTATCCTTCTTATCCGTGTGGAAGTGGTAAGTTTTTGGCTATTTAATTTAAAGGAAATAACTTGAAGGCTACCGTTTAGGTCGCTAGCTTTCTAGTTTGCGAGTTAGCATGTGTCTCAAGACCCTGCAGTTGCGCAATATGTTGTAAATAAAAAGAGTATAAATGTGACTATAGTCGTGTTTTGTCATGTCTACAGGGCTCTAATAATGCTTTGTTCATTTTAATCTGAAAAAAATAATTTGTCTACCCACCAACTATATGTGGTTTCTTAAGTTTTTATTATTTGCCGTTTTATTATTATTTTTATATTTATTTATTACTGATTGATTTTCTTTATTCTTGATTTGTTTATTTATTTTTCATCTTATTTTGTGTAGAAAAATAAAAAGTAAGATATTTGAGAACTGTGGAATGTTTTATCAGAGCTTTTCTTGTAGAAAATTGGAACCAAAGCAAAGTTTTTTTAATAAATGCGTTGTTTTTTTTGTTTTTTTTGGAAAACCTGATGCGGCCCAGTCTCACCCAGACCCGAGCTCCAGTGGCCCCCAAGTAAATTGAGTTTGAGACCCCTGTTCTAAATGGTTTTTACCATAATTAGAGCCCTGTAGACTTGAAATAACACCCCTATGGTCACCATTACACTCCTTTTATCCTTTATGTACAACACATTGCTACTGCGTTGGCTACAGGATCACTGCCAGGACACACGATAGGGCCACGGCTTTAAGCATGGCATGTTAGCAAGCTAACGAGCTATACTCTGATTTATCTATTCTATACTGAGTTGAATATGATTTTGAATATGTTCATGATATGATTTGATGTTGCAAATCTGATACTTTGTCACTGGTTTTACCTTTAATTTATCGACATTGTCGTATTTTCTTTCTACAGCATGGTAGCACTGGGGGTAAGCCGGCCCCCTCTGGTTCAAGCACACCCGGCCGTGGTCGCAGGCAGCTCCCCCAAACACCCCTCACCCCTCGCCCTGCAGTGGCCTACAAGACTGCTTCGTCCTCCCCTCTGCCGTCAGCCGCCAGCACCAGTATAGCCGGGCATCAGACTCGTGTCAGCCGTGGCCTTTCAGAACACGAGCGCTTGCAGGGGGACAATGACCTGTCCCCGGTACCGGTCACCTGCATTGGTTCTGACCCCAATATAAGCCTACAGGGAACTTCTCAACAAGCGGTCCTCGAAGAAACCGATGACTTCCAGGACGCCGTTAGCAGTCAACTGTTGTCACACACCGCCAGAGCGGGCACCTCCGCTACAACCTCTGCTTCCCACGAAAGTGCTGCTGTGCCCGTCACAGCGGCGGCCGCACAAGGCCGCGCTGATGTCATACCGAATGGCTACCACTTCACCTTTGGAGTCAACTCGGCGTCCAACGGCAGAGGAACAGGGAGCCTCAGGGAGAGAGAGGAGGAGGACTGGTGCTAACATGCTCGGGTAGAAGAAGAGAGGTTTTTCCTGTCCACTGATGAAGGAGCCGGCCGTCCACGTTGCTCAGCTCAGTATGCTTGAGCTGGTCAGAGGCCAGCAGCCTGAGACAGTGAGAAAGTGGAAAGAAGCCAAGTTGAAAGTGCTGAAAAAGGGAGATTCATTCCAGCTTTCTATTGTTACTCTCCGTCATACATCATTTCTTGTCGAAGGAAAACGAAAGCTGACTTGTTCAACCCCTTAACTTGCACTGAAGTGATAGCACATTTGAAGACCCTTCAGTATTTTCGTCTTGGTCTTAGTGTTGGATGAGACGAGAAGCCAAAACCTTGGTGTGACAGTATGGATAATGTTAAAAAATCATCTGAACCGCCTCATTGTTGATCTCAATGGATGCCCACATGTTTTGTTTTTTTTTATCTTTGCTTCATCCTATACATTGGGACAAATAAGTATTTGATCCCCTGCTGACGAATAAGTTCCTTACAAAGATATGCAGTGGAACCATCTTACGTCGACCAACTCGTCAAGTCTTATTACTAAAAAGCTGCCAGCTTATGTCGAGTTGACATATACAGTCAACCGCTTTTGTCGACATCGGGTCATTTCTATGAAAAATGGGTCTGTTTATGTTGACGTGTGTTGCAGTATTGTTATCGCCATTGACTTCTTCAGTGCAAAGAAGGCTTTAAATGGATTCCACCATAGCAACTAACCAAAAAAATTGTTGGACATCCGAAGAAAGATTTGGGACCTATGGGAGATTTATCATTGTAGTCAAGATATCGCATCAGCCAATCTGAGGAGCGTCAAAATTCCTAGGGCACTGAATCGACAACGTTTCAGTTGTTCAGTTTTTTCTTAGAAAAGGTTTCACCTCTCATCTGAGCAGGTTTCATCAATTCATGCTAGGAGAAACACCAATCTGACTAGGTAGGACTGCCCTAATCTGTGGAGAAACATAAAAGTGGAGAAGTGGAGAAACACCATCACCATCTCACCATTGGACAGCCACCTTGGTATCAGTCATGTCCAAGACCAGTACCACTCCATTGTATCCTAGACATACCACTACTTTTAGAGGACAAATACTAGAGTTGTCCTACCTAGTCAGACTATTGTTTGTCCCACAATGAGAGGTAATGGTAATGGTAATGGTTTTATTTCATTTGAACATGCATCAGATTACAATTGAGTGCATCCCATAATCAGTTCACAGTTCCACATGTCCAAAAGGAGTAGGAAGAAGCAAAGCTTATTAAATCCTACCCCTCCATCTGGTACTTTTACAATCAGTAACTGTTACATTTGTTCACTTCCTGCTTTCCATAATACAGTTATTTTTTTTTTTTAATAACGTACCTTGTACCGAAGTACGAGGTGATATGACCATACAATGACATAATGTGTACCATAGTAAGTGTCAATATAGTGATATATATAGCACATCATGACTGGTTCAAGACTCTTCATCCTTGTATTTAGGAAACATCAACCGCTTGTTGAGAGGTGAAACGTCATCTAAGACAAACCTGTACAGTCTATTTGCGATCATTACCAAGTCCTGAGAATGCAATGACCTGGATGAATGAGAATAATCATAGGATTGAGGGAAATTAATATTTGCTCCTAAAGCAAAACATTGGTAAGCACGGTGGTCAGAGTTTTCTTGTAGTTGATAGTGATAGCTGCCAGTGAAGGTTTAGCAAAGTCCAGTAGATCTAGGTTGGACAGCTAAGCCTGGTTTATTGGAAACTACAGATAAACAGACACGATTTGTATTCGTATTTGTTCGAGCCTATATGGCCTTGTTGGTCATGCATCATGTTGTCGATGACGTACCTCAGCATTTATTTACAACAGGGGAAAAATATTCCATTCCTAATAACTTTGAGTCCAGTTGATGCCAAAGTATTTTGCCATTGGTTATCATGGTTATCATGTTTGGTCCTAGGACCCTGGAGATTTTTTCCATTCTGGGCTGACCCCCCCGACCCTTTTCAGAATGATCTTTACACCACTCCAGAGTGTTTCTGGGATTGTTATCTGGGATTTCTTCCATTTCTAAATGATTGCGCCGGCAGGGGTCTCTTTTTCACCAGGCTTCTTGCTGAAGGGTCAAGACTATAAACAGGACATAATGGGTCAGAATTCATACTGGTCGGTAAAAGATCACATACTTATATCCATCAATCAAATACTAATTATTGTCTTTTATATTCTGTTTCTCCACCCTCGGCCATCTCTGTGTGGAGTTTGCATGTTCTCACGGGTTTTCTCCGGGTACTCTGGTTTCCTCCCACATTCCAAAAACATGCTAGGTTAATTGGTGACTCCAAATTGTCCATAGGTATGAATGTGAGTGTGAATGGTTGTTTGTCTATATGTGCCCTGTGATTGGCTGGCCACCAGTCCAGGGTGTACCCCGCCTCTCGCCCAGACATAGCTGGGATAGGCTCCAGCACCCCCGCGACCCTCGTGAGGATAAGCAGCAGAAAATGAATGAATAAATATTCTGTTTCTCTCTGGTACATGCTAATGTATTTCCAGCCAGTGTATCTGTGCAGATGTAGCTTGGTTAACTTAACTTCCTGAAACCTGATGATTTATGCTGGAACTCGAGCTCACAAGCTAGGTTTTTAGCTCGACAGCCAGCGCTCTCGCTGTCGAGCCCAGAGTGGAACCAGTCGGGTTATACTACCACCAAAAAATTCTGGACTGTTCATATCTTTGTAAGGAATCAAATACTTGTGGATTTAAAAGGAACTTTTCTGCCATCACTTATGATGAATACCACTACCAACAGTTCAAAGAGCAACTTCCAGGGAATCGAAACAAACGAGCCACTTTCATGGTCACGTTTTGTTCAATTCTTTGTCCCACACGGGGGCAAGGACAACAATTTTACAACAACATGTGGCCGAATACTAAGTGCCTCATTTTACAAGATGTGTGTCCATCCATCTTCTTTAGTGGCTGGAGTGGGCTGAACACGCAGTCAAGCATGTAACTATGTACACAGTTAAGTGGACAACATAAAGTGGTTGCAACTGAGTCATTGCAAAAAAAAAAATATATATATATAATTGTTTTATACACTGAATCTTGTACTTTGAATCCAAATGAAAGATGCAAAGTCAGTAATGTAGTGCATGCCGAGGTCTTGAACATCATAAAATGGTTTCTGTACATTTACTAAAGGGTGTGCGCTAAGCATTTGCCTTTTTCTTCCAACACACTGCCAGTCCATTGGTAGGAAAAAGTCTGCAAAAGGATAAAAGTGCCATTTTGAAAATAGCATAGCAACACAAAAAAAGTCCTCCTCTATCAAAAGTGATGATCATGGATTTGTTAGCAATGTTTATGTATCTACATAAACACGTGCATTCAAGACATTCAAGTGCGTTCACCTTGAATTACAAGTGGTCCTCGGTTTACGATGGTCTGTAGTTGGGGACCCATTCCCGTACATGAAATTTAGTCCAAGCAGCAGTTCACTAAAAAAGGAAATAAACATCATAAAAAAGATCACCAATATTGTCCGCTCTTTGGTCCTAACTGCACAAGTGAACCATAAGTCAACCATTATTGAGGATGAAGGTAATTGAATGAATGCTTGACGAGTCATGGATTCTGTGCGCTGTTGCAATCTGGGGAGGAGTAAAGGAGGATATTCTTCCATTCTAGCCTGAGATCATATATATTTTTTAAAAACCATTACAACTACAGTCATAAAGTATTGAATTCTTTCGTTATTCCTGTTTTCATATCATTCTTGATGGACACTAAAACATGGCTTCCCTCACCGGTTAGGGCCAGAACTCTTACATAACCCGAGGACCACTTGTTGTATGAATGTTGACATATGACACCTACAATATAAAAGTATGTTGTTTTTACTTGGAGTCAGCAAAAGTTGAGTTTGTTTTATTGGTGTGCATCTGTCCAGACCTAAAACAAAGATTCCAGTATCTTTTTTTTCCACATATGAAATATTAGCTTGATTCTTTAAAAATGATCACGTTGTTGACTCGTGTGTCACTGTAGAGTGAATATGTAACACGCATGATACTAAGTCCTCTACGGGTTTCTCCTCCGGCAACCGTGGCTGTGTTGTTGCTAAAACGATTCTAGCTTTTCCACTTTATTTACTGGCAGATCACCCAGATCTCAGGGTATTTCAGTCACACCATAGCCGAGTCGTTTTAGTGATCCAGATATTTGTCTCCATGCATCACTCAGTGACTGTTAGCCTGCAGAGATACATTCTGTAACAGAGATGGATCACTGCAGGACTTTGGAACTGTACCTAGAAAATGTCTGCCCCACAAATGGATGAGGTCTTGGCTCAGACTTATCATGTTAAGATTGCTTTATCATCATTTATTTTAACTCAGAGTTCAAACTTGTGATAGTTCAGGACATGTTTGCCAGACATCCAACTGCCCCTTGCCCCTCCTGGGTCTGGAAGCAATTATTGTTGACGTTGTTATGTTTTTTTTGGCATTGTAGCTTTTTAGGGTGAATCCTTTGGCACAGTCGCCGCATGGTGTGTGATAGGAAATGATGAGTGTTGTATCAAAATCCTTACATTTCGAGTGGGTCTCTATATAAACAGAGATTTGTACAGACTATTGCCATTAAAGGCAAACTGACTTCCCCAGATGCTTTTTACACTGGAACTCATTTAAATTGATCTAGGATGATCTCCTATGTGAAATACACAAATGCATCAGGACCACGCAGTGGGGTTTACTTCTGTAAACACAAGACACCGTGTGTGGTATTGTGTTTTGTGTGTATCACGTTCTCCCCGTGTATGCGTGGGTTTTCTCCGGGTACTCCGGTTTCCTCCCACATTCCAAAAACATGCTAGGTTAATTGGCGATTCCAAATTGTCTATATGTGCCCTGTGATTGGCTGGCGACCAGTCCAGTGTGTACCCTGCCTCTTGCCCAAAGACAGCTGGGATAGGCTCCAGCATACCCGCGAACCTCGTGAGCATAAGCGGTAGAAAATGGTTGGATGGATGGATTTTTTGGTAATAAAAAGACCATATTTCAACAAAAAAAATCTGCAGTATAAGTCATAGTCCACCATGTTCTTCTTATTACTAAAAAGTGCCTGCTTAAGTCAGTACCAACATACGCAGTCAACCACTAGTGTAAAGACAATAAAAATAAGAAAGATGGGCAAAATATGTTTTTCCCAGGAAAAACGGGAGGTTTTATATAATGTGATAGTGTTAACATTATTATTTGATTACCTTCAAAGCATAATGCATGTCTTTTGTAATTTCAACAAAATAGTTTGGTTCCTACATAGCTAGCCGGCGAACATGTTAGCTTGCCACTTTTGGAGGGAATGGAAGTTTGCTAACGTTACCAATCGATTCCTGAAGCTAGTACTCAACAGTGCTTCACAAACTTACATTTTATCAACTATATGAAGCTTTATATAAAAATATAAAGTTAATTCTACGGTAAACAAATAGTGGGTATGTAACAAAAATTCGTCTTCTCAGATGAAAAGTGCAGTCCGAACAAAGTAAGTTCGTGGGCGGACACAACATAACATAACCCAACACAACATAATGGGAATCGCAACCCAGCAGCTAATAACATAGTACACTCAAAAAATAAATGTTTAGCCTCAACAAAAAAAATCAACTCAACAGTTTCCATTAGTCTTTCTTAGTTAGGACAACTTAATTTGAAATTGCCTTGAACCAAGAAACAATATTGCATTGCACGAATTAGCTTTTAGTCTTCACTCAAAGCTTATTTTAAGTAATGCTTACTGAATAATTGTTGTCATGGGGACAAGTTTTTAAGTTCATAACTCAAAAAAATATGTTAAGTCAACTGACTTAATCATTTTATTCAAAGTAGTTTAATTTGTTGTCTACTTAATTATAATAACAATGCACACAGCTTTTTAAGTAGCAGCTTGATTTACTTGATTTAGCTAGCAGAATTACTGTTGCAACGACACATCATCAGTCGGGTAAAACTAACCTGTCTCATGACGGTCTAATCCCAGCTCACGTTCCATATTAGTGGGTGAACAATCCAACGCTTGGTGAATTCTGCTTCACAATGATAGGAAGAGCCGTCATCGGAGGATCAAAAAACGACGTCGCTATGAACGCTTGGCCGCCACAAGCTAGTTAGCCCTGTGGTAACTTTTCTGACACCTCCTGCTTGAAACCCAAAAAGGATTTAAGTAGCAGTAACTTTATATATATATAACTTTATATATAATTTTTTTTTTTTTTTCAGAAAAAATGTGGCTGTAACAGCTGCTGTAGGTAGCAGTTACATGTCTAAACTAGCTCAGGGGAAGAATACAACTAAGATGTGCTAACAGTGCTATAGAAGCTAGCAGTCGCACGGTTAAACAACCTAAATTTGACTTTTCTCAATGAAAATCTACTGTGACTAATTTAAACCCATCACTTCAGTAGAACAATTAGAAATACATTTACAAATACATACATACTCACCATGAAATGTTGGTCCAGCCTCCTGCACTGTCTTAAAATGGAAAAGGTTAATGTTGAGAAAAATGATGTTACCAAGCTAATTCCATAAAGTCATGGCAACTTGAATTTTGTTTTAAACTTACCAACAATAAAATTTGAGTGTATATGACATGCTAAATTAAGTTCATGTAAGTTTATCTAAATCAATTAATTGCATTTTTTACATTGCATTTATGTATTAAATCAAGTGGTGTCAACAGATACTCTGAATTACTTTTTAAAGTATACCCAACAGAGATAACCCAACAAATCGGGTTCTCAGAATACCCAATTCAATAAAAATAACCCAATTAAATGACCCAACAGGCTCAACCCAGCGGTTGGTTTAAAAAAATAACCCCGCATTTTTTTAGAGTACTATACGTAGGACCAAAAATGTTGAGGTTTTAAGGTGTTTTTGTTATTGTGCATGTCTGAAAGCATGGTCAATGTGTCTACTCAATATTGTCTTTTTACGAATGTATGTGATTTTTATTCCAATATTGGCAAAAGTCACGTGTCTGTCAGTCAACTTAAACGAGTTCCACTGTATTATTGCGTTGTGTTTATTTCCACTTTGGGCCGTTTGATTGGTGCCAGTAATCAAATCCGTCCCCTAAACGGCATCAACCAAGCTCACTTTTGAAGGGTAGTTCTTGGATGTTCCACTGTGCCCTCATGGTAGAATCTTGGTAAAGGTTTGCCATGTGTGTTTTTTTTCCCCCCGACTGTGTCTGTAAAATAAAATCTTGGACCTAATAGTCATGTATTTCAAATAAAAAATAAGATTGTGGAGCGGCTGACTTGGCTACTATTCCCAGATCAATTAACAGCCATCATGATAACCAAGACCCCAAATGAAACTACAGTAAAAAGTAACGTCTGGTGTCAAAATTGGTATAATGATAAACTGTGAGGATGTGTTGGACTTGTGCTTTTAATGTTTTCCAAATCTGTTTTCAGACCTCTAACTTGAACAGGGTGCCAAAGTTCTTCAAATATGTTTACTCTGGCTTCTTTCAACATGTCTTATTTGCATGTTCTGACAAATGTGCATGTGCAAAAAAAAAAAAAAAAAGGGACAAAAATGCATTGTTACTTGTCTACCATTGTTTTTTTTAATACATTTTGTTGTATTTCTGATACTCTACACACTCAATGTGTAGATGACCTGAACTTGAATAACAGTCACAGAACCTGCCCCCCCCCCCCCCCGTCCCCCCGTCCCCCCCCCCCAACAAATGTGGATATGCTCTTGCAGATTGGTTCTAAAGTGGCTCAATCCTTCGCTGCCTGATCTGTTACATGACTGTCTCTTGCACAGTCATACTGTATACTGTACCTAAAGATTTTGTAGTATAAAGTATACATCCTTGAATAAAGAAGTATGATTATGAAATAGCTGTTGTATGTGACTAAAAATTGCATCAAGGCAGTGCTTCTCATAGCGGAGTAGTCATGTTAGGGTGCGGGGAGCGTGTGGTAATTTTTTAAAATGTCCTTTACACTCGTAATACTCAGTATAGTACACATTAGAGTAAATTCGTCAACTAAGAAATACAGTAAATAAGACTTGTACTGGTGTGTGTTGCTGTAAATGTGTTTACATGAAGTGCTAAAGGAGCTGATTGGGGGGCGGACAGGAAGTGATGTTGGGGGTTCTGATACGGCCGCAACAGTACTTGGTGTTAGAGATATATTATATTATATTATCATATATAGATAATATTACTGACACCTAGTGACCAGTGTAGAATACTTCATATCAAAATGCTTAATTTAGGCAAGAAAATAGGTCATATTACTGTATATTAAAGGGATTATATCAGAGGAATTACTGTATATTAAAGGCTGAATACACAATGTAGTACAAAATGTAATTATTTTAGTATCCAGTATAGTGAACTTTGGTCTGCTAACAAAAACAAAAACGTTTCATTTGTTAACACCACAGTAGCGAGCTAAATTAATTTATCTCAACATACATTAAAATATACTTCCTGATATGGTTTGATTCTAGTTTATTTCGGTCCAAAAGTGAATAGATTTTACCGGAAATCTTACTCGGATGTTAATTGGTCACGAAAGAAGAAGTAGGCGGGGCATACTCGGGTCCAACAGTGAATTGTAGGCAAAGTACAATGTCAAATGAAATGGGCGGAGGCATATGCAGAATATTGATTGGTCACAAAAGAAAAAGTAGGCGGGGCATACTTAGGGTCCAACAGTGAATTGTAGGCAAAGTACAATGTCAAATGATATGGGCGGAGACATGCAGAATATTGATTGGTCACAAAAGAAAAAGTGGGCGGGCATATTGTTGCCGAGTGCTGGTGTTTATGGAGGAGAGAACAGAAGTTGGCTATTAATGAGGACGAGGAGGACAGGTGAAGACGACCGGCAAGTGTTTTTAATTTTTGTTTACATGTGATACATGTGTTTGATACACATGTATCCACAACGCGAAGGACTGAAGAAGATGTTGTGCGTGTGGCTTAAGTGGACACTTTGCCTTCTCGGGCTCATTACAATGGGAACAAGCTCACCCGAACATGTACCAGCTGATTCTGATTATGGCAGCGAGTTCGGTTCCGGGAAGCTGCAGACAGGTAAATGGAGCCGCCATCATTTAACAAATTATCTCAAATGCAGTATGGGTATTTTTGATTTTTTTTTTCCGTGAACCAGAATATAATAATAATAATAGAATCTGATTGATATAGTGTAATGTGATTTAACATTCATTCATAAGTAGTTTTCTTCACTTTAAACAGTGTTTAGCTATATTATCCAACAATGGATGTGAAATCGGTAGTTTATTTGTTCCTATAGCTGACTTTTGTACAGCTTGTTCAAGTCCCCCATATGCCAAAGGTAGAATCAAACATTCCACAGGACTGTGATGTATTTGTGGCAGTGTTGGGTTGGGAGATTGTGCTTTTGTTTTTGTTTTTTTAATTTCACAAACAAAATGGATATATTGGAAAAGCTTACCTTGCATCATTGTGTGCGACAAACAACAAAACACATTTTCAGTTGTTTATATGAGTGCGAGTCAAATATTCAAATGAACAAACTTTTGACAGGTACCAAACACAAGTCTTCTTCACACTTGGAACTTGGAAATGTTGACATTAAGCTTGTCTTTGAAACATAAAACTTTCCATGCTTCAACATAAGTCCATAATGTCAGATAATGTATAAGCTGCTACTTTTTTTTTTTAACTAACAACAGTTCCCATGATGCTTAGAGTGCAGCTTCAGGATTTAGTGAATTGGATGCTTATATTATACTTGATCTGACAAGTCCGAAGTAAGTTTGATCAAGCTTCTGTTTGGACTGCATGGAGCTCGACAGAAGTAGAACTATGATGAAAAAAATCATCGGAGCTAACAAGTGATGCTGGGGGGGAACATTGAGTGAATTTAGAATTATGCTGTGTCTTTCTTTATAGGGTATAAAAAATCCATGATCACAAATGCGTGACGAATAGGATCGCTCAAGGAGTGAGCTGATTAGTATCCAGACAAAAGTCACACTGAGAGCGACAATAAAAGAGAGACAGAGACTGACAAAGTGTGTGATGAAGGAATTGTGAAGCTCTTGAAGAAGATGAAGATGACTCTAATGGTTTTAGTTCCCAGGAGGATGATAAAGACGGTGACAAATTACTTTTCTGGTAGGCTACTGTTTAACGAGCCAATTACATGCACTGACTAACTGTGTTATGCTAAGAGTCCACTGGGCCGGCGCCAGTTGGTGCCAGTTAGTGCCAGTTGGTGCCAGTTCGCGCCAAAGATTATGCGGCAATCACATAATCTTTGGCGTGAACTGGCTCCAACTGCCGCCAGCCCAATAAACTCCTAGCATCATTGGCGCAACTTGGCTCGCGCCATTACATTCCAGTGGATTCCAATAGGCGGATTGTTTGTGACATTTAGTTCCACTTGGTGGACACTTCGTGGCAATCGCTTGATGCAAGTGACGCGACTAAGATTTTTAAATTTTTTTAATTTTCTCGTCGCCAAACTAAATTTTTGTTGCCGTTACAGGCCACCATGAGCCAGTTGGGAGACAGTTTGAGCCACTGCACGCCACTCGGCACCTTATTAGTGGCACTCGGCACCACAGCAAATTGCATTGGCGCGAACTGGCACCAACTGGTGCCGGCTCAGTGGACTCTTAGCATTATTACATGCACTTAGCATATATTTAAGATCTGACATTCAATTATATACCTATCACGGTCTGTTGCAACCTTTCACAAAGTATTTGGTTCTCATTGGGTTCTTATTGGCCACGTTAAATCCACTTATATTAAATGGAACAGAAAATGTTCGCAGTGCCATCCAGACTAAGTTAAACACAACATCCCCACAGCTTGGTTCTCTCATCGATGTTTGTTTTCTCAGCATTGTTGACAGTGACAGAAATGCACATACTGTGAGGTTTACATTTTGCATCGGAGCTGTGATTAACTTCCATAATCTCTTCATGACCTGTTGAAATTCATCTCACATTGGCACTCTGCCAGGCGCCTGAGTGAGTCACGTCTGAATTCCACAGCATCACAATGTTTATTTTCCTGCTTTGGTGTAGGCACATTTCCTCATTACTGTCATCTGTATGTTCTATAGCTGAGACTAGTAAGCGATGCTTGTTGAGTAATCCAGGTCTCATGTTTCACACTGAACATTCAATCTGCACCTAACTGTGTTGTGATTGTTATGTAATACAGTGTAATATTCTGTCTGTCCTGCTTTAGTCTGCTTTGCCTGGGCTTGCTCCACAAATAGGTTGGTTCGTGATTTTAACGTAATGTCTGTTCTAAAACGTACTCAATAACTGAAGTAGATCATGCAAATTAGGATTGGGTGATATGGACCTTAGCATGTATCACAATATTTAGGGAATGTATAAAACTGTATACAATTTTAATTCAGCTCAGTCTTGTATAAAATGTGCTGCGATGCGACCCTGGGATGCAGAGAGCCGGACCAAGTGTAGGTGAAAAATGTATATTATTATTATTATTTCACTCCACACTCTTTATTGCTCTCTGGTTCTACCATATCTTACTTATTGTGTGGAAATATGGGCTAATAACTATAAAAGCAATCTTCACTCACTAAATGTACTGCAAAAAAGGTCAGTAAGGATAATTCATAATGCCGCCTACAGAGAACATACTAACGCCTTATTTCTAAAATCACAAATACTTCAACTTGCTGATATAGTTCATCTTCAAACAGCTAAAATAATGCATAAGGCTAAAAACAACCAATTAGCTAAAAATGTCATCCAATACTTCTCTACAAGAGAGGAGAAATATGATCTCAGGGAAGAAGTACATTTGAAACACTTATATGCTAGGACTACGTTAAAAAGCCATAGCATTTCAGTATGTGGAATCAAACTATGGAATGGATTGAGTAAGGACCTCAAACAATGCACAACGATGAGCCAATTCAAGAAACAATACAAGCAGTTGATGCTTGCTAAATACAAGGATGAAGAGTCTTGAACCAGTCATGATGTGCTATATATATCACTATATTGACACTTACTATGGTACACATTATGTCATTGGATGGTCATATCACCTCCTACTTTGGTACGAGGTACATTATTAAAAAAAAAAAAAAAAACAACCCTGTATTATGGAAAGCAGGAAGTGAACAAATGTAACAGTTACTGATTGTAAAAGTACCAGATGGAGGGGTAGGATTTAATAAGCTTTGCTTCTTCCTACTCCTTTTGGACATGTGGAACTGTGAACTGATTATGTGATGCACTCAATTGTAATCTGATGCATGTTCAAATGAAATAAAACCATTACCATTAATAGACAATGACACGAGGAGAAGCGCGCACCTGACTTAAATAGACAAAGACAAGTTGGAGGCAGTTGTGTGAAAAAGTCTGGAACAAACAGAATTGAGCAACACAGGAAGTGTCAACAAAATAATGGCATAGAAACAGGAACTACGGTACAAAAGGTTAAACAAATCAAACTGTCACGCAGACTAAATTGCAAACTGTAACACACTTGTCCCAAATTGTCAAGCACATTTATTTCTTCGTAGCAAAATGGCTGACTTTTCCAAGGGATGTCGCCCTCTGCACACATTGCTACTAAAGCCTGTGTTTGTGATGAAGGAAGATGTAGTCACCCATGCAATTCCAACTGCATATGTAAGATATTTTTTATCATACTCTTGTTTTGAAGGGCCGTCACGAAAGTACGTTCTGTGTGTGGAGAATGTGTTTTTATGGCCAAGACGAGCTATGTTCAAAAAATGAAAGAAATAAACATGCATCTCATACTTTTTTTCCATTTACAAACTGACAAGACGTCATCTGTACTGTAAAACGTTTCTCACATTAAAGCCATAAAACATTACACAGTATAATCCAGTGTGAAATGCCGTTTCAGATTAAAATATTATTCTTTTGCTGGTAGGGAATCAGGAACTCGAACCACTTGTGCCTGATGGTGGCGTCGTTAGGAATTGTAAACAAATGTGGCTTTCCCTTACTTCCAAAGAAACACTTCCTGCGAGCCACTGCTAATAACACAAACACAGAAGCAGAGCTTTCACAGACGCCCATCTGTGACATTACAAAATTCCAGTTTTACAACGCCCTTTGAAACCGAGCGTTTTGAGCCATCCCAAACTTCCTTCAGGGCTCGCTTCCAAATGTGCAAATCCCATTATCTGAAACTTTGGCATCGTTTAACACGAGAATACAACATTCTAATGACATTTATAGGTCAGAAAAGTGGAAAAAGTATAGTAGGTTCCCCTTTAACAATTTTTGACAATTATTTGACAATTTGTTGTGAGCAATTACTGTACCACTTCCATTTTTTACCTAACCTGAAGACTGAGGTAAAGCGGTACCCGCCCCCTCGCAAAATTTGCTTGGTTTCATCCCCATCACATTGTGGATGTTTGGTCACTTTCAGAGGCGTGAATATCTTGCCTGTAGAGGGTGCCCATCTGCCATTGGCTGACTCGCTGAGCGTTAGTAAATAGATTTTATTTTGTTTCCCCTTCCACTGCGCCCCCTGGGCAATTGCCTATATGGCCCATAGCTATAACTGCTACTGGTTATGCCACTGCAATGTCCTCCAAGTATGATTTTTTTTATGGCCCTCCAGCTCTCCAACTAAGTTCTGCTTCTTCATCTTTGACGTCTCAGCAGTGGTGATTCAGAAGAACCAAGCAAAATGCAACCATTAAGTAATGGTTGATTGCAGTAAAGCAAAGTACCTCATTCATTGATTTATAAAGGGAAAAGTGCATGCAGGTGTACCCTTACCATATCTTTTAACATATTTTTGTGTACGCCTTTTTCAGTTTTTGCCCGTGTGCACACTTTTAGTATGGATTCTATGCAATGTTTATAAATATTTTGTTTTTATTTTGCCTGTTAAAAACCCGCCACCCATTGAAAATGGCTTTACAACCTACTACTCGACCAACCATTTTTTTTCCATCAGTTATTTTCCCTCTAGATCAGTGTTTTTCAACTTTTTTTGAGCCACGGCATGTTTTTTACATTGGAAAAATCTTGTGGCACACCACTAACCAAAAATGTTACAAAATGTCACCACGACCTCACACGTGCATCAATAATATCGGAGGAACAAGGTAGGTGTTGCCACACGGACCAATATTACATTGCTCTGCCAGTCTTTACACCACAGACACTCCACAGTAGCCACGTTTTTACATGACCAGTTTTTCTCTTTCCGAATGACCTTTCGGGAAACAATGGTATCCATGGAAAGGAATATTCCAATCTCTTGTCTACATGCGCCGTGAAAATCAACCAGAATAGTCAATGGGGCATGCCCAGTAAAACGTAAACATCAACATCACGTGATACCGGCTTCCCCAAGTTTTTCTTTCACTTGTTGGAATAACTCCGTATTGACAGTTTTTCGTCTGTCCAGTCTTGAAATTTAGTTTGAATCAAAAACAAACTTTGCTTAGTCCAGTGCCGATTGCTGGCCTCCAGTTTTAAAACTGAAGAACGTCTGGATCTGCGTGTTACGTCATATCTGAGCATGCGCTGAAAGAACGCACCCGGGATAAATTTAAACAGGAAAAGATCAAATTCAATCTTGCTAATATTTTATAATTAAACTCAGGACATGTTTTATATAGATATATATTTTCTTTTTTAATAAAACTGCACTTGTGAATAAAGTATAGAAGGGTTTAGATTCTGTTTCACAGATGGCGCTAATGCATACGAAAGCTGCTTGCCAACCGCCAATAAACAACAGAAGAAGAAAAACACCACGAAGAAGAAGGCACCCTGACAACTTCCCGTTTGAGCGGGTACAAGATACCTCAATCGGATTGGTTAAAAGAATACTCCATCCCTGTTCAATTCTTTCGTTTGAGCAAATAAACCAAATGCAATTGTAATATTTGGGTCCATATATTCATGGCTATTGACATAATATTTGCAAATGATGATTAATAAATGTTAATTATAAAAAGTGATATTGGATAATTCCTCACGGCACACCTGACGGTTTCTCAAGGTACACTAGTGTGCCGCGGCACAGTGGTTGAAAATCACTGCTCTAGATTGATAAATGATTACCACCATTTACATGTTCATTCCTGAAGAAAAATTCCACAGCAAGCGATTTATCTTGTCCACTACACCGTCATTGTCAAAGCGGATTTGATTTGACATCTTGACAACATGAACACTGAACAGTATCAGCAAGAATGTAACTCAACTCCGATCCTTCACCCCATCTGACAAGTCTGTGAAGTTTCAAACTTTGTGAGCTCTCAGCACGAGATAGGTATGCATTCTAGTACAACCTTTTTTAAAAGCAGCTTCTGTTGATTACAGAACTAAAAATTATATTCATTTATTAATATTTGTAATACATAACATATATTATAATACACTTTATCATCCCACTGAAACGAAAGTATTGCCAACACAGCCAATGAAAACTCAACAAATAGCCTTGATGACGTATGAATCTCCCCTCGGCCATCTCGAGTTTAAATTTATTTTTTTGAGTGGCCTCGCAGAGTTCGATTCCACCCTCGGCCATCTCTGTGTGGAGTTTGCATGTTCTCCCTGTGCATGTGTGGGTTTTCCCTGGGTACTCCGTTTTTTTCCCACATTCCAAAAACATGCTAGGTTAATTGGCCACTCCAAATTAGCCATAGGTATGAATGTGAGTGTGAATGGTTGTTTGTCTATATGTGCCCTGTGATTGGCTGGCGACCAGTCCAGGGTGTACCCCGCCTCTCGCCCGAAGACAGCATAGTGAGGTACTCATAACATTGGCAGATCTGAAATAGTCTATAAATCTCAAGTTGTGTACAGGATAAATCTGCATACTTCTCTTCTTTGTCAACATGGAGCCTTCTCCTCAATCATAAAATGGCTAACCAAACTAAAATACAAATATAAGGCATTCAGACGACTCGTTCAGTTCTACATTAGTGACTAGGTGTCAGTAATGGTACATTGTTTTACAGAAATCAGTAAAAAGTAAAAAAGGAACATCAAGGAAGTCTCCCAATGCTATCATGTGTGAGTGTATGTATTTGATTGCCTATAACAGAGGGTAATGCAAGTGTAAGGTTGTCTACAGGGGCGTTATTTCATGGCTAGAGCGCTGTAATAATGTTAAAAAAAAACATATTTAGATGTGCCAAATTGGCTTATCATGGTCAGGTCTGGAACCAAGTAAGACTATTTGGTACTTTCAACTATAAATGCATTGTGAATTTTGACAGGCATTGAGACATTTAGATCAACAATTCTGGTTGGCATTCAAATTAATGGCATTAACCCGAGACTAAACATGACCGAAAACACAACAAACAATTCTACTCATGATGTCATTGCCACGATGACGGCAGATGCGTGTCTTGGCATCCAAAGAAATGATGAAATGGTGGTTCTTGGTGTACCACAGAGCTCTCATCTGGAGCCCATTAAAATTTCCTTTACCAGACAGAGGCCTGTATGTTGTAGCATGAGTATACTGTAGTGTTCTCCACACTGAATAAGTCTAAAAAGAAGAGGATTGCGGTAAACCACTTGTTGGACAAATTGTCCAAAATGTTCAAATCCAAATTGTTCAAAATGTGTATGCATGTATTTATATGTGTTTTATATTAGAATTTAAGGAGTTGATGTTCATTTTATGGAATACAATTTTGGTGAGTGTAGTTGTAATGCTGTGGTGACATGGTGCAAGGTGAGAAAATGTGGAGCAGATGTACTGAGATGTACTAAGTGATAACAGAAGGCAATTTAACACGCAGAAGCTTTACAAACATGCAGTTGTGAAAAGACACAGCACAGAATCTATCATAATCATAATCTATCTTTTTTTTCTTCTTCCATATCCGGCTACAATTTTACCCACAGCTCCTCCTGCAGGCCACAGCGTTCACTGCACCCTGCTACTGCTTGCTGTACTTTTCAGCCTTTTCTTTCACCTACAAACAAGATCCCATCCCACTGGTCATACCGCCCGACTGGACTCCGCTATTACAACAATAAACATGCAAATTTAATAAATCTCCGCCCACTCTCCCGCAGCCAAGATCAAATGATGAACTCTTATAATCTCAAATTATCCCTCCTAAATGTCCGCTCTCTCAACAACAAGGCTCTCATTCTAAATGAATACATCACTGACAATAAACTGGACTTCCTCTGTTTGACAGAAACCTGGCACAAACCTTTGGACTATTTCTCCCTAAACCAAGCAACACCTCCTGGATTTACTTACCTTGAAAACGCCCGTCCCGACGGACGTGGCGGTGGCACAGCAGTCATATATAAAAAGGACATCAAAGTCACTCCAATATCCCTCCAAAATGTTCACTCCTTCGAATTCACTGCCTTCAAACTGTCCGGTCCATCCCCCCTTGTCACTGCTGTCATCTATCGCCCCCCAAAACCAAACTCTTCTTTCCTATCAGATTTTACGGACCTCATCACCCAATTAAATGCAATCTCATCATCCATCCTTCTGCTCGGTGATTTCAACCTTCATATTGACAATTCCAACTCCAAACCTGCGACAGAATTCCTTGATCTTCTCAGCTGTTTCTCCATCACTCAACAAGTTAACTTCCCCACCCACACCAGAGGACACATCCTGGATCTTGTCTGCACTACTGGTATCAATATTCACAACCTCACTAGCCATAACCTGCACATATCAGACCATCTGGCCATCACATTTGATTTACACACATCTCCTAGTGTCTCAAAAATCAAACGTCAAATAACCTTCAGGAATCTCAAATCCATCAACCCTCATGCCCTTACCTCACTTCTAACCACAAAATTTGCTATCTCCCCTCCCCCGCTGTCTGAGGACCCCTCTGAACTTGTCTCCTACTACAACAATACCCTTTCCTCCTGTCTTGATGAACTGGCCCCTAAAAAAACCAAACTGGTCTCCTTCTCCCACACTGCCCCCTGGTACACCCCTCAGCTCCATAATATGAAGACCCGTAAACGCCAGCTTGAGAGACTGTACAAGAAATCTGGCCTAACTGTTCATCTTCAAGCTTACACAGATTTTCTACAGCAATATAAAGATGCCTTAAACACTGCCCGCTCACGATACTACTCCAATCTGATTATATCTAGTTCCAACAATCCTAAATCCCTCTTTTCAACAATCAACACACTGCTAAAGCCAAATGACAACTCCTCCTCATCCTTCACCACCACCAAATGCAACAACTTCTTAACCTACTTCCAGTCCAAAATTACCAAAATATACAGCTCCCTAAACCCCCCCTCGACTCACTCGCTTCCTCCTGACCCTCCACTATCTGGCTCCACCCAACGACTCTCCAAATTTACACCTATCTCACCCGTGCAACTCACTAAAATACTAACCGGTATGAAGACTCCAACATGCTCCCTGGATCCTATCCCTTCTTCATTCATCAAACCCTGCCTCCACATCATCTCCCCGCTGATCACAAGTATCATTAACTCCTCCCTTATCACTGGATCCGTCCCACAGTCTCTCAAGCTGGCGGCAATCACCCCCACACTCAAAAAGTCTGGTCTCGATCCCAATAACCTCTCCAATTTCCGTCCCATATCCAACCTCCCCTTTCTGTCCAAAATCCTTGAACGTGTCATAGCTGCTCAACTTCAATCTCACCTCAACTCCAACAGCCTGTTTGAATCCTTCCAGTCCGGTTTCCGTCCCAAACACAGCACTGAAACAGCTCTTCTTAAAATCACCAATGATCTTCTTCTCTCCTCCGATTCCGGCCATCTTACCATCCTCATCCTCCTAGACCTCACCGCAGCCTTTGACACCATTAGCCACTCTATCCTCCTGTCCCGCCTCAAAACCAGCCTCAATATCACCGATTCTGCTCTGTCTTGGCTCCAATCATACCTCACCAACCGTCAACAGTTTGTGCACATAAATAGCTGCTCCTCCTCCATAGCCCCTTTACCTCAAGGTGTTCCCCAAGGTTCGGTGCTTGGTCCTCTTCTCTTCATCCTCTACATCCTTCCACTTGGCAATATCATCCGTCGACATGGCCTCAATTTCCACAGCTACGCTGATGATATTCAACTATACATTTCTACCACCTCCATCAACTCCAACATCTACTCCACCCTCACCAACTGCTTAGCTGATATCAAAACTTGGATGGAACAAAATTTTCTCAAACTTAATAGTGACAAAACAGATATTATCATCATCGGTCCCAAAAACACCACGGCGCCCACCCATAATTTCCATCTTCAATTTGACAGCGCCACCCTCACTCCATCCCCGCTCATCCGCAACCTTGGTATCCTCCTAGACCCCACCCTTTCATTTGAACCCCACATCAAACAGTTAACCCGGACTGCATTCTTTCATCTTAAGAACATAGCCCGACTCCGTCCATCACTTACATTCTCTGCCGCTGAATCCCTAATCCATGCATTCATCACCTCCAGAATCGACTACTGCAACAGCATTCTCTACGGTACACCATCCAAAACCCTCAACAAACTACAATATATTCAGAACTCCGCTGCCCGCCTCCTCACCTCCACCCGCTCCCGTGAACACATTACCCCTGTCCTCCAAAACCTCCACTGGCTTCCCGTCCCCCAACGCATTCACTTCAAAATTCTTCTCATCACCTACAAAGCCCTCCACGATCTGACCCCCCCATATCTCACAGACCTCCTCCATCCACATAATCCCCCGCGTCCCCTTCGCTCCTCAGACTCCAACCTCCTGGCACTCCCCTGTAAGACCAAGCTCCGAACCTGGGGAGACAGAGCCTTCTCCATCGCTGCCCCCACTCTCTGGAACTCTTTGCCCCATTCACTCCGTGCTTGCCCTGACCTTCCCACCTTCAAAAAACAACTCAAAACCCACCTCTTTAAATCTGTTTTTAATGTCTAACCTTCTATATCTGACTGCTGTGCCCCGCCCCCGCTTTTTTAACTGTGTACTAACCAATGAATGTTGTATTTTGGTGTGTCTTTTATTCTGTTTACTTGCTCTATTCAACTTCATTCTTTTGTAAAGTGTCTTTGAGTATCTTGAAAAGCGCTATACAAATAAAATGTATTATTATTATTATTATTATTATAACAAACAAGGAACGCAACACCAGTTCAGAAACATGGCAATATGTACACCTCAGTTGGTAAGCTGGTAGAATCCATAGCTCACTGATTTATTTATTGTTTACTTATTTTCCTGAATAAACAAGAAATAAAGACATTTTTAAGAAAAGAAGGAGTTTTGGGGGGGATCATTCATAGTGAACTAAGTTGGGCAGAGGGCACTTCAGAGGTCAGGTCATGTAACCAAATACAAAGTGAATAATCCATTGGAATGCATAGAGAACCTGATCCCATATTCATACAGGGGGCGTGGCTCAAACCAACCACAGAATGGGAATTTTGTTTATCATAATCATAAGTATAATATTTTTCTCGACACGTATGGACATTCCACACACACATGCGATACCTAGACTCCAGAAGAAAAAGCCACTGGAGTCGGTAATTACCCAACACGCCCATTAGATAGAGGCAAAGACCACAGGATGACTTCAAGGTTTCAGTGCACAGATCCCTGTGATGGACTCAAAGCATGTGGATTGGCTCAACAGTCAACAATATATGTTGAAGTTTGAAGAAGTATTTGGATATGTCAGACAGGCTGTTTGTGAAATACTAATTTAAGCTGATTAGGTAGAAGTGCATGTATGAACCATATATGCACATATAAGTGCTCGTCGGCATTTGTGGGTAGGGTGACGTATGCCACATAAATCAGCTATTAATTGGATGACATAATGTTCGTATGATGTCATTATTTTATAAATGCAGAAAAAAAATGTACAGTGGTGTTAAAATACCAAAAAGTATTTTTGTGCCCGTCCTGATTTCTATACATATACTGTGGCAGAGAAGAGAGGAAACCTCAACTAATTCTGGCCACCTGAGCAGGAGAAGGAGGGGGAAGTGATTTAATTAGGGAACACCTGTGAGCATGAAGAGAACAAAGGGCAGAGGAAAAGGAGATTCAGTGTGTGAAGTGAGAGTGGAAAAGAAAGGAGACGATCAGAACTAAGAGCAGATTATTTTTAAGTCATTCAAGACCCTAATCGGAAAAGGAATGAACTCAAGTAAATGTGGAAACTGAAGGAGAAACTGAGACAAGACAAATTATCAGCGGTAAAGAAGAAAGTTTCTTGAAGCAGGTTGGATCTGAGGCTCTGTTGGACCTGCTGTCCGTGACTGTTTTGTCCCTCCTCGTTTGTCGGCAAAAGCTAAGTCTGGTCTCCTTCCTTCGACTCTCCTGGCTTCCTCCATTTTCCTTTCTCCTCACATTCCCCTTACCTTCTGGTTTCCTCAGCTCCTGGAACATTACAGCTCCCAACCCATACACCTACACTAATCATTGCCCCTTCTTTCATATCGAACTGGACTGAACTGATTGTGAACGGACTGGTGAACTATTTAACCCCCTGCAAACACTACATACACACTCCCACGCCTCACGGAGAGGACAGACTATCTGGGTTCCTAATTTATCGAAGTTAATTAATGGACATTTAATTTATTTTTTGTGAATCCGCTTTTGAGTTTGCAGTAGATTATTTTGTGAATATGAATTTTTTCATTATGAGAATTTGAGGGATTTTTTTTGTGATTACATGAAATGCAAATGATGATTTGAATAATTTGAATGTTCTTTTTCTGGATTTGAATATATAAGTTATATTGACTTTGAGTATCTTATGTATTTTTTTTATTCACTTCTGTAGCACAGGTTAAGCTAGCCGGATGAATAAATCCAAAGGTTATCTTGTTAATTGACAGGTCAGTTTATCTTTTCCCTGTCTGGCGCCCAACCATCGTTCCTATTTGGAATCGTTTTGATACCTTTGGTAAAAGCCTACGCTACAGAAATGGCGCCCAATGTGGGGCCGAGGCCATGAGTTAAAGCTGCAATTGTTGTTTTGATGTGCTATACTATGCAATGCTTATATGTTTTTGCTAATACTCTTGCATGTTTGAATGTTTTTGTCAATGTTATGCATGTTAACTGTTCTTTGATGCTATCCTGCATGCATTAAGGGTTTTCGCAAGCTACTTTGGATTGCTGCTGTGGGTATACTGCTTTGATTGCTGTGATTGACTCTGTAATGCTGCAGTTAATGAAAAAGGCACATCTCACCTAATTTATTTTGATATATCACACAACTTACATTATGGATAATCAGCAGACTTCTTCAGTGTCACCATCAGTTTCTCTGGATATAGAAGCTCCTGATGTTCATACCCCTGTCCCTAACTATGGTGTAAATAGTGCACACTTACAGACTTACTTCACAACTCCCCATCAGCCACAAGGTGGAATAACTGACGCCTCTGGCCATTATACGTCTGTTCCCCCACATGGAAATATGTCTTTTGTCCATCAATCTCTTGCTTGGGAATCTGAAGCAGTGTCCTCTTCACCTGATCCAGAAAGCAGACATCTGAAGTCTGTATCTTATTCCGTATCTCCAGTACAATGGGATCTTCCACAAGCCATCCCTACTCCTGCTCGGAACTTGAATCAACTGGTAGCAAAAACCCAGGAGGGTTGGGACCGAGTTAATAAAGGAATAGAAGATCAAAGTTTAGCCCTTAAAGACTTAACAACATGTTTGAAAGAAAATCAACACACATCAAATGACCACCTTAAAGAACTTAAAGATCTTATTAGCACAAATCATCGCCAACTCATTACAAATATTGTATCTTACAAAGAAGGAATGGAAAGAGAAATGGATAATATTGTGAAAGGAACCAAACTGATCCTGGAAGAGGAATTGAAAAATTCTGAAATCTCTCTTCTGTCAGAGATTCGCTTTATGGTAGAGCAACTTCAAGCTGAAGTTCAAGGAGAGCTCAAGTGTTTTCATACCGATACTCAAAAAAGCATCGATGAGTTGTCAAAAAGGATACAGGCAGGTAATGTGGAGCTAACAAAGCTGACTAATAATCTGGAGAAAGTAGAAGCTGAGAGTAAAGAACCATTACAAAGTCTGGAACAAAAAACCTCTTCGTTGGAGAGAAAACTTGAAGCTATCATGACCAAAGCCACTCTTAGTCCCTCTCAAGAAAGCCCTCCTTCTTGTTCAATAGAAAAACCTTCGATACCTATTCGCACCACATCAGCTGTGAAAAGTGATCATATCAGGTTGACCTTTCCAACCTATGGTTCAACTGATGATGATCCTGATCCTCTCAATTATCTTTCCAAGTGTCAGGATTTTCTTGCCCTACATCCCTTATCAGACACTGAGATTTTAGCAACTTTCAGAACTGTACTCCAGGGGACTGCTCGTGACTGGTGGGAAATCGCAAGATCTAAAGTGACTACTTGGAGTCAGTTTGAAACTGTTTTCCTTTCTGCTTTCTTATCAGAAGATTATGAAGACGAGCTGGCTGAACGGGTCAGGACAAGAAAACAACAAGAGAATGAAACTATCAGAGACTTCGCTTTTTCTTACAGAGCCCTCTGCAAAAGATGGAAGCCTACTCTAACAGAAGCTAGCATAGTGAAAATGATTCTGAGAAATATTAACCCTCTTCTTGCCAGTCAGCTCAGAGGCAGAGTTGACACTGTTGAAGATTTAGTCCGCCTGGGTCACCAAATAGAGAAAGACCAGGAACAGCAGTTGGAATACAATCAGAGAGTGAATGTTAAACATGTCAACCCCTTTCCAAAAAATACAAACTCAGGTCAGCCTGTTGACAAAACCAGACCCCCTGTTTTATGTTGGAGATGTAATGGTAATCATCCTCCTGGTTCTTGCCCACATTACAGTACACCTGGCCGTTCCATTAATCCCCAGCAGGTGTCCAAACATCCTCCACGAGCTTTAAAACCAAAGGGAATGCCTGGGAATGGTTCTGTATCACTGATAAAATCCAAAAAATTCTTCCGACCAACATCTTCACGAGTCCGGAAAGCCTCAAATGAGGCAAGGTCAGAGGTTAAAGGTGAGCCCCTTGGTGCTTTGTCTAGTCCCCAACAACTCCTAGTGCCAGTTTCAATCGGTACATGGCGTGGAAAAGCCATAGTTGACACAGGAGCTAGTTACACCCTCATTCATGAGTATCTGTGGGTAGAATTAAAGGGCTCAACAGCTAATCTTCAACCATGGGTAGAAGGCCCCTTGTATTTAGCTAATGGGGAAGCAGCCACTCCAATTGGGTGGGAAAACCTTTCTATCGATCTTCAAGGGCACATGACCAGTTTACCAGTAGCTGTACTTGGGCCAGAAGCCCTGGCTTATGGTATAGTTCTTGGCCTTGATTATATTTCTAGTGGCGGAATGATAATCAGTGTGGCTGATAGAGTTTATAGCTTTAAGTCAGACCCCTCTCTTACTTATCCCTTTCAACCAGGTAATGCATACCTCCCCCAGAAGAGTGATAAGGCAGGGTCATCACCTCTCCAAAGCCATCAGGGTCAGAAACTTTCGCTTATAAGTTCAGTACCACCTCCCAATCTCTCCCTCGAGCCAGTGCGAATGGAAGTCAAAGATTACATTAACATTGCTGTATCTGAGGCTCATTTGCAAGATGGAGAAAAGAAACACTTAAAACAGATTCTTGAGTCTCACCCACAAGTCTGTACAAATAAACCAGGAAAGACTGATGTTTTACAGCACACCATATATACCACTAATGTCATCCCAATCAAACAAAGACCATACAGGTTGTCACCTGCTAAACAAGCAATCGTTGAGGAACAGTTAAGGGAGATGATTTCCACTGGAGTTGTGGAACCCTCTCATTCTGGATGGGCCTCTCCTGTAGTCCTCCCACCAAAAAAAGATGGTGGCCACAGATTTTGCGTGGATTTTAGAAAAGTGAATGCTGCAACTGAAACAGATGCATATCCTCTGCCTAACATCAATGAAATTCTGGAGTCACTGTCTGGAGCCTCTCTCTTTTCCACTATTGACTTGAACAGCGGATACTGGCAGGTGCCCATGGATCCTGTCAGCAAAGCGAAAACTGCTTTTGTCACCCACTCTGGACTGTACCACTTCAATGTCATGCCTTTTGGTCTAAAGAATGCACCAGCCACTTTCCAAAGACTCATGGAAAGAGTCTTGGAGGGTCTGCGGGGAGAGATTTGTCTAGTTTATCTAGATGACATAATTGTTTATTCTTCATCTGTCACTCAACATTTTGAGCGTCTACAGATGGTAATAGATCAACTCCAGAAGGCCAATCTGACCATCAATCTGAAGAAGTCCAAATTCTGTCTCAGAGAAATCCGATTTCTTGGTCACATTGTTTCTGGTAAAGGAGTCAGAGCTGATCCTGACAAAGTGGAGGCCATTCAGGCCTATCCAGTGCCAACAAATCTCAAAGAAGTTCAGAGATTCTTAGGACTTGCCGGATGGTATCACAAGTTTGTACCAGACTTCTCAAAAACTGCTCAACCCTTGAATGACCTTAAGAAAAAGGGAAACCCTTTCATCTGGAGTCAAGCTTGCCAGCAGGCCTTTGACCAGCTTAAGTCCAGTTTGACCTCTCCACCTATCTTAGGTCACCCAAATCCCGACTTGCCTTTCTTCGTCTACACTGACGCAAGCAATACTGGTCTAGGAGCAGTGTTAACACAGAAAGAGAACAGTGGAACTGAAGTGGTTCTGGCATATGCCAGCAGGACCTTAAACAGAGCTGAAATGAATTACTCTGTAACAGAAAAAGAATGTCTTGCAATCATTTGGGCTCTAGAAAGATGGCAACACTATCTTGAACCAACGCTCTTTACTGTAATCACAGACCATTCTGCCTTGAAATGGGTCCTCTCATCCACAAAAACTACTAGTCGGTTGATCAGATGGGCTCTGAGATTACAGAGATTTGACTTTATCGTAGAATACCGCAAAGGGAAACTTAATGGTGCTCCAGATGCTCTTTCCAGGATTCCTTGCCACAGCAGATGTTTTCTGTACTCTAATAAAAAAGAGGAGAACCTTCAAATATCCCTTGACCGGGTTTGGGAAGAACAAAAGAAGGACATGAATGTAGAACAAATCATGAAGCAGCTAGCTGAAGGAAATAAAAAAGTAAAACAGGAGTTTGTCATTCTAGAAGACAAATTGTATCACAAAAAGCAAATGTCTGAAAATGAAATCCACTATAGGCTTTACATTCCTCGCAGTCTGGTTCAGGAGATTCTTCAGAACTATCATGAGAACCCTTTAAGTGGACATGCTGGTATTTTCAAAACCTATAAACGACTTTATGAAGTGGCGTATTGGCCTGGAATGTGGACTGATGTAAAAAACTTCATTAAGACATGTCATGTTTGTCAAAGTCTGAAAGCAGATAACCAAAAACCTGCTGGAAAAATCCAACAAACCACTGTCAAAGGCCCTAATGAAATGTTAGGTATTGATCTTATGGGTCCTTTACCAAAAAGTCCTGATAGAAATGAGTATCTGTTGGTTGTGGTGGATTACTTTACACGTTGGGTTGAATTGAGTCCATTACGAACTGCTACAGCCCAAACAGTAGCCCGATTCCTGAGAAAAGAAATCTTCACAAGATGGGGTGTACCTGATTACATCTTGTCTGATCGAGGATCACAGTTTGTGTCAGCAGTTTTCCGTGAACTCTGTGAACAATGGACTGTGACTCCCAAACTAACCACTGCCTATCATCCACAAACTAATATGACTGAAAGAGTGAATCGTAATTTGAAATGTATGATAGCCTCTTATCTGGATAATAATCATGCCAGGTGGGATCAATACCTTCCTGAGTTTAGATTTGCAATAAATTCTGCTGTTCAAGAAACTACTGGTGTAACCCCTGCAGAGTTGCAAATTGGTAGAAAGCTCATTAGCCCAATAGACAAAGTTCTCAAAGGACAGATTTATCCCCCTGATAAACCAGCCTATGATGTGGTCCACCGCATGAAACAACTCAAAACCGCTGTTGAGGAAAACATAAGAAAATCAAAACTTAGGCAACTGAGAAATTACAACAAAAACCGCAGAACTGTTAGTTTCAGACCTCGGCAGAGAGTGTGGGTAAGAAATTTTCCTCAGTCACAGGCAAAGGATAAGTTCACCTCCAAACTAGGAAAAAAGTGGAAAGGACCCTACCGTGTAGTTACACAACTTGGACCCCTGAACTACAGAGTGGTTTTAGAGGATACAGGTCAGGATGTAAGAACTGTACATGTTTGTAATCTTAAACCTTTCTACCCTACTGCTGAGGACCTGGAACATATGGAAAGACGAAAAGTACTCGATATCCTGCAGGAAAGCTCGGAAGAGGAGGATTTCCCAGGGTTCTCGGACTAGAATTGGACTGATCCACCAATCTCGGCATTACCACTATGCGTGGTCTTGTCAAGGGGGGGGAGATGTGGCAGAGAAGAGAGGAAACCTCAACTAATTCTGGCCACCTGAGCAGGAGAAGGAGGGGGAAGTGATTTAATTAGGGAACACCTGTGAGCATGAAGAGAACAAAGGGCAGAGGAAAAGGAGATTCAGTGTGTGAAGTGAGAGTGGAAAAGAAAGGAGACGATCAGAACTAAGAGCAGATTATTTTTAAGTCATTCAAGACCCTAATCGGAAAAGGAATGAACTCAAGTAAATGTGGAAACTGAAGGAGAAACTGAGACAAGACAAATTATCAGCGGTAAAGAAGAAAGTTTCTTGAAGCAGGTTGGATCTGAGGCTCTGTTGGACCTGCTGTCCGTGACTGTTTTGTCCCTCCTCGTTTGTCGGCAAAAGCTAAGTCTGGTCTCCTTCCTTCGACTCTCCTGGCTTCCTCCATTTTCCTTTCTCCTCACATTCCCCTTACCTTCTGGTTTCCTCAGCTCCTGGAACATTACAGCTCCCAACCCATACACCTACACTAATCATTGCCCCTTCTTTCATATCGAACTGGACTGAACTGATTGTGAACGGACTGGTGAACTATTTAACCCCCTGCAAACACTACATACACACTCCCACGCCTCACGGAGAGGACAGACTATCTGGGTTCCTAATTTATCGAAGTTAATTAATGGACATTTAATTTATTTTTTGTGAATCCGCTTTTGAGTTTGCAGTAGATTATTTTGTGAATATGAATTTTTTCATTATGAGAATTTGAGGGATTTTTTTTGTGATTACATGAAATGCAAATGATGATTTGAATAATTTGAATGTTCTTTTTCTGGATTTGAATATATAAGTTATATTGACTTTGAGTATCTTATGTATTTTTTTTATTCACTTCTGTAGCACAGGTTAAGCTAGCCGGATGAATAAATCCAAAGGTTATCTTGTTAATTGACAGGTCAGTTTATCTTTTCCCTGTCTGGCACCCAACCATCGTTCCTATTTGGAATCGTTTTGATACCTTTGGTAAAAGCCTACGCTACAATACAAATACATGCAGTTCATTTATTACATCCAGTTAGTATGTGCTATCACACATTACAACTATACAACAAATGAAAGTAATTATGAAAATGACAGCAGCTGAAGTCAATGCAGCATATGAAAAACATTTCAACAATGGGCAGATTTTCCAAATAATCGTGAAATGATAGTTTCCCAAACAAAGGTGTAAAAAAAAAACACATTTCTATAGTGGAGGTCAGGACTAGCTGCTACAAGGGAACGGTTAACTTTTGTTACAGATGTGGGCATCCTACCACTGAGTTAGATTATCCATAATGACAACAGTAAAGGTGAAAGTTGCATTTCCGTGTCGGTTGAGACATCGATTCACATCTGACTTTGCCATGGAGGTGCAACAACGAATCAGGAAGAGAGCTTAATGCCAGCTGACGGATGTCATATGACATATACAAATTGACCTTTATGATGTGGGTGACGTGTTCGATTGACCCACACTACTTTTACGATCGACATATTGGACCCACCTGTGTAGGTTTCAGGGTCCTTTTTTGCAATTTCACTGGAAGCAAACAGCCCAGAGTATGATGCTACTATCACCACTCTGAACAGATGGTATTGTTGAAGGCCTCCCTGTACTCCTCCAAACAGACTTCTAGTTATTTTCGCCAAACTGACCATATAATGGTGGTCCGGAAAGAATTTCCTTTAGTACGTGGTTTCAGCTGCAAAGCTCAGCCAAGCATGAAGGTGTTGATGTTCAATAGCGGTAAAACTCTTCTTGCTTGGGGTTCGAGCAGCTGTCATTGCATATCAGGCCTTGATTTTTTGTATTGTTTTTGTTTTGTTTTGTATCTTGATTGTATTTGTATGGTACAGTATGTGTGTGTGTGTGTGTGTGTGTGTGTGTGTGTACACCTTTTTAAAACATACTGAACAAGATTTTCAGTTTTACAAAGATTTCAAAATGAGGTACAGCTCCTTGTGGACTTTTGTGACACTTGTAGAAGAGTTTTACAAGCACTTACCTGTACATGGTTTTATCACAGTACCACTGTGTTTTCTCACCTAATACACTCTATCTTCATCATAATGACCATCTTAAGAAGACATGGCAATGTTGTTATTATTTTTGGAGATTTGGCGCCTGCAATGTATTATGTTGTTTTCAAACATGCCCATGGTGCATTTCAAATGTACATTCATTCATTCATTCATTCATTCATTCATTTTCTACCGATTATCCTCACAAGGGTCGCAGGGGTGCTAGAGCCTATCCCAGCTGTCTTCGGGCGAGAGGCGGGGTACACCCTGGACTGGTCACCAGCCAATCACAGGGCACATATAGACAAACAACCATTCACACTCACATTCATACCTATGGACAATTTGGAGTCGCCAATTAACCTAGCATGTTTTTGGAATGTGGGAGGAAACCGGAGTACCCGGAGAAAACCCACGCATTCATGGGGAGAACATGCAAACTCCACACAGAGATGGCCGAGGATGGAATCGAACTTGGGTCTCCTAGCTGTGAGGCCTGCGCGCTAACCACCCGACCAGCCTCAAATGTACATTAATTAATTAATTAATTCATTCATTCATTTTCTACCGCTTTTCCTCACGAGGTTCGCAGGGGTGCTGCAGCCTATCCCAGCTGTCTTCGGGCGAGAGGCGAGGTACACCCTAGACCAGGGGTGGGCAAACTACGGCCCGGGGGCCACATCCGGCCCGCCAAGTGTTTGAATACGGCCCGCCCAATCTTTCAAAAGTATTTAATTTAAACTAAACATACAACCTGGCATCATGGCCTGAGCCAACCTTTTGATGGTTGTATCAATTTCGTTGTTTGACATGGTCTGTTGTTTACAAGTGCTCCTGAAAAAAGAGACAGAAGCACATAATAATAATAAAAATTTAAATAAAAATTATTATTATATAATTATTATTATTATAACTATTATGATTATTATATTTATTATACTAATGCTAATTGTTATATTAATTATATATAATAATATTGTTATATTTGCATATTTTACATAATAATAATATAATAATTATGATTTAAATTTTATTTTAATTATTAATATTTTATTATTTTAAAAATATTTAAATATAAATATATAATAATAACTAATAATAGCAGATTGCATGACAATTTTACAGATACAATAATACCAGGTGGACTGTTATGTGTAAAATATATAGTCTGCCCCCCTCCCCGGAAAGTTTGTTATATCAATGCGGCCCGCGAGTCAAAAAGTTTGCCCACCCCTGCCCTAGACTGATGGCCAGCCAATCACAGGGCACATATAGACAAACAACCATTCACACTCACATTCAAACCTATGGACAATTTGGAGTCACCAATTTACCTAGCATGTTTTTGGAATGTGGGAGGAAACCGGAGTATGCGGGGGAAAAAAACCCACGCATGCACGGGGAGAACATGCAAACTCCACACAGAGATGGCCGAGGGTGGAATCGAACTTGGGTCTCCTAGCTGTGAGGCCTGCGCGCTAACCACCCGGCCAGCCTCAAATGTACATAAGACAGTAATTTAAAGTCTAATTGATTTCAGTCCATTTTGGGACCCTAAAATGAAAGCATGATATTGTAGTGGTTGGGGCTCAAAGATGGATCCTATTTAATTTGTTCTTTTAAAAACAAAGTCATGTTACAGCTTCAGAATAAGATACTCTTGGCATTATTCTAACATGGTTATGTAGCAGTATCGGTTATATTATTGCACCTTTGAAACTAGGATCTGTTTTTCTTCTGTTGCGTCTGACATGGCGATATGTCTCACAGGTAACATTAACATCCTAGAAGGTGAATCAACAAACAATATGTGAATTAAAAACTAATTTTAGACTGTTGGGAAGAATGTTTGACGCTAATATGAATGTTTTCTTTGTAAACAGAGGTCTACAGTGAATAGATTGTGTTCCTCATTGGCTGGTCTTCTCTTTGGTTTTAAGGTTGTGTTCTTGTCCCTCCATGTTGTTGTGCACAGTGCACTTGCAGCTTTATTTTTCTAAGAGGTATGACAGACACATGTAGCACAAAGGTTTCCTCCACCCATCTGTTTGCATGTTCAGACGGAACATTCTTCATGTGGATGTTTGCCCCTCTTCAAATTGCACAAAGATGGTCAAAACATGACAAGAGACGGTAATAAATCATGTAGGGTAATGAGCATGTAATCCAAAACAACGGCTTTATATTCTACCACAGGTGCTGTTTATGTGCATGGTCAGAGTCTACTGATGTTGCCAGATGAGCTCCAGCTTGTGTGTTCAGGTTCCTTTCACCTGATTCATCTGCAGCCTTTGAAAGTGTGGTTCATCTTTAGGTGTGTGGACCATTTTTTTCCGGCTTAAAACTGCAACAAACTTGCTTTCTTCCACTGTCACTGATGCCCATCAGAATGCTGTTATTAGACACATCTACACTTTTCTGTGTTTTCTCTTAGTACGATGCTAACTTGCTAATTGGGTAAAATTATTAAGTTTCATTAATGTTCATGTTAAAGGTTAAATAACTGTTAATACTGTACATTTGAATCTGAAAATAATTTCTCTACCAACTGTATGTGGTTTCTTATGTTTTTCTCATTTGCTGTTTTATTATTATTTTACTTATTTATTACTGATTGATTGATTTATTGTCTTTATTCTTAATTTGTTTATTTTTTTAATCTTATTTTGTGTATAGAAAAATAAAAATTAAGATATTTGAGAACAGTGGAATATTTTATCAGATATTTTGTAGGGTATAGCAGAAGGAAAAGCATTGAATATAGTTTTTTTTATTGATTTTTTTTTTCCAGTTTTTAATAAATGTGTTTTTTTTTGAAAACCTGATGCAGCCCGGCTTCACCCAGAACCTAGCTCCGGTGGCCCCCAGGTAAATTGAGTTTGAGACCCCTGCTCAATGGTGCACCAACCATCCGTATAGGCTAATATACTATTGAGCAGGACTAAATAGGATGCTCCCAGAGCATTTTCTTCTCTTTATACTGCCATGACATATATTATGAACATATTTTGGCAGTGGAAAAGTAAAAAATTCCAGTTTTAACCTCCAGTGCACTTGATGCTTTGTCATTGTCTCCATTGTGGCTTATGTGGCTGACAAAAATCTATCAAAACAAGACAGGACCACTTGTCACTAAGATGCATTGGAGTAGGTTAGTGTAGGAAATGAAGTTAACTTCTCCCCCCTGGACACTTTTCTGTGTTTTCTCTTACCATAGTGCAACTCTGGGTCTGTATTAAATACTAAGCGTAGCTTTAATTTAGGGTGCATGATAATTATTGGACTGTGCTGAAATTTATCGTGCTGATATGAGGAATTATTAAGTTTTGTAACTAACTGTAATTGTTTCTGAGACCTTTCGTGTGCTAGTTGCACCAAATACCAGTAACTCCATTGAACACCTTATCAGCTACCTGAAACATCCACATGGCTACAACACCCGGGGCAGAAACACTCTGCAGTAGCTCATTAGTAGCATTCACTCAACTATCAAAACACTCCTCCGATTTGGTCATACAAGCCTGCAGAGCAAGCAGGCCTGTGTTAGGGGTTTATGAACCCAAATAAAGTGAGATGAATAACCAACATAAATGACACTAACGGACTGAATTATGCTGTTCCAAATAGCCTAAAGCACCACAGATCTTTCATCATGTAATCAGTGCTATTCAGTCCTGACGTTCCACACAGGTATATTAAGCCCCAGACAAAGGCAAGTGTTGACTGGTGCTCTTCTGCATTTTCTCTTGCTGAAGTTCCTGTGAAAATTGCGCTACTTTCTCATGTTGGTTTCATATTGAAAGGTTTAGTAAACCCTTTCTTTATTAAGCGGTTTCTGTCATTGCCAAGAGGACCTTGGATCATCTATCAGTGGCTTGTTTGTAATAGCGATGAAACAAGGGTGGCTTTTATTCTGGAGGCTGACATGGAAAACGAAAGTAAGCAGTAGGGCCTGGCCAATATGGCCTTTTTGTGGCCGATGCAGATACCCATATTAAGTAATAAACTATTCTCATAATGGACACACTGATCAATTAGATGTTTTGCCTTTAGGGGACCTATTGTGCTTTTCCCACTTTTCTGACCTATAAATGTAGTTAGAATGTTGTATTATCCTGTTAAACAATGCCAAAGTTTCAGATAATGAGGTTTTCACATTTGGAAGTGAGCCCCGAAAAGAAGCAAGGGAAAGCTACATTTGCCGCCATCAGACACAAGTGGTTGGAGTTCCTGATTCCCTACCAGCAAAAGAAAAATATTTAAATCTGTCAACTGCATTTCATAATGGACTGTTTTGTGAACATGGGCCAGTATGCAGCTGGACTAGCTGACAAACTGTGTCCTAACTGTGTCTATTTTTTGTAAATCATGGAACAAAAGCACTTGTCTATGTAGCATTATAAAGTGTGCATACAGGGAGCAGGGTTGCTAATAGCCATTACCCACCACAATCAGTGAGTCTACCGGAGTTTTTTAAACACGGGTAGTCCCGCCAAAAGACAATACTGTAGAAAACCTAATGCTGAAATGCTAAAGCTACTTACCATGGAGAGACATCTTGAACTAACCTCTTTTCTTGAGAAACTTCGGACTGTCCAGTCTGGACTTATGGATCGTATTCGGGAGCCAACACACATGGCGGATAAATATCAACTCTATAAAGTTGGGTTTGCAGCTAGCGGCACAACACCGGAAGTCCTCCTAAGCACTTGGAGAACCAACCACAGTGGAGAAGGCGTTCCTGGAGGTGGGCAGTGGGTAGAATAAATTAAAACAGACTGTTTTCGCAGGAAGCACAAAATCCAAAGAAATACAGCTGGAATAGGGGCAGATTCTGGAAGATCTACAAAGCTTTCTGTGCTGGTTATCGTGTGTAGCTGCTCTATAGGAGTCTACAACTCAAGACAAAGGTCCCCTTTAAGGGTGTGTGAGCTATGAATGGATCAACAGGTCTGATGGTAACCAGTCCTCTTCATCATGAACATGCACATCTCACAAGACCAAGATGACACTCAATGGCAGGGGTCTCAAACTCGCGGCCCACGCTAGTTTGAGGCCCCCACCTTGATACCAAAGTTTAATGTTGAAATGACAGCTTAAAGCTGTGTGCACACCGGACACAATTAACATGATATTGCCCCGCCCATACTGTTACCTTACCCTGTTACCCCGCCCTGTTTTGCTTTGGATTAGCAATGAAGCTAAAGGCTTATGATGCTGGGTACAAATAAATGCAGGAAATTATTTGGAATAAAACGGAAAATACACGTCAAGATAAAGCATCTCATCAAACATGTTGTTAAAGTTACGACGCTGCTCACAGATGGAACTGAGTACGATGCTAACTTGCTAATTGGGTCAAATTATTAAGTTTCATTAATGTTCATGTTAAAGGTTAAATAACTGTTAATACTGTACATTTGAATCTGAAAAAAATAATTTCTCTACCAACTGTATGTGGTTTCTTACATTTTATTATTATGTTTTATTATTATTTTACTTATTTATTACTGATGGATTGATTTATTGTCTTTATTCTTAATTTGTTCATTTATTTTTTTTAATCTTATTTTGTGTATAGAAAAAAAAACATTAAGATATTTGAGAACAGTGGAATATTTTATCAGATATTTTGTAGGGTATAGCAGAAGCAAAAGCATTGAAGATAGTTTTTTTTAATTGATTTTTTTTTCCAGTTCTTAATAAATGCGTTTTGGGTTTTTTTTTTTTTTTTGGAAAACCTGATGCAGCCCGGCTTCATCCAGAACCTAGCTCCGGTGGCCTCCAGGTAAATTTTGTTTGAGGCCCTTGCTCAATGGTGCACCAACCATCCGTATAGGCTAATATACTATTGAGCAGGACTAAATAGGATGCTCCCTTCTCTTTATACTGCCATGACATATATAATGAACATATTTTGGCAGTTGAAAAGTAAAAAATTCCAGTTTTAACCTCCAGTGCACTTGATGCTTTGTCATTGTCTCCATTGTGGCTGACAAAAATCTATAAAAACAAGACAGGACCACTTGTCACTAACGTGCATTGGAGTAGGTTAGTGGAAAAGTGTAGGAAATGAAGTTAACTTCTCCCCCCTGGACACTTACACTTTCTGCTTTTGCAGATGAGTGGATGTTAAAGATTTCCAAGACAAAGGCCTATCCAGCCTTGTCCTGAGTGATCCCTTGGGTCCTGTTGCAAAGCACAGCTGTAATACCCATTTAGTATAGTACTTACTGTAAATCCCCATTCAGTCCTCCAGTAGACTGTAAGCCCCGTACAAGCCTGTTTTGCATATTTTAACTCCACTACAGGGGACACCCAATTGCAACAATACGCATACAGTACATTGGATCCTACATCATAAAGTGGATAGACTCCAAACAGAAGGAATATCCATTAGAGTGCTGCACTGTACCATCTGTGAGCGATTTTCCGTGCACCCCTCAGGTGAAGCTTAGCGTGGCCATAGGTGTGCTCATCACTCAGACCCTCAGTGATGACGTTAAGGAACACAACCTTTCTTTTGTTAAATTCACTTACTTCCTCGTCTGCTGACCTGGTGAGTCTCTCATCTTTATCCATCAAAGTAGGTGGAAGTCTTTAATCATCTTCCTGTTGAGGCTTCCTCCATCCGTTGTACCAGTGCAGTAATGGAGCTATCTGTCGTTCCAACCAAACCCATTAGAGTAACATGATCCTGCCACTGAACGCAGCGGAGTCAGGTCAGGCCAAGAAGGTTATGGTCTGCAGGTAGAATGAATTTAGACTGAAGTGAGTTATCTAACATTAAAAAAAAGAATACAATGGATAAATGAATGCAAGTACAACGACGGGCTGAACAGTGGACGAGTGGAGGTCTCACAGCTAGGAGACCCGAGTTCAATTCCATCCTCGGCCATCTCTGTGTGGAGTTTGCATGTTCTCCTCGTGCATGCGTGGGTTTTCTCCGGGTACTCCGGTTTCCTCCCACATTTCAAAAACATGCTAGGCTAATTGGCGACTCCAAATTGTCCCTAGGTATGAATGTGAGTGTGAATGGTTGTTTGTCTATATGTGCCCTGTGATTGGCTGGCGACCAGTCCAGGGTGTACCACGCCTCTTGCCCGAAGACAGCTGGGATAGGCTCCAGCATACGTGGTGGCCCAAGCGGTATAGAAAATAGATGGATGGATTTAGATTTGAAGAAAATTAGATAAATTTGAGAAAAACAAGCCAAATGTCACAGAAAGTAGCTAAATATAGTAAAAAAAAAAAGTGACTGGATGTTTACATTTAGCACTAGAAATGAAACAATTTCCGGTATTAATCATCAACTGCAGCAAAACACCTGACGCCACATTGTTACAGCATGATTGACAACCGTGCTCCAATAAACTCACGGACCAGTGACACTCCTCATTTCCTGGAGAAGCAGCCATTTGTTAAATTGTAATCTCTCTCTCTCTCAAAGCACCAACCAGTGCAGGGTGTAACCCGCCTCTGGCCCGACACCTCCCGCGACCCTCGTGAGGTTAAGCAGAAGAAAATGAATGAATGAAAGTACAACGAGTATTAACTTGTGTTCATCTTGCTGCCGGGTTGGCTGTACATATTTTTTTTTTTACCAAAAATACATCAATCCCCTGTACTAATAATCTAAGGCTAATATTCACAATAAAACCTTGTCAAAATGAATACAATGAACACAACATGAGGCAGGATAAGTTTAATAAACACAAATTATGAAACAAACTAATGCAATTTCAAGTAGGTGAAAGATGACTGGAGAGGGCATAAAATATTTTCAATTTCTACATCTTGCTGAAACATCCATCCATTTTCTATACCGCTTATATTCATTAGGGTCGGGGGGCTATGCTGGAGCCTTTCTTAGCTCAGTGATTTTCAACCTTTTTTGAGCCACGGCACGTTTTTTACATCAGAAAAATCTTGTGGCACACCACTAACCAAAAATGTTGCAAAATGTCACCACGACCTCACACGTGCATCAATAAGTCTATCGGAGGAACAAGGTAGGTGTTGCCACACGGACCAATATTACATTGCTCTGCCAGTCTTTACACCACAGACACTCCACGGTAGCCACGTTTTTACATCACCACTTTTTCTCTTTCCGAATGACCTTTCGGGAAACAATGGTATCCATAGAAAGGAATATTCCAATCTCTTGTCTACATGCGCCGTGAAAATCAACCAGAATAGTCAATTCTGCATGCACAGTAAAACGTAAACATCAACATCACGTGATACCGGCTTCCCCGAGTTTTTCTTTCACTTGTTGGAATAACTCCGTATTGCCAGTTTTTCGTTTGTCCAGTCTTGAAATTTAGTTTGAATCAAAAACAAACTTTGCTTCGTCCAGTGCCGATTGCTGGCCTCCATTTTTAAAACTGAAGCACGTCTGGATCTGCGTGTTACGTCATATCTGAGCATGCGCTGAAAGAACGCACCCGGGATAAATTTAAACAGGAAAAGATCAAATTCAATCTTGCCAATAAACAACAGAAGAAGAAAAACACCACAAAGAAGAAGGCACCCTGACAACTTTATGTTTGAGCGGGCACAAGATACCTCAATCGGATTGGTTAAAGGAATATTCCATCCCTGTTCAATTTCCGTTTGAGTAAATAAACCAAATGCAATTGGAATATTTGGGTCCATATATACTATTGACATAATGGCTATTGACATAATATTTGCTAATGATGATTAATAAATGTTAATTATAAAAAGTGATATTGGAGAATTCCTCACGGCACACCTGACGGTTTCTCAAGGTACACTAGTGTGCCACGGCACAGTGGTTGAAAATCACTGTCTTCAGTGACTTCGGGTGAGGGTCGAACTGGTCTTTTCTGGTCGCCAGCCAATCACAGAGCAATCACATGGACAATTTAGAGTCGCCAATGAACCCGGAGAACATGCAAACTGCACACATGTTACAAACAAACCATGTGAACCTTCACGGTTCTGTGAATCTGAAGTGGATTTTCTTATTTTCTTTTTTAGGGATCTTGCATTTGTCGAAACAATATACTGTCAGATAAAATATATTCAAAATATACGAACATTGGTGTTTCTGTACTTTTTAATGTTTTATCAAGGCATGTGTGTATGTTTGTAGCAGATGAAAAACATGCATAGCCCAAAATGTCCGTGAAAGTCTTCACTGTTCACAGATCTCAGACATCTCACACATCTGGTTTACTTTGGCAGGAAACACAACAGGCATGACAGGCAGCCCTCCCCCATCTGCACCTCCCTTTACGTCTCCTCATCTTAATAGCTTGATCCTGTGATAATAGCGTTGAAAGAAAAGCATACGTTCCCAGTGGTTCCTTGAGGGCACAAGGAAAAGTTCTTGTTTGAATCCTGCCTCACACGTCAGGCTCAATAAAGACCACCACAACCTTTTAATATAATATACATTTGTATCAATATACATTCCCCGGACTATAAGTTGATATCAATGTCAACATGAATATATATCAAGGCAAAAACAAGCAGACTGAGAAACAGCTTCATCCCAAGAGCCATCACCACCCTGAACTCAGACATACAACGTACCCGGTCATTAGCATAATGCAAATGTGCAATATTTCCATCACTGCCTCTGTTACTACCTCAATCATATTTATTTATTTAACAACCCAATACAATACACTCATATGTGACTTTACTCACCTGTATAGACCAGTTATTATTTGCACTATGACCCATTTATCATTGCACTAAAATTAATATATCAGCAATATGTCTGCTCCTGCATATGCTCCTGTGCAATACTATGTGTATATTTTGCATATCTTGTACATATCTTGTATATATCTTGCTAAATTGTCTTTTTTTACTCTACTTTTATGTACTTTTTTTAAAACTTGACTACTGCACTGAAAGGAGAAGCTCTCCAATCTCGTTGTACATCTTGTATAATGACAATAAAGGCCATTCCATTCCATATAATATATAAGTGTGTGTAACGTAATCTAAATCATATGTATAATCACCAAATTATGCTGTCAAGCTCATGACATTTGCAGAAATATTTGACCTCATGTCCCTTGGGACTTACATGTTAAGAGTCTAACAGAAGCCATTACTCAAATCATTATTTTCTCCTCTCATCCATATACCTTTGAGAATTCTTCAAAAGCTGGTATGTCATAGTTTTTATATGTTTTGTCGGTGCCATTTGCCCATGCGGCAGAGTGCATTTCAGTGGGGACTTGACTAGCCAGAAAAAAAAAAAAATCACATTTGGGTTGGGTGATATGGACCCTAGCATATACATATCATAATATTGCTAAATATAGTAACCATGTTGCTAAATTGTCAACACGGATGTCTTCCACCTGTGTAATGAAGTGGAGTAACGAATCCACCCTCGGCCATCTCTGTGTGCAGTTTGCATGTTCTCCACGTGCATGCGTGGGTTTTCTCCGGGTACTCCGGTTTCCTCCCACATTCCAAAAAACATGCTAGGTTAATTAGCGACTCCAAATTGTCCATAGGTATGAATGTGAGTGTGAATGGTTGTTTGTCTATATATGTGCCCTGTGATTGGCTGGCCACCAGTCCAGGGTGTACCCCGCCTCTCGCCTGAAGACAGCTAGGATAGACTCCAGCACCCCCCGCAACCCTTGTGAGGAAAAGCGGTAGAAAATGAATGAATGAATGAATGAAATATTAGAATTGAAGTTAGGCCTGTCCTGGTGATGACTAGGCCAGTAGATGAGGCCTCGATTGAATCCACAGCACTCTTGGAGTTATACAGGGGGACTTTGGGAAAAGGTCTGAGCTTGTTGGAAGTGGTTCTGACCCAGAAGTTTATGTTCATCGTCACTGCTAATAGTGTTACGCTGAACCGCCTCTGTTAACCCCATTACTGTTAAACTTGCCCTGTACTTGATAGCTCAGGCTGTTTAAAAATGTGACCAGGATGCGACCATGCTGTTTTTTTTCAGAATCTCCACATGTGATGACAGGCATTGCGTAATGATCGGAAAGAGTGTACTCACAAAGGACTCTTGAGGACAGTATACTGTATGATGTCTTTCTGTGCTCGCATGCAGCAACTTGTGCTTTTAATATCAATGAAGTAATTTGGCAAGAAGTGAAACAATCGGCGACTGGTGACAATCCAGGGCACCAGATTCAAAGAAAACAGAACGACTTTAAACAGGATAGAATTTGTCAGACTTCTCCACAGCTTTTCCAGTCAATGAGTCCATAAGTGGTTTTCCGCTTTTTAGTAATGGCATCAGTAAGTGGTCTTTTTCGTAGCACGTTATGCTCTACAGTGTGTTGTAATTGCCCACAGCAGATGTTAGCCACCTGGAGCTTGTGACTGTGACATACAACACAGCAACCATCTGAAACACGTCAACATGGAAGTACACTCGACATGGTTGCACTTTATTTAGATGTACTGTAAAACCTTGGTTAGCGTCATTCATGAAAAAAATAGTTGGTATGTCCGCCTCCCAGCAAAGACACTCTGTGGAGTTGGCATGTTTTTCCCGTGCTTGTTTGGGTTTTCTGTATGCAGTCCGGTTTCCTCCCACGTTTTAAAGATGTCCATGTTAGGGTCAAACTAAATTACGTATGTGCGCAGTTCAGGACTAATCCTGGTCTGTTTTTATCCTCACAGATGAGGTGAACATTCTGAAGGAGTTTTTCATTCAGGTGCCCAACAGTCCAAACACATCCGTGATTGTGGAGGATGGCAGGTGTCCAATCCTCCAGGTGGGGCAGTACTCCAGCTTGACTCTCCCGCTCATGCAGCTCTTCCCCGATAGGTACAGTTCTGGCTACCTACTTATTATCAAATCAAATCAACTTTATTTGTATAGCACTTTTCCTGCAAAGACATGCAACACAAAGTGCTTTACAGAATTAAAACAATTACCACAATTAAAAGGAAAAAAAAACAAAGAAACAAAAGAAAGCCCCTCCTTCCCACCCTCCATACTAGACACACACACACACACCCACATACACACACAAGCACACAATCACACACAGTATAGAGACATGGCATGGCACTGAGGATCAAGGAAACGCCACCTTTGGGGCCGTCCACACTGGGAGGAGCTGCAGGCCGTGCCATCGGAGGACCAGCACCCAGGCCCCCCAACTCCGACAGACGGGCGGACCCCCACCTTAAAGGGAGGAACCCCCAGCCGGCCGGGTCGAAGGGACCCAAGGATGGCACCCCCTCAGCAGACCCGACACAGCCCCCAGTGTGGAGGACCCCCCTGAGGAAACACTGGAGTTAAAAGCTGAAGACTAAGAGCATAAAATAGAACTAAAAAGATAAAAACAAAACACTGGAGTTAAAAGCTGAAGACTAAGAGCATAAAATAGAACTAAAAAGATAAAAACAAAACACTGGAGTTAAAAGCTGAAGACTAAGAGCGTAAAATAGGACTAAAAAGATAAAAACAAAACACTGGAGTTAAAAGCTGAAGACTAAGAGCGTAAAATAGGACTAAAAAGATAAAAACATAACACTGGAGTTAAAAGCTGAAGACTAAGAGCGTAAAATAGGACTAAAAAGATAAAAACATAACACTGGAGTTAAAAGCTGAAGACTAAGAGCATAAAATAGGACTAAAAAGATAAAAACAAAACACTGGAGTTAAAAGCTGAAGACTAAGAGCACAAAATAGAACTAAAAAGATAAAAACAAAACACCGGAGTTGAAAGCTGAAGACTAAGAGCATAAAATAGAACTTAAAAGATAAAAACATAACACTGGAGTTAAAAGCTGAAGACTAAGAGCATAAAATAGAACTAAAAAGATAAAAACAAAACACTGGAGTTGAAAGCTGAAGACTAAGAGCACAAAATAGAACTAAAAAGATAAAAACAAAACACCGGAGTTGAAAGCTGAAGACTAAGAGCATAAAATAGAATTTAAAAGATAAAAACATAACACTGGAGTTAAAAGCTGAAGACTAAGAGCATAAAATAGGACTAAAAAGATAAAAACATAAGAAAAGTTTAAAAATATTAGTTAAAACCTGATTAAAAAGGTGTGTCTTTCATCTTTTTTTAAAAGTATCAACATTATAAGCTAAGTGGAAAAAAATATGATTATCAGTAAAAGCCATGGAGATGGGGTGGACTTAAATAAGCTTAGCTTCTTCCTACTCCTTTTTGGACAAACGTAATTTTATGCAACTTATCAAATAAATCACACCATACCGACACAGTATCAACTGACATTTTACATGTAGCAGAGTCTACCTATTCTCCAAACAATTTCCGCATCCTTGACCAGTGTCTCTGACAGTGTACCCGTGTTTCAGGTTGACAGATTTCAGTCTGCTGGTGCAGCTAAAGAGTCCTCAGCAAGTTGAGAGCAGCGTGTTCACCATGCTGAGCCCTGACCACCATATTGTGCTGCAACTGCGAATCAGTGCTATCGCCATTATCCTCATTTCATCACAGCGGTGGCACTACGAGTGAGTTTTTTTTTTTTTTTAATAAAAAAAGTGTATAAATTCAGTGTTTCCCACAGTGTTGCTATGCAAATTGTGATGACGTCATGGTATAATTTGAACACTGACCCTTCTCACGGCGGCACGACGGTCTAGTGGTTAGCGCGCAGACCTCACAGCTAGGAGACCAGGGTTCAATTCCACCCTGTGTGGAGTTTGCATGTTCTCCCCGTGCTTGCATGGGTTTTCTCCGGGTACTCCGGTTTCCTCCCACATTCCAAATTAATTAATTAGCGACTCCAAATTGTCCATAGGTATGAATATGAGTGTGAATGGTTGTTTGTCTATATGTGCCCTGTGATTGGCTGGCGGGCTATTTGCCCGAAGACAGCTGGGATAGGCTCCAGCACCCCTAACCCTCATGAGGATAAGTAGTAGAAAATGAATGAATGAATATTTTACACCGGGTGCATGGCGGTCGAGTGGTTAGCGCGTAGACCTCACAGCTATGAGACCAGGGTTCAATTCCTCCGGGTACTCCGGTGTCCTCCCACATTCCAAAAACATGCTAGGTTAATATGTGTCTATATGTTGTCTATATGTGCCCTGTGATTGGTTGGCGACCAGTCCAGGGTGTACCCCGCCTCACGCCCGAAGACAGCTGGGATAGGCTCCAGCACCCCCGCGACCCTCGTGAGGAACAGCGGTAGAAAATGAAAAATGATGATGACCCTTCTCACTTACCTCTGATCTCAAAGCATTAGCAGCAATCCTATTGTTTTTCTCTTTCTCAGGTTTCCCATTGGCGGTCTCACTGATGGAAAGTGGCATTACGTGGCAGTCAGTGTTTCTGCACAGCGGCTGAAGATATTTGTCGACTGCACTCTGCTAGAAAGTGTGCCGTGGGTCTACCAAGATTTGGGGATCAGCACTGATGGGCTCTTCTTCATTGGAGGCATCATTGACGGCTTTGAGACTCCATTTAAAGTGAGTTGTCTCCTTCCACTCGGGTTCATGCAGTTTGCTTGTATAGATGGCAGATTTTAGCTATATAGGTGTTTCTAGATTGTAAAGTTTAATTGCAGTTTCCATGACTGTATTTAAAAATTCTTAATTTTTACATTGTTTGCCGAACTACTGCTAACCACGTACTCCGAGAGCGGTCACCATATGTTTATTTGTTTCAGACATGTGTAACATGAAGGACATCACATGGTTACGTTTGCACAATTCAAACTGTTTTTGAGCTTTCTGTTGGTGTCTGCTAGTGTAAATGAAACCACTGACTGCAGGCCTCTCCTGACCTCAGCAGTACAGCTGCTGAACCAGGAGGCAGGAGGCTTTTCCATGGCTCATCTGTGTGACTGAGATGAGAATATGGAGTAAAAAAAATAGACAGATAAAAAAGAACAGATTTTTCTGTAATGCATTTCCAATAAAAATTCATTGCATATATCAGATTTTTTTATAACGGATTTCGCCTATTTCGGACAAAATCTCCAGTCCCGTTCCAATGCATTTCCATTAAATTTCCCTCGCATATATCGGATGGCCGCATTGTGGCGCTCCGATTCGCCGAATCGTGACAGGCCGCTATACGACGTCATTTGCAGCGTTTGCAGCGTTGCCTGCGCGTCCAGGTACATTGGAAACATAGTCAAGGAAGTGCCTTTTTATAACGGATAAAATCCGATTTACGCATATACCGGATATAAATCCGATATATGCGGAAAACGGACATTTTCCGGTATACGCATATAACGGATTTCGCTTATATCGGACAAAACCAGTGGGAACAATTGAATCCGATATATCCGAGGTTTACTGTACAAGAATGAAGAGTGCAGTTGGTACGGCCATGTGATGAGAACAGATGGATATTGCGGTACAGGAAAGGAAAGGGAGGAGGAGACAAAAGTGGAAGAGGATGTACTGACGCTAACATTTGAAGTGATTGACAACCACTCACAACAAATGATCCAGATGGTTACGGTCTGAAACAAGTCCACACACAAAGAAGAAGGAAAAACCAGAAAGACATTTGTGGCCATGTCAAAAACCCCATTGTTCAGTCATGAAATGTAGCCACAATGCTTAGAAACCATGTGTTTGTTTTTGTGTAGTGTGCATAAGAATCCCAAAGGTATCACTGTTACATGGACATGTTCGAACATGGGAATGTTTCATCATTCTTGGTCAAGTTGCAGCACAGACAATATTCCCAAATGAGAACTAAAAATGGCATGCTATTTGCATTTCACTGTGGTATTTTGGTTTACATACAGTTTGCCCTTGTTTACAACCAGGCGGTACTGTATTAAAGACAGGAACGGTTGGTTGGTAGCTTTATTTCAACAGTGACAGACAAAATATCAACAAAAAATCCATAAAAACATTCAAGGTTATAAATTATTTGTATTCCATCGAGATAAATAAGTATTTAATCCCAAAGCAATACACGACTTAGTACTTGGCAGATCTGCCAACCTTGAAAAAAAATATGCTGAGAATTTGGGGGTCAAGCTACACCGCACCTCTGCCTACCACCCCCAAGCGAACAGCCCCGTCGAGAGGTTTCACCGCTCAATGAAAACGGCGCTGCGGGCTAGCCTGACAAACGGCGACTGGGTGGACAGGCTGCCGTGGGTCATGCTTGGTCTGCGATCCGCCCCCAAGGAAGACCTGCAGGCATCGTCGGCCGAGCTGGTGTACGGGCAGGTCTTGCGTGTCCCCGGGGACTTCATTCCGGACGCCACCGCACCCTAGTCCGCTGCCCTACAGAGGTCCACCCTGCAGGAGGCGGTGGACACCTTTAAACCCATCCCTGCATCACACCACGGTGGACTCATATGTTCCCACTGCCTTGGGCACGGCACGTTTTGTGTTTGTCCGCCACGACGCGCACCGTGGGCCTTTGCGGCCACCCTGTGACGCACCATACAGGGTCCTGGAGCAGGGTGACAAGTATTTTGTTTTGGACATGGGTGGCCGACGGGAGACTATCTCGGTGGACCGGCTGAAGGTTGCGCTGGTGGACGACACCCAACCCCTGACACTGGTGGAGCCCCCTCGCCGGGGTAGGCCCCTGCTCCCCGGCAAGGCGCCCCCAAGGCGTGCCGACCCCCGCGTTGTCCCCTTCACCACACCCTTCTCCCCTGCCGCAAGCAGTGCGCACACCACGGGGCCGTGCGGTTGTCCCTGCACGCACGGTCGGTTTTAACTATGGGTGAATTCTGGGGGGGCTTGTGTAGGGGTAGGTTACCGGGACATAATTCACCCCGGAACGATCGATAGGGGAGGGGTTGCCACCCGGAGGGGTGGGCGCAAGGGATGGGGGGTTTCCGCTTCCTGTTGTGGTTGAGAGAAGGTGCTTTCATGTCTTACGTAGCAAAGAGTGCAAGTTAATGATTTGGGAGAAAATAAAGTTTTCTCCCAAATTCGACACTCCGCCTCAGACTCCAGTTCTTCGGCGCTTCAAGTTTCTATTTTGGGACTTGAATGAAGTTTGCATGCATTTTAAGTAGTGGTGTCGAATTATCATTTTAAATCAAATTAATCACTGTTTCTAATTTAATCATAATTAATGGAGCTCTAGGTTAACAATACCCGGCTGGCAAAGGACTTCTTCCAGGGGGATGACCTCACTTTTTTGGACGATCCTGCGTGTTCCCCTGATCTAAACCCAATTGAGAACATTTGGGGATGGATTGAAAAGGAAGTTTACAAAAATGGACATCAGTTCCAGACAGCGGATGTCCTCCGCGAAACCATACTCACCACCTAAAGCGACATTCCCACTACCCTCCTGGAAACACTGGCATCAAGACCCATTCACGACCATCTTTAGTGCTCTCTGTTGATGGCCATCATAGAGTCTTCCTGTACTTTGACCAGAGAACCAGTTCTACCTCCATGTTTGACACAGGGATGGTGTTCCTGGACTATTATTCAGCATTTATCCGCCTCCAAACACTTTAAGCCAAATGATGATCTTATCTATCTGATCCCAAGCCTTCTCTGAGTCATTCAGGTGTTTGGCAAACTTAGACGGGCCTGTGCAGGCCTTTTCTTGAGCAGGAGGACTTTGTACATCGGACAAGGCCGTACACATTATAGTAGTTAGTTATTCTCATTCTGGCATTGCTAAAACAACAAATCTAAAGGTGGGTGAAGATGTGCACGGTTCTCTGTGGAAAGAAACTGAATTTGTTTGTTTTCATCTTCACATAGTGGAAATGTCTACCTCACTCACGGTGCTACTAAAAGTACAGTAATAGAGTTACTAACACACTTACACACTAATATACATGCACATTTTATATTAAATCATAACCCACAAGGGGCTGCACAGTGGACGAGTGGTTAGCGTGCAGGCCACAGAGCTAGGAGATCCGAGTTCGATTCCACCCTCGGCCATCTCTGTGTGGAGTTTGCATGTTCTCCCTGTTCATGCGTGCGTTTTCTCCGGGTACTCCGGTTTCCTTCCACATTCCAAAAACATGCTAGGTTAATTGGCGACTCCAAATTGTCCATAGGTATGAATGTGAGTGTGAATGGTTGTTTGTCTATATGTGCCCTGTGATTGGCTGGCGGGCTATTTGCCCGAAGACAGCTGGGATAGGCTCCAGCACCCCGGACCCTCATGAGGATAAGTAGTAGAAAATGAATGAATTAATATTTTACACAGGGTGCACGGCGGTCGAGTGGTTAGTGCGTAGACCTCACAGCTATGAGACCTGGGTTCAATTCCACCCTCGGCCATCGCTGTGTGGAGTTTGCATGTTCTCCCCGTGCATGCGTGGGTTTTCTCCGGGTACTCCGGTTTCCTCCCACATTCCAAAAACATGCAAGGTTAATTGGCGACTCCAAATTGTCCATAGGTATGAATGTGAGTGTGAATGGTTGTTTGTCTATATGTGCCCTGTGATTGGCTGGCGACCAGTCCAGGGTGTACCCCGCCTCTCGCCCGAAGACACCTGGGGTGGGGTCTAGCACTCCCACGACCCTCATGAGGATACGTGGTAGAAAATGAATGGATGAATGAATGAATAACCCACAAGGCATGCTGGGAAATTCACACCTTCCCAATAGAAAGGGTTATTTAGGGTTATAAATTGGGCACAGTGACCAAATGGTGATCACACTAGTCTGGAGATTTGACTTTATACAGTATATATTGTGGCATATTTACTTTTGAACTTTTGTTTGTGTACTGTTCACATGGTGAACGTGGTGCATGCACATGGTGCATGCAGTGTGACTGCATTTCAAATTCATTTCAACTTGAAGTGATTCTTATCTGTGTCTAAATAAACACACACACTTATGCGTTGTCTGTCTCGTGAACAGAGCACACAAACAGGTTTTAAAATGTCAGCACATTTTTGTGCAGATTGTGAAACATTTGACGTACAGTACATGCATCTGTGTACACACTGCACTGTTCACTGCTTGAAATGAATTTCCCGTGTCTGTTGTGCAGGGGCATCTGCGACAGTTTACCTTCCTTCAGGACAACCCAGAGGCTGCTCAGCAACACTGCAGCCACCACCCACCGCGGTGTGATGAGGCCACCATTAAACCTACAAGCTCCCGACACAACAATGCTTTGGAGGTGAGAAATAAACTTGGACTACTAAGGAGAGTATTCCAAAAACAAATGCTTAAAAGTTACTGTTTCCTGATGTGGCAAACCATGTTTTTACCCCAAAGTCACTGAGCGAGGTCCAATTACTTCATTCTTCTGTAGGCAACAAGTCCAAAGAGGTGTAAAAAAAATACAACACAATGAAAAACAATGGCAAAAATACAGTTGATAGCCGCACTTTCACGAATCGGTATTAACTGCCTGACAAATTTGTGATTTTCCAAGCAGTCTCTGCACTGATAACATGTGCAAGCTGACTACCAGATCGTCATGGTGATTGTATCCAGCTGTGGCTAGACTGGCAGCTTTGTCCCATTGGTCTAATTCCAGTTGTTTGGTCCCTTTCATCAGCTTCTCTCAGTCAACCCAATGGGACAACTTCCGTCATTAATGTAACCATTCATTTCACCTCTTGTCCCTGGCTGGCTGGGCCAGTTTGTGTGTGGGAGTATGCACAGACCTGTGCCTTGGTGTGTGCCATTATGGCCTGCGAAACAGGTCATTTGAACACATTGACAAACATCATTTCAGTGATCAGCAGCACTTGTTCACAGTTGTATTAGTTTTGTGTATCTGCGCTTACAGCCACGCCCATAAGGAAGCCCGCTCCTCTGAGACATCACAAAGGAACATTTTTGCAACGCCCTCTGAAATGGAGTGTTTTGAGCCATGCCAAACTTTTTTCAGGGATCCCTTCCAAATATGCACATCGGAAACTTTGGCATGGTTTAACACGAGAATACAACATCCTAACTACAGTTTTGGTCAGAAAAGTTGAAAAAGCATAATACGACCTCTTTAAAACAGACCGTTTTGGCAGGAAGCACACATCCAAGGAAATACAGCTGGAATAGGTGCAGATTCTTGAAGATCTAGAAAGTTCTTTATACGGGTTATTGTGTGTAGCTGCTCTATAGGAGTCCACCACTCAATACATGCACTTTATGGTATCGATCAACTACCAAGTCAATGCAGGACCAGGATTGCTGATACTGATTAGTTTGAAATTTAGCGATTTTTACGAGACCAAAGTGTTGAAAAATTAGCATAATAAGAAATATAGTACAGCTCTCACATGATTTGATTTGATGATGAACACAAAAGTTTGTAAATAAAGTTTTTATAGCTCACACAGAGCTATGAACAACTTCATGCTCTTTCTCCTTCCTTCTTCTGCTCTGATGCACTCAGGTGCACTTGGAATTGTGAGCTTTATGCTTTACTTAATTTTTATATAAAGTGTAAACCACTTTGGGAACCCATAGGCCCGAAATCAACTGTTAGCGACACTAGCAACAACCTGCAGAGAAGAACAGGATGGAATTTGCAAAAAGTAGAGATGAGTTTCAAAATACAGAGATAAATACTCATTTGTAAACAAAATAGGGTCTTTGATACAGATGATAACTCACCAATTCTACAATACAATGCAAGTGAAACACCATTCCTAAGACTTTTGTTTACTCGGACTCTTAGAATTGACCGTGATTCTGAGATCAACTAGAACAGGGGTCTCAAACACGCGGCTCGCGGGCCAATTGTGGCCCGCAGGACACTAGTTTGAGGCCCCCGCCTTGATATGAAAGTTTAATGTTAGTGCGGCCTGCGCAAGTTTGATATGGATGCTGTATGGTATCATGTACCCAGAAAAAATTATGTTCATGTTAAAGGTTAAATAACTGTTAATAGTTATCCTCCCTATCCGTGTGGAATTGGTAAGTTTTTGGATATTTAAGTTTAAAGGAAATAACTTGAAGACTACCGTTTAGGTCGCTAGCTCTCCAGTTTGCGAGTTAGCATGTGTCTCAAGACCCTGCAGTTGCGCAATATGTTGTAAATAAAAAGAGTATAAATGTGACTATAGTCGTGTTTTGTCATGTCTACCGGGGTCTAATAATGCTTTGTTCATTTTAATCTGAAAAAAAAAATTTGTCTACCCACCAACTATATGTGGTTTCTTAAGTTTTTATTATTTGCTGTTTTATTATTATTATTATATTTATTTATTACTGATTGATTGATTTTCTTTATTCTTGATTTGTTTATTTATTTTTAATCTTATTTTGTGCAGAAAAATAAAAAGTAAGATATTTGAGAACAGTGGAATGTTTTATCAGAGCTTTACTTGTAGAAAATCGACACCAAAGCAAAGTTTATTCATTTTTCTGTTTTTAATAAATGCCTTTTTTGGGGTTTTTTTTGGAAAACCTGATGCGACCCAGTCTCACTCAGACCCTAGCTCCAGTGGCCCCCAAGTAAATTGAGTTTGAGACCCCTGAACTAGAACATATGCACAGACCAAACAGAAGAAACTAAAAAAATTGTAATAATCGTCAAAACCTATTTCTCATGTCGGTCATATTGACAACACTGTGAAGATGAAAGACAGCAGAATATGCCGTGCAAACACCAGCAGGAACAGTTTATCCATGAGGATGGAATTGGGAAGCCTTTGTGATGATGTAGGAAACCAAGCCGGCCTGCTGTTTTGTGTTGTAGAAAGTGGCGGACCAAGCCGCACCATATGGCTACCAGTTGACTTTGTTCTTCTTCTCGTTCATCTGTTCCTCTCTTTCTGTTTTTATTGTGACTGAGTCTCCATCTTCTGGATCTGGGTCAGTCTATCCCCTGTCTTTCAGCATGAATTAGTTGCTTTGCAAGCTTTGCCGTGAGCCATGCTGTCTTTCGTCCGCAAACGTTTTGTCATGTTCTTTGTAATACCTGCAGGTTATTTGAACTTGACATTATGGGCAGCTTTTGAAGAAGAGTTCAGCTCTCTTTACACGCTCTCTAAGGTAGTTACTGTCAACGGGAATTTAGCCATTTGTTGTTTCTCTGTGAAGTCGATGTCTAGAGTTTGTGATGGATGCTCCGTTTTTTTTTGCACTACAGAGTCAGGCAAAATGATCTGACACATAAGGTTGGGGATGATCAGCAAAAATAAATAAAAAAATGTAAATTTAACTTTTTGCAGTGTCTATTGTGGCATAGGACTTTTGCCAGGCACATGTCTTTGACAAATGTGAATTCCAATGTTGTGTGCTGCCAAACACAACACAAGTACAGGGTCAGGTAAAATGATCTGACACATTTGTAGGTTAAATAAAAGGCAAATAAAGTAAAGAAACAAAAAAGTGTTTGTTTGTTTTTTTCGAAAAGTACTACATATAATGCCATTTTTGTTCATTTGTTTTTCAGTTGCTGCCATGAATCGGACTGGTGAGCATGTCGCTTTCATTGTGGAAACGTTTATCAAAACAAACAAATGTGTAATGTCAACACAACGAGCGTTCCATTTGCACTTCAATCTTGGTAGACATGATCCTGTACCAGCTCGAAACACCATCTTGTTATGGGTTACCAACTTCTGAGCTACTGGATCTGCATTGAAACCAAAATCAGTGTTTGGACAATAATGTATCCCCTTTGACTGATTTACTTATTTTTTTTATGGTAATGGTTTAATTTCATTTGAACATGCATCAGATTACAATTGAGTGCATCCCATAATCAGTTCACAGTTCCACATGTCCAAAAGGAGTAGGAAGAAGCAAAGCCTATTAAATTCTACCCCTCCATCTGGTACTTTTACAATCAGTAACTGTTACATTTGTTCACTTCCTGCTTTCCTTATATAGTTATAAGTTGTCTTTTTTGTCACGTACCAAAGTACGAGGTGATATGACCATCCAATGACATAATGGGTACCATAGTAACTGTCAATATAGTGATATGTATATCATAACATTTTAATTCATTCATTCATTTTCTACTGCTTATCCTCACGAGGGTCACAGGGGTGCTGGAGCCTATCCCAGCTGTCTTTGGGCGAGAGGCGGGGTACACCCTGGACTGGTGGCCAGCCAATCACAGGGCACATATAGACAAACAACCATTCCCACTCACATTCATACCTATGGACAATTTGGAGTCGCCAATTAACCTAGCATGTTTTTGGAATGTGGGAGGAAACCGGAGTACCCGGAGAAAACCCACGCATGCATGGGGAGAACATGCAAACTCCACACAAAGATGGCCGAGGGTGTTTTTTTGTTTTTTGTTTTTTATTTTTATTTTTATTTTTATTTTTATTTTTATTTTTATTTTTATTTTTATTTTTATTTTTATTTTTATTTTTATTTTTATTTTTATTTTTATTTTTATTTTTATTTTTATTTTTATTTTTATTTTTATTTTTATTCAATATTGAAATATTTCTGGCCACCTTATGTTGTATATTTATCTTTTGTTTGTTTTGTTTCTTTATTTTACTTTTATTTAACCTACAAATGTGTCAGATCATTTTACCTGACCCTGTACTTGTGTTGTGTTTGGCAGTACAAACCATTGGAATTCACATTTGTCAAAGACATGTGCTTGGCAAAAGTCCTATGCCACAATAGACACTGCAAAAAGTGAAATCTAAACTGAAATCGAGCACTTTTATGATATTTTGCCAATCATCCACAATCCTTATGTGAGACAAGAACACGTATTTTCTCTTTTCTGTGTGTTTTCCTCTAAGAATGCATGTAATGGGGATTCACCTATATACTGTACCTATAAAGTTCTCTACAAAAACATCCAAAATGGTCAACAACGTTCCATTGACATGCCCCCACCTGCATATGGTTATTGTCGGAGCTAACACCAAGGAACTACTTTTCTGGCATAGTGACACAGTGCCTTGCTCTCAGTGCCTAGATGGACTGTGCATGTCAAGGACTCGTTTATTCATGTATCAGGATCAATATCATGGTGACTGATTGGCTGGACAGTCTGTGTCTGTGTGGTCCAGCTGGTCCACTTTCTTCCTCTGCAGGGTTTGTCAATTTGACTCAAAATGAATCAGCAAATTAAATGGTGCCTAATATTATTTAACATTTCCCAATACAGCGTGACATGGCTCAGGTTTTCTCCCAAGCGAATGGTTGCTGGTTCGATCCTCAGTGAGTGTGTCATTTTGTTATTATCATTAGATCTGTCCAAACAAATGTACCATTATTTGTAGCAGGCATTAGAATGGATTAAAAAAAACATAAGAAACAAGAATGAGCTCATCCTTGTTTCCATGACTGTATTTAAAAATTCTCAATTTTTACATTGTTTGCCGAAGTACTGCTAACCACGTTGAGTACTCCGAGAGCGGTCACCATATGTTTATTTGTTTCAGACGTGTGTAACATGAAGGAACATCACATGGTTACGTTTGCACAATTCAACATATCTGAAAAGGAGTAGGAAGTAAAGGAGAGTGGGGGTTGTACCTTGGGTTCTGTGCAGCCTGTTTCCCATTAAATGTGACCTGTGGAGGTGCAGCCTTCCAGTCTCTGGCTCTCTTCAGCACACTGGGGAAAAAATAAAAGTACTATACATTAAGAGGTATTACTTGCCCATTAAGGACTGCTGGTTTTGTCGTTGGTGCGTAACATTACTGACATGGGGCACATTTTGGGGGTGTCTTGTACTTTGATGTAAATGGTGTGTGGGGCCCAGCATCTCCTTTGACAGGTGTCCTCTGTGGGGACGTGAAGCTTGAGCGGCTAATCCACACTCTTCCAGTGTGTACGGGGATGTTAAACACTCCCTGAGGTCAGGGGCCCCCTAAGTCTCTGCTATGACCTTTATAGCATGATGATGGTTCAGAACATTTATAATGGTCCCATTGGTGTATTTTATGGTTATTGTCTTTTGCAAATGCCATGACTTATTAATTATCAAATACTTCAGTTTCCTCATCGATGACATACATAGAGTACATGCAAAGGCATAACCTCATCTTTGGTGGACGTAAAATGAACGCATGACTACCCTGATGATCTTTCAAGCTAGTTAACGTTGACATACACTGTACATTGTAAGCATTCTGCAACATGAAATTAACATATTAAAGTGCAGTTTAAGTCGTTACGCATATAAATTATGTACCATATTATTTGGACTATAAGTCACACTTTTTTTAATAGTTTAGCTAATCCTGCATTTATATACAGTATATAATTGAACATCTGGCACCTTTAATTTAAAGTAGGATGATGTTGGTTTTTTTGGTGGCTCCCAGTGGTTTTCATAGGTAGGCACTATTATTCTAGGTGTTAGCATGTTATCATTGCTAGCATGCGAACATGAACATACCAGCATTTTTGGCGATTTTCATGAACACGGACTTAAGTAGAAACTTGCTATCATGTTAGGTGTTAGCATGTTAACGTTATCATGTTAGCATGCTAACATAACTATGCTAACATTTTTAGCATGTTTTATGTTAAGCGATTGTTTACCTAGGTGTTAGCATGCTAAAATTACCATGTTAGCATTATTTAAGTATTTCAGACCCTTCTGTGGTATGTTTTCATGACCAAGGAATCTAAATATGCAATAAAATTAATGTAGGACTAATTTATGGTGTAAATTACAATATGGGGAGGGGGAACTATGATGATGACATACATAGAGTATATGCAAAGGCATAACCTCATCTTTGGTGGATGTAAAATGAATGCATGATTACCCTGATGATTTTTCAAGCTAGTTAACGTTGACATACACTGTACACTGTAAGCAATCTGCAACATGAAACTAACATATTAAAGTGTGTTTAAGTAGTTACGCATATATAAGTCACACTTTGTTTTATAGTTTAGCTGATCCTGCATCTATATACAGTATATAATTGAACATCTGGTACCTCTAATTTCAAGTAGGATGATGTTGGGTTTTTTGGTGGGTCCCAGTGGTTTTCACAGGTAGGCACTATTATTCTAGCTGTTAGCATGTTATCATTGCTAGCATGCGAACATGAACATACCAACATTTTTGGCGATTTTCATGAACACGAACTAACGCAGACACTTGTTATCATGCTAGGTGTTAGCATGTTAACGTGATTATGTTAGCATGCTAACATAACTATGCTAACAGTTTTAGCATGTTTTATGTTAAGCGATTGTTTACCTAGGTGTTAGCATGCTAAAATTACCATGTTAGCGTTATTTAAGTATTTCAGACCCTTCTGTGGTATGTTTTCATGACCAAGGAATCTAAATATGCAATAAAATTAATGTTGGACTAATTTATGGTGTAAATTACAATATGGGGAGGGGGAACTATGATGATGACAAACATAGAGTATATGCAAAGGCATAACCTCATCTTTGGCGGATGTAAAATGAACGCATGATTACCCTGATGATCTTTCAATCTAGTTAACGTTGACATACACTGTACATTGTAAGCATTCTGCAACATGAAACTAACACATTAAAGTGCTGTTTAAGTCGTTAAGCATATAAATTATGTACCATATTATTTGGACTATAAGTCACACTTTTTTTAATAGTTTAGCTAATCCTGCATTTATATACAGTATATAATTGAACATATGGCACCTTCAATTTAAAGTAGGATGATGTTGGGTTTTTTGGTGACTCCCAGTGGTTTTCACAGGTAGGCACTATTATTCTAGCTGTTAGCAGGTTATCATTGCTAGCATGCGAACATGAACATACCAACATTTTTGGCGATTTTCATGAACACGAACTAACGCAGAAACTTGTTATCATGCTAGGTGTTAGCATGTTAACGTGATTGTTAGCATGCTAACATAACTATGCTAACATTTTTAGCATGTTTTATGTTAAGCGATTGTTTACCTAGGTGTTAGCATGCTAAAATTACCATGTTAGCATTATTTAAGTATTTCAGACCCTTCTGTGGTATGTTTTCATGACCAAGGAATCTAAATATGCAATAAAATTAATGTTGGACTAATTTATGGTGTAAATTACAATATGGGGAGGGGGAACTATGATGATGACAAACATAGAGTACATGCAAAGGCATAACCTCATCTTTGGTGGATGTAAAATGAACGCATGATTACCCTGATGATCTTTCAAGCTAGTTAACGTTGACATACACTGTACATTGTAAGTATTCTGCAACATGAAAGTAACGTATTAAAGTGTGTTTAAGTAGTTACGCATATAAATTATGTACCATATTTTTTTGACGATAAGTCACACTTTTTTTAATAGTTTAGCTGATCCTGCATCTATATACAGTATATAAATGTACATCTGGCACCTTTAATTTAAAGTAGGATGATGTTGGGTTTTTTGGTGGTTTTCATAGGTAGGCGCTATTATTCTAGGTGTTAGCATGTTATCATTGCTAGCATGCGAACATAAACATACCTGCATTTTTGGCGATTTTCATGAACACGAAATTAAGCAGAAACTTGCTATCATGCTAGGTGTTAGCATGTTAATGTTATCATGTTAGCATGCTAACATTTTTACTATGTTTTATGTTAAGCAATTATGCTAGGTGTTAGCATGCTAAAATTACCATGTTAGCATTATTTAAGTATTTCAGACCCTTTTGTGGTATGTTTTCATGACCAAGGAATCTAAATATGTAATAAAATGAATGTAGGACTAATATTTATGGTGTAAATTACAATGGGGGGGGGACTATGGCGCTAGGCGGAGGTCTGCGCTCTCTGAGTGCTTTTTTAGTTATATCTAGCTTGGACATTGAAGCTGCTGTCTCTGCAAGTGTCTTCTTCGATAACATTTTGACAGTGATTAAACAGGCAAGTTGTTATTGTGTCCATACAGTATATGAAAAAATATATATAATTCAGCCTCTGTAGCTTTGGTTTGTGTCCTTGTTGGTGTAAACATTGCAACTTCCATGACACTCCTAAAACAAAGCAAGCTCTATGATAAATACTAAATAAACATAAACTCAGTTTTTGCTAAGTTTGGCTGTGGATCCACTTTAAAACTGCTTAAAATATCCCCTTTTTATTTCAGAAAAGTACTAGCTCAGGTCAGAAAAGTTGAAAAAGCATAATAGGTCCCCTTTAAAACAGACCGTTTTGGTAGGAAGCACATAAAATACAAAAAATACAACTGGAATAGGTGCAGATTCTGGAAGATATAGAAGGTTGTCTGTGTGGGTTATTGTGTGTAGCTGCTCTATAGGAGTCCACCACTCAATACCTGTTTTTCTTTTGTTTAGTGTTCAGCAGCCCCATACAGCGCTATGTTCTGTAACTCGTTACCATAAAATGATGCTTGTCATTCTTGAAGTATTGCCTTCATGAGGTCAATATCTCATGCTGATGTCCATGATATATACTGACGAGTTTGCCAACAATCTTCAGTTGTTACTCTTTGTTACTTCCTTTTCATGTAAGTGTTGCCTGAGGTGAAAACAGTGAAAACAGAGGTCAGAGTCAGGTCAGAGTCAAACAGCTGGATCATTGGTAGAGCGTGAGGTTTGCCTTTGGTCAACTTTTGGCAGCTTTACCTGTCATCATTATTGATGTCCTCTGCGAACTCTGCCTCGTGTACACGTTACGTCATGTTGGCGCTGAATGTGCACCCGTGTGTGGTTGGAGGCAAAAATATCAATCACCAAATGTCAGCCTGGCTCATTCAGTCTTATTAACTATTGAACAACTATTGGCAACTATTGGCAATTTTCAAGAACACAACCTTAAGTAGAAACTTATTGCTATCATGCTAGGTGTTAGCATGTTAATATTAGCATGTTAGCATGCAAACATAACTATGCTAACATTTTTAGCATGTTTTAAGTTAACACTTAGCACTGTTATGCTAGGTGTTAGGAGCTATAACTATTGAACAATTTTAGTACAGTCAGTACAGTCCATTTTCATTTGATGAAAACAGAAGTGAATAATATCAAAGCAAATTCTCCCAAAACAAATCATGTAAATCCTATTAATATGACAAAATATGAACATGCACAAAAATGCTGCACTATTATTCCAGGTGTTAGCATGTTATCATTGCTAGCATGCTAACATGAACATACCAGCATTTCTGGCGATTTTCATGAAGATGATCTTAAGCAGAAACTTATTGCTATCATGCTAGGTGTTAGCATGTTAATATTAGCATGTTAGCATGCAAACATAACTATGCTAACATTTTTAGCATGTTTTAAGTTAGGCAATTGTACAAACACTTAGCACTGTTATGCTAGGTGTTAGGAGCTATAACTATTGAACAATTTTAGTACAGTCGGTCAGTACAGTCCATTTTCATTTGATGAAAACAGAAGTGAATGACATCAAAGCAATGTTTCCCAAAACAAATCATGTAAATCCTATTAATATGACAAAATATGAACATGCACAAAAATGCTGCATTATTATTCCAGGTGTTAGCATGTTATCATTGCTAGCATGCTAACATGAACTTACCAGCATTGTTGGCGATTTTCATGAACACGAACTTAAGCAGAAACCTATTGCTATCATGCTAGGTGTTAGCATGTTAACTTTATCATGTTAGCATGCTAACATAACTATACTAACATTTTTAGCATGTTTTATGTTCAGCGATTGTTTAGCTAGGTGTTAGCATGCTAAAATTACCATGTTAGCATTATTTAAGTATTTCAGACCCTTTTGTGGTATGTTTTCATGACCAAGGAATCTAAATATGTAATTAAATGAATGTAGGACTAATATTATGCTGTAAAATACAATATGGGGGGGACTATGGCGCTAGGCGGAGGTCTCAGAGTGCTTTTCTAGTTATATCTAGCTTGGACATTGAAGCTGCTGTGTCTACAAGTGTCTTCTTCGATAACATTTTGACAGTGACTAAACAGGCAAGTTGTTATTATGTCCATACAGTATATGAAAAAATAATTATAATTCAGCCTTTGCAGCTTTGGTTTGTGTCCTTGTTGGTGTAACATTGCAACTTCCATGACACTCCTAAAACAAAACAAATCATGTAAATACAATTAATATGACAAAATATGAACATGCACAAAAATGTGAAATAGTATAGACAAACAACCATTGACAATCACATTCGGAGACGCCAATTAACCTAAAATGTTTTTGGAACGTGGTTGAAAACCGGAGTACGGAGACAAACTCCACACAGAGAAGCCAAGCGGAGAATCGAACCCAGGTCTTCCCGATCTCCTGACTGTGTGGCAACTGTGTGGTACTTTTGTCTTCTATTATATTTGCATTGTCTGAACTGATAATCATGGAATTTACAGTTGCTCTAAAAGGCTTGTGTAACTCTATAATTGTCCTTAGCCCTTCAGGACCTTGTACATTCCCAATGTTCCGAGTATTAGTCAATCCAATGAGTGCTGTCAAAAAACTTATTTTCATCTTGGCCATCAATCATGATCACTAATGAAAACTCAACAGGGCTTGGCCTTGTCAAGTTAAAAGGCATTCTAACCTGCAGTACCACTTATTACAATACTTGGGTGAATGTACATGTAGTATATTTGACCCTGTATGTATAATAATGACAGTAATAGGGGCAATTTCCAACAAGTCTGGACCACAAGCCTTCTTACCACAACTGTACATTATAGAACGGTAAGGCAATGTGTTTGGCAATCAAGGATGTTTTCCCCATTACGTCAATTATGTCAGTGTACCATCAAAATCATTGCTTCTCTTTCTGTTATTATTTTTAATATCATTACATTTAGGATGATGTAAGCGTATGTTTAAATTCTGCTACATCAGCATCAAACCCTTGGGACAAACATCACTTCCTTGCAGACTGTATCTATTTTGAAAAACCTAAATGAGAACTTGTACTGCATATGGCAGAAGTCTGGAAGTCATTATGTTATGGAAGACGGTGTGCTAAGACGGTTGTTCAAATTAAACTGCCCATTTTTATTAATACATTCATGTTTGACTGAATATTCTATGTAATTGAGAAATACAAATGAATTCGTCATAGCGAAACCATGGCGAGATGTCTAATCACGGTACCCATCATCCGCTTCTGGCCTTGCAATCTTCCGCTATCACAACCTTTGGCACACTTAAGACTGACCGGCGCCAATCAGCTAAGACCCGTTTTACACATAGAAATATTGTACATGCGTCATCATGCGGTATTAGTTGTACTGTGGGGACAATAAGCGATGGTTCGCTCCGGACAGTCTTTTGATCGGATTCATTTTAAAAAGGGTTGGTCCTTGGTCAATTTGGAGTGGCCAGTTAACCTAGCATGTTTTTGGAATGTGGGAGGAAACCGGAGTACCCGGTTTCCTCCCACCAAGGACCAACCCTTTTTAAAATGAATCTGATCAAAAGACTGTCCGGAGCGAACCATCTACTCCGGTTTCCTCCCACATTCCAAAAACATGCTAGGTTAATTGGCCACTCCAAATTGTCCATAGGTATGAATGTGAGTGTGAATGGTTGTTTGTCTATATGTGCCCTGTGATTGGCTGGCGACCAGTCCAGGGTGTACCCCGCCTCTCGCCCAAAGACAGCTGGGATAGGCTCCAGCATCCCCGCAACCCTCGTGAGGAAAAAGCGGTAGAAAATGAATGAATGAATGAATGACTGACTGGTCCTTGGTCTGTGTATGAGTTCTATTCCTTCAAGCTAACTTTTCTAATGGACGCAACCACACTAGCATGCTAAAAAAAAAAAAAAACGAAGGTAACGCAGCTAGCCTCCATTCACGCTCATTTCGTCGTGTTTAGTTCAAGAGGAGGCGGTTTCATGTTCATTATGATTTTGTGCCTCACTTGAGCGATCCGCCGAGTGAATACTTCCACACATGAACGTTCCTTCGCCTCACGATGACAACATTTCATTCATCTTATGTATCAATTATTATTATTATTATTATTATCAATTATTTTATCACTAAAGTTGGCCGTGGCACGCAGTCATCAAATCATCATAAGTCATTTTCTTATCATTGGAAGACTCTATAGCGGTATATAAAATATATTGCCCAACCCTCGTATGCATAACCCCCCCTCCCCCAACATTTCCAAATTTCCTTTTTGGAACTGGTCCTGATAAGGTACCATATTTTTCCTTGATGATGGTCGCTTGATGATGGATGCATGCCACTTGTTTGTGAGCATTTTACAATGCTTCATTTTAACTTGGCTTTTCTCTTTCACTTTCTTTTTTTTTTTAAAAGGTTTAGTAACCACTGGTGCACATATTTGTATAAACACTGGTATGTCATGTTATGAAATGTAGCTATAAGTTGTTGGAAACATTTGAAAGCAGTTCTCCTATGCATGGTACGTATATAAATATTGCATATAGTTGGCATAGAGAAGAAGGGGTGTGCACCGAGAGTGGGTGTGTTTGTTGAACATTGGATCAGCCTCTTGTGCTGAGGTCTGCATGTCGCTATGAATGGAAGAGCGCTTAAGTGCAAACAGATCTGCAGCTTCCCCTATGCAATCATGTTCTATCATCTCGGATGGTATCTGCTCCTTGGATGCTTGCTGCTGGACTTTGATGGGCGGCATGTGCAGGGTCAAAGGCGGCGCATAGAAAAGGTACAGTAGTAACAATATAGCATTCTGATGGTAGATTTTGACTTTTGACTCTTCACTGAGAGACCGAGAGAGGTACAGTCATAAGCAAGGGTTTTGCAAGGAATGTTCTGTTCATGATAATATTTGAATGGATGTGGAATTCTGTTTCTTACTCATAAGCCAAGCACATTTTTAGCATAATGAATTAAAAGCAAATATTACATGTTCAGTTTTACCATGTTAAGTTTTTATTCTCTGCTATTCAGACATAGGCATTGATTCAGTAAATCAAAAATAGGGTCGAAAATTACAAACAATTAGAGTAGCACCACCAGCACAACACACTAACACATTCAAGTAAATGTGCACACAACAATGTTGTGTAAATGAAATGTGATGCTCATTTTGTTTCTTTTAGGTAATTGTTTTTCATCTTTGGTAATCGGCACAGTTTTTGACTCTACATCTGGTAACTCAATGATAAATCAGATTTGTTTTCAAAGTTTCATGTCAAAATAAATAGTCTATATTATTGAACATGTGCTGCCTTTTTGTTACAACGGGGTAGGGGTTGTTTCTAGATGATATAATCAGAATCGCCTTTATTGTCATTGTAATGCATACAATACATACAATGCATGCTTGTTAAATTGTCTTTTTTTACTCTACTTTTATATACTTTTTTTTTTTAACTTGACTACTGCACTGAAAGGAGAAGCTCTCCAATCTCGTTGTACATCTTGTATAATGACAATAAAGGCCATTCCATTCCATACAATGAAATTTGAGTGCATTTTATAGAAGGTAAAAATAAGAATAAGGAAAAGGATAAAAATAAGACAAGGAATAACAATATAAATATAAAAGTGGCAGGTGCTGTTCAAAATGAGTGTAAATATACGTATGTGCATAATTAATTGAGTTGCGCTTGTGATACAGTTAGGCATACAAATTGAATAATACACAACACTAACACACTAACCACTAACCACTTTTTGTTATGGACTGTTTTCTAATACACTTCTGCCGTGGAGCCTGTCTCTGATGACTGTAAGTAATGTGCAACTAGGATTATATAATACCTGTGTTGCATTTTCGACCAAATAAATGCTCTCTTTCGGCTTTTTCCTTATGGAGTCGCATAGTAAATTCATTTTAATTAACTTGTGAATACAAAAATGAAATTTTGGTGTTAAAATACAAGTGTTTGATATATTTGTACACATCAGGGTGTGACCAGGCGTCATGTCACATAATAAAAGTGTCTTCTTCAATAAGGTTCTGGCATTTATGAAAAAGATAAGGTTTGATTTATGCTTATACTTAAAAAATAACTATTTCAGCTTCTGTAGCTTTAGTTTTTTGTCTTATTGGTGTAAAATTTGCCCCCTGGCTTTGTCTTCTAATGTTGTAAATTTAATGTTATAAGGATTGGCGCAATGACTTATAGTCCAGTGCATGTTTTTTTCCCTTCTTGGGAAACATTTTTTGACTAATATGACATATTCAGGAGCTGACTACATTTAATGGGCTACAAGAGAGTTTAAAGCATATACAAAATAATCCACTGCTGTGCCAATGTCTTACAATATTGGAGTTCTCAGAATCGCAAAACACCCGAATCCATCCATGCATGCGTTACAGATTGTCCTTATTAACTCGTTCAATACCAACTATGTATTTATACAATTTTATACTAAGATCAGTCAAAATCGTCTTAAATGGCTGGTATTGAATGAGTCATGGCGGAGCAGGAGCCTATACCAGCTGACTTTGGGCGAGGAGGCCACAGGACACATTCACATTCACACCTATGGACAATTTAGAGTTTCCAATTAACCAAACATGCATGACATTGGAGGAAGCCCAAATCCCACACAGACGTTCCAATAGAGCAGGGGTCGGGAACCTTTTTGGCTAAGAGAGCCATGAAGGCCAGATATTTTTAAATGTGTATCTGTGAGAGCCATATACATTTTGAATGCAATAAAATGTGTGCATTTTTATGTACGACCAACAGTTTTAGATATAATGGGCTCTAATTATGTAGACCAGGCACACTACCCCACGCCAATGGGGTGTGGCCAGCATACTTTCGTGAGCAGCGCAGTGTCTAATAATAATCAAATACTTGCTGCCATTAATGCAACTTCTGCTGCTGCATAGTTTTGAACCGTATTCAGTACACGTATTTCATTCTTTTGGCCATCTTCACCAGAAGGCTTGGTTCTGCAGCTTTAGCTATTTGACTAAAGGAGGAAAGTTTACATTTACATGTTTTTTTGACATCTCAATGACCGAGGTAGACTACAGCATTACCCAGTAATAATCAAGTTTTGGTGTTTGACCTGGAAAATATCATCAGGAAAGATAGATATGGTTGGCCGTATTGCAGCAGAATATAGATGGACGAATTAAAATGCATAAGAAAGTTGTTGATTTTGAATATTGTTTTTAACAGTCATTTCTGTGATGGTTTACTTTAAAATGTTAGCAAAAATGCATTTTTATTGTGGTAAGAAATGCTTGAGAGCCAGATACAGTCATCAAAAGAGCCCTACCTGGCTCCCGAGCCATAGGTTCCCTACCTCTACAATAGAGATTTGATTATCAATTTGGTGCAGTGAAACCGTGAAGAGTGAGGAGAGATCCATTTAACAGGATTACACAAAGACAAAAACACGGGCCAAGAATTTGGTGTTGATAAGGATCTGGATAAGCATGAGAATACATGTAATTGTTTTAATTCCACTATGACATCATCTACACTCTAGAATCATTATGGTACCATTTGTCTGTTAAACATCCTCAATAAACCAGGAAGCAACCTTGTAACTAAGTAACAGATGGCCAAACAAACTCTATTTATTTGTTGTTCATTTCAACACACGTCTGTGCTTTCTACCGCTTATCCTCACGAGGGTCGCAGGCGTGCTGGAGCCTATCCCAGCGGTACACTCTGGACTGGTCGCCAGCCAATCACAGGGCACATATAGACAAACAACCATTCACACTCACATTCATACCTATGGACAATTTGGGGTCGCCAATTAACCTAGCATGTTTTTGGAATGTGGGAGAAAACCCACGCATGCACGGGGAAAACATGCAAACTCCACACAGAGATGGCCGAGGGTGCAATCGAACTCGGGTCTCCTAGCTGTGAGGCCTGCGCGCTAACCACTCATCCGCCGTGCAGCCCAAGCCCATTTTGTCATTATTATTTACTAATGGCCATGCCGATTCGATCATGTGTTTTTTAATTCCGGGTTTAAGAAAGATGACAGAAAGTCAAAGCCGTTATGATTTTAGAGACTAAAAGTTCTATCAATGGCATTTTGACTGAAAGACTGAAAATAAATGGCTCTATTATCAGATTCTCAACAAAAATTTGGGAGATCTTTCTACATATAACCATCCTTTTATGGCATGTTCCACTCATTGTATTTGCCTAACGATCTCCTTTTTTTTTTTTACAATGCCACAGGACGGCTTTGAAAAGCTAATTATAAAAACAAAGCAGTGATGACCTAATACTTGCACAATAGGGGTGAGTGATACTGCAAATGCTGGTATCCATTTTAAACTAGATTAATCCAGATAATGACACCGATACTTTTTACTTTTTCCACTTTCCCGACCTATAAATGTTATAATGTTGTATTATCGTGTTAAACGATGCCAAAGTATTAGATAATGAGGTTTGCGCATTTGGAAGTGAGCTCTGAAAGAAGTTTGTAGCGTGGCGTTGTACACCCTGGACTGGTCACATGTATAAACTGGCTCATTTGCATATGTTGTGACTGATAATTATAGGTTATCACATGGTTTGTCTTGTATCAGGCCAGGTATCATGCCCCCAAGTGTCAGTATCAGCCCGAGACCGAAGGTCTGATACCAGACAAACCATGTGATGATCTTATTATCACATACTACAGTATTAATTGGCCCTGTACCCTAGAAACCGCCCATGAATGATACGGGAAAAGGCCGAAATGATACTGTGTCAAAGCCCAGGGCAGTGATACTGATAAAATATAGAGTTTAACCATGTCCAGTATCAGCCCCCGTAGCTGTCCACTCAGAGCGCGCTGCTCTGGTATCGTGCCCGTGAAACAACCAATCAGAGAACAGCGCACGAGTGCTTAGTGCCTAGTGCTTCTCCAGTCACCAAAAAACCCAAACTTAATTAATGGAACTTTAATTGTCAGACATTGATAAGATAAGACTGTTGATAAAATATTATTGTTGAAATATTTTTGCAATTGTTGTGTTTACACTGTCTAGATATAATACATGTAATAAACTGAACATTTTCTGGAAACAAAATGGTCTTTTGATTAAATAGTACGTGATAATAAGCTCATGATTAAATAGTATGTGATAATAAGATCATCACATGGTTTGTCTGGTATCGGGCCCAGTATCATGCCCCCGCGTGCTAGTATCAGCCCTTGACCTTCGGTCCTTCGACCTTTGGAAGCACTAGGAATATTTATAGTTACAGTGACATTTCCTGTCACATGCGCGGAGATAAAACGTTCCATTTCTGATATTCTGTTTGCTATTTTCCCTATTTGTCTTTCGCTGGGAGTGTCAACCGCTGACATGTTGACAGAGCACAGACGGCAGCAAAACGAACGCTGTGTGTTCACGCTTGTGCGCTGTTCTCTGATTGGTTGTTTCACGGGCACGATACCAGAGCAGCGCGCTCTGAGTGGACAGCTACGGGGGCTGATACTGGACATGGTTAAACTCTATATTTTATCAGTATCACTGCCCTGGGCTTTGACACAGTATCATTTCGGCCTTTTCCCGTATCATTCATGGGCGGTTTCTAGGGTACAGGGCCAATTAATACTGTAGTATGTGATAATAGGTCGTATTCAACCAAGAGGCAACATTATTTATTCATTCATTAAATCTCAGTGATTTTCGAAATTCAATACGAATGCGATTTTAACTGATATTTCATATTACACGGAATATTGTGTTCTATAGGTGTATAAATAAAGAATCAACTGTACCAAAAGAAAGATTAAACTCTCGTCTTTCATTCGAATAAAAAAAGTCTACCTTTGTCCGTTCTTTAGTAATCAGCAGTAGAACATAGGTAAGTTTCAGGAAAATATCAGTTCCCAGCAAAAAAAAGAAAAAAGCTCCTTGTGAAATGCCATTCATTGGACATTCATTCATTCAATGTGTTTTCTTTATTTACTTTATTATGACTGTTTACCGGGCGGCACGGTGGTGTAGTGGTTAGCGCGCAGACCTCACAGCTAGGGTAGCAGGGTTCAATTCCACTCTCGGGCATCTCTGTGTGGAGTTTGCATGTTTGCATTTTCTCCCCGTGAATGCGTGGGTTTTCTCATATCGTGCCCGTGAAACAACCAATCAGAGAACAGCGCACAAGTGCTTAGTGCCTCGTGCTTCTCCAGTCACCAAAAAAACCAAACTTGATTAATGGAACTTTAATTGTCAGACATTGATAAGATAAGACTGTTGATAAAATATTATTGTTGAAATATTTTTGCAATTATTGTGTTTACACTGTTTAGATATAATACATGTAATAAACTGAACATTTTCTGGAAACAAAATGGTCTTTTGATTAAATAGTACGTGATAATAAGCTCATGGTTAAATAGTATGTGATAATAAGATCATCACATGGTTTGTCTGGTATCAGGCCCAGTATCATGCCCCCGCGTGCTAGTATCAGCCCTTGACCTTCGGTCCTTCAACCTTTGGAAGCACTAGGAATATTTATAGCTACAGTGACATTTCCTGTCACATGCGCGGAGATAAAACGTTCCATTTCTGATATTCTGTTTGCTATTTTTTTTTTTTCATGTCAGGGTTTTCTCCGGGTACTCCGGTTTTCCTCCTACATTCCAAAAACATGCTAGGTTAATTGGCGACTCCAAATTGTCCATAGGTATGAATGTGAGTGGGAATGGTTGTTTGTCTATATGTGCCCTGTGATTGGCTGGCCACCAGTCCAGGGTGTACTCCGCCTCTCGCCCGAAGACAGCTGGGATAGGCTCCAGCACCCCCGCGACCCTCGTGCGGAAAAGCGGTAGAAAATGAATGAATGAATGAATGACTGTTTACATTGAAATAAAAAAAAATTAGAAGCGCAAAGTTATGAAGGAGGACTGTATACAAATATAGCAACAATGTAACACTACTTTCATATCAATACAATACTGATGTTACGCTTGGTATCTGTATTATCCATATATGCGCCGTCCTCCCCATGGTGCCATGTGTATCAGTAGCCATACATAGTAGTCGTAGTTTTCAGATGATATAATTGAAATGTGTCGGGATGTCGGTCGACAGTTTTGAGGTGTAGCGTCAGCATCAGTATCCACAAGCTTAGTCATGTGTGGAGGTTGCAGTAATGTGATATTTGTGGCTGAGCCTGCATAGGCCATTGGCCTTTAGGTGGAAGCCGGCTATTTATACAAATATTCCAACGTCTTTTGAGGTCCCCCACCTCTCAGCCGCGCATGCCTCACAATCTGAAATTCCCAGACCACCACTGGGGATTTGGGTTCACACTTTGATCCCCGACCAACAGTGGGATTTGTTACATGGGTGGTCTTGCTGGGAGTAAAATAATAAGAAAAAAAGTACAGCAGTGTTAATGCTAAGCTCGGCGGAGTCACAACAAAAAGTCAGACACAAAACCTTTGTGCCTGTAGAAATGGTTAACCGACCACTCAACCTTTTCGGGTGACAGGAAGCTTTCGAAAGATTAAAAGATTATCTTCATTCACATTCCTCACTTTATTTGAAATACATTTTCATCAGACTATCCCATACTCGCAAGCACGTATTTCCTAAACCACACCACATTTGCTGTCACTCATCTTTCCAGGTCGGCCAACTGCTGCTTGCAAGACCCAGCCAGTCGAAGAGTGTTTGCATACCTGTGTCTTAGCTAGATTTACGGACCTTGCCGTTTCATTAGGCCGTTGTAAAAGCAAGTTTTCATTGTCTGTGTGCTTGTGCAAGCGTGTGTGTCGATGATCTCCCCTACAGCCCTTTTGTCAGATCGTGGGGCCTCCAATGAGTTCTCATAAGGCTCGTAACAGTCGATACGTCAGGTGTTCTAGACAGACTGATCGGGGGACGCAGTAATAACCATTAATGTAGTCCAGGTGTAGCCTACTAGCATGTGCCCTCAGAATTTCCCTGGTGAGATTTGAGCAGACGTTGTGTAATGATCATAATTTCCTCAGAAATGTTCTACATTTCACGGTGGTCGAGTGGTTAGCGCGCAGACCTCACAGCTAGGAGACCAGGGTTCAATTCCACCCTCGGTCATCTCTGTGTGGAGTTTGCATGTTCTCCCCGTGCATGCGTGGGTTTTCTCCGGGTACTCCGGTTTCCTCCCACATTCCAAAAACATGCTAGGTTAATTGGCCACTCCAAATTGTCCATAGGTATGAATGTGAGTGTGAATGGTTGTTTGTCTATATGTGCCATATGATTGGCTGGCCACCAGTCCAGGGTGTACCCCGCCTCTCGCCCGAAGACAGCTGGGATAGGCTCCAGCACCCCCGCGACCCTTGTGAGGAAAAAGCGGTAGAAAATGAATGAATGAATGAATGTTCTACATTTATGCTATGTATCATCACAAACAAGTCATGTCTTCAAGAAGGTCACAAAAGAGCTGGATTTAATTTTCTGCAATGGAACGCATTTTTGTCGACATCGAAGTTGACTAACTCATCAAGTCCTGTTTTGTATTTGGTTAAAATACAGACCAAATGTCTGTATTTCAGACCAATGTTGCCTCATTCGACATTAATTCCAGTGAAAAATCAGTCGGTTTGTGTTTTTACTGTATCAACGTAAACTATGTTGTTATGTTGTCAACTCTATAAAACAGGGGTCTTCAATTTACATTTGTCCAAGAGCCAGATTTCTTTTTTTGTCAGAAGACCCTGTAAAGGCCAGATGGAGTCCAAATTTTTTAAAAAATCCAGACCTTCCCAATCCATCAGTAATCAGAGAGTTTGAATTGGGTTGTGATGTTAAAGTAACACCATTCGCTTCCACTTACATTTTTTGGTATTTTTTTGTAGTGTGCAGTGTCTATTTTTTCGTTGTTGACGTCACCATATTTATATCAGCACAAGCCAACTTCTACTTTTGCTTCATTTTGATTGCCTTCTGCAGAGCAGAGGAAATCTACTCCACGAACAAGCCTTCCTGAATCATGGGTCTCAAACTACTGGCCCACAGGCCATTTGCTGCATGCAGCCATCTGGGACATATTTTGTGGCCCCCTACTTAACATCAAAGATTAAAGTATTTGGGTCCCACAAAGCATGCGACTTGTGCTAACACACAAATAATACCACAAAATGCTATGCTACAGGTAAGTAAACAAACATATAGTGCAACAAGTACAAAACTATGTTAACACTAAACATATCACTTCAGTGACTGGTGACAAAACATTACCGCAAAGCATGCTGGGAGCCGGCATCACTGCCAATACTTTACGCTGCTAGTGCTGTATAACAACTGAACAAACTATGAACATTTAAACTTATCTTAGCCTTTATCCTGTCTTGTCAACAGCAAGTCCTTGTGCGTAATGTATGTATGTGTAATATATCATTTCAGTGTTTTTGTGGAACTAATCATATTAGGGGCCTGCAGCAGCTTTGTCCATTCTAAGGTTACCCAAAACTGAAAAATAATGTGTATTTTAGAATTAGAATTCCAGGGAGCACCAAATGAATCAACAACAGTGTGTTGGGATCACACTGTGGTACTCTACCCTCATGAACAGCATTGTACTGGAGAAAGTACTTGGTGGGAATTAACAATCAGACACAACACTTAAAAATGTACATAGCTTTTTCCTCCAGAGAAGTAAGTGTTTTAAAACGTTTGACTCTTGATGCTAAGGTCGGTTCAATGCACGCTGGGGCACCGTCATGCTGGAAACCGTTCTTACAAAGCATCGACTTGTTCAAAAAGTCCAAAATTCCTTGTTGATGAATGACTAGATTAAGAGTTTTTTCCTCCATATTAGTAGTTAATATAGTGTATTTCCAGTGTCAGTGCTGAAAACCTATATGGATGCCTGACAGACACAGGAGATAAGCGATTGGGAACTTGGACCAGAGATCCAGTTTCACTTTTAAAACCAGTGTAGGCTGCCTGGCTGTGGATCAGGATAAGGAAGCATAAAAGGGTCTTTGTGTTCACTTGGGGCTCCTTGCTCTCTTGCCCACCTCAGCTCCTTCCGTCACCTTCACAATGACCTCTGGTCTTAAAAGTACATGAAAAGTACCATATATATATATACACGTATATAAATCATACCATATAAAATGCCATTTAAGCTTTGGGCTTACCTAAATTAGACTTCAATTCTGTTTTGAGGTTTTTTCTTTGTTTGTTGTAGGAGAGTGTTGAGTTATTTTATGGTCATTTTAGACACGGACAAAGAAGTTCCTATAAAAACACGGGCAAATACATAAACCATGCTAGTTTTTTCGCCCTGGCTCACTGCAGCAGCTGTTGTTTCATCACTTTCATATCTATCCACCTGCCACACACACACACACACACTCTGAATGTTCCGTCATTCAGGCAGTATGCAATGGGTCAGCAGTAATGACTTATAAGATCAGATATGGTCTTATGAGCTACAGTATGTTCTCCATATGTTCTGCTGTTTTTGCAATGTGTCTCTTGTGGCTTTCTCTTCCGCACCATTACGCTCATAGCAAAAAAAAAAAAAAAAAAAGAGTACACTACGAAGCGTTCCATAGTATATTTGTGCTCCTATAAATTGATTCATTCATTCATTCATTTTCTACCGCTTTTTCCTCACGAGGGTCACGGGGGTGCTGGAGCCTATCCCAGCTGTCTTCGGGTGAGAGGCGGGGTACACCCTGGACTGGTCACCAGCCAATCACAGGACACATATAGACAAACCACCATTCACACTCACATTCATACCTATGGACAATTTGGAGTGGCCAATTAACCTAGCATGTTTTCGGCATGTGGGAGGAAACCAGAATACCCAGAAAAAACCCACACATGCACGGGGAGAACATGCAAACTCCACACAGATATGGCCTAGGGTGGAATTGAACCCTGGTCTCCTAGCTGTGAGGTCTGCACGCTAACCACTAGACCGCCGTGCCGCCCCCTATAAATTGAATAAACGTAATTTTGAGAATGAGTTAAAGCGTGCAGCAGTGGAATAATACATTAACTGCTCTGGTCTATGCTCAGATTATTGCTGTTTCATGGTTGTGTATGAGCTATTTTTAATTTTAGAAAATGCATATTTAAGCACAGTTTATGTATTCCTGGCATAATTTAAATATTTTTAAGCAAAAAACAGGCTGAATGAACAAACATTCAAAACACAAAGATGTTAAATGTAGTAGTCTGTACTTGTCACATGGTGTCAGTAATGTTACAATAGACAGGTTTATGCTCCAGACAAAAAACAACAAAGAACTCTTCCACTGCTATGACTCAGTCTACCTTATGTCTTAGTCATGTCTAATATGTTTTATTTGCAGTTATGTCAACTATAATAGGTCATGTAAGTGTAAAGGCGACTGTAGGGGTGTTATTTCATGTTTAGAGAGCTCTAATAATGTTAAAAAAACCTATGTAGAATGTCATGAACAGGTTTTCTTTGCCTTTTCATCCCATTGTTTGTCATTTTGTCACATGAAAACAAAGACAAAGGGCTATATTTCTGTGGCGCAGCTTGGTGCACCCCATGCAGTGGTAGTTTCGTTCAGTGCATCACTAAGATGGACGTGGCGGTGCACCTGGGGTAATTGTCCACATTGACACAGTGAAAACTTTGTGACAAAACTGAAGCGCTGAAGGTGCGCTTAAAGCTCGCCAGTCTCGACCTGGTCTTTTCTTGGCACAGGCAAAGCAGTCGGTGCTTTAAGGATTTACCTGTTTCACCGTATTATCATATCTCTGTCACCCCCCAAACAATGGATTATCATAAAACATTCATTCATTTTCTACCGCTTATCCTCACAAGGGGGTGCTGAAGCCTATCCCAGCTGTCTTCAGGCGAGAGGCGGGGTACACCCTGAACTGGTTGCCAGCCAATCACAGGGCACATATAGACAAACAACCATTCACACTCACATTCATACCTATGGACAATTTGGAGTCACCAATTAACCTAGCATGTTTTTGGAATGTGGGAGGAAACCGGAGTACCCGGAGAAAACCCACGCATGCACGGGGAGAACATGCAAACTCCACACAGAGATGGCCGAGGGTGGAATTGAACCCTGATCTCCTAGCTGTGAGGTCTGCGCGCTAACCACTAACCGTGCCGCCCTCAACAGTTTATGATCGGCATAAAAAAAAAAGACAAGACATGGACCAACCTCGTTACCGATGGATCCTGGTGGTCCCTGTAATCCTTTTAGGCCCCCAAGTCCTCTCTCTCCCAGCGGCCCTGGAAGACCAGGTTTTCCGCAAGGTCCTGGGTCTCCCTGTCATAAAGGGCACATATAGACAAACCACCATTCACACTCAAATTCATAACGATGGACAATTTGGAGTCACCAATTAACCTAGCATGTTTTTGGAATGTGGGAGGAAACCGGAGTACCCGGAGAAAACCCATGCATGCACGGGGAGAACATGCAAACTCCACACAGAGATGGCCGAGAGTGGAATTGAACTCGGGTCTCCTAGCTGTGAGGTCTGCGCGCTAACCATTCGAGCAGCTTAACATAAAACACGTTTTGCTAAAACATTTTTAGCAGTCCAGGAATAATACCAGTACTTGCCACCCTCTGAAGTGGTTAACGTTTGCTCCTGAAATCTTTTGATTTTCTGTACTTAATTAATTAATCAATTAATTAATCTAGGTGTGTTTGTTTCTGAGTGCTTGTTGTTTGTTTGGGTTGCTGAGCTTTTAGGTGACATTGTTGTGTAAATGCATCACATGGGTATAGTGATGATATTGTTACAGTAACATAGCCAGAGCTTTGGTGTTCTTGGTTCCAGGGATGGGGGACGGGGGCTGCAACCGTTACGTTGTTTACATTTGAGAGAGACTGAGAGATGTTGTGCTCCAATATCCATACAATCCTTAGTGAAGTCTCATTTGCACGTTGCTGTGCTATAAATTCATGGGCTATGACTCTTGTAGATTTTTCCTACTGGCTTTGACACTGGATTCTGGAAGAATGACCATCCTTTGAATGTCCTTTCACTTTCAAATCTTCGCTTTTCTCGATTAACTTTACATACTTTAGAACAAGCCATGGTTCTATTGGAAGATTAATGCTAAAGAAAATAGATGGATGGATGGTTCCTGGCGGTAAACAACCATTTCATTTTCAGAGATCAACCCAGCCTGTCTCCTGATGTTCTCAGAATGCAAGTAAAAAAAAAAACTGGATGTGTTTTTAGTTCAGTGTTATTAAATATGACAGCTTTTTTCATGTTCACTTCCTGCAGATGTTGCTCTGCAGCAGTTAGTGTTTGGCATTTGAGCTTGGATATGTGTCTAGACTTGTGGACTCTTTCATCTTGTCTGTGTCTGTGTGTGTGTGTGTACAGCCATGAAGTTTTGTCAAGTCCATTTATTGTTAGGTTATTTTAAACCTTATTTTAAGTCAAACGAACAGCAAAATGACATGTGACTGTAAATGTGCATTACAGTACATTATGTTTACTCTATTACCATTATACAGTAGAACCTTGGTAATCCTTTAATCCTTTCCAGAAGGTCCAACTTTAACTGAAACATACTCAAATTTTCCCATAATTTTTTCCTTTGAATTCAAAAGTGTCTCTCACCATTCTGGCTTATTTTGCAGCTGTGATCAAAAGAAAAGAAGAGATTCATGGCCTACCTGTGCTAGTCAGCAAATGACTACACTCAACTGCTATTGATGTACGGACATGCGATGTAGCTGACTTCTGTTACCGGCTTCCATTTTGTTAGCATGCTAACCAGCTGCTAACAGGGATGTTCTGTCAGAAAAATCTGTTCACAAACACAGTTGGACTCATGCAGTGTCTTAATAACTCAACAAGATGTGCCAACATTTTGGCATAAAGGTTCAACGTACCCCAAATAATGCTAACCGGGGTGTGTGTTAACCAAGGTCTTTTCTAATCATATCATATTACAATTCATAGTTATAATTTGTTTCATTTCATAGTAGTTATCAGAGATCCCCACACATTCGCAAGTCAACATTCACAGTCTTGCAAACACAAACATTTTTGGTCAAAATTTTCTCTCTGAAAATAGGTGGGGTTTTATTCCCATATCATTAGTATAGGCTGAATATCCAGCATACATCAGGGGTGTACAAAGTGCAGTCATCTTACCTTCTCATTCACCAGTGGTGAGGACAAAAAATTTTATACTTTAAATGCATTTCAATAAGTGTGTGAGGCAGATTTCGGACTTGAACCTGTATTATGAGAAGCTGAATTGACAACAGTCACTATTATGGCAAATGTTTAGCCAAAATCAGTGGGGATCATCAAACTAGCAAAACGGTTTGGAAATAGGATGGGGCAAGTTGTGTGTCAAAAATAGACATTTTTTATGGGCCAGACTTTCAGTGCAATCGCTTGTGATTCACGTTCCATGATTATGTTTTCCAACTGTTCTTTGCACTGATGTACTCCAGTGTGTTCTCATTAGATTGACAAATGTATTTATTTTATCATCAGGAGCAGAATGTCGTCATTTATTGCGATGAATTGGTTCTACAGTGTGAATTTCCAATTAATTGTTTTAGATATGGCGGAGAAAACCGTTTTACCATCTTCTAAATACAGATTTTAATATTATTAGAGCCCTCTAGACATGATATAGCATCCACATAGTGACCTTTATATTTTTATTGCTCAGTATAGTAGATACAATCAAGGAAAATACGTCTCATCAGCGATGTGTTTTTGTCTCATTTCTTAGCAAAATGTGCTACGGCGTCGAGGAGCCACTCGAGGAGATGGGACTCTGCCTTCACGAACCAATGGTAAAGGTTCAGTGGATATCTTTGTTGTGGATGAAGACACTGAATTATTGGACCTGATCTCGCCCATGGGTGGACAAGTCAACCCTTCATGGAAGCCTTTTCGAAACGAACAGAAGGAGAAGCCTGATGTGCCGTCAAAGCATTTGGACGACAACATGACTACAGATAAAAAGGTTGACCCCGGTGGGAGGACTTCCCCAACTTTCCCAGGCAAACCCTCGGATAACATTATTCATCTTGACGATGGAAATGACCCCAAAAAACCTTTTCCACCTAAATTCTCCCTGATACCCTTTAACTCTACCAAACAAAGGGAGGACGCTGATGAATGGGTCTCAACTACGCCTCATTCTATCTACCAAAGTCCAGTAGATGAACAAGTTAGATGGATAACCAAAGAAAACACCTCGTACATCCATCATCCTGCTAAGCACAAAGGGGAACTACCAAGTAAGAGCCAGTCTGGAACTATTCCCATCAGGTCTAAAGATGGAGATCTGGTTCTGGGCTCAGATGGTAAACTGTATCATCTCAAATCTGGACCACCAGGCAGAATGGGTCCTCCTGGGCAGGAAGTAAGTGCTTCTCCATTTATAATAGAACTGCAATGTTTGTGTTATATAGCAAATGTATGTCCATTCATTCATTTTGTACCGCTTATCGTCACAAGGGTAGAGGCGGGGGAACACCCTGGACTGGTGGCCAGCCAATCACAGGGCACATATAGACAAACAACCATTCACACTCACATTCATACCTATGGACAATTTGGAGTCGCCAATTAACCTAGCATGTTTTTGGAATGTGGGAGGAAACCGGAGTACCCGGAGAAAACCCACGCATGCACGGGGAGAACATGCAAACTCCACACAGAGATGGCCGAGGGTGGAATTGAACACAAGTCTCCTGGCTGTGAGGCATGCGCGCTAAACACACGTCCGCCGTGCAGCCTGCAAAAATATTCCATTGGTAAATAAGGAATCCTACTTCCTGGAAATTCACTTATCACGATCGGGTCTGGAACCAAATAACCGTAATAAACAAGGTGATATTGTGTGTAGTTGAGTCAGCAAAACGGGGAAAACATGCAAACTCCACACAGAGATGGCCGAGGGTGGGATTGAACTCGGGTCTCCTAGCTGTGAGACCTGCTTGTTAAAAATGTCCTGATGAATAAAAGCTAATTCATACATATCAGCTTACACTGAGTTGGATCATTTGTCGGAATGCCGCCCATAATACAATGTTGCATTTATTATACACCACAACCTTCTACAGTCAGTGTAATGTTATTACTGTTGTTAAAGTTAATATCATTAATGTAAGTTTGACATTATTCTTGCTCATCGGACAATAAAAGAGAGTAGACCCACCTTTATCCGTAAAAGGGGTGGAGGTGTGGACGTGCTTGTCGCTGCCGTCTTTCCATAGAAAGGAAATGCCGACTTTTTGGAAAGATGGGTACATATTTTTTGTCCACAGACAAACAATACGCTTGTATGCTTTGCTGCTCTTCAGGTAGGCATTTTGTTGCATTTTGCCAGATTCAGTTCGAAGTTCAGTGTGGAATTTTGTTCCAATCTTGTGATAACTTATGGAAATTGCAGGATGCAACTTATATCTTTTATAACAATACTGTTGTTTGCCTTAAATACATTGGGCTTACAAGTTGACATTAGTAGTTTTGATCGTGACTTCATCAGCTGCTATCTGATTCTTATTAACGCATCACCCGACATGGAGGGGGGGAGATTCATCCACTAATAAATAGTGACTAACATGATGCATTTTTCATAGACTATTACAATGAACATGTTCTTCCCATGCATGTGTGGGTTTTCTCCGGGTTCTCCGGTTTCCTCCCACATTCCAAAAACATGCTAGGTTAATTGGCCACTCCAAATTGTCCATAAGTATGAATGTGAGTGTGAATGGTTGTTTGTCTATATGTGCCCTGTGATTGTCTGGCCACCAGTACAGGGTGTACCCCTCCTGTCGCCCGAAGACTGCTGGGATAGGCTCCAGCACCCCCTCGACCCTCGTGAGGAAAAGCGGTAGAAAATGAATGAATGAATGAATGTTCTTCCCATGCATGTGTGGGTTTTCTCCGGGTACTCCGGTTTCCTCCCACATTCCAAAAACATGCTAGGTTAATTGGCGACTCCAAATTGTCCATAGGTATGAATGTGAGTGTGAATGGTTGTTTGTCTATATGTGCCCTGTGATTGGCTGACGACCAGTCCAGGGTGTACCCCGCCTCTTGCCCGAAGACAGCTGGGATAGGCTCCAGCATACGTGGTGGCCAAAGCAGTATAGAAAATGGATGGATTTAGATTTTAAGAAAATTAGATACATTTGAGAAAAACAAGCTAAATGTCACAGAAAGTCGCTAAATACAGTAAAAAAAAGTGACTGAACTAGGAATGTAACAATTTCCGGTATTAATCATCAACTGCAGCAAAACGCCTGACGCCAGATTGTTACAGCATGATTGACAACTGTGCTCTGATAAACTCACGGACCAGTGACACTGGAAAAGCAGCCGTTTGTTAAATTGTAATCTCTCTCTCTCAAAGCACCAACTCTGATGTAAACAAAAGCTCTCGCTCGAACAATGGCGCCAACAATTACTACAAATGGTTTCGGAAATCGAAGGAAATACATACATCATAATGATCTTTCCTTTTTTTAGGGTTTCCCCGGAGAACCTGGCTTGCTTGGGTTTAAAGGTGATAAGGTAAGAACTTGAGCTGTACCCTTGACAAATTAGTCCACATGGTGCATGCAAGCGAACCCAGCCATTTTTCAAAAGACTATTTTCACTGATCATTGAAATATTGGTGTTCCGTGGCTATACAAACAAGGAACCTACCAAAGGAAAGATTAGACTCATGTATTTCATCAGAAAAAAATAATGTTTCTACTTTTCTCGTTCTCTTATCATCAGCAGAACATCGGTAAGTTTCAGGAAAATATTACTTCCTAACTAAAAAAAAAAGAGAAAAACATCTTTTTTGTGGAAAAGTACAATCCAAGCACAATTTTCACTTTGATACAATTTTTTGGCTTTTGTAACAGCTCAAATATCTAAATAGCCGTACCATAATGTTTTACATAAAAATAACAATTTATTTACAAATGTAACACCGTGAACTGTTTAAAATTTTCACATTTGGAACTGAACTGTGTGTGCGTGTACATGCATTAAAATTTCCAATTTAAAATGCGTAACCTTTTGCACACTTCATTCCTCCACATTCTTCCATGCCAAACTCTTATCGAATGATCTTCTGCCACTGTATGGCTTTTTTATGCCTTAAAACCAATTCATGTGCAGTTGCGTCGTCGTCATTTTTTGCCTCTTGCGTAATAAAAAAGTGTAAAAGATGTATGAATACATCTTTGGGATCAGGCGTTCGGGTTTATAAACACGTATAAATACGTCTTTTTTCCCCCTTCTTTATTTCAAACATCATCCAAAGCACAACAAACCAAACATAAATCAACACAAATAAAAATACCTACGTACATATAAACATACACATGTTCGAAAGGGAATGGGAAGAAGTCAAGACTTATCTAGTCCCACCCCCCCAATCACCCAGATTCCAACCTCATCCCAACAAAACATATATTATTCCTTGTCTACCAGAATGAAAACCCCACATCCAACCACCCTCACCCAGCTTGAGGCACCCAACTACGTGCCAAGAGCAACCAGTTCATTACTAGTCATTGTATCGTACATAGTCCAGTACAAAAGAAAAAAAGAATGAAACCACTCCAACTATACCGTCACCACACCAGTCATCACAAGATAACATGGATATTAAAAAAACATCAATGTTATGATATTGTTTCAGTGAGATAAAAAAAAGAATGGTATTTCTTTGGTATTGAATGGGTTAGTAGTCATCCATGATTTGCTTTGACTTATATAATTACTCCAGAAGACATGTTTTATCATCTGAATTGTGATGCATAAAGGGAAAGATCGGCCCTGAAGGGAGTCCGGGAAAAAGGGGTGAGCGAGGACCTCCAGGAACACCAGGTTTACCAACCCTTTACCTTTGGCGTAACACTGCCGAAGAATGGGCTGCCTTCCAGGTATGATACTTAAATTTATGAAACTCAGTCAATCCCTGTTTTTTGTGGGGGTTATGGGGTATGCATCTTGGTATCCGATTGCCTGCATCGTTCACTTCCGCAGTTCCACAATCACTTGTAAATATCAAACATTGTCGTTCCGATTGTTTTCCAAACACATCTGGAAGGATAAAATCCCTCTGAAGGTTCCATTATGTACACACAACCCCATTCATATTTTGTTGGGTGTCCGCAAGAGACTTTTTTTTCTTGGTAATGGTCCATCTAATGCAGTGATTTTCAACCTTTTTTGAGCCACGGCACGTTTTTTACATTGTAAAAACCTCACACGTGCATCAATAAGTCTATCGGAGGAACAAGGTAGGTGTTGCCACACGGACCAATATTACATTGCTCTGCCAGTCTTTACACCACAGACACTCCACAGTAGCCACGTTTTTACATGACCAGTTTTTCTCTTTCCGAATGACCTTTCGGGAAACAATGGTATCCATAGAAAGGAATATTCAAGTCAAGTCAAGTCAAGTCAAGTTTATTTATATAGCCCTTAATCACAAAAGAGCCTCAAAGGGCTTAACAAGCAGGCAACAGAAGAAGACAGACAATAGACGACAAGCGACATCCCCTGATCTGAACCCCCATCAGGGCAAGGAAAAACTCAAAACCCATTAGGGAAAAAGAAACCTTGAGAAGGGACCGCAGATGGGGGAATCCCCCTTCTAGGATGACCAGGCTGCAATGGATGTGGAGAGGTTAACATGTGACAGTTAAATATAAACATAGAGTATAATAGTCCAGGTCCAAGATGTGATGCCATTAGGACAGTTGGGCAGCCACGGGTCTTGAGATGATCACTATCCCTCTGCTGCAGCGCCTCCAAGGTAGGCCACGACCGATGTCCAGTTTCGTCAAGGCAAACTTCCAAAACAGCCTCTCCTGGACCCCCCCCCCTCAGCCGGGGGGGGCGGTATGAGAGAGAGAAGGAGCGGCAGTCAAAACAGGCAGGGAATATTTTTAACTAAACGCTAAAGTATAGAAATGAGTCTTAAGTCGGGACTTGAACATTTCTACTGAGGTAGCAGCTCTAATATTAACAGGTAGATCATTCCACAACGTTGGGGCCCGAATGGAAAAGGCTCTAGAGCCCGCATACTTCTTTCTGGCTCTCGGGATAGTCAAAAGACCGGCGTGTTGTGAGCGTAGGTTTCTAGACGGAGCATAGGGTACAATTAGGTCCACCAGATAACAAGGTGCCAACCCGTGTAATATTTTGTAAACCAGAAGCAGTACCTTAAAGTCACATCTTAAATGAACTGGGAGCCAGTGCAGGTTGGCTAGTATTGGTGAAATATGGTCACACTTACGTGTCCTTGTAAGAAGTCGCGCTGCAGCATTTTGTACTAACTGCAAGCTTTTGAGACTCGCCATTGGAAGACCAGAAAGCAGTACATTACAGTAGTCAAGGCGAGACGTGACAAATGCATGGACTAGGGTCTCTGCATCAGAGGTGGATAGAATAGGTCGTATCTTCGCAATATTGCGAAGATGAAAAAATGCTATTTTAGTAACATTCTTAATGTGTTTATGAAAGGATAGAGTCGGGTCCAATATCACACCCAGATTTTTCACAGAGTCACTTTGGGAAATTATGCTATTATCAAAACTCAGAGTGGTGTCCTTAAACAGGCGGCTCTGTTTAGCAGGGCCGATGATCACCATCTCAGTTTTATCAGAGTTCAGGAGTAAAAAGTTACAGGACATCCAATGTTTAATATCAATGAGGCAAGCCTCCAAATTAGAGCAGTCCCGCGGGTCAGTTAACTTTAGTGGGACATATAGCTGAGTGTCATCAGCATAAGAGTGAAAGCTAATCTTATGTTTGCGAATGATGTCGCCAAGCGGCAACATGTAAATGTTAAACAAAAGAGGGCCGAGCACTGAACCTTGTGGAACTCCACAAGTGACACCACAGAACTCTGAAGTCATATCATCACAAACGACACGATGCGTCCGATCCTTAAGGTAGGATCTAAACCAAGAGAGTACCGGACCAGTAACACCAATATATGTTTGAAGGCGTTCCAGTAGGATAGAGTGATTGACAGTGTCGAAAGCAGCACTGAGATCAAGTAATAACAATATTGTAGATGTGTCACAGTCCATAGAAAGAAGAAGATCATTCGTCACTTTTGCAAGGGCTGATTCAGTGGAATGGTTTCTCCTGAAACCAGACTGAAAAGGTTCAAAAAGATCACCCAAAGCCATGTGGTCATTGAGCTGTTGTGCTACAATTCTTTCAAGGATCTTGGACAGAAATGGGAGGTTAGACACCGGCCTATAGTGGGAAATACTCCCGGGGTCGAGGGTTGGTTTCTTCAGCAGGGGTCGAATCACTGCAGTCTTGAAAGCTGCAGGCACAGTGCCAGATGAGAGTGATAGATTAAATATATTTAAGAGTGAGGGGGCTAGAATTGGGAACAGTTCTTTAACAAGTTTCCCAGGAAGCGGGTCAAGCAGACATGTTGTCTGCTTTGCTGTACTGACAAGTTTTGTAAGCTCGTCCAGAGATACTTCCTCAAAGTAGGAGAAACTAGTGGGACAGAGGCTGGAAGTAGTCCCAGCAGCGATCATGGCGGTTGACATGTTAAGCCCGTCTGGCGGTAGGGAGTACTTTATTTCTTTCCTGATGAGCTCAACTTTATTTGCGAAGAATCGCAAGAACTCATCGGCTGAGAAGGGGGAACTACTAGGAGAGGTCCTCTTCTGGGTTAGCAGTGCCACTGTGTCGAATAAGTATTTAGGGTTATTTTTATGGAGGTCAATTAGTCTAGAGAAATAGTTGTTTTTTGCCGCAACAAGAGCCTGTTTATATTTAGTCAGACTATCCCCCCATGCCTGTCGGAAGACCTCAAGTTTAGTTGCACGCCATCTGCGCTCCAATCTCCGACAAAATTGTTTCAGCCTTCGAGTTTCAGCTGTAAACCAAGGAGTAAGTCTTTTGACATGACACTTAAATCTCAAAGGTGCAACAGTATCAAGAGCTTTACATAACACCTTGTTGAAATCATTTGTAAGGTTGTCTATAGGACCCTTATAGGAAGGGAAAGAGGATACCACTGAGGGCAGTAACTCAGCAAGTGCAGTAGCAGTCGAAGAACTAATATTACGACTGCTAGAGCACTGGTTCCGGTCCAAGCGGTGGGATTGGGTCAAGATTTCAAATGTTATAAAATAATGGTCAGACACAGTGGTTACGTAAGGGAGGACTGTTACGTTGGAGGTCCTAATACCTCGAATTAAAACCAGATCCAGGGTATTACCACTGATATGGGTTGGCTCATTAATTAATTGAACAAAATCAAAGGTATCGATTATTGTCTGAAAAGCCACACTAAGGGACTCTTCAGGAGAATTGACATGGATATTGAAATCACCCATGAGTACAATATTGTCTGCGTGGGTTACCAGGTCTGCAATAAATTCAGAAAATTCATCCAAGAAGCCCGAGTACGGACCAGGAGGACGATAGAGAAGTGCTAGATAAAATGGTAATGATGCGGTCGATCGCAAAACGAGGACCTCAAAAGTTTTAATTTCAGATTTTGACCAAGTGCTGAGGTTAAGAGCAGATTCATGGATGAGAGCAACACCCCCACCTTTCCTATTAGGACGTGAGACCTGAGAACTCAAAAAATTAGGTGGAGACGCCTCATTAAGGGATATAAATTCGTTTGGTTTTAACCAGGTCTCGCAAAGACCCATTATGTTGAGATTATGATCTCTTATCAGATCATTAATGAGCACAGCCTTTGAGGAGAGCGATCTAATATTCATAAGACCAATTTTCGTAAAGGTTGGCTGACTGAGGTTGTTCACTCCCAAAGAATTGATAGTAGTAATATTAACAAGATTGCTCCGTCTAGAACCCATGCCATATTTTGACTTGTTGTACACACGATAAGAAGTCAAGACCATAGGGGTCTGATAGTTGTTTGTTGAATCATCACTAGTACAAGAGGGAGGTTCAAGTTTATCACGAGGCCCTACCTCAGTAGAAGGCAAGACAGACTGTGGTGCATTTATGGGTTGTGAATCTGTATGCATAGTATGTTGCTTTATTCTACAGAAAGGGCTATGTGTATTGTTCAAGTCCGGCATAGCGCCAGTTAGCCATAACCTTACAGACTCCACACCCGTTCTAACAGGCTCGCTAATCACCTGTCCCCCGGCTTGTTCTAGTGCAGGAAGTCATGTGGGACTTAAACAGTAATCTATATTTCTGGAAAGGGTAAGAGCACCTTCCCTATTAGGGTGAAGGCCATCTCTACCAAACAGTCGGGGGTTCCTCCAGAAGGAAGGCCAGTTATCTACAAACTGAAATCCCTGTTCATTACAGAAGCCAGCCAGCCACCGGTTTAGCGAGAATAATCTACTAAACCTCTCATCATTGCCTCTCGCAGGCAAGGGACCAGAGACAACTACTCGATGCCGACACATCTTTCTGGCGAGATTACAAGTCCTTGCTATGTTCCTTTTTGTAATCTCTGATTGCCTCATCATAGTGTCATTGGAGCCGACGTGTATCACTATATCAGAGAAACTAGTGTTATTTGCTTTATGTTGGTGTTTGGACCTGTTGCGAGTCAGCTCCCTAAGGCTAGCTTCAATATCGGGTGCTCTGGCCCCAGGAATACACATTACGGTGGCTGGGTTCTTGAGCTTAATGTTACGGGTGATGGAGTCACCTATAACTAATGTGCGGGAGCCAGTAGACTGTGACATAGTGGGGCTTTCTAAGGGAGTGTAACTGTTATGCGTCTGAATTGGCTCACCGCGGTTAGCCGGCCGCTTAGGGCTAATGCTAACCAGACTAGTAGGTTGGCTACAACCTACGCTATCCGGTGTGCCCGCCACATCTATCGTTACGAAATTACTCTGCTCTAGTTGGCGGACACGTTCCTCCAGCAGGGAAAGCCTCTCAAGGAGGAGGGAGCAGGAATTGCAAGAAGCCATACTCACGTTTCTTGTTGATCGGCGAGTTAGTAGGAAGCTCGAAGAACAACTCCGGTGACACCGCTGGAAGTCCAAGTCGACGGGCAAGCTTGGTCCAGTCAGTCGTTTTAGTTTATAAAAGAAGAAAAATATATATATATATATTGTTTGAGAGAAAAAAAAAAAAAGTCTAGAAGAAAAGATCTGTTGAAGATCGGAATGAACGGAGCTAGCTTAAATCAACGAGCGAGAGATATTCCAATCTCTTGTCTACATGCGCCATGAAAATCAACCAGAATAGTCAATAGGGCATGCCCAGTAAAACGTAAACATCAACATCACGTGATACCGGCTTCCCCAAGTTTTTCTTTCACTTGTTGGAATAACTCCGTACTGCCAGTTTTTCGTCTGTCCAGTCTTGAAATTTAGTTTGAATCAAAAACAAACTTTGCTTAGTCCAGTGCCGATTGCTGGCCTCCATTTTTAAACCTGAAGAACGTCTGGATCTGCGTGTTACGTCATATCTGAGCATGCGCTGAAAGAACGCACCCGGGATAAATTTAAACAGGAAAAGATCAAATTCAATCTTGCTAATATTTTATAATTAAACTCGGGACATGTTTTATATAGATATATATTTTCTTTTTTAATAAAACTGCACTTGTGAATAAAGTATAGAAGGGTTTAGATTCTGTTTCACAGATGGCGCTAATGCATACGAAAGCTGCTTGCCAACCACCAATAAACAACAGAAGAAGAAAAACACCACGAAGAAGAAGGCACTCTGACAACTTTCCGTTTGAGCGGGTACAAGATACCTCAATCGGATTGGTTAAAGGAATATTCCATCCCTGTTCAATTCTTTCCATTTGAGCAAATAAACCAAATGCAATTGGAATATTTGGGTCCATGTATACTATTGACATAATATTTGCAAATGATGATTAATAAATGTTAATTATAAAAAGTGATATTGGATAATTCCTCACGACACACCGGTTTCTCAAGGTACACTGGTGTGCCGCGGCACAGTGGTTGAAAATCACTGATCTAATGAATACTTCATGCTGCCAAAAAGACAGAATTTACCATATCGAAAAAAATTACTGTATTGATAAATTCATGCCAAACCACATTTTCTGGACTATGAATACCTCTGGAGTAAGTTGCATCAGTCAAAAAATGGATCATGAAAAGAAAAAAACACATATATGTCACATGTACTATTATTTATGATGAAATTATGATCACAGTTATTTTTTTAGGTGCTTTATGGCGCCACTAAAAACACAAAATTGACAAGTACATCTTGTGCTGGAAGACACAGCCATCCCAATGAGAACGGGCGTCGTAAGTGTTGATAGAACTAGCATAACTATGTGTATCAATGCACACAGAAAATAAGTTTCGGTAGTGTTTTAAATCATCTGATTCCCTGCATCGTTCACTTCCGCACTTCCACAATCACTCGTAAATATCAAACATTGTCATTCCCATTGTTTTCCAAACACATTTGGAAGGGTAAAATCCCTGTGAACATGCGTCACGCCAGCATCACCGCTCAGGATAATCTTTAGATCCATCAGATAACTGGGCCTTTCCTGAATTTGGTCGTATGTGAGGAGTCAGGCTCAGAATCGTACAGATTCTTATTATTTATGCGTCCCACTGAAATCTCTTCAGCGAGTCCACTGATAAATGCTGAACATCCAGAGAGTGCGTGCAAGAAGAACATCTGCGCTCATCTGCTTCATCTTTATGCAATGACGTCCCCCACATGTTGTGGAATGCACCCCCAAGCATGTCAGAGAGATGGAGAGCCATTACTCAGCATTAAAGGAGGAGATGAGCGCAATGAGTGTGTTAAGTTTTGGACGGTTTATGAAACATACTTTGAACTTCACCCCCATGAGGCCTGTCAGCGGCAAAGTAAGGAAATTAACTGCAGAACGTATCTGTTTGGATTGTCAGCCCTTCAGTTCAAAGGTCGACTCAAGGCTCTGAGGACTGCAGAACCGCGGAAGAGAAGATTGAAGAAAGTTTGTGTTATGTTTTATTGTCCTTGGTCAATGAGTAAAATACTCCTGTGTGTTTTATTATTGCAGAAAACTAATTTCTACCAGTTGCTTCGTGCTGGTTGGCCTGTAAGTATGCATTAGTTACCTTTATTGTTACAGGTGGTCCTTGTTAAGCAGTGTTCTATGTTACTGCATTTCCTGGTTCAGAATGCACTACCATAAATTACTAATACTGTAGAAAAAGAGATGAGTAGTTAAAAGTAAAGATGATATCCTTGAACATGTGAAAGGATCTGCTTCTATGAAATGGACTGATTTTGGTTTCTTTATTGCGAGCTTGCAGAGTAATGATGGTCCCGCTGGACCACCTGGTGAGATCGGCAAGACTGGCATGCAGGTTAGTAATTAGCGATATTAATGATCATATGAAAAAACGAAGGGCGGCACGGCGGTCGAGTGGTTAGCGCGCAGACCTCACAGCTAGGAGGACCAGGGTTCGATTCCGCCATCTCTGTGTGGAGTTTGCATGTTCTCCCCGTGCATGCGTGGGTTTTTTCCGGGTACTCCGGTTTCCTCCCACATTCCAAAAACATGCTAGGTTAATTGGCGACACCAAATTGTCCATAGGTATGAATGTGAGTGTGAATGGTTGTTTGTCTATATGTGCCCTGTGATTGGCTGGCGATCAGTCCAGGGTGTACCCCGCCTCTCGCCCGAAGACAGCTGGGATAGGCTCCAGCACCCCCGCGACCCTTGTGAGGAAAAAGCGGTAGAAAATGAATAAATGAATGAAAAAACAAACTCCATTCATTGTCCTTCCTCAGGGCCCTCCTGGTGAACCGGGGGAACGTGGGCGACCAGGGATGCCAGGAGAGATGGTAAGCACCAAGGATGTTATTTCATCTAGTATCGCTAGTTTTCATTCAGTTACATTGCCGTTTTAAAACAATTTCTGCCCACACAAATATGTATTCACAGTTTGTTTGTTGACGAATGAAGGTAGATATACAGGAGATACAGTGGAACGTGAACGGAAGCTCGGAGAAACAGAATTACCAAATGAGATATAATTTCATTAGGCTTACATCACTACACAAATCGGGAAGTTTTTTGAAGTCCACGGTGACCAAATGGAAACAAGCCTGTGTTTTGTTTATGAACAGGCTCTCAACTGATTTGCCAGCTGGTGCACTGAACCAAACATTGGAGTTTGGGCTCATTAGAAACACTCTTGTGTAAGTGACGCAGGCTACAGGTGGCAGGCATTGATGTCACAGAACTGTCAGTATTAAGTATACTAAGGAATAGGGTTTTGCGATACTGCAAATTATCACATACTACAGTATTAATTGGCCCTGTAAACCGCCCATGAATGATACGGGAAAAGGCCGAAATGATACTGTGTCAAAGCCCAGGGCAGTGATACTGATAAAATATAGAGTTTAACCATGTCCAGTATCAGCCCCCGTCGCTGTCCACTCAGAGCGCGCTGCTCTGGTATCGTGCCCGTGAAACAACCAATCAGAGAACAGCGCACGAGTGCTTAGTGCCTAGTGCTTCTCCAGTCACCAAAAAACCCAAACTTGATTAATGGAACTTTAATTGTCAGACATTGATAAGATAAGACTGTTGATAAAATATTATTGTTGAAATATTTTTGCAATTGTTGTGTTTACACTGTTTAGATATAATACATGTAATAAACTGAACATTTTCTGGAAACAAAATGGTCTTTTGATTAAATAGTATGTGATAATAAGATCATCACATGGTGGTCTGGTATCAGGCCAGGTATCATGCCCCCAAGTGTCAGTATCAGCTCGAGACCGAAGGCACGCGGCAATGCCAAGTAAATACAGAGCAATAACATCTTTATAGTGGTACTTTATACTTGGTTTTCAAGATCGGTTGTTTATTTTCTTTTGGCTTGAGTCACATACTTTATATTCCGGATGCCCTTCCTGATGAATACCAACGATGCATACAAGCGGGGATTCGAACCCAGGGCGTTCACTCCAAAGTCCAGAACGCTAACCACTACAGCACAGTTGCTGGAAGGATTTAAGATCATTATTTGCTTTTAATATTTAAAAAAATATATATGCCACCAAATGTCCAAATTAAAGCAAAAACTAGCATAGCCTTCATTTAGTGCTGCCATAAGGCTATTCTAGAGGCTAGTAGGCTAGATCCACACTGCGTGCCATATACAACGTGGACCACAACACGATCTGTAAAATTTTGCCGCTTGACGAAAAAACATTATCAGTGGATCATGAGGACAAATCTAAAAATTGTGGTCTATCGATAAAAGTGCTCCATCTTTATGGAGCAAATATCTGTTTTAAAAACCTTCTAAATATGTTTTTAACATTATTGGAGCCATTTAATTCATATAACTAAGACTCATAAGACTCTTGCTGTACATGTGTTCCAAAGTGCTTCCTAATTATGAACCATAAAAGGAAGCCCGGAACAGTTTTACTGGCTTTACTTTGCTGGCTTACAGCCATGCCCATATAAGGAAGTCCCTCCTCTGTGACATCACAAATGGGAAGTTTTACCACGCCCTTTGAAACCGAGCGTTTTGTTCAACCCCAACTTCTTTCAGGGTTCACTTCCAAATGCAAAAACCTCATAATCTGAAACTTTGGCATCATTTAATATGAGAATACAACATTCTGACTACATTTATAGGTCAGAAAACCATCTGTAATTCAGACTCCAGTGTATGCTCTCATGTCAGGTTTTCTACCTGTCTTCTGGTTGAGTTATTGTGCTCTACAATCTTCATGTCAGAATGTTGTGATCCAGGTAATACCTTGTCTAGGTGATAGATGGCTTGACTCAATCCCGGAGGCTCTGTGTCTTCACTCATCACAAACGTATAATTTACAGGACAGGCCGACGCTCCAGCTGCATGTGATTGTTTTCACTATATCCCTTCTTCGTTTCAGATTTTGCGCTTTGTCAGCTGTTAAATGTCACAGCTTCTCACTGACAAGCTGGATGTAAATCGTAGTTGTCAGACGTATGTACCATAAGTAATTTATGTTGTCTGGAAAGGGTGAGCGGGGACCGAGGGGCCCTCCAGGAAGAGCTGGGGCCCCAGGCAGAGATGGGGAGGATGGAGAGGATGGTCAGCCTGGGTCACATGGTATTGATGGGCCACAGGTGAGTTATTTTTCTATACATATACGCAATGAAATGGTGCTCCTTCAAAACCAGGTGGATTTACTCAATCATAGAACAGAAACATGGGACTGGGGCCCTTTGGGACTTATTTGAACAACTTTGTCTAGGGTGGAATGATGATACAGTACACATAGGTTCAAATATGTACACATAACCCCATTCATATTTTTTGTTCACATTCACATTTTTGTTGGTTGTTCCCAAGAGACTTTTTTTTATTGGCCCCTATGGCCCCTTAATATGGCCCCCACCTGTGGAACAGCCTACCAGAGAGCCTCAGGACTGCAGAGACTGTTTTTAAAAGAATTTTAATCAGGCTTTTAACTAATATTTTAAAGTTTTAAAAAATCTTTTTAGTCCTATTTTATGCTCTTAGTCTTTAGCTTTGAACTCCAGTGTTTCATCGGGGGGGTCCTCCACACTGGGGGCTGTGTCGGGTCTGCTGAGGGGGTGCTGTCCTTGGGTCCCTTCGACCCGGCCGGCTGGGGGTTCCTCCATTTGATGTGGGGGTCCGCCCGCCCGTCTGTCGGAGTCGGGGGGCCCAGGTGCTGGTCCCCCGATGGCACGGCCTGCGGCTCCTCCCAGTGTGGACGGCCCCAAAGGTGGCGTTTCCTTGGTCCTCAGTGCCATGCCACGTCTCCCTACTGTGTGTGATTGTGTGTGTGGGTGGGTGTGTGTGTCTAGTATTGGGGCTTTCTTTTTAATTGTGGTAATTGTTTTTAATTCTGTAAAGCACTTTGTGTTGCATGTCCTTGCAGGAAAAGTGCTCTACAAATAAAGTTGATTTGATTTATTTGTATTGGTCCATCCAATGCTTACTTCATGCTGCCAAAAAGACAAAATTTAGCATATCGAAAAATAATTACCGTATTGATAAATTCATGCCAAACCACATTTTCCGGACAATAAATTCCGCTGGAGTGTAAGTTGCATCAGTCAAAAATGGATGATGAAAGGGAAAAAAATATATATGTCACATTTACTATTAATTATGATGAATCTATGATCACGGTTATATTTTTTTAGGTGCTTCATGGCGCATCTAATAACACTAAATTGACAAGTACGTATGTCTTGTGCTGGAAGACACAGCCATCCAAATGACAGTGGACATTGTAAGTGTTGTCGTTGATAGAACTAGTATAACTATGTGTATCAATGCACACAGAAAATAAGTTTCGGTCATGTTTTAAATCATCAAAATAATAAATAAAAAACTGTTACTTGTTACTTGCACGTGTTACTGCATGATCACAGCGTGTTTATCAAATGACGCAACTTTGTTAGAGGGTTTTTTAGAGGGATACATAGTCCCAATGACGTGCATTGTTAGCTAGCTCATATTAACTTGTTTTCTCATGCTATAATGCACAGAAAAGGGAAAGAAATATGTGTTCATGTTTCACATAAGGATTGTGAATGATGGGCAAAATTCCAAAAAAGGCACCACCTTAAATGTTATACAGTATACTGTATACTGTATAAACAGTATGTAAGACCAGGTAAACTATGAAAACAATTGAGAAAACATGGTAATTATGGTAATTATGACTAGATGCTGTATTATCATTCCATCCTGAAAAAAGAACCATTCAAATCATTTCTTAAGGCCCCAATATAAAAAAGGCATTGAAGTCCATGATGAGTGTGTGCCAACTTACAACTTCGACTCTCATTGACCTCAGGGACCGTGGGGCTACCGGGGTGAGCGAGGGTCTAAAGGGGAAAAAGGTGATGAGGTGAGTAGGACAAATATCACTGATGAAACATTCATTCATTCATTTTCTACCACTTTTCCTCACGAGGGTCACGGGGGGTGCTGGAGCCTATGCCAGCTGTCTTCGGGCGTGAGGCGGGGTACACCCTGGACTGGTGGCCAGCCAATCACAGGGCACATATAGACAAACAACCATTCACACTCACATTCATACCTATGGACAATTTGGAGTCGCCAATTAACCTAGCATGTTTTTGGAATGTGGGAGGAAACCGGAGTACCCGGAGAAAACCCACGGATGCATGGGGAGAACATGCAAAATCCACACAGAGATGGCCAAGGCTGGAATTGAACGCTGGTCTCCTAGCTATGAGGTCTGCGTGCTAACCACTAGAGCGCCGTGTCGCCCCTGATGAAACATTTCATAAATAAAAAAAAACATAAAACAGAATTATTTGTGATATATTTATGATTATATTATTTATATAATAATTTATATTATTATTTATATTATTTTAATTGTGTAATTATTTAATTATTTAGTGTGAACAAAATGAATGCATTTGTGTAGTTGGAGCATTTACTGTTCAGTCATCAATCATCACAGACAGTAACCTGTTTTCCAAACAGATGTTATCCATGCAGGCTGCACGGTGTAAGAGTGGTTAGCATGCAGCACCTAGGAGACTCCAAGTTCAATTCCACCTTCGGCCATCTCTGTGTTGAGTTTGCATGTTCTCCCCGTGCATGCGTGGGTTTTCTCCGGGTACTCCGGTTTCCTCCCACGTTCCAAAAACATGCTAGGTTAATTGGCGACTCCAAATTGTCCGTGATTGGCTGGCGAAGATGGAATAGGCTCCAGCACCCCCTGCGACACTAGTGAGGATAAGCGTTAGAAAATGAATGGGTCTGTGGTAAAACCACTCTAGGTCCAGCATGCTGATAATGTTAATCAAGATAAAATAAGGATTTCATATGAACATTTGCAATAAAAGTGACTACTTCCGTAGCCAAACAAATGTATGAGTTTCACAACTATGGACTTTATATCATGGCAATTTATATTATGGTTAATAATTATTTATCTTTTCTAGGGTTTCATGGGCCTAAAAGGTTCCAGGGGGGAAACTGGAGAACCAGGCGACAAGGTAAAGCTTTAGTTGATGGGACATAATTGTTATGTTTACTATTTTGCTCTTGTTATTAGAACAGCAGCTTGATTTATGTATTTTGGGTATTTCCTCAAAGGGAGTCCTCACTGTTCAGACAGTGTTGCCTTATAAAGATAAAAGATAAATCAAACTTCCACGACCCCTTGTAGCAAATGCTACGCTATGGTTACAAGACACAGCATTTAACCCTGTTTCCACTGCAAGAGGTACTGTACTATAACAGGTACAAGTTATAGCTGGACAGCTGGAGTTCCATGCACACCAAACTGATGCCATATGGATGTCGTATATTGTACTATATAGTGCCCTACGGAAGGATTGGAACAATGGGGTTGATTTCTTTAATTTTGTTGTAGACTGAAAACAGTTGGGTTTGACATCAAAAGATGAATACTAAACCCATGGGCAACACAGCTTGACTTCCATGTATCTGGATCTGGATCGGATGCACAGTTTAAAAGACAGAATCTTGTATTTGAACCCATTTTTCATGTATATTTCAGGTATATTGCTGTGCTTATTCAATTAATAGCATAGAATTTCCACAATCTGTTTCCAATGGGGCGGTACGGCGGTACGGCGGTACGGCGGTACGGCGGTCTAGTGGTTAGTGCGCAGACCTCACAGCGAGGAGACCAGGGTTCAATTCCTGTGTGGAGTTTGCATGTTCTCCCTGTGCATGCGTGGGTTTTCTCCGGGTACTCCGGGTACTCCGGTTTCCTCCCACATTCCCAAAACATGCTAGGTTAATTGGCGACTCCAAATTGTCCATAGGTATGAATGCGAGTGTGAATGGTTGTTTGTCTATATGTGCCCTGTGATTGGTTGGCGACCAGTCCAGGGTGTACCCCGCCTCTCGCCCAAAGACACTTGGGATAGGCTCCAGCACCCCCGCGAAAAGCAGTAGAAAATGAATGAATGAATGAATGTTTCCAATGGGGTGAGATAGGTGCAGATGGGATTAGTGGGATGAAAAGCAGATAGCTCTCTATGAGTAAAAACAAGTAATGTTTAATTAGAGAAAAGATGGAAAATCAATCTTAGCTATTGCACAGACATTGGTCATAGCTTTGACAACCATTTGGGAAATATGAAAAGCCACTTTGCACCGAGAAAAATAAGTAATCATAAGTTCATGTGTTAATGCATGATCACAGCGTGTATATCAAACCAAGCCATGTTGTTTTGAGGGCTTCATAGTAGAGATGGACCGGGGGCCGATGCCGATACCGATTTTTTTCCATCACCCTTAACCGATGGCCGATTTTGCTTGGGCCAATATTTGTGGCCGATACTGCTTTTGATCCCTCAATTTACAACACAAAGCTGCCCCGGCGGATGCCTGACTTTAAATCATGCGGTGGAAAAATACATCGGCGAACCCACGCGCGTATCGGCCGATACCGATACAAGGAAAAAACGCAAATATCGGCCCGAAATATCGGCCGGCCGATGTGTCGGTCGATCCTTAGTATCAATGCACACAGAAAATAAGTTTCTGTAGTGTTTTAAATCATCCTGCATGCCTGCATTGTTCACTTCCGCAGTTCCACAATCACTCGTAAATATCAAACATTGTCATTCCGATTGTTTTCCAAACACATTTGGAAGGGTATGTCGGTATATCGGTCGATCCTTACTTCATTGTCAAAACAAATCCCAATGACAGCATTGTAAGCTAGCTGAAATTAACTCATTTTCTGGTGTTATAATGCACAGAAAAGGGATAGAAATAAGAATTGTAAATGATGGGCAAAATTCCCCAAAAAATGCAGTTCCCCTTTAAGTAACAGGTGTGGAACAGGTACACCAAGGAAAGCATCAGCGGGGGATGGCAGTAGACAGACTGTAAAGCTGTAAAGAAAAACCCTAAAGCAACCATTAGCAACAACCAAAGTATGCAAACCACTCATTAGCAAGAAGAATATGAAGGCCAGGCTGGAATTTGCCAGAAGGTACAGTAATGAGCTTACCGAAAAAATCAGTGTTTTATGGAATTTATGAGGGCTTCCTCATCTTCTTGCTAATGAGTGGTTTGTATCTTCTGGTGGAGCCATTGTAGTTTCACCTCATCGTTCTGATATGTCTGGAAGGAACTGTATGTGGCGCTCGTTGGTTATCTTTATGAAGTATTCACACATTTAGTGTTAATGAGAGTGAATACACGACCAGCAGTATTACTTTATAAGGAAAACTTGAATGGTGACTGAATGATCTTGGACTGTCTTTGTTGTTTTTAGGGTTCTACAGGTTTACCGGGGCCACCTGGTCCTGTCGGGCTCAGGGTAAGTGTTCTGGACTTTCTAATGATGCTATATATTTACAGTATATCTGTTTAGTCCGTGTAGTTGGGATTTCATGCATTTTTGAGGGTTTACATCTTTTTCTTGAAAATGGCAGCCAGAAAATGTAAATAAGGTTAAGCATCTCTACATGGGCTTCTTAACCCTCCTCTTGTGTTAGGGTCGGCACCGACCCGTTTTACATTTTAATGCAGGGGTCTCAAACACGCGGCCCGCGGGCCAGATGTGGCCCGCATGACACTACTTTGAGGCCTTGATATGAAAGTTTAATGTGCGGCCCATGCAAGTTTGATATGGATGCTGTATGGTATCATGTACCCAGAAAAAAATATTACGTTTGATTAATGTTCATGTTAAAGGTTAAATAACTGTTAATAGTTATCCTCCCTATCCGTGTGGAAGTGGTAAGTTTTTAGCTATTTAAGTTTAAAGGAAATAACTTGAAGGCTACTGTTTAGGTCGCTAGCTCTCTAGTTTCCTAGTTAGCATGTGTCTCAAGACCCTGCAGTTGCGCAATATGTTGTAAATAAAAAGAGTATAAATGTGACTATAGTCGTGTTTTGTCATGTCTACAGGGCTCTAATAATGCTTTGTTCATTTTAATCTGAAAAAAATAATTTGTCTACCCACCAACAAAGCACAGTTTCCCCAATATTCATCCAATTATATCCAATTTCCAATTCTTCATATAACAGCACACAGCTCTGAGGTTGTGTGGTGGGTGTGTGGGGGTCAGGATCGGCTTCTGACCAATCATAACAGAGTAGGCGTGGTCAGGGAAGGAGGCTTCTGATTTCCACAATTTTTACCAAGTTTGACTGTAGACAACATTGAGATGTATTGGGTATTTTATGAAAATAAACTACTTTAGGGCCTTATTGGGATCAATATTCATCAATATTTTAATTCATCCAGCTCGTTCAATCAATCAAACACTAAATGTTTTTAAAAAGCACATACTAACATACTAACTCCGCCAATTATTGTAAATTAGGATTAAAAGTAATTTACTAAATTACTAAAATTACTAAAATACGTAATTTCAAATGTAGCAGCAAAGAGTGGATGTGATATCCTTATGATGCTTGTTAGCTACCTGGAAAATCTGTGTGTCAATGTACATCAAGAGAGTGTATATTTGCTGGTCTGAGTGTCTTAAATCGTCATGAAATCATGTTTATTCATATTTAAACCTCATATTACAAATATACAACATAAGGTGGCCAGAAATATTTCAGTATTGAATAAAAGCAAAATTTGTTCTCAATCAGAAATCACTCCACACTCTTTATTGCTCTCTGGTTCTACCATATCTTACTTATTGTGTGGAAATATGGGCTAATAACTATAAAAGCAATCTTCACTCGCTAAATGTACTGCAAAAAAGGTCAGTAAGGATAATTCATAATGCCGCCTACAGAGAACATACGAACTCATTATTTCTAAAATCACAAATACTTCAACTTGCTGATATAGTTCATCTTCAAACAGCTAAAATAATGCATAAGGCTAAAAACAACCAATTAGCTAAAAATGTCATCCAATACTTCTCTACAAGAGAGGAGAAATATGATCTCAGGGAAGAAGTACATTTGAAACACTTCTATGCTAGGACTACGTTAAAAAGCCATAGCATTTCAGTATGTGGAATCAAACTATGGAATGGATTGAGTAAGGACCTCAAACAATGCACAACGATGAGCCAATTCAAGAAACAATACAAGCAGTTGATGTTTGCTAAATACAAGGATGAAGAGTCTTGAACCAGTCATGATGTGCTATATATATCACTATATTGACACTTACTATGGTACACATTATGTCATTGGATGGTCATAGGTGCATTATTTTAAAAAAAAACTGTATTAAACTGTATTATGGAAAGCAGGAAGTGAACAAATGTAACAGTTACTGATTGTAAAAGTACCAGATGGAGGGGTAGGATTTAATAAGCTTTGCTTCTTCCTACTCCTTTTGGACATGTGGAACTGTGAACTGATTATGGGATGCACTCAATTGTAATCTGATGCATGTTCAAATGAAATAAAACCATTACCATTACCATTACAGTTTCCTTGAATTTGACTGACTTTAAATGTAAAAAATATATATAATATTAAATAGTATGATGTTTTGCAGGGACCTCCTGGGATTCGAGGTGGTTATGGCCCAGACGGCCCGCTTGGACCCGAGGTGAGTGACTTTTGACTTTTTGTATTTAAGCGCCTCTTGACATGTTCTCCGTTCCTCTTATGTGGCTTTGACCAATATCGTTACATGATTAGCTCCACAAAGCGGAAAATTCCAAAAATTGAGTTAGGCCCTCCAGTTCCGTGCGCCTTGCTTATTTTTGTCTTGAAGCTGCCAGCAGTAGCCGTGGTTTATCACCTGTCTGGCAGCAGCCAAATTGCAATGTAATGATGATAATAATTTAGCCATCAATCCCAGTCATTACCAGCTTCATTCGTTTTTGTTCAGTTATACAGCTGCAATTTATTCCTCCCAGCATTCTCAGGGCAAGATCAGACAATGCTGGGCAGCTGCCACAGATCACTAAGGTGATATACTGTATAGTTGGGCGCTTTGATGTTCTTTCTTTGGATTTGTTTCCACAGTATCGGATGCCTTTGGCTTTATAGAGAAGGACTAATGCTGGGGTGTCCACATTTATTGTTGGATATTACAACCTTTTATTATGACAGTATTACTTTTTTTCTTAATACTATTCTCATAAAATTCTAGCAATTTTTCTAACTATTTCAAGCTTCTTGGAAATGTTATTCTAATAATTGAAAACAGGATGTGATCAAATATATTAGCAATTGATGTGAAACAGAGACATGGTGTATTCTAACGTAACATGTATGCATGTTTGAATTACATTACACTGTTGGAATATTTACATTTTATTCTTGTAAAATTAAAGCATTTCTGCTGTTTTTTTATTTTTTAACATTTTTTCAAACCAATTACTTTTCATAATTTTGACTTTATTCCCATTATGTTTGGACTTCATTACCATTTATTTCTTGTTTTCTTTGTTTTTGATCATATTACAACATTAAAGTATTTTTCTTTAATATTCTAACTGTATGCTACTAAAAAACAATTTTTTTCTCTCATAAAATTATGAGATTCAGTCAATTTCAACTTTTTTTGTTAGATTTTGTTTCTCAGAATGTTTTGACTTTATTCTAAAATTACAAGATTTTTCTATTTTTACTCTTGTTTTTTTGTCTTGTTAGATTGTATTTTTAAAAAGTGATGTGAGCCAATTAAAAAGAAATTGTGGGTCACAAATGGCCCTGGTGGCGCACTTTGGACACCCCTGGTCTACGGTGGTTGTAGTAAGTGATAGTACAGTATGTGTAATTCATTCATTCATTCATTTTCTACCGCATATCCTCACTGTCCTCACTGGGGTTGCGGGGGTGCTGGAGCCTATCCCAGCTGTCTTCGGGCGAGAGGCGGGGTACACCCTGGACTGGTCACCAGCCAATCACAGGGCACATATAGACAAACAACCATTCACACTCACATTCATACCTATGGACAATTTGGTGCAGCCCCCAGTATGTGTAATTATGGACTATAACTTTTACTCTGTCTGGTGCCAGGGGGAGCATGGACTGGATGGTCTTCTTGGTCCGCTGGGTCCACCGGTGAGCTGAGTCACAGAAAAATGTGATGTGATGAAATTATTTTTGTATTTTACTATCGTTTTTGTGTGCTTGTCAATGACAGGGTGCACCGGGCATTACAGGACACGTTGGTGCTCAAGGAGTTAATGGCTCAAGGGTAAGATTAATCCACAGAAGTATTTAAGTGCTTTGGAAATAGTATGTAAACATTGGACCAAACCTGGAAGGAATTTGGGAATTGTATTGATCCTGCAGACAGAATTCCAGTTCCGTGTTCGTCAATCAATAATTGATATTGTAAATGAATGTCAGTCTTAAAGGGGACCTATTATGCTCTTTTTTATGGAGTTGTGGACTCCTATAGAGCAGCTACATACAAAGCTTTCTAGATCTTCCAGAATCTGCACCCATTCCAGCTGTTTTTCCTTGGATATCCAAAGCGACCTGTTTTAACTCATTCCACCCACAGCCTTACTCCGGGCCCGCCCACTCCACTACGATTGGTTCCACTCAGCTTGTACAGCGAACAGTTTGTATCGCTTGTACAGGGCAACGCCCATATAAGGAAGTGGCTTAAAAAACTGAAATCAGGCGTTCCGAGCTATCCAAAACTTCGTTCAGGGCTCAGACCCGATCGTGATAAGTGAATTTCAGCAAAGTGGGATTCAATATTAATAAAGTGATTATTTTATACTTACAGTATAGAAAACCTGTTCATGACTTTCTAAATATAGATTTCAATAATAGCCCAATAGTGCTAATAGTCACTTTTACACTTCTATTCTTTGTTTACATCAAATTCTGCAGGCTACGGAATCACTGTAGGGACATAACACATGGCCGCCACTAGTATAGCAAGGTAGCGAGCTAACTAGTCAGCTCTCCAATTACTCTACACTTAAGAAAGTGTTTCAAACGGAGTGGGGATGAAGGACAAAAAAAAGTCAAAAGTTACCACTTCCACATGGAATGAGAGGAGAACTTCTTTTTTTTCATTTGGTGGCTCCATAATCAGTCTGTAAACTAACATGCCTCATAAAATTTTTTTAAATTAAAATTAAAAATTTATTTTTTTTCATAATTTTATAATTTATAATTTTTATGTAATTTTAATTGTAGTCATAACATTATTAAAATTTTAATTTTAATTTTAAAAATGTTATGATTAAAATTAAAATTAAGGTTAAAATTATAAAATTATACATTATAAAATTATGATTAAAATTACGATTAATTTTTTAATTTTAATTGTAATTAAAATTCAAATTAAGATTCATTTTTTTATTTTAATTGTAATTAAAATTAAAATTAAGATTACTTTTTAATTAAAATTAAAATTAAAATTAAAATTAAAATTAAAATTAAAATTAAAATTAAAATTAAAATTAAAATTAAAATTAAAATTAAAATTAAAATTAAAATTAAAATTAAAATTAAAATTAAACAATTACAATTAAACAATTACAATTAAACAATTACAATTAAACAATTACAATTAAGATTAAAAAATTAAGATTAAAAAAATTAACATTTTTTTTAAACTAATCATAGGCCTCAGTCAACTACGAAATGGCGATCATTTCTGAATTTTTTTTGAAAAAAGGACTGTATAGAAATCTGAGCAAATGTCATTTGAGCGGTCACAACTACATGACATTTTTTTTTCATTTCTTATTTTCAAAATGAAGAACCGTATTATTGTCACAAAAGTTGTCAGAATGTAAACTCTTGACTTTATTTGTGACTTTCTGATATTATGGTTTCAGGGTGACATAGGCCCTGCAGGCAGTGTTGGCCGCCAAGGCCCACAGGTATGAATTTATGCTGCAACGTTTCATCTTTCTTCAAATGTTTCCCTGCACTTTAAACAAGCCTTTATTTACTTGATTTGCTTTTGACTAGGGGCCCCCAGGTTTGGAGGGGCAGATGGGGCCTCCAGGACCCAGAGGTCTCCAAGTAAGTACGTTAAAGACGCAATTTGTCATCATTTGGCAAATGTCGACATTTGAACAAAAACATGCAAACTTTGTTATACAATTCATGACCTTTTTGTCTCAGTCTAATTTCTCAAAGTCTCAGGAGGATGAGATAAATGAGGAGGGCCCGTGCTTTTTTGGGGGGTTTAACCAACTTCCTACAATGTGTTTATGTTCTGCTGATCTTACAGGGAACTCCAGGTCTCAGTGGTGCAGCCGGGCCGAAAGGAGATCCTGTAAGTATGTTGTAATTAGAGATTCATGAACGAAGTGTTCAAAACATGAGTTGTTTTTTTACTGAATCGATACTTCGCCATCTCCGCTACTGCTAGCTAAATTTGTTTGGCCATAAATGGTGAATTGCGAATGTTCGGGGAAGCACAATGTGGATTTGTTCCAAATGACACAGTAATTAATTTTCTACTGTCTCATTTCCTTTTGTTGTTTGCACCCTAGGGGCCGGTGGGTGTCATGGGTGTACGGGGTGAACCCGGCTTTGAAGGGCAAGTGGTGAGTTGCATTTAGATGTTCCACTTGGTGAATTTGTTATTCTCATTGTATTTTATTTATATACTCGATACCTTTCAGCATGGTTGTCCGGTCTTTGTCCACCAAGAGCCACATACTGAAAACTGAAATACAACAAATACACCCAGGTTTTGTGATATAGCTGAATAAGCATATTGTTAAAATGTTCTTCTCATAATATTATGACTGTATCCTCATAATATTTCATAATATTTATTCCCATATCATTATAACCTTTTCCCCAACCAAATTTTCCAGAAATTATTATTACTTTATTTGTTTAGTTTTTTTCTTAAAGGGGACTTACTATGTTTTTTTCCCACTTTTCTGACCTATAAATGTAGTGAGAATGTTGTATTCTTGTGTTAAACAATGTTTCAGATAATGAGGTTTACGCCCTGACAGAAGTTTGGGATGGCTCAAAACGCTCGGTTTCAAAAGGCGTGGTAAAACTTCCCATTTGTGATGTCACAAAGGAGGGACTTCCTTATATGGGCATGGCTGTAAGCCAGCAAAACTCTCTGCCCTCACCCAAACTTTGCTTCTCTGTTTGCTTGCTAGCAATGGCTCGTATGGGAGTTCCTGATTGCCAACCAGCAAAAAAAATGCATTTTAATCTGTCAATGGCATTTCACACTGGACTGTTTGTTAATGGACGAGAATGTAGCTAGACTAGCTGACAAACTTTCCAACGTTACTTGGTCGTGTGGAAGAGTCAGAAGAGCAAGCAGTAAGTAACAATTTATCAGTGTTTATTTTGTGTAAGTCATGGAGCAAGTACAGGGAGCGGGGTTGCTAATAGCTGTTTCCCACCACAATTAGTGGCCACATTGGACGCTAACATGCTACTTGGCATTGAGAAACATCTTGAAGTAACCTTTTTTCTTGAGAAACTTCGGACTGTTCAGTCTCTACTTCCGGATCGAATTCGGAATCCAACACCTACCGTTGTATGTTAAAAGCCGACGTTTTAAAAAGTTTATTAGCAACGTATTATTATACTGTTTGCAGCTAGCGGCGAGTGTGACCAAATACAACAAAGTGGGCGTGGCTGTAGTGGGCTGTGGGTGGAATACATTAAAACATATTGTTTTTACGGGAACCATGGAATCCAAAGGAATACAGCTGAATAGGTGCAGATTCTGGAAGATCTAGAAAGCTTGTGGTGCTGCTTATTGTGTGTAGCTGCTGTATAGGAGCCCACAACTCAATACAAAAGGCTGGAAAATTAGCATAATTTTGTTACGTCCTGAAAAAAGAAACATATACTGTATTTTTAAAAAACATTTAAACTCAGTGCTCATAAAATGCCATTATTTTTCCTCATAATATTAGTATGTAGTGTATATTAGTAAATTATACCTTTATTTGCTAATTAGAATATGACTTTATTCTTATAAAATTACAGCTGTTTTTCCATGTCTGCTGTGATTGTTTGTTTTTTTTGGTAAATTTCAAATTGAATTGCAGCATTTCAGATTTTTTCTTGTCATTTTTTTCTCATGTTGTCACTTTATTCCCAAAGAATTATACACATTTTTATATTTAGTATTCAAAGTTTATGCTATGAAATTACATTATTTTTCCTCATAGTATTACTGGTTTATTCTCAAATTATGACATTTTTATAATTACAATTAAAATATGACCCTTTTCTCTTCGTAATGTGACTTTAAATGTGACTTCTTGTAAAATCTTATAAAATAAGTCTTTTTTCATTTTCTACCCTTTTTATTTTTAAATTGTCCCACTATTTTAACGTTATGCTACTAAAAAGTATTACATTCAAGGCATTATTATGACGTTTTCTCCTATATTTAAACTTACTTCTTGTAAAACTAATGCTGATTTTTTCATTTTTGTTATTACTATTGTATTATATTATACAACAATATACTACATATATATAATAATATATATTATTAATATACTATTAATATAATATAATATTTCATTTTTACAATATGCCCCATTAGTCCTTTACGCCCCTCAAATAGCTCCCGGGCAGCAATGGACACCCATGCTTGTAACTATAATTTGCTGATGATGTTTTGTACTTGAGGAAAATAAGTCACAATGTGCAATCAAGGTCATTTATTGCAATTAAAAAACAATAATTAATAATGAACAATTATACAATAAATAACAATAACAAATAACAATTAACAATATAAGCTGAAGATAACAGTATATTATGTGGCTCATAAACATAGAAATCGCTCTGAATATGCAGCCTCTCAGTTCCATCTGACGGCCGTTTTACTTTAGAGGGGCACCCTCTAGGGGTAGCGCCGAGCTATTGCTCCACTGTCAGTAAAGGAAATACCCAAAAAAATCTGATAAGAGCTTCCAGTGTAGTTGAGTTTCTCACTGTTTTCGACACCTTAGCCTCATGACATAAAGAAAAACATTAATCACCATTTCATTAAGGGCAAAAATTGTAGCTTTATGTTTATTTCTAACCACCATTCATTTCATTACTATGCAGCTGAAACACCTAAATGCCATCCATTATTAGACTACACTTCTTTCATGTCCTAGTATCATCCAAGTGAAATATGATGTGACCCATGATAAACAGAAAAGTGCCTTTCACCCAATTTTTCATGATATCTGTTAATACACTTTCTACTGTAAGCATTGTGCAGAGTGTTGTTTTTGATTGACAGCTCTAATATTCACACTTGTATTGTGTTACAATTCAATCATGTGTATTTCTGTGGCGGTCTCAGCCATCTGACACTTTAGAATAAGGATGTTGTATTGATTGACTGGCATTCCAATTTCTCTCATATAGTTTTTCTAGTCTGATATCCGGTTTGAAATTATGTACAGGGTGTACCAGGGCAGCCGGGTCCACCAGGTTTTCCAGGAGTGCCGGTAAGCTCTGTTAAAAAAAGACTATAGATAATAATCCTTTTTTTCTTCAAATCATGAAAGTTGTTTTTTTATGTACAGGGTCCCTGTGGGCCAGATGGAGAAAAGGGGATTCCAGGACCTAAAGGAGATAAGGTAGGACCAAGACCTGTTTCTAAACATAATTATTACCCATGGTAGATGTCAGAATCATTTTCTCTTAGGGTGTGCAAGGAGCAGCTGGAGTCGGGGGTCCACAGGGAGAGATGGGCCCCGCCGGACTTCCAGGTTACCTTGGGCTCAAGGGCCAGCCTGGCCCCAAAGGCACTGAGGTACTATGTACAGCATTTTGTCTTCTGGTGACTCAGATGCATAACATTTGGTGGTTGACGTATGCAGCAGTGGTTCAGATGGTAGAGCACATCATCCAGTAACTGGAAGGTTGGAGGCGGCTTGAACCCACTCCATCCACCCCAGTCACTCTGCAAGACACCTCAGTGTCATTTTGGCCACTGGTTCTTAACGTACAATTAGCTTTTCACCATCAACTGATACTGATTACCTTGAATTTACAGTGGAACCTTGGTTAGGGTCATTAATTCATTCTAAAGGTCTGACTTTAACTGAAACTGAAACATTCATTCATTTTCTACCGCTTATTCCTCACGAGGGTCGTGGGGGTGCTGGAGCCTATCCCAGCTGTCTTCGGGCGAGAGGCGGCGTACACCCTGGACTGCCAATCACAGGGCACATATAGACAAACAACCATTCACACTCACATTCATACCTATGGACAATTTGGAGTGGCCAATTAACCTAGCATGTTTTTGGAATGTGGGAGGCAACCGGAGTACCCGGAGAAAACCCACGCATGCACGGGGAGAACATGCAAACTCCACACAGAGATGGCCGAGGGTGGAATTGAACCCTGGTCTCCTAGTTGCGCGCTAACCACTAGACTGCCGTGCAGCCGCTATAAAAACATGTTTCTGTTAACATTTTTGAAAGTCAAACTCTAATGACATCACAGATGGGTGACATAGCTGACTTCTGGTTCTTTTTGCCATTTTGTTGGCAATCTTAGGATGCTAGCAAAAAAAAAATAAATACATCAAAGGGGACCTATTATTTTTTGGCCCTTTGTATTGAGTTGTGGAATCCTTTAGAGCAGCTACACACAATAACCAGCACAGAAAGCTTTATACTAGATCTTCCAGAATCTGCACCTATTCAGCTGTATTTGTTTGGATTTTGTGGTTACAGCAAAAATGTTTTGTTTTAATGTATTCCCCCCACGACCCGCCTCCAGGCAAGCCCACTCCGCTGTGGTTGGTCACACTCCTGTATGCATGGAAACACTTCCGGGTAGTGCCGCTAACTTTATAGGAGTTGATAATAAACAGTGATGTAGTGTTTTATAATGTCTGCTTTTAAAATAAAGCCATATGTGTAAAATGAAGTAGAGTCAGAAAAGAGGTTACTTCAACACGTCTGTTACTGGTAAGTAGCTTTAGCATTTTAGCATTAGATTTTCTACAGCATCGGTAACCGAATGTGGCCACTAATTGTGGTGGGAAAGGGCCATGAGCAACCCCGCTCAATGTATGCAAGCGCTTTTGCTCCATAACTTACACAAAATAAACACAGTTAGGACACTGATAAATTGTTACTTGCACTTTTTTTGTTGGTAGGGAATCAGGAATTCCAACCACTTGTATCTGATGGCGGCGTCGTTGGGAATTGTAAACAAACGTGGCTTTGCTAGCAAGTAAACAGAGGAGCAGAGCTTGGGAGAGGGCGGTTTACAGATACGCCCATAAAGGAACTCCTCTATGACATCACAAAAGGGCAGTTTTAGCACGCCTTTGGAAACAGACCGTTTTGAGCCATCCCAAACTATTTTTAGGGCTTACTTCCAAATGCCCAAACCTCATTATCTGAAACTTTGGCATCGTTTAACATGAGAATACAACATTCTAACTACATTTATAGGTCAGAAAAGTGGAAAAAGCGAAATAGGTCCCCTTTAAGAACATAGGTGGACTAACGCAGTGTATTAACAACATGATAAGACGTGCGCCATATTGAAACTGCACACAAGCCGAGGAAAAATGTTGGTGTACATTTTTAATGTTAACCAAAAAAAACACCAAAACGAGGTTCCACTTTAGTTTATACTAGAATAAGCATACAATAGCATATAATAAGCATACTCATGATCTTTACAACAATACATGTAGTCTTTGTATTGACATGATATTGACAGGATATTTCTGACTTACCTTTTATCTTCCAGGGCGGGAATGGTGAAACTGGTCTTCAGGGAGAACAGGGCAGTAGTGGACTAAAGGTTGGTCTGAATCCCTGAACTACCAGTATGACATTGTATGTGGATCCAAACCACCAAATGAATGTGTAATATTGCAGCTCCCCTGGTTATGTGTTTTATAGCTACCCTGTTAGAACACAATGTAAAGAATCTGAGGCCTGAAATTAGTCCTGTACTTTGGTAATGGTAATGGTTTTATTTCATTTGAACATGCATCAGATTACAATTGAGTGCATCCCATAATCAGTTCACAGTTCCACATGTCCAAAAGGAGTAGGAAGAAGCAAAGCTTATTAAATCCTACCACTCCATCTGGTACTTTTACAATCAGTAACTGTTACATTTGTTCATTTCCTACTTTCCATAATACAGTTTAAGGGGTTTTTTTTTTTGTTTGTTTTTTAATAATGTACCTCATACCGAGATACGAGGTGATATGACCATCCAATGACATAATGTGTACCATAGTAAGTGTCAATATAGTGATATATATAGCACATCATGACTGGTTCAAGACTCTTCATCCTTGTATTTAGCAAACATCAACTGCTTGTATTGTTTCTTGAATTGGCTCATCGTTGTGCATTGTTTCAGGTCCTTACTCAATCCATTCCATAGTTTGATTCCACATACTGAAATGCTATGGCTTTTTAACGTAGTCCTAGCATAGAAGTGTTTCAAATGTACTTCTTCCCTGAGATCATATTTCTCCTCTCTTGTAGAGAAGTATTGGATGACATTTTTAGCTAATTAGTTGTTTTTAGCCTTATGCATTATTTTAGCTGTTTGAAGATGAACTATATCAGCAAGTTGAAGTATTTGTGATTTTAGAAATAAGTAGTTAGTATGTTCTCTGTAGGCGGCATTATGAATTATCCTTACTGACCTTTTTTGCAGTACATTTAGCGAGTGAAGATTGCTTTTATAGTTATTAGCCCATATTTCCACACAATAAGTAAGATATGGTAGAACCAGAGAGCAATAAATAGTGTGGAGGGATTTCTGATTGAGAACAAATTTTGCTTTGTTCAATACTGAAATATTTCTGGCCACCTTATGTTGTATATTTGTAATATGAGGTTTAAATATGGATAAACATGATTTCATGACGATTTAAGACACTCAGACCAGCAAATATACACTCTCTTGATGTACATTGACGCACAGATTTCCAGGTAGCTAACAAGCATCATAAGGATATCACATCCACTCTTTGCTGCTACATTTGAAATCACGTATTTTAGACTTTTAATCCTAATTTACAATCGTTTGCTCTTTCTTCATTGTCACATTCATTAATATGTGAACCTTCTTATAGGGAAACAGGGGACCGGATGGCCGAAATGGCAAGCGGGGACCCAGAGGGAACAAGGTACTTTATATGAATTCTACAGGAATTATTAACTCATAATCTGGTCTTGACCAGGTTATGTCCTGGCTTTCATCTTAAAATTGGCTATGTTCCACTGTTTAACTCATTTGGAGATGCCTCACCATTTATTTAGAACCTCTGAGGGGACATTGGAGAAAAAAAATGAATAAAAAGAGTATTCCCTAATGATTTCATCCATCTATAAGGAATAAGGAGGAATAACCAGGAATGAAATGCAATATAAAATGTTAATAATCAGGCGACATACATGTCACAGCAGTCCTTGTGTGAGTACTCATCCTGTTATATGGTCTTCTTATATAATATTTTCCGAAGGAATAAGCACTCTGAGACATCAATCAACTGGAAAAAAATACTTGTTTATGCTCGTCATAACACGCAATGATAATTACTTACTCATTTTTCGTCATATACTCCAAACACGATGGCTACTTTTTTGAACGGAAGTCAAATAATATGATGTCAAATGCCCTGACAACAAAGCTGTGAACCGGACTTGACGAAAGTTAGCTGATGATAACCATTGCGGTACCATCTAGTTCTGTTTGTGGAATCTCGGTTTTGTTGAGCTACACCCTGAGCACAAAGTCTGGGTTGGTTGAGCGTCAGAATACTCCTTTAGTCTTGAATCCATCATCTTGCCTTTGACAACATTTTAATACGTAATATGCAGCATAAAAAAATGGATGGATGGATTTAAATAGAAAGTGTGGGAAATCCAGCTCTGAATCCAATGGAAGGTGCTCACAAGTCAATTTACTCAACGGATATATCGGAAATTCGCTCACAACAGACAGATAAAAAAGAACCGATTTTTCTGTAATGCATTTCCAATAAAAATTCATTGCATATATCGGATTTTTTATAACGGATTTCGCCTATTTCGCACAAAATCTCCAGTCCCGTTCCAATGCATTTCCGTTAAATTTCCCTCGCATATATCGGATGGCCGCATCGTCGCGCTCCGATTCGCAGAATCGTGACAGGCCGCTATACGACGTCATTTGCAGCGTTTGCAGCGTTGCCAGCGCGTCCAGGTACATTGGAAACATAGTCAAGGAAGTGCCTTTTTATAACGGATAAAATCCGATCTACGCATATACCGGATATAAATCCGATATATGCGTAAAACGGACATTTTCCGGTATACGCATATAACGGATTTCGCTTATATCGGACAAAACCAGTGGGAACAATTGAATCCGATATATCCGAGGTTTACTGTACTTGCAAACTAACTGCTGTCGGAGAAACCGAGCAGGTAAGAAAAGGTACTCACAAAACACGATACAGAGTTGACCAGAAAAAGAACAACGGCGTAACACAAGGCAGGGAGGCACAGGAAAAAAGCCTGACACTCGGGGGTGCACTGCAACTAAAAACAGGCAGACGGCAGCAAAGCAGCACAACGGATCATGACAATAGTTTTCCTATGAGTTTATGTGTGAGTGGTGCCTTTACTTTCCGCAGGGTCGTCCGGGACAAAGGGGACACAGCGGCCAACCAGGACCATCGGTAATGTTGCTTGTCAGAAATCTGTTTACATGTACGGATAGTTAATGCATGTCTAGCTCCAATGAGTGCAATGTTTTCTTATTGAATATACAGTATATTTACATTGTTATATTCCGACAATTTTTTCTTTAGGTGTATTAGATGCTGTTTTACCTTGACATGTTTTGACCGCCATGCACTGTCTTACTCAGAAGCCCAGTCAAAGCCTTTCTTTCTCCAGTCGATGAAGGACATTTTGACTTGACTTGGCTTCCGACGAAGACCACAGGTCTTAGAAACTAAACATATCCGTGTGTCTCTGTTTTTGTATTTCAATGATATATTGTAGGGTTCGGCGGGTAACCCTGGACCAGTGGGACCAGAAGGAAAGCCTGGTACACAGGTTCCCATTCTCATATTTCAATCAACTGTAAATGATGCCTGTGATGTTTTGTTTCTGGTGGTTATCTACTGTCATACTGTCTGAGCAGTGGGTTGAAGAGGATATTCTGTATATTTTTTTAGGATTGTTTTTTTGTGTGGGAATGTGAGGTTAATACAGTAAACCTCGGATATATCGGACTCGGATATATCGGAAATTTGCTCACAACGGACAGATAAAAAGAACCGTTTTTCTGTAATGCATTTCCAATAAAAATTCATTGCATATATCGGATTTTTTATAACGGATTTCGCCTATTTCGGACAAAATCTCCAGTCCCGTTCCAATGCATTTCCATTAAATTTCCCTCGCATATATCGGATGGCCGCATCGTTATGCTAATCTTGTTGATGTCACTGGCTGTTGTCTTTCTCCTGGCTCCAGATTTAGGACAAATATAAAAGTGAGTGACGTCAATAATACTAGCACAGCAGTGAATGAGATCTTAACCTCACTATTGGAAATAACGTAGGCCTGACGGGCGTAACAGGGCCTAGCTTAATTAACAATTTGTTATGCTCAGAGTCCAATAAAGTTAAATTCTCATTACCTTACGTCTCTTTTCATTGCCCAGTCCAGGTACATTGGAAACATAGTCAAGGAAGTGCCTTTTTATAACGGATAAAATCCGATTTACGCATATACCGGATATAAATCCGATATATGCGTAAAACGGACATCTTTCGGTATACGCATATAACGGATTTCGCTTATATCGGACAAAACCAGTGGGAACAATTGAATCCGATATATCCGAGGTTTACTGTAGGTGGATTGGGCAGCTTCTGTAGTAATGCTATCACAGAGTAGACTTCAGACAAGCAGGAGGGACTATGTGTCATAGTTGGCCGGAGACTGTTGCCCCCTCCTTCCCATGTGGTTCCACAGTCCATAGGCTGGGAAACCATGTTCACCCGTCTAACAATATTGGTAAATACTAGGTCTTCTCAACACAAGTGGGATATCTGCCCTGTGATTGACTGGTGATCAGTCTAGGATGTAAGCCTGACGACAAGGGGTATAATAATAATCATAATAATAATCATAATCACAATCATAATAATAATCATAATCATAATCATAATCATAATCATCATAATCATAATCATAATACATTTTATTTGTATAGCGCTTTTCAAAATACTGAAAGACACTTTACAAGGGTCCTCCACACTGGGGGCTGTGTCGGGTCTGCTGAGGGGGTGCCATCCTTGGGTCCCTTCGACCCGGCCGGCTGGGGGTTCCTCCCTTTAATGTGGGGGTCCACCCGTCTGTCGGAGTCGGGGGGCCCGGGTGCTGGTCCCCCGATGGCACGGCCTGAAGCTCCTCCCAGTGTGGACGGCCCCAAAGGTGGTGTTCCTCAGTGCCATGCCATGTCTCTATACTGTGTGTGTGCGTGTGTGTGTGATTGTGTGTGTGTGTGTGCGTGTGTGTGTGGGGGGGTCTTGTATGGACTTTCTTTTGTTTCTTTGTTTTTTTTTTTCCTTTAATTGTGGAAATTGTTTTAATTCTGTAAAGCACTTCGTGTTGCATGTCTTTGCAGGAAAGGTGCTATACAAATAAAGTTGATTTGATTGATTTGATTTGATACAGAAGAATGGAGTTGAATAAAAGCAAGTAAACAGAGTAAAAGATACATTAAAATACAACATTCATTGGTTAATACACAGCTAAAACAAGAGTAAAAGCGGGGCACAACAGTCAGATATAAAAAGTTAGACATTAAAAACAGATTTAAAGAGGTGGGTTTTTAGTTGTTTTCTGAAACTGAGAAGGTCAGGGCAAGCACGGAGTAAGTGGGGCAAAGAGTTCCAGAGGGTGGGGGCAGCGATGGAGAAGGCTCTGTCTCCCCAGGTTCGGAGCTTGGTCTTACAGGGGAGTGCCAGGAGGTTGGAGTCTGAGGAGCGAAGGGGGTTTGTGAGATATGGGGGGGTCAGATCATGGAGGGCTTTGTAGGTGATGAGAAGAACTTTGAAGTGAATGCGTTGGGGAACGGGATGCCAGTGGAGGTTTTTAAGGACCGGGGTAATGTGTTGACGGGAGCGGGTGGAGGTGAGGAGGCGGGCAGCGGAGTTCTGAATATATTGTAGTTTGTTGAGGGTTTTGGAAGGTGTAGCGTAGAGAATCCTGTTGCAGTAGTCCATTCTGGTTGTGATGAATGCATGGATCAGAGAATGTAAGTGATGGACGGAGTCGGGCTATGTTCTTAAGATGGAAAAATGCAGTCCGGGTTAACTGTTTGATGTGGGGTTCAAATGAAAGGGTGGGGTCCAGGAGGATACCATGGTTGCGGATGAGCGGGGATGGAGTGAGGGTGGCGCTGTCAAATTGAAGATAGAAGTTATGGGTGGGTGTTGTGATGTTTTTGGTACTGATGATGATAATATCTGTTTTGTCACTATTAAGTTTAAGAACATTTTCTAAGAACAAGATTAAGAACAAGAGCAAGAAGTTTAAGAACAAGATCTTGCAGTCCAATTTCTCTGTGTCATGGAGTTGGGAATAAGATGACAGTATGTATAATTTAAAACTCTAACCAGATTTTCAAAAACTCAGTGTTAGTGTGTAGATGGGGAAAAAAAACAAGATTTTTGGTTGGTGTTCCAGCGTTACGGATGACGAGCTACACAGACAGTTCAATTATTATGTGTTTGTAAGCGAGGGAAAACAGATCTATATCAAATCGAACAAAAGGAAGCAAAATAGTCAGTGCCGAAGCGCTCAGTGGGGGTCCAAATTTAATAGTGGCGGGCCGCCACAAAATAAATGAATGTATCGGAAGAACTGCCATTCCTACTTCCACCTCGGAAATTAATGTAATCATGTCTACAGTAAGAAAGACGGTATTTGGGTTTTTGTAAGTTAGCAATTTTAATAACCTTTTCTATTGAGAAAAATCTTTTCCATGTTTTTTTCATTAGGGACCCATGGGTGTGACTGGCCTTGTGGGTAATACAGGGCCGATGGTAAGGGAAATGAATGTTTTATCACCTCTTTATTCACTTTATGACATTATTCTTGTCTTTTTAGGGTTATGTATATCAACTCCTGATCAAAATGTTAAGACCAGTTGAAAAATTGCAAGAATTTACATTTTGCACTGTTGGATCTTTAGGAGGTTCTAAGTAGAGCTTCAAAGTTTTGCAGAGGCAAATTCCGAACAAAAAATTTGTTTATTTATTAATTTATTTATTACAGCTAAGAGTGCCCACAGAAGGGAAAAAGTTCAAACCATACAAAACTGGTAACAAACGCTAACAAAAAATAGACCATACAAAGCTGTGACAAAAAAACACCAAAACCTAAAATACTACTGCCAAAACAGACACAAGGCACAGGAAGTAACAAACAGTAGATCAAACAAAAAACACAGCAGAACAACTCCAGCGGAACTAGAACAAAACTAAAAACCAGAACGCATCAACTCAGGGAAGTCATACATGTGGCAGAGTACAGGGCGTGCAGCACGGGGTAGCTTTAGGGACAATCTGGCATTGAACTGGTCTGACAGCTGAGTTTAAAAGCGGCTAGGCGCAAATTGGCTACACGTGTGTGCAGGACCAGCCTGCCTACTGACGGAGTAGGTCGGAGTAGCACTGCAGAGAAAAGGCAGCAGACCATGACCAACACAGATCATGACACAAAATCTTCAACCTGTAATGAGCTTACACCACCTGGTATTCCCAAAGCTTGGCATTAAATATACCGCTTATCCTCACTAGGGTCGCGGGCATGCTGCAGCCTATCCCAGCTGTCTTCGAGCGAGAGGTGGGGTACACCCTGGACTGGTCGCCAGCCAATCACAGGGCACATATAGACAAACAACCATTCACACTCACATTCATACCTATGGACAATTTGGAGTCGCCAATTAACCGAGCATGTTTTTGAAATGTGGGAGGAAACCGGAGTACCCGGAGAAAACCCACGCATGCACGGGGAGAACATGCAAACTCCACACAGAGATGACCGAGGGTGGAATTGAACCCTGGTCTCCTAGCTGTGAGGTCTGCGCGCTAACCACTAGACCTCAACAGTTTATGATCGGCATAAAAAAAAAAGACAAGACATGGACCAACCTCGTTACCGATGGATCCTGGTGGTCCCTGTAATCCTTTTAGACCCCCAAGTCCTCTCTTGGGGCTTTCCCCAGGTCCTGGGGTACACCCTGGACTGGTCATCCTTTATATCCAACAATGCAAAATGTTAATTATTGCAATTTTTCAACTGATCTTGACAATAATTCCCAGTGACCAGTATGAGTGTGTGACAGCCATAACACCTAATTTAACACACAGCATTCACACCTGAGACCTTGTAACGCTAACGAGTCACATGACCCCAAAATGGCTAACTAGCCCAATTTGTAAAGTACAACATGGGGGTGTAGTCAATTATATTAAATGTACACATTGTATCACATTGTTGTTTCCTTAGCATTGTCCCTTGAAATCGAATCATAGAATTTTATCAGAAATGTGAGGGGTTTATATGACATACAGAAAACCTCGGATATATCGGACTCGGATATATCGGAAATTCGTTCACAACGGACATATAAAAAAGAACCAATTTTTCTGTAATGCATTTCTAATAAAAATTAATTGCATATATCGGATTTTTTATAACGGATTTCGCCTATTTCGGACAAAATCTCCAGTCCCGTTCCAATGCATTTCCATTAAATTTCCCTCGCATATATCGGATGGCCGCATCGTGGCGCTCCGATTCACCGAATCGTGACAGGCCGCTATACGACGTCATTTGCAGCATTTGCAGCGTTGCCTGCGCGTCCAGGTACATTGGAAACACAGTCAAGGAAGTGCCTTTTTATAACGGATAAAATCCGATTTACGCATATACCGGATATAAATCCGATATATGCGTAAAACGGACATTTTCCGGTATACGCATATAACGGATTTCGCTTATATCGGACAAAACCAGTGGGAACAATTGAATCCGATATATCCGAGGTTTACTGTATATATGACATATTGCATGTCCTGTTTTTAGGGTTTTCAAGGAATTTCTGGAGAAAGAGGACCTGATGGACAACCAGGTTCTATGGTAAGCGACAATGTACTGTGTACTCGCTTATTATTAACAGATATTTCAAAGGCTATTACTTTGAGCTGTAAGAAGTGAACTAAAAAAAACCTTCTGTTTAAAATGCGATAACCCACAAACCTAATTGCCAGGCAGTACACAGAGGAGTGTCTTTGTAGATACTTGAGCCTTTTTGCATGAAATAGGGAACATCAGATTGTCTCAATACACACTTTGCGAATACACTGAGGAGAATCGCCATGACAATGCGGTGATGGAGATTTTTTTTTTATTTACTTTTTAAGGGGCCACAAGGGCCATCAGGACCTCAGGGTATGCCTGGAGACCCAGGAGAAACGGTGAGTCTACAGACACAAGCCAGTCATAGTGTATAGAAGGCAATAGTATTGTATGAAGGGATTGAACTTGTGTGTTGTATTAGGGTTTTACAGGGAAACCTGGCTTGGAGGGATCACAGGGCCCAGTTGGCATGTATGTAAGTGATTCATTTATGATATACTGTAGATAACACAATGCCTCGGACCTCTATGTGTGTAAGTTGCATGTTTCTCTGCTTGCATGTTTGCCGTATTTTCCAAACTATGACTCGTATCAGTCAAAAAAAGTGTAATAAAGATGAAAAAAACAAGTATATGTTGCACTACATATGCTTTGTATGAATTAATTTGACAAATTCAAGACGAAAAACAAACATTTAATATGGAAATGAAAGTTATTCAGCTAAAAGACCACATAAAGACTATACTGTACACGCTGGGTAGGCTAAAGCAGGGGTCTCAAACTCAATTTACTTGGGGGCCACTGGAGGTGGGGTCTGGGTGAGACTGGGCCGCATCAGGTTTTCCCCCCCAAAAAAACGCATTTATTAAAAACAAAAAAATTAAAAAAAACTTCGCTTTGGTTCCAATTTTCTACAAGAAAAGCTCTGATAAAACATTCCACTGTTCTCAAATATCTTACTTTTTATTTTTCTACACAAAATAAGATGAAAAATAAATAAACAAATCAAGAATAAAGAAAATCAATCAATCAGTAATAAATAAATAAATATAATAATAATAATAAAACGGCAAATAATAAAAACTTAAGAAACCACATATAGTTGGTGGGTAGACAAATTATTTTTTTCAGATTAAAATTAACAAAGCATTATTAGAGCCCTGTAGACATGACAAAACATGACTATAGTCACATTTATACTCATATTGCACAACTGCAGGGTCTCGAGACACATGCTAACTCGCAAACTAGAGAGCTAGCGACCTAAACGGTAGCCTTCAAGTTATTTCCTTTAAACTTAAATAGCCAAAAACTTACCACTTCCACACGGATAGGGAGGATAACTATTAACAGTTATTTAACCTTTAACATGAACATTAATCAAAAGTAATAATTTTTTCTGGGTACATGATACCATACAGCATCCATATCAAACTTGCGCGGGCCGCACTAACATTAAACTTTCATATCAAGGCGGTGGCCTCAAACTAGTGTCCTGCGGGCCACATTTGGCCCGCGGGCCATGAGTTTGAGACCCCTGGGCTAAAGTAACATAATAGGCTAGTTTGTGCAACAAGTTCACCAAGCTCCCAATCTCACTCCATATTACTGAATGGCAGTAGCAGCATATAGCGTCACAATGCCGAGAGCACCCTCTTGTGGATATCAGTGGTGATGTTCTCTCATTGGTTCATGTTAGTCAGTATGAATTAACACAGTATGAATTTTTTAATACCCTACCTCTTGTCAGCTGGGATAGGCTCCAGCTCATCTGCGCCCCTTAAAAGGATATGTGTTAGCAAATGACTGTCCAACATCACATATGCAAATATCCCCCAACAAGTATTTCTGATGCAGCACGGCGGTCGAGTGGTTAGCGCGCAGACCTCACAGCTAGGAGACCAGCGTTCAATTCCACCCTCGGCCATCTCTGTGTGGAGTTTGCATGTTCTCCCCGTGCATGCGTGGGTTTTCTCCGGGTACTCCGGTTTCCTCCCACATTCCAAAAACATGCTAGGTTAATTGGCCACTCCAAATTGTCCATAGGTATGAATGTGAGTGTGAATGGTTGTTTGTCTATATGTGCCCTGTGATTGGCTGGCGACCAGTCCAGGGTGTACCCCGCCTCTCGCCCGAAGACAGCTGGGATAGGGTCCAGCACCCCCCGCGACCCTCATGAGGAAAAGCGGTAGAAAATGAATGAATGAAGTATTTCTGATAGTACCCATTACATCTGCTGATTGCCATTGAATAAAGTATCCCTGTAAAGAAAGTAGTTCATGGTTATTATTGACTTCTGTAATGTTGTGGCTTCAACCATCAGGGTATCCCAGGTAACGTGGGCATGCGTGGGCATCCAGGTCCCATCGGAGAGAGGGTAGGCACATCTCTTTACCATCTTAAAACATGTTTAAAGTTGTTGTTCGTGGCAATGGCTATAGTGGTCGAGACAATTATTTGATTTCCTGGTAGTTTGTGCAACAAGTTCACCAAGCTCCAAATCTCATTCCATATTACTGAAATAACTGAAATAATTACTGAAAACAGCAAATCAATCTCCTCCATCCAACCCTGTCTTCTGCATCTGTCTCTCTCACACCAACCACCCTCATGTCCTCCTTCACTACATCCATAAACCTCCTCTTTGGTCTTGCTCTACGTCGCCTATCTGGCAACTTCCTTCTACCAATATATTCACTATCTCGAACCATCTCAGTCTGGCCTCTCTGACTTTATCTCCAAGGCCTCTAACATGTAATGTCCCTCTGATGTACTCGTCCCCGATCCTATCCATCCTGGTCACTCCCATTGAGGACCTCAGCATCCGCATCTCTGCTACCTCCAGTTCTGCTTCCTGTCTTTTCCTCAGTGACACTGTCTGTAGATCAAACATGGCTGGTCTCACCACAGTTTTGTATACCTTTCATTTTAGTTGAAACTCTTCAATCACGCCTGACATTTTTCTCCACCGGTTCCATCCTGCCCGCACACGCTTCTTCACCTCCTTTTCACAACCTCAATTGTTCTGAACTGTTGACCCCAAGTACTTAAAAATCTCCACCTTCTGTATTTCTTCTCCCTGTAACCTCACTCTTCTACTTGGGTCCCTCTCATTCACACACATACATTATACTCAAATGATTATTTCCACTACTGTGTGCCAAAGTGGTGTCAAAGTAAATACAGACTTAATCAAGTGACACAAGTACTGAGATGTACTTGTTGATGTACTGTAATGGTAAAATCACTGTGATATGTCTTCTTCACCAGGGAGAGACGGGTTTGCGAGGCTTGCCAGGGCCGGTTGGAAAGCCGGGGCCTCCGGTAAGTGCATACAGTAGTTACCAATGCTTTTTGATTTTACACTGTAATGGCCACAAAAGTCCATCAGTAGGGGTACTGGGGTCCGTAAGCGCGTCACTGTATTTCAAGACTCAGCTGTAGGAAAACTGCTGTCATGGTCTTGGTACAGGGGAACATTTACAGGAGTTGTAGTGGTAGGGACGTCACACGCCAAGGGGATCCTGGGAGTCTGCGTTCGAGCCACGAGGACCAATCTGTCAATCTGTCATCATCTGATGGGATTTCTTTTTCCCTTCTCTCGTGCTTGAGCTTTTGGACTTTGCGCAAGGTTCCGGACCAAGGGATTAACACCAGGTGGATTAACAAGTGGATGCGCGTCCGTGAGTGGAACTGCGGCTTTCACCTCTGTCTTGAAGACTAACTTAGACTCTTAGGGGAACTTTGGGACACTTTCGGGGTGGGGGGTAAACGTTCGGGATTAGGTTGGTGTTTCATGGTTGTCTGTGTTGGTGGGTGGGATGTTTAGTTAGTTATTTAGGTTGGGAGGGGATGATATGCGGGTTGGTTTGGAGTCATCAAACTGCCGTTGTGGAGGCAAACAAGCATTTTCGACAGTGTTTCCTTTTCTTACAGCTGATGAAAAGGGGTGAGATTTTTTTAAATCCTGGATCCTGATGTAAGCCAAGAGAGTAGTAGCTCAAGATGGAAAAAACATTGTTTGGTTGTCTTTTATTTTTAGGGTCCACCAGGACAAGCTGGGGAGAAAGGAACTCAAGGACCAAGGGTGAGAAGCAAGTGCATTTCTACCAGCCAGCCAATCACAGGGCACATATAGACAAACAACCATTCACACTCACATTCATACCTATGGACAATTTGGAGTCGCTAATTAACCTAGCATGTTTTTGGAATGTGGGAGGAAACCGGAGTACCCGGAGAAAACCCACGCATGCACGGGAAGAACATGCAAACTCCACACAGAGATGGCCGAGGGTGGAATCCAACTCGGGTCTCCTCGCTGTGTGGCCTGCGTGGTAACCACTAGTTAGCCATGCAGCCCACATACTAACACTAAAGATACATACATACTACATACTAAAGAAAAAACAATTGTAAGTAATAAAGAAACAATACAATGAAAGTTCATTAACAATACATTTTTTTGGACAAACAACCATTCACACTCACATTCATACCTATGGACAATTTGGAGTCGGAAATTAACCTAGCATGTTTTTGGAATGTGGGAGGAAACCGGAGTATATGGAGAAAACCACACATGCACAGGGAGGACATGCAAACTCCACACATAGATAGCCGAGTCGGGAATCGAACTCAGGTCTCCTAGATGTGTGGATTAGCAAAAAGCTAAACATCCACTGAGAAAAATACCTATGCTGTGGTGGGTTTATTATAATACGTAGCTTAGATAGGACCTCACCATTGTGGACCATTGGGCAGATGTCACTCTGACATTTTTCGTGAATGATAGGTGGTCATAGGCGGACATATTCATACACCAGATATTGAACGTTTAGCTGTGGGAATACACCCTTCTCATCTGCCACGTGAATTCTCCTGCGTCATCGTGGTTACTTTGTACATCCCACCTTTTGCATCAGCCTGTGATGCAAGACCTGCAGTCAGACCTCATTACCATCTCTGGGGGGATTTGAATCACTACACTTTGGACTCTGTTCTACCCTCATTTCATCAATTTGGGCACTATACAACAATTTGAGATTTTAAAGACTTAAAGGAAAATGGCTTGTTGATGTTTTTGTTTACTCATGAATGCCTTGTTTTGTTTTATTTCCCCAGGGTAGACCTGGCGGTGACGGTCCTAAAGGGATTCAGGGGGCACAAGTGAGTCAGAGTTGTCATTTCCACCAGGGATCGACCGATATGGTTTTTTTGGGGCCGATGCCGATACCGTTTTTTTTCACCCTTAGCCGATGGCCGATTTTGCTTGGGCCGATATTTGTGGCCGATACTGCTTTTGATCCCTCAATTTACATGAAAAAATCACCATGATAACAAATATTACAGGTCTCATGTTTAAACAAATATTAATTGAAATGTAAACACTGAACACAGTAGGATTCAGCTTTCTTAAACACACATTTAAACGGCATTATCACATACTACAGTATTAATTGGCCCTGTACCCTAGAAACCGCCCATGAATGATACGGGAAAAGGCCGAAATAATACTGTGTCAAAGCCCAGGGCAGTGATACTGATAAAATATAGAGTTTAACCATGTCCAGTATCAGCCCCCGTAGCTGTCCACTCAGAGCGCACTGCTCTGGTATCGTGCCCGTGAAACAACCAATCAGAGAACAGCGCACGAGTGCTTAGTGCCTAGTGCTTCTCCAGTCACCAAAAAACCCAAACTTGATTAATGGAACTTTAATTGTCAGACATTGATAAGATAAGACTGTTGATAAAATATTATTGTTGAAATATTATTGTGTTTACACTGTTTAGATATAATACATGTAATAAACTGAACATTTTCTGGAAACAAAATGGTCTTTTGATTAAATAGTACGTGATAATAAGCTCATGATTAAATAGTATGTGATAATAAGATCATCACATGGTTTGTCTGGTATCAGGCGCAGTATCATACCTTCGGTCTCGGGCTGATACTGACACTTGGGTGCATGATACCTGGCCTGATACCAGACAAACCATGTGATAACCTATAAGTAGCTGGTATCAACTCTATCAATCATGTTAGTCCAGCCGGGTTATAGTATTAACAGCAAAACCATAACTATGCTGTAGGACTTGAGCAAGGCCAAGAAGCTTGATTTTCAAGTGACCTCAAAGAGGTTCAGGAAGGAGGGAGTAGTCCCATTAGCAATATTTGCAGTTCAGATGGAAGACCATTAAAGACATTTATTGTAACGGATAATATTAATTCTGCTTTATTGTAGCTGTTATGTTGGAAAAAAAAAAGTACATTATTGTTACCTTTCTTTATTTCTAGGGTGCTACAGGGCCACCGGGTGACAATGGAGCCACTGGGAAACCAGGACCCAGAGGAAGTAATGGGCCCCCTGGACCTCATGGCCCTCAAGGGCCAGCAGGAATCTCAGTGAGTGGGTATTTACCATCAACTGCTGCTTTTGTGTTACATATTATTAAAATTAAAAATATAGTACGATTTATTTGTTTGTTGGTCTCTCCAGGGCCTTCAAGGTGCTGTTGGATTAATAGGAGAAGCGGGAGAACGAGGGGACAAGGTCACTTGCAGTAATAGTAATAGTGATAGGAATATTACTACATAGAACATAGGAGTATTCACATCCCTAGTGGTTCAACTTTTCAAATGAACACTCACCTTTAGGGTTTACCTGGCGTAGGTGGTGATGCTGGCCCTATTGGACTTGATGGCCAACAGGTTGGTCTCCATATGAGTTGTTGCTCTATGTTGGTGTATTATTAATATTATCATTATATTTGCAATTTAATGCCCTGACTTTGCAATTCTACTTTGACTTCTAAATGATGCCCGTTTCATCTGTCAGGGCCTTCCAGGCCACACAGGGGATGACGGACCACCAGGAGCCAAAGGAGACCCGGTCAGTGAACACAGATGCAACATCCCACAAGTTTTATGTCAGTGTTTACAAAATGTAAAGGTTCCTCCTGAAAAGGATGACTTCATAGCTTGCAATTAAGTCCAACATGGTGGCCAACTTTGCCGCTCATTTTATGACAGGGAGACCCAGGACCTTTTGGAAAACCTGGTCCTCCAGGGTCGCTGGGAGAGAGAGGACTTGGGGGTCTAAAAGGATTACAGGGACCACCAGGATCCATCGGTAACGAGGTTGGTCCATGTCTTGTCTTTTTTTTTTTTATGCAGATCATAAACTGTTGAGGGCGGTCTAGTGGTTAGCGCGCAGACCTCACAGCTAGGAGACCAGGGTTCAATTCCACCCTCGGCCATCTCTGTCTGGAGTTTGCATGTTCTCCGGTTTCCTCCCACATTCCAAAAACATGCTAGGTTAATTGGCAACTCCAAATTGTCCATAGGTATGAATGTGAGTGTGAATGGTTGTTTGTCTATATGTGCCCTGTGATTGGCTGGCGACCAATCCAGGGTGTACCCCGCCTCACACCCGAAGACAGCTGGGATAGGCTCCAGCACCCCCGCGACTCTTGTGAGGAAAAGCGGTAGAAAATGAATGAATGAATAAACTGTTAAAAAAATCACCACAAATGTCTGATACACGGTGGCACGGCGGTCGAGTGGTTAGAGCGCAGACCTCACAGCTAGGAGACCAGGGTTCAATTCCACCCTCGGCCATCTCTGTGTGGAGTTTGCATGTTCTCCCCGTGCATGCGTGGGTTTTCTCCGGTTACTCCGGTTTCCTCCCACATTCCAAAAACATGCTAGGTTAATTGGCGACTCCAAATTGTCCATAGGTATGAATGTGAGTGTGAATGGTTGTTTGTCTATATGTGCCCTGTGATTGGCTGGCGACCAGTCCAGGGTGTACCCCGCCTCTCGCCCGAAGACAGCTGGGATAAGCTGCGCCCCCCCCTTGTGAGGAAAAGTGGTAGAAAATGAATAAACTGTTAAAAAACAATCACCACAAATGTCTGATATACCAGACATGACGAGTTGCTGTTCACTCTTCTTCTGCAGGGAGATGTCGGCCATCCAGGTGAAGCAGGAGATCCTGGTTCTAAAGGAAATAAGGTCTTAATTGTCTCTCAAGTAAATGCCAATCTATGTTTGAATTAACCATCATTAATCTGACTGTTTGTTGGCGGCAGGGTGAGGTTGGACTCCTGGGATTCTCTGGTCCTGAAGGCATCTGGGGAGAACTTGGAAAAAATGGTGAAAGAGGCCCAAAGGGAGAGAAAGGCAACATTGGATTAATAGTGAGCCCATTTTTACTTAACTTTAAATCCTTCCACTGCGATAAATGAGGGACAACTGTAAATACAAGCAGAATGAAAGAGTTAAATGAACATTAAAGGTTACTGTTTTGACTTTTGTGACTGTTCCCAAAGACACATGTTTTGTCTTAACATTTTAAGAGTCAACACTAATGACATCATAGACGGGCTAACTTTCTTTTTCGCTAACAGAAAATATTCACAAATCAAGGCTGAAATTTTTTGCCGCAATTTTTTTGTTTGTTAAGTGAAAATCACGCTAACTAGGGCGGCCTCTAACTGAGGTTTTACTGTATATTATATACTGTAATTTTTTTTTGTCCGGACCGACTGTCGAAGCAAATGCTTACATACATAGCACACAGTTATGGTGTGTTAAAAGAAATTTTCTGATGTTACTGTCCTCTTTCGTTAATAGGGTGAACCAGGGTTTATAGGTGAAGTGGGCCCTGCAGGTCTGATGGGGTTAGAGGTAAGTATGTGTGCGTTCAATTCAAAAAGAAAAGAATGAGTTCAGTACCTACTATGTTCAGCTTTTGTGTGTTTTGCATTATTATAATGATGCTGAATTGTGTTTCTATGATGTGATTGCTCAACCCCCAGGGAAGTACTGGAACTTCTGGACCCCTGGGGCCAATAGGACTTCAGGGACAGAAGGTGATCAGATCTTTAATTCCATTACGTTTACCAACCAGCAAAAAGTAAACACAAACTAAGCTGAATTGGTGAATCTGAGGTGATTGTATAGCAATCTTAATCTTAATCTTAATGTTTTTGCATTAAAATTTACTTTACTCGTTTTAGGTCATACGTTGTTGATTGTTGTATATATGTATATTAGGGTGCATCAAATTTGAATGGGAAATTTTAATTTCATAATATCAATTTGGCGGGCATTCCATTTTTTTCTAATGAACATAAAAATGTCTTTTGTAAAGTTTTGAGGAAAACAATTGAGATTTATGGGTGCCACCTCAACTTTTGTAAAATTTCGGAAAATGTGCAATTTCTAGTCTAATTGCAAAAAGGTTGACCTGGAAATATTGAGTATAATGAACTTCTATACAGCATCATCATCATCAAAGTAAATATATTTGTTTTCTCTTTGGGCAGATTGGGTATTACTCAGAATTCTCCATTCATTTGTCCTATTGACAAAATGAATGGCGGTAAATGGGACATGTTCACATGGCCTTACCCTGAATTTTATGTAGCAGTGATGGATATTGGACATACAATGTAAGAAGATACCGACACAAGTACTTCTTCCTGGAGTCATCTGTAACCTTTTGAAAATACTTCAATTTGGATGATTTTTATGAGTCGCCATTATGAGCCAGTAAGTCTGTCGATGTTGACCTCATCTCCTTTGGATTTTGCCTTCTATTAAACACAATAAACAAACCAAATTGTCTGTTTGTATATCAAAATAGGCAATTTATAACAAAAAACATCATCCAATGCACAGCATTATCTCTCTAAGAGTCGTTCCAGTGGCAGATTACTATCACTGCCTTGCTCCACTTAAAGACTGAGCAGATCATTCCTCCCCAACACCATGCGGCTTTTCAACACAACAGAGGATAGTCTGTCTGTACATCCATCCATCCACCTTATGTTGCGCCATATGTTTGTGTAGAGGTGCTTTGGTTTCACCGATGTAAACAAACAAACCCACCAACACCCTCAGACCGTATGTCCCCATGAAAGAAGTCTCATTTCTTAACAGAAAGTATGCTGATTTCTGGACCATTCAGTGTAATAAAGAGTAGTTATGGTCTCATTGAAACTTGTTTGACTTACTTTTCTAGGGAGAGTCAGGAGATACTGGAATAACTGGACCTCCTGGGTCAAGAGGCCCTGTGGTAAATATTAAATTCTTTAACATTTTGCACAACATGGCTGCAGAATCTTACTACATGAATGTGTGTGTTTCCTATTTCAAGGGAATAGCTGGTGCACGGGGGGTCAGAGGAAACAGCGGCAAGCTGGGACCTCCCGTAAGTGTCAACCACTGGTTGACATCATTCTTTAAAACGACTTCACAACATGCCGCATAGAAGCTATTTGATCATTTGTATGTATTTAGGGTCCACTAGGAGGGGTTGGACCTAAAGGTTACCAAGGAACTAAAGGGGAACCAGGACAACAAGGAATGAAAGGAGAGCCAGGAGCTCCAGGACCACCAGGACAACAGGTTCTTTGCCAATAATGCCAAAAATGACGATACTGATTCAAGTTGTGCCAAATGGAGCTGCATCAAAAAAATTTAAAATTTAAAATTTAAAATTTAAAATTTAAAATTTAAAATTTAAAATTTAAAATTTAAAATTTAAAATTTAAAATTTAAAATTTAAAATTTAAAATTTAAAATTTAAAATTTAAAATTTAAAATTTAAAATTTAGGGGCGGCACGGTGGTCTAGGGGTTAGCGCACAGACCTCACAGCTAGGAGACCAGGGTTCAATTCCACCCTCGGGCATCTCTGTGTGGAGTTTGCAGGTTCTCCCCGTGCATGCGTGGGTTTTCTCCGGGTACTCCGGTTTCCTCCCACATTCCAAAAACATGCTAGGTTAATTGGCTACTCCAAATTGTCCATAGGTATGAATGTGAGTGTGAATGGTTGTTTGTCTATGTGTGCCCTGTGATTGGCTGGCGACCAGTCCAGGGTGTACCCCGCCTTACGCCCGAAGACAGCTGGGATAGGCTCCAGCACCCCCCGTGACCCTCGTGAGGAAAAAGCGGTAGAAAATGAATTTAAAATTTAAAATTTAAAATTTAAAATTTAAAATTTAAAATTTAAAATTTAAAATTTAAAATTTAAAATTTAAAATTTCATGAGCATTAGCGGTAGAAAATGAATGAATGAAATTTAAAATTTAAAATTTAAAATTTAAAATTTAAAATTTAAAATTTAAAATTTAAAATTTAAAATTTAAAATTTAAAATTTCATGAGCATTAGCGGTAGAAAATGAATGAATGAAATTTAAAATTTAAAATTTAAAATTTAAAATTTAAAATTTAAAATTTAAAATTTAAAATTTAAAATTTAAAATTTAAAATTTAAAATTTAAAATTTAAAATAATTGAATATGTTTTTGCAGGGAGATGAAGGCTTGCCAGGCATCCAAGGCCCCCCAGCTTTGTCTGGCATTGAGGTGAAGCTTGTTCAAGTTGTTTGTTTGTTTGTGCCCGACTTAAAGCCATTTCCTTTTTCTTGTGCAGGGGTCTCCTGGAGAAATTGGACCTCAGGGGCCTCCAGGTCCCATTGGGAATCCTGTAAGAATGTCAACATGTTTCACACAGATCATATTTGGTCATTTGGATTATTGTTTGGAATGTGTAATATAAAATATGTGGGGGGGGGTTTTGTTCAAATCTAAGCAAATATTGCTTTGCAGGGTGTGAAGGGAAGACCAGGATCTGATGGGAAACACGGCATGAAAGGAGAGAAGGTACGTAGTGATATTCATATTTTGTTATAATTATTCATTCTTAGTTGTTATTGCTTAACATTCTCACCTTCATTATTTTCAATTGCTAGACTCTATATGTCAGTGTAGCCATTTTCCTAAAAAAAAAGGTTGTATTTTTCCCCCAACAGGGAGATGATGGCGAGATTGGTTCAGCGGGAAAGACGGGTCAAGTTGGGAGAAGGGTAACAATTTTCCAAAGTCAATTTTAAATTAATTCATTCATTCATTCATTTTCTACCGCCTTTTCCTCACGAGGGTCGCGGGGGTGCTGGAGCCTATCCCAGCTGTCTTCGGGCGAGAGGCGGGGTACACCCTGAACTGGTCGCCAGCCAATCACAGGGCACATATAGACAAACAACCATTCACACTCACATTCATACCTATGGACAATTTGGAGTCGCCAATTAACCTAGCATGTTTTTGGAATGTGGGAGGAAACCGGAGTACCCGGAGAAAACCCACGCAAGCACGGGGAGAACATGCAAACTCCACACAGAGATGGCCGAGGGTGGAATTGAACCCTGGTCTCCTAGCTGTGAGGTCTGCGTGCTAACCACTAGACCGCCGTGCCGCCCCAATTTTAAATTTTAATTTTAATTTTAAACCCTATCTTAGCCTGCGTATAACAGTTGAATGTGTTGTAAACAAAGAATAATAAAGAGTGTAAAGGTCACTATAGGGGTGTTACTTCATGTCTACAGGGCTCTAATCATGTTAGAAATTGTGTTTAGAAAGTCAAACAGGCTTCCTATGCTATTTCTTTCATTAATCTTAAACTTTACTTCACTTAACAGGTCTGGAACCAATTAACTACAATGAACGAGTGAACAAAGACGCTTTTTGTTGCAAGTGATTGATAAAAATATCTATTTTTGACACATGCCTCCAAACCTATCCTGCTCGCTTGACTCCGTTTTCGAATCAACATTTACAATAAAAGTGAATTGCAGTCATCCCTCATTTATTGTTAATTGGCTCCAGACCCAATTGTGATGAGTGAAGTAGGATTCCTTATACATTTATTGAGTATTTTTGTAGTTATGGGCATAAAAACCTGTTTAGGACCTAAATACATTATTAGAGCTCTGTAGACATGAAATACCACACCAAAGTCATCTTTACACTCGTAGTAGTTTTAGCTGGGATAGGCTCCAGCGACCCTAATGAGGATAAGCGGCATTATATATAAATAGATAGATGCATGGACTGGCCTCCATTTTTAAATGGTTTGTGTTTGTCATATTGTTGATTCAACCTCTCTACGTTCTATCTTTTGGGAAAAACAGGGAAAACGAGGAAAAGCTGGAGTCAGAGGGAGCAGAGGCGCAAGAGGACCAAAAGTAGGTTACTCGGAAACAACACCCCACACCCTGTGTACATCCTATGAAATCCGAATCCACCAGCCCACGGCAAATTGTGTTGTGGTTTAGGGTGTGAAGGGGGAAACAGGACCACCAGGACACCTTAGCTGGCCAGGAACGATCGTGAGGCTCTTTTACTTTTACTTCTATGCTTGTTTCAGTGCTCTGAGTTCAGAAAACTTTGTGTGTTTGATTCCTATGGTGTTTATTTACACTGTAATATCAATGTGTCGAAACCAGGGGTGTCCAAACTTTTTCCATAGTTCCAACAGTTCTTGTTAAGATTTTTTCATCATATTTTGACTTGATTTTTCTTTTCAAAAACAAATTGTTCAAGAACTTTGAACTCATTGTATCGTTTCTTGTTTTTTCTTTAGTAGGTATATTATATGGGCTGCACGGCGAACTAGTGGTTAGCACGCAGGCCACACAGCTAAGAGATCCGAGTTCGATTCCACCCTTGACCATCTCTGTGTGGAGTTTGCATGTTCTCCCCGTGCATGCGTGGGTTTTCTCCGGGTACTCCGGTTTCCTCCCACATTCCAAAAACATGCTAGGTTAATTGGCGACTCCAAATTGTCCATAGGTATGAATGTGAGTGTGAATGGTTGTTTGTCTATATGTGCCCTGTGATTGGCTGGCAACCAGTCCAGGGTGTACCCCGCTTCTCACCCGAAGACAGCTGGGATAGGCTCCGGTAGAAAATGAATGAATAAATATTTTTGCAAATGGATCATAGAAAAGCTTCAGTTTTTAACATTATTAGAGCCCTAGAGACATGAAGCAACACCCCCACAGTCACTTACTAGAAAATGAATGAATGTATATTATATATGTTTTCTTTAATATTTCAACCTTATGCTACTCCTGATACTTTTCCCAGTGTCCAGTGTCAAATACCATACATACCTGTATACTGTATCATCATTACTTTGAATGCATCTTTTGAATGCCTTATATTTGTGTTTTACTTCACTTTATCTATTTTATGCTTGGAAATACTTCATTTAGGGGAAAAATACTTCAATATGCCTATTTTCTTTACTCATAGGCTGACTTCAAGATGTATTCATGTTTTTGAAAAACCATGATAGAGTAAAGCAAAGTGGCGCAGGATAATTGTAATTATACTTTTTTTCCTGACATATATTGAATACTTTCAGATTTGACCAAAATAATGTATTTTTTTCTTCATAATATTATACTTTATTGTGCTTTTTTTCTCTTCATATTTTGACTTGATTCTTGTAAAACGACTGCAGAGTTTTCCCTGAATGTGACATCCCTGGTCAAGACACATGTTAATTCAGTATGCACCTGATGAATGTTTCTTCTCCAAGGGCATACCTGGCTTACGTGGAGAGATGGGGGATCTCGGGGAGAAGGGGGAACAGGTAAAAAAAACAAAAAAAAAGCAATTCAGGAACTTGACTGATGCACTTGAATGGAATAAATATAATGTTTGTGTTCTCAGACCACCAGTGAATCCCAAATGAATCGTTTTTTTTCTGTTTCTGTTTTTCTGTTCTCAGGGTGAGAAAGGCGACATGGGACTACCTGGACCACGTGGACTTGATGGCCTAAAGGTAGGCTGTGTGGAATCATAGGTTACCTACAGCCACCTACGGTATCGCTTGCTGATTCTTTCACTATGCTTATTTATTCAGGGTATCCGTGGGCTTATCGGGTCGCCAGGGGAAGTTGGTCCACAGGGAGAGAAGGTAGAAGTGACACAAGTGTTTTATCTTATTGTTATGTCCTCCTAAGTCCACTTGGATACAAGGAACTATGACATATGCACTTGGACATATCGTAGTTAATGTTTATCTGTGGGCTGCACGGTGTGGAGTGGTTTGCGTGCAGGCCACACAGCTAGGAGACCCAGGTTCGATGCAACCATTGGTTGCATTGGTAGCTGTGTTCTGTGTTCTGTCTTCTCATTGAATGTGATCATGATTTGTCCCTCCTGACTTTCATAGGGAAGTACCGGTCCAGCAGGTCCAAGGGGGCGAACAGGCATGTCTGGATTGCCTGTAAGTTTAAATATGTCTCATTTTTAAGTTTTGTGTAAGGATCTGGAGTACCACAGAACTTTCTCTTTTTTCATGCTGTCTATCTTCTCTATGTTGTAGGGCACCCTTGGGTTCAAGGTAGGATATTGACAGTTGAAACACTCACGTTCCTAAACGTCACACTCACCAACAGTAAATGAAGAAAATGGAGGAGAAAATCTTGTAGGGATGGGGGATATGGTCCAGAAACGTATATCGCGATATATTTAGGTTGATATACAGGGTGAGGCAAAATGACACATTTGTAGGTTAAAATAAAAGGTAAAGAAAGTAAAGAAACTTATTTTCAAAAAATATATATAATGCCATTCTGTTTCATAATGTTTTAAAAATTAAATCCGATTTGGCGATGCGAGGTCGGCCGGTTGATTTTGGTTTCAATGCAGATCCAGTAGCTCTGAAGTTGGTAACCCATAACAAGATGGTGTTTGGAACTGGTACGGGATCATGTCTACCAAGATTGAAGTGCAAACGGAACGCTCGTTGTGTTGCAGTTACAGATTTGTTTGTTTTGATAAACGTTTCCACAATGAAAGCACCATGCTAACCAGTCCAATTCATGGCAGCAACTGAAAAGGAAAGGAAAAACAATGGCATTATAAAGAAACAAAGCAAGATGGCATTATATGTACTCGAAAATAAGAACACTTTTTTGTTTTTTTACTTTATTTGCCTTTTATTTAACCTACAAATGTGTCAGATTGCCTGACCCTGTATATACGTATATATATACCGTATTTTCTGGACCATAAGTCGCACTTTTTTCATAGGTTGGCTGTTCCTGCGACTTATACTCCAGAGCGACTTATAAATGCAACAAAAACTGTTTATGTTACATAAACACTGGACACCTTTACTGTTCATGTTTATTTTTAGTGTAGCTGAATAACCATTGTGTTAGCATATCTTACACTTATTCACCCTGTTCTTTTATTATTCTTTTATTCTTAGAACTTGCCTTCCAAGTGGACGTAATGTCTGTTTTGGTCAAGTAGTTAGTAAAATAAATTACCCGCAAAAAATGCGACTTATACTCCAATGTGACTTATGTTTGTTTTTTTCTACCTAATTATGCATTTTTGGCCTTGTGCGACTTATACACCGGAGCGACTTATAGTCCAGAAAATACGGTGTGTACATACATATTAAGAGATAGAGAGTCAACCACTAATGACATCATCGACGTCGTCGGGTGAAATACTGTAGATCAGGGGTCTCAAACTCAATTTACTTGGGGGCCACTAGAGCTCGGGTCTGGGTGAGATTGGGCCGCATAAGGTTTTCCAAAAAAAAAAAAAAAAAAACGCATTTAAAAAAAAAAACGCATTTATCCAATTTTCTACAAGAAAAGCTCTGATAAAACATTCCACTGTTCTCAAATATATTACTTTTTATTTTTCTACACAAAATAAGATGAAAAATAAATAAACAAATCAAGAATAAAGAAAATCAATCAATCACTAATAAATAAATAAATATAATAATAATAATAATAATAAAACAGCAAATAATAAAAACTTAAGAAACCACTAATAGTTGGTGGGTAGACAAATTATTTTTTTCAGATTAAAATGAACAAAGCATTATTAGAGCCCTGTAGATATGACAAAACACGACTATAGTCACATTTATACTCTTTTTATTTACAACATATTGCGCAACTGCAGGGTCTTGAGACACATGCTAACTCGCAAACTAGAGAGCTAGCGACCTAAACGGTAGCCTTCAAGTTCTTTCCTTTCAACTTAAATAGCCAAAAACTTACCACTTCCACACGGATAGGGAGGATAACTATTAACAGTTATTTAACCTTTAACATGAACATTAATCAAAAGTAATAATTTTTTCTGGGTACATGATACCATACAGCATCCATATCAAACTTGCGCGGGCCGCACTAACATTAAACTTTCATATCAAGAAGGGGGCCTCAAAATAGTGTCCTGCGGGCCACATTTGGCCCGCGGGTCGCGTGTTTGAGACCCCCGCTGTAGATGATTCCCTTTTGTTAGCCATCTAAGGATGCTAACAGGACATAAAAATACACTAAAAACACAGCTGGACTCAATCCGTGTATTGATAACACAAGACGCTTGCCATATTGTACGCTATCCGTAAAATGTACGCAAACCGATGTATCGTGTTGGCATACATTTTTAAGGCACTGATGCTCAGATGTTTTCTTCTTGAAGGGTTTGAAAGGCTACCAAGGATTGCCTGGTCTGCCAGGCAGAAGAGGCCTTCCAGTAAGTCCATAACACATCTCCTCCCAGTTGGACGTGCCTGGAACATCTCACCAGGGAAATACAGTCAAGGAAACAAATGATTAAAGCATCCTTGTTTCTTCAGTTTATTCAACCATTCTAATTCCTGGTACAATTAAAGGTTCATTAGTTTGGACAGATGGAATGATGAAAACAAAAATAGCTAATCAGAGTTTAATTTAAGAGCTGACATCCAGCAGTTTTCTTGATAATGACCAAAATGGTAACGGTTCTTACATCATTACTGCCAAAAAATTCACCTTTAGTTGTGCCAGGCATTAAAATGAAAAGAAACTGAAGAAAAAAGGGTGGTGGGATCAATTTTTTCCATGACTGTAGATGATAAAGTCAAGTCAAATGACTCTTGATGCAGTCAAAATGACATATTTGATATTTCATTAGCATTCATGTTTCTCTATTTGACTGCTGAAGGGTCCACCTGGTGTTCCTGGACCGCCAGGACCATCTCTAAACATGACATTGACAGAGCTCAAGGCAAGTAACAAATCTCGTATTTTTTATATTCATATGATATCGAATGGGACGAATCTACTGGTACAGTTGGTCAAATTTAATTTAATTTGAGTCGTTTTTGCTTTAGACATAAATTAGCTTTGACAGCGTACTTCCTGGTGGCTATTTTCTCTATTTTCCTTACTGACACCTTGAGACCAGTGTAGAATACTACTATACTGCTGCTTTACAGTTAAAGACAGACTCACTGCACTTTAATAGCTTTATTAACCAGCGAGGTAATGCAGGAAACATTCACACAGGAGCTGCTGTCGGCCACTCTCTACATCAGTGCTTCTCAAATAGTGGAGGCCTGGGGGGGAACTGTCAGGAGGGGCACGAGACCAACACACTCAACATACTCAACATACTCAACGTACACAACATGCAATTTGAATATGCTTGTATACTCTCCATTTTAGTAACTGTCGTAGTTCAAATCGGGTGGGGTCAAACTTTGGGTCATACTGATTTTTTGCTCACTTACAGTATGCCTTTATCGGTAACCATTATCAAGCTGCAATCATTTGAAATACTAATATAAAAGGGTAATATTTTCTTGAAAAAAATGGCACCCGAAGGGTCAATTCCGATGTACAATTTGCAACATTTAAGTATGCTGGAAATTCATTCATTTTTCTACCTACCACTTAACCTCACAAGGGTTGTGGGGGGTGCTGGAGCCTATGCCAGCTGTCTTGGGGCGAGAGGCGGGGTACACCCTGGACTGGTCGCCAGCCAATCACAGGGCACATATGCTACGTTCACACCGACGCCGAATCGATGGCGAATTAAATCGGCGAGCAAAGCGGCGGCAAAGCGTAACAAAGCTTAATGAAAGCGTAAAGACCGTAATACAGCGTAAGAAAGGTTTGAGCAATTCGGGACATTCGGCAAGAGCGCCAAAAATTTTCAAACTGTTTAAAAATTTGAGGCAATCTGTCACGAATTGCGTAAAGCGGGGAGAGCGTATTAAAGCTTATCAAAGCGTCACAAAGCTTATCAAAGTTTTGCTCAAAGCGTAGGAAAGCTTAACAGAGCTTGGTTCAAAGGATCAATGGATCTGCTGCATCTTTATATATGCTCTGGATCAGAGGTGGGATGCAGTCGGGATCTCGAAATTTTCCATTGCGTAACAGAGCTTAACAGAGCCTATCAATGCACAAGAGAGCTTGATAATCGTATCAGAGCGTTATTTAAAGCATGATAAGCGCACCAAAGCTTATCAATGAGTATTAAAGCGTATCAAAGCGTGATTTAAAGCGTAACAAATCCTGATCAATCGGCATCAAAGTGTGAGTAGCCGTAGCGATTCGGGAAATAATTTGTCGCCTAAAGCGGGAACGAATTTCGTATCAGAGCGTATCAGAGCTTATCAGAGCATAAACATATCTGAGGAGATCGTGAGAATTTTTGAAAAATGACGCCGAATTCGTCGCCGATTCAAAGCGCGACATTCGGCGTCGGTGTGAACGTAGCAATATAGACAAACAACCATTCACACTCACATTTATACCTATGGACAATTTGGAGTCGCCAATTAACCTAGCATGTTTTTGGAATTTGGGAGGAAACCGGAGTACCCGGAGAAAACCCACGCATGCACGGGGGAAGAGATAGCCAAGGGTGGAATCAAACTCAGGTCTCCTAACTGCGAGGCCACTCAAAAAAATACATTTACCTTAAATGACGGGATGTGAACCCTTCACTGCTCATAATAAGGGCTGATTCAAATGTTCGACTACTTAATGTGCCATGTTCGAACCGCGATGTAGCGGGACAACTTATCGGGTATCATATAGCCGGGAGTTATCGGTATCGTCTTGAAACAAACAAACAAACACTGTTATTTTTAACGCTGTTAGTGCCAACACTGACAACATCCATGACATCACACTCCTGGGTTGGCATTCCAGTCACTGGTATCGTTCAGTGTTGGCATCACACTGCACTAATGCATACATACTGTATGTTGTTTCTCTCCAGGAAATCATGTATGTGTCCGATAAGCCCAACCTCCATTTGATCCAGACTCTTCTGGATTCTCTAGAGCAGGAGTTCCGACGCCTGGTGGATCCTCCTGATGGCACCAAAGAGCATCCTGCCACCACATGTCTAGAACTTTGGCTCTGCCACCCGGAATACAGCAGTGGTCAGTCAGCAAACAATGCGGTTGTTTGGAAACACATTTGATCAGGAGTCCTATTGCACTAAACTAGAATTCGGGAATCCCGGAGAAATGACTTAGATGAGCTCAACCAGCCTAAAACAAGAACGTCCGGTTACGTTTGATTAATGTTCATGTTAAAGGTAAAATAACTGTTAATAGTTATCCTCCCTATCCGTGTGGAAGTGGTAAGTTTTTGGATATTTAAGTTGAAAGGAAAGAACTTGAAGGCTACTGTTTAGCGTTTTTGTGTCAGACGTGATGTCCTTCAGCCTGGCAGGGGTCCACTCGCATTCTGAGGAGCTTTTCTTATAGTGCGAGGGGCATGATGGTATTGAAGGCAGTAGAAAAGTCCAGGAACATATTCTTTTGCGAGTGGGCTTGGTATAGCAGGTGGAGGGTGGCATCCTCCACACCGACCGCTGCCCGGTAGGCAAACTGTAGACCAGGGGTCTCAAACAAATGTGGCCCGCAGGACACTAGTTTGAGGCCCCCGCCTTTATATGAAAGTTTAATGTTAGTGCGGCCCGCGCAGGTTTGATATGGATGCTGTATGGTATCATGTACCCAGAAAAAAATTATTATGTTTGATTAATGTTCATGTTAAAGGTTAAATAACTGTTAATAGTTATTCTCCCTATTCGTGTGGAAGTGGTAAGTTTTTGGCTATTTAAGTTTAAAGGAAATAACTTGAAGGCTACCGTTTAGGTCGCTAAGCTCTCTAGTTTGCGAGTTAGCATGTGTCTCAAGACCCTGCAGTTGCGCAATATGTTGTAAATAAAAAGAGTATAAATGTGACTATAGTCGTGTTTTGTCATATCTACAGGGCTCTAATAATGCTTTGTTCATTTTAATCTGAAAAAAATAATTTGTCTACCCACCAACTATATGTGGTTTCTTAAGTTTTTATTATTTGCTGTTTTATTATTATTATCATATTTATTTATTTATTACTGATTGATTGATTTTCTTTATTCTTGATTTGTTTATTTATTTTTCATCTTATTTGTGTAGAAAAATAAAAAGTGATCAGTCAGCAAACAGGTTGTTTTGATCAGGAGGCCTATTGCACTAAACTAGGATTCGGGAATCCAGGAGAAATGACTAAGATGAGCTCAACCAGCCCAAAACAAGAACGTCCGGTTGCACAAATCACATAGTGATGTCCAAGAAGTCCAAAATCTAATACGAGATGTTATCCATAGCTGCGCATTAATGTAATTTTTTATGTTGGTCATTTTTAAACACAAAGAATGTCAGTAAATGCTTGGAGGGACTTTAATCGCTTCAGAGCTCACTGTAACGTTTCTCTTTAGGAACGTATTACATCGACCCAAACCAAGGGAGTCCTGGCGACGCCCTGCTGGCGTATTGCATCTTCTCCAGCACATCCATACAGACATGCCTTCATCCTCAAGATTCTCAGGTGCAGATTCTCATTTTTTGCTACTGACTGTCATTTTTTGTTTGTTTGGATGTCACAAAACACTCCTTTCATAGAGAAATAATGGTAATGGTAATGGTAATGGTAATGGTAATGGTAATGGTAATGGTAATGGTAATGCCATCCATCCATTTTCCTCCGCTTATCCGGGTCCGGGTCACGGGGGCAGCAGTCTTAGTAGGGAAGCCCAGACTTCCCGGTCCCCGGCCACCTCCTCCAGCTCCACCGGGAGGACACCAAGGCGTTCCCAGGCCAGCTGTGAGACATAATCCCTCCAGCGTGTCCTAGGTCTGCCCCGGGGCCTTTTCCCGGCTGGGCATGCCCGGAACACCTCACCAGGGAGGCGTCCGGGAGGCATCCGGACTAGATGCCCGAGCCACCTCAACTGACTCCTCTCGATGTGAAGGAGAAGCGGCTCTACTCTGAGCCCCTCCCGGATGGCTGAGCTCCTCACCCTATCTCTTAGGGTGAGTCCAGCTACCCTGCGGAGGAAACTCATTTCAGCCGCCTGTATCCGCGATCTCATGACCCAAAGCTCATGACCATAGGTGAGGGTGGGAACATAGATCGACCGGTAAATTGAGAGCTTTGCCCTCCGGCTCAGCTCTCTTTTCACCACGACGGTCCGGTACAGCGACTGCATTACTGCCGAGGCTGCACCGATCCGTCTGTCGACCTCACGCTCCCACTTTCCCTCACTCGTGAACAAGACCCCGAGATACTTAAACTCCTCCACCTGGGGCAGGACCTCATTCCCAACCCGGAGGGAGCACTCCACCCTTTTCCGACTGAGAACCATGGCCTCTGATTTCGAGGTACTGAGTCCCATCCCAGAAGCTTCACACTCAGATGCAAACCGTCCCAGTAAACGCTGAAGGTCGCAGCCCGAAGAAGCCATAAGAACCACATCATCTGCAAATAGCAGCGATGAGATTCTAAGGCCCCCGAACTGGACTCCCTCAACACCTTGGCTGCACCTATAAATTCTGTCCATGAAAATTGTGAACAGAATCGGTGACAAAGGGCAGCCTTGGCGGAGGCCAACGTTTACCGGAAACAGGCTCGACTTACTACTGGCAATGCGAACCAGACTCCTGCCCCGTTTGTACAAGGACCTGATAGCACGTAGTAACGCGCCACCAATCCCGTACTCCCGGGAGCACCCCCCAAAGGACGCTACGAGGGACACGGTCGAATGCCTTTTCCAGGTCCACAAAGCACATGTAGACTGGTTGGGCAAACTCCCATGCACCCTCAAGCACCCTTGTGAAGGTGTAGAGCTGGTCCAGTGTTCCACGACCAGGACGAAAACCGCATTGGACCTCTTGTATCAGAGGTTCGGCCAACGGTCGTACCCTTCTCTCCAGCACCCTGGAATAGACTTTCCCAGGGAGGCTGAGGAGTGTGATCCCCCTGTAGTTGGAACACACCCTCCGGTCACCCTTTTTGAAAAGGGGGACCACCACCCCGGTCTGCCAATGCAAAGGTTCCCGACTTCCATGCAATGTTGAAGAGACGTGTCAGCCAAGACAGTCCCTCAACAGCCAGAGCCTTGAGGAATTCTGGGCGGAACTCGTCCACGCCCGGAGCTTTGCCACTGAGGAGCGTCTTAACCACCCCAGATACCTCAGCCACGGTGATGGCACTGTCCACGTATGTGTCCTCAGACTCTGCTTCCTCTATGGAAGGTATGTCAGTGGGATTGAGAAGGGCCTCAAAGTATTCCTTCCACCATCCGACTACATCCCCAGTCGAGGTCAGCAGGCCCCCGTCTCCACTGTAAACAGTGTGGACTGGGCACTGCTTCCCTTTTCTGAGGCGCCGGATGGTTTGCCAGAACCTCTTCGAGGACAACCGAAAGTCGACCTCCATGGCCACACTGAATTCCTCCCACACCCGAGTTTGTGCCTCGACAACCGCCGAAGCCGCAAACCGTTTGGCCTGACGGTACCTGTCAGCTGCTTCCAGAGTCCCACAAGCCATCAGTGCTCGATAGGACTCCTTCTTCAGCTTGACGGCAGCCCTGACCTCTGGTGTCCACCATCGGGTTCGGGGCCTGCCGCCACGGCTGGCACCGACCGCCTTGCGGCCGCAGCTCCACTCAGCTACCTCAGCAATGGAGGCATGGAATATGGCCCATTCGGACTCAATATCCCGGTCCTCCCCCGGGATGCAGGTGAAGCTCTGCCGGAGGTGAGAGTTGAAAACTCGACGAACGGGAGACTCTGCCAGACGTTCCCAGCACACCCTCACTACTCGTTTGGGTCTACCAGGTCTGTCCAGCATCCTCCCCCGCCATCTAATCCAACTCATCACCAGGTGGTGATCAGTTGACAGCTCAGCCCCTCTCTTCACCCGTGTGTCCAAAACATGCGGACGCAGGCCTGATGATACGACTACAAAGTCGATCATAGACCTGCGGCCTAGGGTGTCCTTGTGCCAAGTGCACTTGGACATCCCTATGTTCGAACATGGTGTTAGTTATGGACAAACTGTAGTTCGCACAGAAGTCCAATAACATCACACCGCACGAGTTCAGATCAGCGAGGCCGTTCCTCCCAATCACGCCCCTCCAGGTCACACTGTCATTGCCCACATGGGCGTTGAAGTCTCCCAGTAGAACGACGGAGTCACCAGCTGGGGTGCTCTCCAGCACCCCTCTGATGGACTCCAAGAAGGCCGGGTACTCCGAACTGTCATTTGGTGCGTACACACAAATGACAGTCAGGACCCTTTCCCCAGCCCGAAGGCGTAGGGAAATGACCCTCTCGTTCACCGGGGCTGACTCCAACACAGAGGCACCAAGCCGGGGGGCTATTAATAAGCCCACACCAGCTCGCCGCCTCTCCCCTGCAGCAACTCCAGAGTAGAACAAGGTCCAGCCCCTCTCGAGGAGTTTGGTTCCGGAACCCAAACTGTGGGTCGAGGTGAGTCCGACTATGTCTAGTCGGAATATCTCAACCTCTCTCACAAGTTCAGGTTCCTTCCCCACCAGCGAAGTGACATTCCATGTCCAAACAACCAGATTTGGCCGCCGAAGACCAGGTTGCCTACGCACCCGCCCTTGACCGCCACCCAACACACATTGCACCGGACCCTTATGCTTGCCCCCGTAGGTGGTGGTGGTAATGGTAATGGTTTAATTTCATTTGAACATGCATCAGATTACAATTGAGTGCATCACATAATCAGTTCACAGTTCCACATGTCCAAAAGGAGTAGGAAGAAGCAAAGCTTATTAAATCCTACCCCTCCATCTGGTACTTTTACAATCAGTAACTGTTACATGTGTTCACTTCCTGCTTTCCATAATACAGTTTAAGTTTTTTTTTTTTTTTTTAAATAATGTACTGAAGTACGAGGTGATATGACCATCCAATGACATAATGTGTACCATAGTAAGTGTCAATATAGTGATATATATAGCACATCATGACTGGTTCAAGACTCTTCATCCTTGTATTTAGCAAACATCAACTGCTTGTATTGTTTCTTGAATTGGCTCATCGTTGTGCATTGTTTGAGGTCCTTACTCAATCCATTCCATAGTTTGATTGCACATACTATAACAGATCTGTATTTACTGGACACTTCATTTAGGACTTCAACTAATGATTATTTTCTTGATAAATTTAAAGCTTAATGTTTTGATTCATCAATTAGGTGCAAGACTATAGGTAAGGACTCTATGGCTCTTTTGATGACTGGCCCTCAGACATTTCTTAACATTCATTCATTCATTCATTTTCTACCGCTTTTCCTCACAAGGGTCGCAGGGGTACTGGAGCCTATCCCAGCTGACTTTGGGCAAGAGGCGGGGTACACCCTGGACTGGTGGCCAGCCAATCACAGGGCACATATAGACAAACAACCATTCACACTCACATTCATACCTATGGACAATTTGGAGTCGCCAATTAACCTAGCATGTTTTTGGAATGTGGGAGGAAACCGGAGTACCCGGAGAAAACCCACGCATGCACGGGGAAAACATGCAAACTCCACACAGAGATGGCCGGGGATGGAATTGAACCCTGGTCTCCTAGCTGTGAGGTCTGCGCGCTAACCATTCCACCGCCGTGCAGCCCCATTTCTCAACATGATAAAATGTATTAATTATAACATTTTAAAGTAAGTACAGTACAGTCCAATGTCTCATAAACAGTAAACAATGCATCAATTCAGTGGTTGTTTGTCTATATGTGCCCTGTGATTGGCTGGCAACCAGTCCAGAGTGTACCCCGCCTCTCGCCCAAAGTCAGCTGGGATAGGCTCCAGCATGCTCCGTGACCCACGTGAGGATAAGCGGTAGAAAATGAATGAATTAATTAATCATTTCAGAGACTTGATATTTTAAAGTTGTTGTTCTTGTTTAAGAAACATAGTTGTCAATTGATTAAAATATTGATTGCGATTAATCGCACTTGGGCACAGTTAACTCAGAATTATTCATTTTTAATCGCAGATAGAAGTATTTTTTTCTAATAAATAAGGAATGTAAATCTCTTTGTTGTCAACAATTTGATGTGCAGCTACAACGGTAATTGAATCAAATTTTATGTGAAAAAACATTATATCAATTTCGGAATTACAGGCCATTATATAAAACAATACAGTCAGCAAGCAGATTTTTGAATTACTATGACTATACGAGGGCGGCACGGTGGTCTAGGGGTTAGCGCGCAACCTCACAGCTAGGAGACCAGGGTTCAATCCCACCCTCGGGCATCTCTGTGTGGAGTTTGCATGTTCTCCCCGTGCATGCGTGGGTTTTCTCCGTGTACTCCGGTTTCCTCCCACATTCCAAAAACATGCTAGGTTAATTGGCGACTCCAAATTGTCCATAGGTATGAATGTGAGTGTGAATGGTTGTTTGTCTATATGTGCCCTGTGATTGGCTGGCGACCAGTCTAGGGTGTACCCCGCCTTACGCCCGAAGACAGCTGGGATAGGCTCCATCACCCCCCGCGACCCTCGTGAGGAAAAAGCGGTAGAAAATGAATGAATGAATGAATGAATGACTATACGAGGGTCAAGCAGGAGGAGCGCACATTAATCGCACGTCAAAAAAATGACCGCCATTAAAGGAAACTTCAGTTAAATTTGACAGCCCTATTAAAAATGCACTCATTTATGCAGTCATGCAGTCATTTAGTACATTGCAAAATAGACCATATTAATATGAATCTGATGTAAAATGTTAGTGGTTTGGTGCGCAACATGTCAGGAAATAACATATTACATAACATTACAATAACATAAATAGGCATAACAGTTGATCACTGCCAAAGTGGATATGTGTGAATAATAGATCGTCTTTCCTGAATGACGAAAGATTGGCTGAAATAAAAAATATCAATTGATCGATGTCGATGAACTGAATAATTGATTAACGGTTGATTCATTGCTACAGCTCTAATGTTCTAATAAAATTAGATTTTCAATGACAAAAATAAACAAAATAAACACATCCCATCCATCTGCCCTCAGTATTGCTTGTACAAACTGGGCCTTTTTGTCTGTCCTACAGCTGCCCACAAAGGCCTGGATGGAGGATTCTTTTGCTAACAAGTCCTTCCAGTGGCTCAGCAGACTGGACCAAGGCTTTCATGTGAGTACACACGTCAGGTACAAACTACAGGCGGTCCTCGTTTTTGCAGCTGGCAAAACACTCATACTGATGATTCATACTGTACGAAAAGAAATCTATACTTTTTCACCTTTATTATGTCTGATTCAGACTTCTGATGGGTGCTTCAAAGACAACTTCAGAGGTTTTACAGTAGTGCAGTACCGTAGCTTACTTCTTATGTTTCTGTTGTTCAGTTCATTTATCCAGGTGCCGATGTGGTCCAGATACGCTTTCTTAGGTTGCACAGTAGCACAGCCAGGCAGAAGATGACCTACTCCTGCCACCCAGGACACATATTGGGTCAGTCGGAAAGGGACATCAAATTCCTCACTGACACAAGAACGCAAAGTTTCCTCGGAGTGCTTCAAGACTGTGTGGTATGTAAAAACTAACCTATGCCATTTAAGTAGTAGTGGCTATCACGCGCCATGACGGGATGACCGTAATGTGTTATCTGTGATGTCAGCCTGCAGAACAGACGGCTTCCGGACCCCAAGAGTCGGTGTTTGAGTTTGAGGACCTCCACCTGCTTCCTGTGAGAGATGTGGCCCCGATGGGAGGTGGCAACTTTTCCCATCACTTTGGCTTCAGCGTCGGGCCTGTTTGTTTCACTTAGAATAGTTTGACGCCCAATGCCATCCCAGAAAAAGATCAGGTCCCCCGGATGCAAACACAAGACCACAAGACAAATGCTTTGTCTCCCAGAGAGCCCGCATTGTTTACAGACACTTTAAAACTGTACTGAATAATTTAAAATGTCTTCTTTTTAAGTTTTCATGCATTGTTTTTCTTTTTTGTTTGACATCATGTATATAAGGTTTGTATTACTGCCAGCCTGTTGTGTTTACGCTACTCATACAAAGTTAGGCTTTTGGGTGAAATCTCAGAATTACCCTAAAATGCACGTTTACAGGTGAGAATTTGTATTTTGTTTTTTAAGCTAAGCTACGCTAAGCTAAGCATGCAAGGACGTGGTGGCGGCATCTCACACTCACAACGAAAAGGAACACAAACAGCAAAAAGTAGCAAAATAAAAATGAGATTAAAAAAAAAGAGCAGACAAAAAGGGTCACTACCCTGTGATTGGTTGGTGACCAGTACAGAGTGGGACAGCTGGGGTTGGCTCCAGCATACCCTGCGACCCGAGTAAGGATAATAAACTATAAATAATAATAATAATAATAATAATAATAATAATAATAATAATAATAATAATAATAATAATAATAATAAACTTGTAATATGATGAAAAACAATGTCATTTTAGTCACATAAAGGAGAAATATTAATTACAAATTTTAAGTTGTAATAATAGAAACAACAATTAAAATGTCTGAAAAATTAGGTTGCCTTAATATTATAGAATAAAGTCAAAATAATATGGGAATTAAGTCATAAGATTAGAAGAATACAATTTACAAAAAGTTGAAATATTTGGAAAATGTAAAAAAAAACTGCAGAAATGGGAAAAAAAAAAACCAACAAATTTGACGAGGATAAAGTCAAAACATTAAGAGAAAAAAAGTCATATTCTAATCACAAAATGTTGCAAGTAAAAGAGAATAAACCCGTAATATTGTAATGGAAAAAAATCATTTTCATATTTTGTTTAAGTTGTAATATGAGACACAGAACCAAATAAAGTTGTAATTTCTGGAAAATTATGTTGGGGGGGTGAATTAGGGGAATGAAGTCACCCTACCTTTTTGCATGTGGTGTATACTGTAAATATATAGCTCACATGTTACACCCTTCATGGGCGAGCCATCCGCCGAAAACCACCAGGACAGGAACTCTTGTTATTTTCCAAGGTGCTAAAACTTCCACATATATTTAGTCCATTCAAAACTTTACATGGAGTAGTTTCATTTTAGGAATACATGGTGTTTTTTGTCATCATTCAAACTGTATAACTGTACTGTATGTTCTTTATGTCTCAGGTATGGTATTTAGATTCTCCCATCTGTTTAATGACTTATGTTACAAGACAAATTAAATTCAGGCTGACAATGTCCAAGACCAAAACCAGCCGACCATCTTGACTTTTATTTCCCCTTACTCCAGGGGTGTAAGGGCACATTCTAAAAGACACATGTCATTAAATGTCATTTTTATTGAAGTAATTGAGTAATTACAAGATTATGACATTAAAAAAATCCCAATTGCGTTATACAAACTAGAGTTTCTGCCTTGGTCACATAGCACATGCGCAGTTTCTGCCTTCTTCAGCGGCGCCTTGGTCACATGGCACTTTGCACATGCGCAGTCTCTAGTTCATATGTCGCCTTTTTCGCTCATAATTATGACCTTACTAGATAATTCCGACTTTGTATCTTTTTTATTTCAGTGGCGGAAACTGTTTTTAAATTAAAGGAGAATGAGCTGATAAAAAAACTGCTAAATGATATCGGGATCATTATAGTTACATTACAGATACGCTGTATTTCCCGCCCATAGGAGGCGAAGCGCACACATACTACCCCGCCTGACGGTTCGAAGAAGAAAATGTACACGTGACATGTCACATGACGCGTGACGCCCCCTCTCCTGACTCTTCTGTAGCGCTTTTGTGTTGTGTTGTATTTTTTACTAGCTCTCAAATAAGGTTTAGGTTGCGCTTTAAAATAGTGGATGCCTTATGTTGGCGCTATGGGCATATTTATTCATTGAGACATCGTCCACAGCGTTGAATGCTCCTGGCTCGCTAGCTATAGCAAGCTAACAGCTGGTTAGCCGTGTGGAGAACAACATTGATGTAAGGACTGAACCAGGCGAAAAGGTGAGGAGGCACCTGTACTTTCCACTTTTATTTGACTTGTAAGGTGTTTGTGCTTGGCGTTTATTTGAAATATGTGTGGGCGGAGGCGAAAACACTGAGATGTCGTAGAAGTATCATGTCCATTATTTCGAAGCGCTTCAGATTGAAGTATTACTACCACCAAATATGGAGCAAAAAACGTGCCACCTGATCATATGATGGCTCACAATAACGACATTGATGTGGCACTACGCAGCATTATGGGTCATTCCTATTTGGTGTCATTTGGGTCTCCGTGACATTACATGCTATATTTGTATACTATTTCAATATGAAGAAACACATTTAAAATTGCAAGTCCGGGATTTGTACCGTGAACTTGGCAACATTTAAAGGGGAACTGCACTTTTTTTAAAATTTTGCCCATCATGCACAATCCTAATGTGAAACATGAACAGGTATTTATTTCCATTTTCTGTGCATTATAACGTGAGAAAACGAGTTAATACGAGCTAGCTAAAATCCACGTTATTGGTACACGGCTACTTTGACGCTAAGGCCGTCGCGGCTAAGAGCCACTCATGGTGGCTACGGAAACTGGCAGATGTTCACAAATAAACAACCGTGTATACAGGAAGTTCTTGTAAATAATAGCCATGTTAACCTACAGTCTTGTAGATTTCTGTGTTTTCTTATTTATTGCTTCATCACATGTGCTTGAACAATGTTCAAGCACAGGGCAACTCCACTGTTCATGCTACGGCAGCTGAAAAGGGACATTAAAGACACCGCCAATTCTTGCACACAACAGTAGGAATTTGTTATTGTTGTTTTTTGGGTTTATTGCTGACATCTAAAAAGTGATGCACCGGAGTTCAGAGTTCAAGTATAAGGCTGTATTTGTGCAGCGTGATTGTCTGTGATGAATAAAGAGACCCAGTGAGTTCAAACGTCCAGATTATACAATAGTCAGGAGACACACCAAAATGACACACTTTTGATTTCATACATTGAGTAAGTACAAAAACTTGTTCTATGTATTATTGTATTGACCGGAGTGTGCCCGGCGTCTGATGTTTGCAGCACCCGAAAAAAAAAGTTAGAACCTGAACAGATTTTTTCCATCTTGCCATACAGCTGACCCCCCTTTTCCTGGTGTAAAATAGTAACTACATACACACAGTCTCTATGTCTTGTTAAATTCAGCAATGTTGCCAGTCGTAATTTTGCGCTTTAGCATTTAAAGGGCTATGACTGTTTCCACTACCACAAAACAACCATATTTTTTTTCTGCTGCCTTCATCATATTGCTATGCTCATAGAACATCAACCTTGTGCGGCCAGGGGTTAAAAGTTTATTTTTGTGTTTTTAAATGCAGTGTCCACCACCATCATCTACCTGTCGTCAATGAAATGATGTATCAATCAGCCACGAAAGACTTCATTTCTCTGACCCTCAACGACCAAAACTGTCACATTTACAACAACGGCAAGCACCGCAAACAGTCCTGCTGGAGGGTGAGTAATCCACACAAGTGGTTAAGGTGCCGGTTTAATGTCTGCATGTGTACTAGCGCCCTATGATTTCTCGGAATTGGCCATAAAAAGCATGCAGGCGTCACAGCCAGGAGACCCAATTCCACCCTCGGCCATCTCTGTGTGGAGTTTGCATGTTCTCCCCGTGCATGCGTGGGTTTTCTGCGGGTACTCCGGTTTCCTCCCACATTCCAAAAACATGCTAGGTTAATTGTCGACCCCAAATTGTCCATAGGTATGAATAAGATAAGATAAGATATGCCTTTATTTGTCCCTCAGTGGGGAAGTACAGAATCAGTTAAGCATTACAAAATACACAATATAAAAAAATAAACAATATAAACAACCCAAGTATTAACAAAATCAACCCAAAGTTATATACAAATACAGTATGCAGATAATATGAAACGAGATGAAATATATGACCAGTCTATACACTATGAGATCTTGCTAGTGCGTTAATTAAGAGATTAAGATTAAGATTAAGATTAAGATATGCCTTTATTCGTCCCTCAGTGGGGAAATTTGTATTGCACAGCAGCAAGAGTACAGAATCAGTTAAGCAGTACAAAATACACAATATAGAAAAATAAACAATATAAACGACTCAAGTATTAACAAAAATCAACAGTTTTTCCCAGAGTTATATACAATACAGTATGTAGATAATATGAGACGAGATGATATATATGACCAGTCTATACACTGAGATCTTGCTAGTGAGTTAATATGAGGCATTATAGAAATACTTCACATAGAACTTAATATATTGCATTTAGAGCCTTAATATTGCACATGGAGGTTGATCAGATATTGCACAGTGAATGGGGGTCTGGAGTAACTATACTGAATGTAAAAAGCAAAGTATTACACAGATGTACATAGCAGTGTAGAAGTCTATTGGGAGCAGTGCTGGTTGTACAGCCTGACAGCTGCAGGAAGAAAAGACCTGCGATATCGCTCCTTCACACACTTGGGGTGAAGCAGTCTATCGCTGAAGGAGCTTTCAAGTGCTGTCAAGGTGTCCTGCAGGGGGTGGGAGTTGTTCTCCAACATGGATGATAGCTTAGCCAACATCCTCCTCTCTCCCACCACCTCCACTGGGTCAAGGGGGCAACCCAGTGCAGAGCTGGCCTTCCTGATGATCTTATCCAGTCTCTTCCTATCCGCAGCCGAGATGCTGCTGCCCCAGCAGACCACTCCCTGGAAAATGGCTGAAGCCACAACAGAGTCATAGAACGTCTTGAGGAGTGCCCCTTGCACTCCAAAAGACCTCAGTCTCCTGAGCAGATAGAGTCTGCTCATGCCCTTCCTGCAAAGTGCTTCTGTGTGATGAGTCCAGTCCAGTCTATTGTTGAGATGAACACCCAGGTACTTGTAAGATGTCACCATCTCAATGTCCATTCCCTGAATGTTTACTGGTGTTGGAGGAGAGTGGATGCGCCTGCGGAAATCCACCACCAGCTCTCTGGTTTTCCCCGTGTTGATCTGGAGGCAGTTCCGCTGGCACCAGTCCACGAAGTCCTGTGTCAGTCCTCTGTACTCCAAGTCGTCCCCATCTGTGATGAGGCCAACAATTGCAGAGTCGTCAGAGAACTTCTGCAGGTGGCAGGTTGGTGTGTTGTAGGAGAAGTCTGCTGTGTAGAGGGTGAAAAGGAACGGAGCCAGGACCGTTCCCTGCGGAGCCCCCGTACTGCAGATATGAGGTATTTTAGAAATACTTCACATAGAACTTAATATATTGCATTTAGAACCTTAATATTGCACGTGGAGGTTGATCAGATATTGCACAGTGAATGGGGTCTGAAGTAACTATACTGAATATAAAAACAAAGTATTACACAATGTGAGTGTGAATGGTTGTTTGTCTATATGTGCCCTGTGATTGGCTGGCGACCAGTCCATGGTGTACCCCGCCTCTCGCCCGAAGACAGCTGGGATAGGCTCCAGCACCCCCGTTAGAATAAGTGGTAGAGAATGAATGAATGAATGGCCAATAAAAAACAGAATCTAATGTTAAATTTACATAACATTGTCATTGTGAGGAGGAGGAACGTTTGTTTGAGGAAGCATTTTTGCTGCGGACCGCTCAATCATGGCAGAATCTCATCACAAACATCAAAAAGTACACACTCTTTGCTGTGTGAAGTGTGAAAAGAAAAAAATTAACAAAAGAATTTGGGAGAGAAAAAATCTTTCATAGGGCCCTAGTGTAATGTCGGTCAGTCTTCCAGAATTCATTCTGTGATCATTTATGACAGAGAACAATTTAAGATCTTTCCTCATGTTATTTTACATTTCTTCTTTGATGTGCAGTCTGCAAGTACATGCTGCTCGTTTATTTGTTTTTATTAAAACAAGAAACCTCAATCTAAGTTGGCACCCCTGTGGGTTGTGTCCCATTATCCTGTGGCTTGTGTTTGCCTCTCACATAGCAAATAGGACTTTGCCCTTACTTAAGTTCTGTCCAAATGCCAGGTTTAGGATGTGGTAGAAAAAGTACACCAAGGTGAGTCAGGGCATATATTTCACAATAATTTCAGATATCATCTGTAAAATTCCCATATTAATGAGATGGGATGTCCCAGTCATCCGAGTAACTTAGTAGTATCCTAGTAACTTACAGTACACTTGGTGTACTTTTTTAGTCCCTCGCCTGACTTATCCCTTTCAATAAGTAATTAATTGAACTACTAGTATAATACAATATCTTGAAAATGATGAATAGTTTAAACTCAATTTAAATGTGAATGGTAAACACTGAAGCCACATGGATGGAAGACGTTTCTGTAACTTTCAGCTATGTCATGAAGTCCTCGGCTGGGATTTGGTTTGAGTAGGAGCAGGAGGTTGATGAAGACTGACGAACAGACACGATGGTACTAGGATGGGGCAATAATTATTATATACCGATATAAATTCCTCCATTCATAAGAAACTGGTAATGGTTTTATTTCATTTGAACATGCATCAGATTACAATTGAGTGCATCCCATAATCAGTTCCCAGTTCCACATGTCCAAAAGGAGTAGGAAGAAGCAAAGCTTATTAAATCCTACCCCTCCATCTGGTACTTTTACAATCAGTAACTGTTACATTTGTTCACTTCCTGCTTTCCATAATACAGTTTAATTTTTTTTTCTTGTTTTTTTTAATAATGCACCTCGTACCAAAGTACGAGGTGATATGACCATCCAATGACATAATGTGTACCATAGTAAGTGTCAATATAGTGATATATATATATATATATAGCACATCATGACTGGTTCAAGACTCTTCATCCTTGTATTTAGCAAACATCAACTGCTTGTATTGTTTCTTGAATTGGCTCATCGTTGTGCATTGTTTGAGGTCCTTACTCAATCCATTCCATAGTTTGATTCCACATACTGAAATGCTATGGCTTTTTAACGTAGTCCTAGCATATAAGTGTTTCAAATGTACTTCTTCCCTGAGATCATATTTCTCCTCTCTTGTAGAGAAGTATTGGATGACATTTCTAGGTCATTTTAGCTAATTTTTAGGTAAAAATGGCTTATACTAGTGATAAACGGAAACACGCTGAGTTGATGACTGCACGCAGCGGCGTATGGTGTTGGCACATTGGCAACTAAAATATACTTGAGTGTGAATGGCTTAGTTTAGCATGCTATAGTGGTTAGGTGTTTAGTACGCGGGCTGGATGAGTTTATTTTCACTGTGTTGTGTTTTACCGCTTTAATGTAAGAAGCGTTTTACAATGACGGCGTTCAGGTTATGCGTGAAGAAAGACAAGAAACACGTTTATTCCTGCAACCAGCTCATCATTCTCTACACTCACTGCACACACTTCCGGCCTTCACCGTTAACCGTTTGTCCCATGTCATCTGGATAGGCAAATTAAGACATAAGACATGTCATATTTATACATATGCACTTGGAATTGCAGTGGTGATTATAGTTTGTTGAAGATCAGCAATGTGTGCAGAGGCTGAAATCCCATTAGAATAGTTAGCCATGGTACATCCATTTCTGAATCACTGGGCAAAATTGTCCATTGATGTATTGCATCAATAAATGTAAGGATTTTCGTATTTAATTCACAGACATTTTATTCACTATCCCATAAAGTGCACACTCTTTGTGGGTAAAAAATGTGGAGCAAAAGACCATAATATGCAAAGTTGAGTAAGGGCGACCAGTCCAGAGTAATCCATCTCTCGCCCAAAGACAGCTGGGATAGGCTCCAGCACCCCTCCCCTGTGACCCTCATGAGGATAATCGGTAGAAAATGAATGAATGAGTACGGAGAGTGTGTCATTGAAGCGTGAGACATGACACGTACCCAGTCAAAAATACACAACACCTAGTTTTGTAGACACTAAATGCGCTTACTGCATTGCAGTTTATGACCAATAAATCAAGAAAAGTGCTTCACAATTTGAGACAAGTGTATTTACGTATATAGGTTAAGATCTGTAGCTTTTTATACAGGACTCTGCTGAATTTAATGATATCGTGATACATCCCCAAAATATCATCATACAAGCTAAGGTCCATCATACAAGATAAGGTCCATATCGCCCAACCCTCAATGATCCCCACTCACTTCTAAAGGTGGCCAGGTTCATTGATGGCAAAGTTACTTTAAAGTAGATTCATTAATTCATTTTCTACCACTTTTCTTCACAAGGGTCGTGGGGGGTGCTGGAGCCTATCCCAGCTGTCTTTTGGGTGAGAGGCAGGGTACACCCTGGACTGGTCGCCAGCCAATCACAGGGCACATATAGACAAACAACCATTCACACTCACATTCATACCTATGGACAATTTGGAGTCGCCAATTAACCTAGCATGTTTTGGGGATGTGGGAGGAAACCGGAGTACCCGGAGAAAACCCACGCATGCACGGGGAGAACATGCAAACTCCACACAGTGATGGCCAAGGGTGGAATTGAACCCTGGTCTCCTAGCTGTGAGGTCTGCACGCTAACCACTCGTACACCGTGCAGCCCTTTACAGTAGATGTTGTAAATAAATAATTTCAATCATTTTCAATATGTTCCGCTTGTCCTCATTATGGTGGCGGGTATACAGGAGCCTAACCCAGTTGACGTCAGGAAGTCGGGTAAAAACTGGACTTTTCTAACCTTTGTCTTGAGCTGATTAAATCAACCAAGTCAACTACTTTGATTGGTACAGGGGATGAACCTACTACTACTAATAATAATAATAAAGACACCCCTTGGGAAAAGAAAGGTATGTTGTAAGCAGTGGCTTTCATCACAGGCAATGGCTCAATAGTTTCATGTTGTTGCAAAAGTGTTAATCAGAGCCAATAAGAGACAAGGTAGCCTTCCTGTGGGCTTTCCCTCCCGAGAGAAACATCTGCTTTTGCATTTTATTTGCAACCCGTGATAGTGGATGCAGGGGGAGGAGGATGGGAAGTCATTTTCCTTCTGCTAACCTCTGTTATGTGCCAACAGAAATGGAAGCAGCTGTCTCGGCTCCAGCGAAGCCTCATTCTCGTTCTTCTTGCTCTGCTGCTCATTTTGGGACTGCTGTCTTTTTCCAATGCATCCATGCAAAGAAGAGGTAAGTGTTGCCATGATGCCTTTTCCACATGATTGACAGTCGGTAATTTAAAAAATTTGCAGTGGCGGTGGAGCGATATCAGTGATACATGCTGATATAGTGATGCCTGCTGTGATATTTGCTGCCAATATACACGTTTTGTTATATTTTGTTACGTTTACTTTGTGTTACTCAAAAACTATGACATCACTGCACATTTTTCATTTCACATATCTAGGAAGTGTCTGTATGTTTTTAGAGTTTCCAAACAAGGAAGACTGGCTGGGGATGAGTGATGATGTTTTGAAGCCTGCATTTCCTGGTGTAAAGTCCATGTTTGGGCCAAATGAGGAGGACAAAGCACCAGCTCCGGTGGTGAGACCAAATCTTGGTTCAGATTCTGTTCCAGACCTGAAAGGACCCAACTACCCAGTATTTCAGAAGGTGAGACCACATTGTGTTCTAGAACTGAAAGAACCCAACTTCCTAGTACAAATACAAGAATACTTGTCTATTGTACAAAGAATGAAACATATTGCCATGGCTAATTACGGGACAATACGCAGAAGGAGCTCAAAGGAGCTCTCCATGACAATGAAGCTGCCAAAACATAAAAAAACCTATTGTAATTGGAATTGCACGGAATACAACAGTGGATGAATGCTAAATCATTTCCATGGTGAAGAGAAGCGCCTTCCCAACCACCATCCATTTGAACGCCTCCCCACCTCACCTGGCTCCTCAATGTGGAGGAGAAGTGCGTTTTAGAAGACGTTTTGCTGCTCATCCGAGCAGACTTAATCAGTTCATGAACAAAGATGAGGTGGGACATACAATGCAATAATGAAATAATGCAGTGACACCAAAAAACTAAGTTTAACAATGTAATGTTACTATTGGAATGAATACAAAACAATATAAGGCCAATGCACTGGAGGAAGTCAACTGTTGTGAACCAAACCCCGAAGAAGCCCCTAGCATTTCCTCCTCAGTTACATATTTTGCTTTGTATTATATCTCCTTCTTTCCTTCCATTGGGTGTTTTGTGTCGGCCCCCTTATGAAATAGTTAGTAACAACCGATTCTCCTCACAGAACTGGAGACATGTCCTTCAATTCAGCAATGTGTATATGTGATAGCGATAAAGTCTAAATGGGGGATACATCCTTCCACTAGATTTAGTGCTCCTTATAATAAACAACAGGATGCGAGATATAGTGTCATTTTCTGTAGCAAATAGAATGTACGTCCTTTGAGACATAACACACTACTCTACTCAGGGGGAAACATTTTCTCTTAACACAATACAGGATTTTTTTAAAGCAGATAAGTGGAACATTTGTTAATGGCTTCTGATCCCAACTCAATTCAGCGTAACCTTCCCGTTAAAAAGCATATCAGAAAGAAATGCTCACAACTAAATATTTGGAATAAGCATTTTACTTTGTAGGCTGCATGGTGGGGAGTGGTTAGCGCGCAGGCCTCACAGCTAGGAGACCCGAGTTCAATTCCACCCCCGGCCATCACTGTGTGGAGTTTGCATGTTCTGTGGTTTTTCCTCCCACGTTTAAAAAACATTAATTGGCAACTCCAAATTGTCCATAGATATGAATGTGAGTGTGAATGGTTGTTTGTCTATATGTGCCCTGTGATTGGCTGGCGACCAGTCCAGGGTGTACCCCGCCTCTCGCCCAAAGACTGCTGGGATAGGCTCCAGCACCCCGCAGCCCTCCTGAGGATAAGCGGTAGAAAATGAATGAATGAATGAATGAATAAAAATGATGTATGAACCTAATGCATTCTCTTTTACCTCAGTTGTTTGTTTAAGGTCTGGATTGATACAAATGTGGTCAATAAAACTGTTATCTATGTTGAATATATCTGCATAAAAAGATATTTCCAAACAAGAGGGGTCCACCAAGCCTTCAGAAGAATGGGAATATTTCAGACACGCTCATTGTGGCAAGACAAGAAGAAGACGAAGAGGGGGATGATGCGGAGAAACCAAAAAAGATGGTCAGGTATGTTGTTTGTTCCGTTTTTTCTACCATACATTGGAACATTTAGGAGAGTTGGATTCCTCATATGCATGTTTATTTGTCATTCAGCTGGCGAGGTGCAATGATTGAAGCCGATCAGGTCACTGAGCCCCCACCCTCTGCTAATGAGAAGGACCAAGCAGCACCCCCGGTACCAGATGTCCCAGGTAATACTTTCCCAGTCGTTGGTCAGTACTGAACATGACCTTGTTGAATGTTTCTATCAGTGCAGTCCCTGCAACACAGCCTGCCCAACAATACAAACATAGCGAGATTGAGCTTGATAAACAAAATGTGTAGAAAGAACCGAGAAGCGCATTGATGGGGATCGCTGTTGCGCTTACTGGGACCAACTTTGAGGAGATTCTTGGAATTCCTATTGCCAGTGATGGGACAGCTACTGCCCTTAGGCGGCCGGAAACGTATCAGATTGGTGACAAAATGGTTAGTCTCTCATTTGATATGACTGCGTCCAACAGTGGCATGAACAGTCCCTTGGAAGACCTCTTCTTGACTTGCATGCGAACATCACATTCACAAGGTAGTCCTGAAGAAGCCCTTCAAACGATTCAGAGATAAATGGAACTTCTTGGGTCAACTTCTTGACTTCTTGGGTCAATGACAAGAGCAGAGCACGGAGTGGCCCTAGCATTGTCCGACGAACGAGTATCTTGTGATGACAAGGCGGCCATGGTCAAGAAACGAAGCCATCCGACCTCAAAAGCATTCATGAGACTTGAAAAGAAGAAGAAGAAGAAGAAAGAAGAACTTTTCTCTCCTGGACCGTCTTTCCGAGTTGGTGACGAAGCAAACACGGGAGACCATTGGGGTCTTCTTTGCTGGTGGGATCCTCACAACCAAGAATGTCAAACATGTTCTGCGAGATCCACAAACTCGAGCCACCGTCCAAGGCCTGCAGGCCACCAATGATGCAGCAGAGAGAGGAGTGGCACTGATTACAGAATTAGTTCATCCTGAAATGGGTTCATTATGACCACAAGACTGTGTTGACAGCAAAGTACCATCCTGATGCTGGAGCCTCATCCACCAGTGATTTTATTTCCCTTATAAACCCCTGGAGTAAAACACGCTAAATATTCTCTCATTCTCAATAGTTTTAGGGTACATCCATAAATGTAGTGTATGTATACAATAAAAAATACTGTATAAACTTGCAACTTTCTGCATTGTATCTATAAGACACAGCAAGGTGATATGATGACACTTTTCTTATTCCAATTTCTAATTGCTTGTGGGTTTCTGTTTCAGTTGAAACTGTGGTGGATAGACTGGAAGCTGTGCGTGATGCCTTCAGACATGCATGGAAGGGCTACAAGGACTACGCCTGGGGTCATGATGAGCTTAAGCCCATCTCAAAGTCTTTTGGCGAATGGTTTGGACTGGGCTTGACCATCATTGATTCTTTGGACACCATGTGGATCATGGGTTTGAAAGAAGGTGCGTTATGTCTACTGTTCCTCAACTTCTCAAATTCAGTCCATGCACATATTTGACGATAGAAAAAGCTAACGCCACACAACTAAGCGGGCTCCCACCCATTTTATAAAATTACCAAATTTTCAGTCATGGGAAATGAGAAAAAGGGTGAAGTTTCCTGGAAACGTTTAAGTTAAGGCAGGCCTGTGTAAGATTACCCAAAATGTTTCCTTTTCAGTCGTATTGAGAGGTTCTGTTTATTTTGCAATTACCAAGCGACACAGAACGTTGCGTTAACTGTCGGTACAAAGGCTTTGCTTAACATCCTCACTGGAACTCCGACATTTGACTTAGAAACTACAGCTTTGGTTCCTTCATTCACATTCACATCTGCTTGCTAACTGATAGCACTCTGTAGACCCATTAATGACTTAGATCAGCCTCTCTCTCCGCTGATTAGTAGGCGGTGTCGCAGAGTGTAGTTACTGAGTTTGTGGTTTACCGAGTTGGCTGTCAGATGTAGTATAGCTTTGATTTCAGCAGAGCGGGAGCTTTGAGGTAATTAACTGGTAATCTTAACGGGCCACATTCCACTCTCGCCTTCGTTGTGGTGCCTCCCTAGCACACCACAGCATGAAAAAGAATGCTGGCGACCACAGACTGGTAAGGAGCGTCCTGCAGTCTCTTCAGGAAGTACATCTAGCTCTGAGCTTTTTTATACAGTTTTCCCGTGTTGACGACCAGTCCAGCTTGCTGTCCATCCGCCAATCCAAGATATTTGTAGTTCTGAACAACCTCCACCTCCTCTGCTCCTCGTAAAGTCGATGACCAACTCCTTAGTTTTGGTGGTGTTCTGTGGCAGGTTGTTGTCCCTCACCAGGCTCCAGTACTACTACTCATTGTCATCTCTAATACATCCCATAATGGCAGTGTTGTCTGCGAACTTCTGGATATGATACGGGTTGGAGTTGTAACAGAATTACGCAGTGTAAAGAGTGAAGAGGATGGGGGGACAGTACGGTCCCCTGTGGAGCACCAATGCTGCTGACCACAGTGTCAGACGTGATGTCCTTCAGCCTGGCAGGGGTCCACTTGCATTCTGAGGAGCTTTTCTTATAGTGCGAGGGGCATGATGGTATTGAAGGCAGTAGAAAAGTCCAGGAACATATTGTTTTGCGAGTGGGCTTGGTATAGCAGGTGGAGGGTGGCATCCTCCACACCGACCTCTGCCCGGTAGGCCAACTGTAGACCAGGGGTCTCAAACACGCGGCCCGCGGGCCAAATGTGGCCCGCAGGACACTAGTTTGAGGCCCCCGCCTTGATATGAAAGTTTAATGTTAGTGCGGCCGGTGCAAGTTTGATATGGATGCTGTATGGTATCATGTACCCAGAAAAAATTATTACGTTTAATTAATGTTCATGTTGAAGATTAAGTAACTGTTAATAGTTATCCTCCCTATCCGTGTGGAAGTGGTAAGTTGGCTATTTAAGTTTAAAGGAAATAACTTGAAGGCTACCGTTTAGGTCGCTAGCTCTCTAGTTTGCGAGTTAGCATGTGTCTCAAGACCCTGCAGTTGCGCAATATGATGTCAATAAAAAGAGTATAAATGTGACTATAGTCGTGTTTTGTCATGTCTACAGGGCTCTAATAATGCTCTAATAATTTGTTCATTTTAATCTGAAAAAAATAATTTGTCTACCCACCAACTATATGTGGTTTCTTAAGTTTTTATTATTTGCCGTTTTATTATTATTATTATTTATTTGTTTATTACTGATTGATTGATTTTCTTTATTCTTGATTTGTTTATTTATTTTTCATCTTATTTTGTGTAGAAAAATAAAAATTAAGATATTTGAGAACAGTGGAATGTTTTATCAGAGCTTTTCGTGTAGAAAATTGGAACCAAAGCGAAGTTTTTAATTTTTTTTTGTTTTTAATAAATGGTTTTTTTTTTTTTTTTTTTTTTTTTAAAAACCTGATGCGGCCCAGTCTCACCCAGACCCGAGCTCCAGTGGCCCCCAAGTAAATTGAGTTTGAGACCCCTGCTGTAGATAGTTCTTGGCTTGCTGTACCTGAGGCCTGAAGAGGTCTAGGAATGACACTCGTCAGTAAAAAAGAAAAAAAAGAAAAGAAAGCTCACTCAACTCAATCATAAATACCAGGAAATGCAATTGATAGTCCACTGCGGCTTAATGATTTTCCCCCCTCTTCATGATGCATACTGATGCCAGTGATAACTCAGAGCAATTTGTAGTCCGGAAAATATGGTAAATACTGCACCACATCCTTTAATTGTATTTTTTGTTACAAACTAAATGTCATTTACAACAGGGTTTAATAATGTCAAGTGCATCTGTACGGCCGTAATCTTTAACTATCCACTCTTGATTGTGTTTATTGCCACAGAATTTGCAGAGGCAAAGCAATGGGTAGAGAAGGAGCTCTCCTTCAACCAAAATGTGGACGTGAATCTCTTTGAGACAACCATACGCGTCCTCGGGGGGCTGCTGAGCACATACCACCTATCTGGAGACCAGCTGTTCCTCAAAAAAGCCGTGAGTCGTCACACAACCAGCTTCTCATTCCTCTTTGAAAACAAATGAGCAATACATTTGGGTTAAAGGGTGACTTGTGATGCTGATGTTGTGGAAGTCAGCTTTCAATCAAGTCATTCAGTTTGATGTCGACGCTTACAGAAAGATCTCGGGTCCAGGTTGATGCCTGCCTTCAAAACACCCTCAAAGATCCCGTTCTCTGACGTCAACATTGGGAAAGGAACAGCGCACCCGCCTAGATGGACATCGGACAGCTCCATGGCTGAGGTCACAAGCATTCAGCTGGAATTTAGAGAGCTGAGCCGCCTCACACAGGACCCGGTATACAAGGTTAGCAATTCGGATACAAGGCGGGGGTCAAATGGGGTCACCAGAAAATATAATAGTAATACAGGCAACCCACTTCCTGTCCAGTGAACCAGTGATTCCCAACCATGTTATCCTGGTGGCACATGAGCAAATACATGGAAACATTACATTTCCAAGATTATTATTATTATTATTATTATTATTACACCAAGGTATACCACACAAAACTGTATCATGCCAGGCTAACTTGACTGTAATGCCGGATTGAAATGCAGATCAAGGCGCATTTATCTCAGGTCATCCATGACACCTTGTTTCTTCTATTTAACTCTTCCAGGAGGTCGTAGATGAGGTGATGAAGAAGGTCCACAAGCTGCCTGGCAAACACGATGGTCTGATACCCATGTTCATCAACACCAACAGCGGCCAGTTCTCCCACAGAGGCATCTACACACTTGGCGCTAGGGCGGACAGCTACTATGAATACTTGCTCAAACAATGGATCCAGGGAGGCAAGACGGAAGATGAGTACGTAAAACATTTCGGTGACTAAGCCATAGATATTATTGACTTTCATATTCATTCATTCATTCATTATCTACCGCTTATCCTCACAAGGGTCGCGGGGGTGCTGGAGCCTATCCCAGCTATCTTTAGGTGAGAGGCGGGGTACACCCTGGACTGGTGGCCAGCCAATCACAGGGCACATATAGACAAACAACCATTCACACTCACATTCATACCTATGGACAATTTGGAGTCGCCAATTAATGTTTTTGAAATGTGGGATGAAAAACCACAGAACATGCAAACTCCACACAGCGATGGCCGGGGGTGGAATTGAACTCGGGTCTCCTAGGTGTGAGGCCTGCGGGCTAACCACTCCCCACCATGCAGCCTACAAAGTAGGAGCCTATCCCAGCTGTCTTTAGGTGAGAGGCGGGGTACACCCTGGACTGGTCGCCAGCCAATCACAGGGCACATATAGACAAACAACCATTCACACTCACATTCATACCTATGGACAAACTCCACACAGAGATGGCCGAGGGTGGAATTGAACTTGGGTCTTGAACTTAAGCACTTGTCCGCCGTGCAGCTGCAGTCGTACAAAAATAAAGTCACACTATTAAAAAAGAGTTGCAATTTAGTAGTATAAAGTAATAGAGAAGTAATATTCGTAATATTATGAGATATGACGGAGTATTACTGCCACTTTGATTGTACACATTGAAGATTAAAATTTGTATAATAAAATACTTTAACTGTACTTTACTTTAAAATACAATTTGGAGTCACCAATTAACCTAGCATGTTTTTGGAATGTGGGAGGAAACCGGAGTACCCGGAGAAAACCCACGCATGCACGGGGAGAACATGCAAACTCCACACAGAGATGGCCGAGGGTGGAATTGAACTGGGGTCTCCCAGCTGTGAGGCCTGCGTGCTAACCACGCCCTGAAGTTAATTATTTTTATTTATATTATTTCTTATGGGAAAAATGTACTGGGTTAGAGTATGTTTCAGTTAGAGTCTGACCTTAATGACGTTAACCAAGGTTCCACTGTATGACATAACATAACAAATATAAAGATATATAGGATACACACTTGAACTCGGGTCTCCTAGCTGTGAGGCCTGTGTGCTAACCACTCGTGCAGCCTTTTACTGGCCAATAAAAAAAATGCATCTCAGTTTTGTGATATAGGTGATATAGGTTTTATTCATGAGGTTAATATTTAAGGCAGCGTTGGAAAAACAATGGTCATGTCAATGTGAATACGTGTGTGTTTGGATTCTTCCAGGTTGTTGGAGGACTACATTGAAGCAATCGATGGAGTTAAAAAACACCTTGTGAGACAGACGGGTGGCCACAAATTAACGTTTGTTGGAGAGCTCTCCCATAACCGCTTCAGTCCCAAAATGGTACAAACACTTACTGAAATGACATACAGTATCAATTTGATGTTAACTAGCAAACAATGACTACTTGGTAAAGCTATGTTGTTTTTGTCCAATACTGTTTTTCAGGACCACTTGGTGTGCTTTCTGCCAGGAACCTTGGCCCTAGGAGTCCACAATGATCTTCCAGGGGATCACATGGATTTAGCGGTAGCATTGATGGAGACTTGTCACCAGATGTACAAACAAATGGAGACAGGGCTCAGCCCAGAGATTGCACACTTCAACCTCCATGCCACCGATGGACATGATATTATTGTCAAGGTGAGGCATACCGCACGTTTTCAATTTCACATCCAAGTAGCGGCCCATTCGGGTGCTTTTTAAAATCCGTTTCAGCAACTTTTGTGACATGTAGTTGTTTTTCCTCTCTCAGCCTGCAGACACGCATAACCTGCTGAGACCAGAAACGGTGGAAAGTCTGTTCTACATGTACAGGTTCACAAAAGACCCCAAGTACAGGGACTGGGGATGGGAAATTCTGCAGAGTTTCAACAAATATACCAAGGTAATATGCATGACCATGTTTTTTCATTATGCAGTATATTCATTATTATTATGTTTTAATGACTATTTGACTCAATTCACGATTTGTGGTTACCGATATGATTCAAGGATATTGACCCTTTTTTGGGACGGGCGTTTTCGACAAGCTTTTTGATTGATAGTCATGAGAATTAACAATCAATTATCGATTTAATCATTAAGAAATGTCTGATCGGAAAAAAATGATTAAAAATACCACAGAAAATATTTCAAGAAGAACCTTTAATCCAACAATCCTCTTGCAGAATTTAGGCCTCAGTTTAAATGTGCAACTGTTAAATAATACACCGCAAGTCGTCGGGCTGAAACTCCTCACAAAATAAAAGCCTGTGACAGTATTATTTTCTCAAACAAAATACAATTCCGCCTCTTTTAGACAGAATAAAAAATCATAATAAATAATAATGGGTGGCACGGCGATCGAGGACCACAGCTTGGAGGACCAGGGTTCAATTCCACCCTTGGCCATCTCTGTGTGGAGTTTGCATGTTCTCCCCATGCATGTGTGGGTTTTCTCCGGGTACTCCGGTTTCCTCCCACATTCCAAAAACATGCTAGGTTAATTGGCCACTCCAAATTGTCCATAGGTATGAATGTGAGTGTGAATGGTTGTTTGTCTATATGTGCCCTGTGATTGGCTGGCGACCAGTCCAGGGTGTACCCTGCCTCTCGCCCGAAGACAGCTGGGATAGGCTCCAGCACCCCCCGCGACCCTCGTGAGGAAAAAGCGGTAGAAAATGAATGAATGAATGAATAAATAATAATGGGTGGCACGGCGATCGAGGACCACAGCTTGGAGGACCAGGGTTCAATTCCACCCTTGGCCATCTCTGTGTGGAGTTTGCATGTTCTCCCCATGCATGTGTGGGTTTTCTCCGGGTACTCCGGTTTCCTCCCACATTCCAAAAACATGCTAGGTTAATTGGCGACTCCATATTGTCCATAGTTATGAATGTGAGTGTGAATGGTTGTTTGTCTATATATGCCCTGTGATTGGCTGGCGACCAGTCCAGGGTGTACCCTGCCACTCGCCCAAAAGACAGCTGGGATAGGCTCCAGCACCCCCCACGACCCTTGTGAAGAAAAAGCGGTAGAAAATGAATGAATGAATGAATTTCAGTATCTTCAATTCCACCCTCGGCCATCTCTGTGTGGAGTTTGCATGTTCTCCCCGTGCATGTGTGGTTTTTTTCCGGGTACTCCGGTTTCTTCCCTCATTCCAAAAACATGCTACGTTAATTGGCGACTCCAAATCGTCCATTGGTAGCATCATTCATGAGTTCTAGAAGGTAGAAACATTTTTTGCATCAGAAATGAATGAATGAATGAATAAATAATAATCATTGCGATTTACAATTTAAATGTGCAACTGTTGCCAATAAGCAATTCCCTAAAACAAAATAAATAGGCTACATTTTGCCTCTTTTAATCACAAAAATAAAACATCATTCATTCATTTTCTACCGCTTCATTATTATTTATGAACTAATAGTCATTTCATCAAAGAACAAAGTAGACTCGTAGCTGACCTTTTTTTTAATTTTTTTTGCCAAAAGGCACGACTGAGAGAGTGAGATCCCACATAACAATGACGCATTATGAAGCATGTTAGCATGTTAACATGCTCGAGGGTGAGGCGTGAACGAAGCCAAGTGACTGTCAGTCCAGCAGCTGAAAAGCCCCTCTCTAATGGGACCTAAGTCGCGGGGATGCAGAGATACTGTCTGGCTAACTCGGCCAGCCTGGGGAACCTTGTGTCGTTCACCTTCCACCAATCTGTCGGATTGCAATCCATGGGTGGGGGTGTGATGGTGGGATATTTTACTACCACCACATGGTGAAATTCATTACATTGCTTTCTCGTCACACACTACATGAACTCTATTTAACCATTTTTCGAAAAATTGAAAAAAAAACATTACATGATCGACAAAATTCTTAATGATCAATTATGGATCATGAATTAATCGTGCCCATCCCTAGTTCATTTAGAACAATACAATCAGAAACTGAAGGTAATTATGAATAAAATACTTCATGAATGCTACTTCAGGTGCTGCATGGTTTTGTGATCGCTCTGTAGTCCGTTTGATACGTGGTGATGGTGAGGTTCTACTTCCTGTCCTTTCGCTTGCGTGTTGTAAAAATTCGCCGATTACAAGCCGAGAATCAGCAATTAAAGTTTAAGTTGCAAATGGCAAAGGAGAGAGAAGAGGAGCAGCAGAGGAAGTGGCAGGAGCACCAGAATATTTGGGGTGGGTTGGGGGTACAGTCATGGAAAAAAAATGATTGGACCAGCCTTCATTCTTCCGTATCTAATTATTCATCAATGACAACACAACTCAACACAAAATGCAGTTTTTAAATGAAATGTTATTATTAATGGAGACCAAGAAAACTAATCCAAATCTACACGGCCGTGTGTTGAAAAATAAATGCCTGGTTAGGCCACCCTTAGCAGCAACAACTGCAATCAAGCGTTTGTGATAACTTGCAATGAGTCTCTTCCAGTGCTGTGGAGGATTGTTGTCATTCAGCCACATTGGAGGCTTTTCCAGCATGAAGCCTTTTTAAGGTCATGCCACAGCATCTCAATAGGATTCAGGTCAGGACTTTGACTCGGCCACTCCAAAGTCTTCATTTGGTTTTTCCTTCAGTCATTCAGAGGTGGACTTGCTGGTGTGTTTTGGATCATTGTCCTGCTGGAGAACATAAGTTCATTCAGCTTGAGGTTACCAACAGATGGTCCGTACATTCTCCTTCATGATTTTTTGGTAGACAGCAGAATTCATGGTTTGCAGTTCCTGAAGCAGCAAACAGCCCCAGTCCATCACACTACCACCACCATATTTTACTGTTTGTACGATGTTCATTCATTCATTCATTCATTCATTCATTTTCTACCGCTTTTCCTCACACAGGGGGCTGGAGCCTATGGGGCGTGAGGCGGGGTACACCCTGGACTGGTCGCCAGCCAATCACAGGGCACATATAGACAAACAACCATTCACACTCACATTCATACCTATGGACAATTTGGAGTGGCCAATTAACCTAGCATGTTTTTGGAATGTGGGAGGAAACCGGAGTACCCGGAGAAAACCCACGCATGCCCGGGAAGAACATGCAAACTCCACACAGAGATAATAGTGGAATTGAACCCTGGTCTCCTAGCTGTGAGGTCTGCACGCTAACCACTAGACCGCCGTTCGTACGATGTTCTTTTTCTCAAATGCAGTGTTACAGTGAACGAACTAAAGACTAACTAAGACTAAAGACAAGAACAAGATTATGGCAAAAGTGTTGTTTGAGCAAGTGTATATATGGTGTAGGTAGCATGCACATTCATATTCATATATTCAAAATAAATGTGTACAATAAAAATATGTTGTGCAATGTGGTACTGATATTGGATATTTCTAAAATTAGAAAGGCAAATTAAACATAAGAAACCTGATAAAGCTCTGTCTGAAAGTAAATACATAATATTTATAAATATAAATATACATATACAGTATATATGTTACGCGCTAACGATGGATCTGCGCCATCCATCGATAGCGCTGCGCCCGAGATGGATCCATCGATTTGTGCGCTCACGATTGATGGTATATTACTGCGCTAGGGATGGATGTATGTAGTTTGTTTAGATGCTAACAGATTAAACATTGTGTATGATGTGACCTTGTATCTCCCTTTTTAAAATAAAATTGATAATCTAATAAATAAAAGCAAAACATTTCCCGAACCCTAAAGAAAGTATTCTATTATTAGCTTTCGAAGGCAATATATATTTTTAGAGACACTAAAACGAACAAATACAAATCAACAAATATCTATTTCACAAACCAACACAAACTCATGTATTTATGAGATACTTTTATTTCAACGTTCCTTTTGTTGTCAAATCAAAGCTTCGTCCGGCGTCAGCGTAGTGTCAAAGCATCGGTCTCCAGCGCAAGGCAGTTATATCCATCGCGAGCGCAGAAATCGATCGATTTGTGCACTAACGATGGATCCCTCGATCGATCGCGCAGATCCATTGTTAGCACGTAACATTTACAGATAATCTATCGCAGCTATGTCATGTTTGTGGTAACGGGTTATGTGCCGTTTTCACAACGGAAAGCCGCTTTGCTACCAGTCCTGATGTACTAACCTCGGTTAGCGTCCACCCCAGTTAGCGTGTTTTGGTTAATGGATGGTGACTAATACTCGGATTATTGGTGTAATACCTGCTCATATATTGTTTAAATCAGAAGATTCCATACACCGATTATGGGAATGATAGTCATAACAATTTTGGGCCTGATTAAGGCGTCTGAACCATACTTTTCCAACGTACTTGTCAAACATGTTCATATAAAGCACACAGAACAATGAACAACTTTGTCCTTTTCTTTTGCGCTGTACACGTGATGAGGCGTTCAAGTGCAGTAACTCTTGGATGTTAGGCCTTCAGGCACCAATGTGGCTCGGGCGTCTAGTCCGGATGCCTCACTGGTGAGGTTTTCCTGGGGCGACCCTAGGACACCTAGGTTACGTCTCACAAGCCGGTCTGGGAATGCCCCAGTCTGATATCCTGATCGTAATAATCCATGCCTACGACCTTTTGTGTGCAGGTCTCAGACGGAGGCTACACGTCTATCAACAATGTCCGTGACCGTGAGAACCCAGAGCCCAGGGACAAGATGGAAAGTTTCTTTCTGGGTGAGACACTGAAGTACTTTTACCTGCTCTTCTCTGACGAAAAGGACCTTCTCAGTCTGGATAAATATGTGTTCAACACTGAGGCCCACCCCCTCCCCATATGGCCCCCGCCACCCAAGTGACCGCACCATACAGGAAGTGTGCAAAGTGATCCTTTTTAAAGCTGAAGACGTTCCTCAGTCAGATGTGTTTCTGAGAAACCGTCCCTACTGGACTGCGGTCTGCAGGTCTGTGCTGGCCTTCCTGGACTTTGGTGGATTTTGCACGTGGAGGAATTCATTTGAGATTGTTTTTTTTTAAATAAATAAAAGGTCTGAGCTGGTCTCTGCTATAAATAGTTTTGTAAATAGGACTGGGGGCGTTAGGGCTAAAGTATCGGTCACCTTAGTGACACCGATACCAATGGTGTGAAAGAATAGGATGTTTCATTGGGAGTCTTGGTGTCAATAAAGCTATGTGAAGGCCAATATGTGGGGGGGGGCAATAATGTTGCTTCATCCATTTTTAAGTCCATCCCCTTATGAACACATGAAACGTCCAGATTTTTTGTAGGTTCATGTTGAGATGACCAGAATATCAACATTAAATCCTGGAAAATGAAATAAAGCTTTTAAATTAATTTGTATTTGAGTGAAATATGTATTTGATCCCCAAGCAGACTGGTGGAGAATCCTTGTTGGCAAACACGAAGGTCAGATGTTTTTTGTAGCATAAAGAACATACCAGGGCAGCTGACGTTATTCGATTTTTTTCAAGTCGTATTGTTGAATTTTATTTTCAGAAATGACAAAAAAAACAACCCTATTGGCCCACTTTTTGGACACCCCTGTTCTACAGCCTGTTTTCCCATCCTTTTAACCCTCCTCTTGTGTTAGGGTCGGCACCGACCCGTTTTACATTTTAATGCATAAAAAGAATCACATAACATTTTGTTCATTGCATCAAGGCTTTTTGACTTTGTCAGGAAACTCTATTTCAACAAAATTACACCAAAAAAATAATTTTTACTACATTTTAAAATGGTCTGGTTGAAATTATGACCGCTGTATTGTTAGGGTCGGTTTCGACCCGGTTATAATAATATGATCATGGAAAGAATGGCAAGAAGTACAGTGAACCAAGATCTGGACCTGTTCTGCTTTTTCATTTCACTTTATACTAAAGTTCTGTTGCTGAAAACTATAACTTTTTCTACCTTTTCTTGACATTAATATATATGGGTTAAAATTCACCCGAACACCATAGATCAGGGGTCTCAAACTGAATTTACTTGGGGGCCACTGGAGCTCGGGTCTGGGTGAGACTGGGCCATCAGGTTTTCCAAAAAAAACCCAAAACGCATTTATTAAAAACCCCAAAAAATGTAAAAACTTCGCTTTGGTTCCAATTTTCTACAAGAAAAGCTCTGATTAAACATTCCACTGTTCTCAAATATCTTACTTTTTATTTTTCTACACAAAATAAGATGAAAAATAAATAAACAAATCAAGAATAAAGAAAATCAATCAGTAATGAATAAATAAATATAATAATAATAACTAGAAAATTCCCGCGGAAATTTTGATGGACTGGCCACCTGTGCTGTGAACCTCGGGCCCGGTGGGCCAACGGCTATCGCGGTAGCACCTAGCAAGAAAGCCTCAAGTACGGAAAAAGTTGATGCAGTCCCATAGTGTCCCCACATCATGCCAAGTGTGTAATTGCCTTTAAACTTGAGTAAATTAGCTTAAGTGCTAACATGCTAACAATCATTATGCTAGCACCTAGCAAGAGAGCCTCAAGTTTAGAAAGTGCCAAGGTTGTCCTATAACCTCCCTACATCATGCCATGTGTGTATTTGCCTTTAAACGTGAGTAAATTAGCTTAAATGCTAACATGCTAACAGTTATCATGCTAGCACCTAGGAAGAGAGCCTCAACTATAGAAAGTGCCAATGTTGTCCTATAACCTCCCTACATCATGCCATGTGTGTATTTGCCTTTAGACATGAGTAAATTAGCTTAAATGCTAACATGCTAGCACCTAGCAAGACAGCCTTAAGTTTAGAAACTGCCAAGGATGTCCTATGACGTCCCTGCATCATGCATGTGTGTATTTGCCTTTAAACGTGAGCAAATTAGCTTAAATGCTAACATGCTAACAGTCATCATGCTAGCACCTAGCAAGAAAGTCCCAAGTTTAGAAAGTGCCAAGGTTGTCCTATCACCTCCCTACATCATGCCATGTGTGTATTTGCCTTTAAACGTGAGTAAATTAGCTTAAATGCTAACATGCTAACAATCATTATGCTAGCACCTAGCAAGAGAGCCTCAAGTTTAGAAAGTGCCAAGGTTGTCCTATAACCTCCCTACACCATGCCATATGTGTATTTGCCTTTAGACATGAGTAAATTAGCTTAAATGCTAACATGCTAACGGCTAACATGCTAGCACCTAGCATGACAGCCTCAAGTTTAGAAACTGCCATGGATGTCCTATGACGTCCCTGCATCATGCATGTGTGTATTTGCCTTTAAACATGAGCAAATTAGCTTAAATGCTAACATGCAAACAGTCATCATGCTAGCACCTAGCAAGAGAGCCTCAAGTTTAGAAAGTGCCAAGGTTGTCCTATAACCTCCCTACATCATGCCATGTGTGTATTTGCCTTTAGACGTGAGTAAATTAGCTTAAATGCTAACATGCTAACGGCTAACATGCTAGCACTTAGCAAGACAGCCTCAAGTTTAGAAACTACCAAGGTTGTCCTATAACCTCCCCACATCATGTCATGTGTGTATTTGCCTTTAAACGTGAGTAAATTAGCTCAAATGCTAACATGCTAACAATCATTATGCTAGCACCTAGCAAGAGAGCCTCAAGTTTAGAAAGTGCCAAGGTTGTCCTATAACCTCCCTACATCATGCCATGTGTGTATTTGCCTTTAGACATGAGTAAATTAGCCTAAATGCTAACATGCTAACGGCTACCATGCTAGCACCTAGCAAGAGGGCCTCAAGTTTAGAAACTGCCAAGGTTGTCCTATAACCTCCCCACATCATGCCATGTTTGTATTTGCCTTTAAACGTGAGCAAATTAGCTTAAATGCTAACATGCTAACAGTCATTATGCTAGCACCTAGCAAGAGAGCCTCAAGGTCAGAAAGTGCCAAGGATGTCCTATAATGTCCCCGCATCATGCATGTGTGTATTTGCCTTTAAACATGAGCAAAGTAGCTTAAATGCTAACATGCTAACAGTCGTCATGCTAGCACCTAGCAAGAGAGCCTCAAGTTTAGAAAGTGCCAAGGTTGTCCTATAACCTCCCTACATCATGCCATGTGTGTATTTGCCTTTAGACATGAGTAAATTAGCTTAAATTCTAACATGTTAACGGCTACCATGCTAGCACCTAGCAAGAGGGTTTCAAGTTTACAAAGTGCCAAGGTTGTCCTTCAACCTCCCAATATCATGCCATGTGTGTATTTGCCTTTAAACGTGAGTAAATTAGCTTAAATGCTAACATGCTATCAATCATTATGCTAGCACCTAGCAAGAGAGCCTCACGTTTAGAAAGTGCCCAAGGTTGTCCTATAACCTCCCTACATCATGCCATATGTGTAGTTGCCTGAAGACATGAGTAAATTAGCTTAAATGATAACATGCTAACGGCTACCATGCTCGCACCTAGCAAGAAAGCATCAAGTTGAGAAAGTGCCAAGGTTGTCCTATAACCTCCCTACATCATGCCATATGTGTATTTGCCTGAAGACATGAGTAAATTAGCTTAAATGCTAACATGCTAACGGCTACCATGCTAGCACCTAGCAAGAGGGTTTCAAGTTTACAAAGTGCCAAGGTTGTCCTATAACCTCCCTATATCATGCCATGTGTGTATTTGCCTTTAAACGTGAGTAAATTAGCTTAAATGCTAACATGCTAACAGTTATCATGCTAGCACCTAGCAAGAGAGCCTCAAGTTTAGAAAGTGCCAAGGTTGCCCTATAACCTCCCTACATCATGCCATGTGTGTTTTTGCCTTTAGACATGAGTAAATTAGCTTAAATGCTAACATGCTAGCACCTAGCAAGACAGCCTTAAGTTTAGAAACTGCCAAGGATGTCCTATGACGTCCCTGCATCATGCATGTGTTTATTTGCCTTTAAACGTGAGCAAATTAGCTTAAATGCTAACATGCTAACAGTCATCATGCTAGCAACTAGCAAGAGAGTCCCAAGTTTAGAAAGTGCCAAGGTTGTCCTATCACCTCCCTACATTATGCCATGTGTGTATTTGCCTTTAAACGTGAGTAAATTAGCTTAAATGCTAACATGCTAACAATCATTATGCTAGCACCTAGCAAGAGAGCCTCAAGTTTAGAAAGTGCCAAGGTTGTCCTATAACCTACCTACATCATGCCATGTGTGTATTTGCCTTTAGACATGAGTAAATTAGCTTAAATGTTAACATGCTAACGGCTACCACGCTAGCACCTAGCAAGAGAGCATCAAGTTGAGAAAGTGCCAAGGTTGTCCTATAGCCTCCCTACATCATGCCATGTGTGTATTTGCCTTTAGACATGAGTAAATTAGCTTAAATGCTAACATGCGAACGGCTACCATGCTAGCACCTAGCAAGAGGGTTTCAAGTTTACAAAGTGCCAAGGTTGTCCTATAACCTCCCTATATCATGCCATGTGTGTATATGCCTTTAAACGTGAGTAAATTAGCTTAAATGCTAACATGCTAACAGTTATCATGCTAGCACCTAGCAAGAGAGCCTCAAGTTTAGAAAGCGCCAAGGTTGTCCTATAACCTCCCTACACCATGCCATGTGTGTATTTGTCTGAAGACATGAGTAAATTAGCTTAAATGCTAACATGCTAACGGCTGACATGCTAGCACCTAGCAAGACAGCCTCAAGTTTAGAAACTGCCAAGGATGTCCTATAACGTCCCTGCATCATGCATATGTGTATTTGCCTTTAAACATGAGCAAATTAGCTTAAATGCTAACATGCTAACAGTCATCATGCTAGCACCTAGCAAGAGAGTCCCAAGTTTAGAAAGTGCCAAGGTTGTCCTATAACCTCCCTACATCATGCCATGTGTGTATTTGCCTTTAAATTTGAGTAAATTAGCTAAAATGTTAACATGCTAACAGTCGTCATGCTAGCACCTAGCAAGAGAGCCTCAAGTTTAGAAAGTGCCAAGGTTGCCCTATAACCTCCCTACATCATGCCATGTGTGTTTTTGCCTTTAGACATGAGTAAATTAGCTTAAATGCTAACATGCTAGCACCTAGCAAGACAGCCTTAAGTTTAGAAACTGCCAAGGTTGTCCTATAACCTCCCTACACCATGCCATATGTGTATTTGCCTGAAGACATGAGTAAATTAGCTTAAATGCTAACATGCTAACGGCTACCATGCTAGCACCTAGCAAGAGAGCATCAAGTTGAGAAAGTGCCAAGGTTGTCCTATAACCTCCCTACATCATGCCATGTGTGTATTTGCCTTTAGACATAAGTAAATTAGCTTAAATGCTACCATGCTAACGGCTACCATGTTAGCACCTAGCAAGAGGGTTTCAAGTTTAGAAAGTGCCAAGGTTGTCCTATAACCTCCCTATATCATGCCATGTGTGTATTTGCCTTTAAACGTGAGTAAATTAGCTTAAATGCTAACATGCTAACAGTTATCATGCTAGCACCTAGCAAGAGAGCCTCAAGTTTAGAAAGTGCCAAGGTTGTCCTATAACCTTCCTACATTACGCCATGTGTGTATTTGACTTTAGACATGAGTAAATTAGCTTAAATGCTAACATGCTAACGGCTAACATGCTAGCACCTGGCAAGAGAGCCTCAAGTTTAGAAACTGCCAAGGTTGTCCTATAACCTCCCTACATCATGCGTTGTGTGTATTTGCCTTTAGACATGAGTAAATTAGCTTAAATGCTAACATGCTAACGGCTACCACGCTAGCACCTAGCAAGAGAGCATCAAGTTGAGAAAGTGCCAAGGTTGTCCTATAACCTCCCCACATCATGTCATGTGTGTATTTGCCTTTAAACGTGAGTAAATTAGCTTAAATGCTAACATGCTTACAATCATTATGCTAGCACCTAGCAAGAGAGCCTCAAGTTTAGAAAGTGCCAAGGTTGTCCTATAACCTCCCTACACCATGCCATATGTGTATTTGACTGAAGACATGAGTAAATTAGCTTAAATGCTAACATGCTAACGGCTACCATGCTAACACCTAACAAAACAACCTCAGGTCCTGAAAAGTTTGGGGCAGTCCTACAGTGTCCCCACATCATGCCAAGTGTGTATTTGCCTTTAAACTTTAGAAAATTAGCGAAAATGCTAACATGCTAACGGCTACCATGCTAACACCTAGCAAATCAGCCTCAGGTCCTGAAAAGTTTGGGGCAGTCCTACAGTGTCCCCACATCATGCCATGTGTGTATTTTCCTTTAGACATGAGTAAATTAGCTAAAATGCTAACATGCTAACAGTCATCATGCTAGCACCTAGCAAGAGAGCCTCAAGTTTAGAAAGTGCCAAGGTTGTCCTATAACCTCCCGCCATCATGCCATGTGCTTAGTAGCCTTTAGGCATGAGTAAATTAGCTTAAATGCTAACATGCTAACAGTTATCATGCTAGCACCTAGCAAGAGAACCTCAACTTTAGAAAGTGCCAAGGTTGTCCTGTAACATCCCTACACCATGCCATGTGTGTATTTGCCTGTAGACATGAGTAAATTAGCTTAAATGCTAACATGCTAACAGGCATTATGCTAGCACCTAGCAAGAGAGCCTCAAGTTTAGAAAGTGCCAAGGATGTCCTATAACGTCCCTGCATCATGCATGTGTTAATTTGCCTTTAAACATGAGCAAAGTAGCTTAAATGCTAACATGCTAACAGTCATCATGCTAGCACCTAGCAAGAGAGCCTCAAGTTTAGAAAGTGCAAAGGTTGTCCTATAACCTCCCTACATCATGCCATGTGTGTATTTGCCTTTAGACATGAGTAAATTAGCTTAAATGCTAACATGCTAATGGCTAACATGCTAGCAACTAGCAAGAGGGCCTCAAGTTTAGAAAGTGCCAAGGTTGTCCTATAACCTCCCTACATCATGCCATGTGTGAATTTGCCTGTAGACATAAGTAAATTGGCTTAAATGCTAACATGCTAACGGCTACCATGCTAGCAACTAGCAAGAGGGCCTCAAGTTTAGAAAGTGCCAAGGTTGTCCTATAAACTCCCTACATCATGCCTTGTGTGTATTTGCCTTTAGACATGAGTAAATTAGCTTAAATGCTAACATGCTAACGGCTAACATGCTAGCACCTAGCAAGACAGCCTCAAGTTTAGAGACTGCCAAGGATGTCCTATAACGTCCCTGCATCATATATGTGTGTATTTGCCTTTAAACATTAGCAAATTAGCTTAAATGCTAACATGCTAACAGCCATCATGCTAGCACCTAGCAAGAGAGTCCCAAGTTTAGAAAGTGCCAAGGTTGTCCTATAACCTCCCTACATCATGCCATGTGTGTATTTGCCTTTAGACATGAGCAAATTAGCTTAAATGTTAACATGCTACCGGCTAACATGCTAGCACCTAGCAAGAGAGCCTCAAGTTTAGAAACTGCCAAGGTTGTCCTATAACGTCCCTGCATCATGCCATGTGTGTATTTGCCTTTAAACATAAGCAAATTAGCTTAAATGCTAACATGCTAACAGTCATCATGCTAGCACCTAGCAAGAGAGTCCCAAGTTTAGAGAGTGCCAAGGTTGTCCTATAACCTCCCTACATCATGCCATGTGTGTATTTGCCTTTAGACATTAGTAAATTAGCTTAAATGCTAACATGCTAACGGCTAACATGCTAGCACCTAGCAAGACAGCCTCAAGTTTAGAAACTGCCAAGGTTGTCCTATAACCTCCCTACATCATGCCATGTGTGTATTTGCCTTTAGACATGAGTAAATTAGCTTAAATGATAATATGCTAACGGCTACCATGCTAGCACCTAGCAAGAGAGCCTCAAGTTTAGAAAGTGCCAAGGTTGTCCTATAACCTCCCTACATCATGCCATGTGTGTATTTGCCTTTAAATGTGAGTAAATTAGCTTAAATGCTAACATGCTAACAGTCGTCATGCTAGCACCTAGCAAGAGAGCCTCAAGTTTAGAAAGTGCCAAGGTTGTCCTATAACCTCCCTACATCATGCCATGTGTGTATTTGCCTTTAGACATGAGTAAATTAGCTTAAATCCTAACATGCTAACGGCTAACATGCTAGCACCTAGCAAGACAGCCTCAAGTTTAGAAACTGCCAAGGATGCCCTATAACGTCCCAGCATCATGCATGTGTGTATTTGCCTTTAAACATGAGCAAAGTAGCTTAAATGCTAACATGCTAACAGTCATCATGCTAGCACCTAGCAAGAGAGTCCCAAGTTTAGAAAGTGCCAAGGTTGTCCTATAACATCCCTACATCATGCCATGTGTGTATTTGCCTTTAGACATGAGTAAATTAGCCTAAATGTTAACATGCTAACGACTAACATGCTAGCACCTAGCAAGACAGCCTCAAGTTTAGAAACTACCAAGGTTGTCCTATAACCTCCCCACATCATGTCATGTGTATATTTGCCTTTAAACGTGAGTAAATTAGCTTAAATGCTAACATGCTAACAATCATTATGCTAGCACCTAGCAAGACAGCCTCAAGTTTAGAAAGTGCCAAGGTTGTCCTATAACCTCCCTACACCATGCCATATGTGTATTTGCCTTTAGACATGAGTAAATTAGCTTAAATGCTCACATGCTAACAGTCATCATGCTAGCACCTAGCAAGAGAGCATCAAGTTGAGAAAGTGCCAAGGTTGTCCTATAACCTCCCTACATCATGCCATGTGTGTATTTGCCTTTAGACATGAGTAAATTAGCTTCAATGCTAACATGCTAACGGCTACCATGCTAGCACCTAGCAAGAGGGTTTCAAGTTTAGAAAGTGCCAAGGTTGTCCTATAACCTCCCTACATCATGCCATGTGTGTATTTGCCTTTAGACATGAGTAAATTAGCTTCAATGCTAACATGCTAACGGCTACCATGCTAGCACCTAGCAAGAGGGTTTCAAGTTTAGAAAGTTCCAAGGTTGTCCTATAACCTCCCTATATCATGCATGTGTGTATTTGCCTTTAAACGTGAGTAAATTAGCTTAAATGCTAACATGCTAACAGTTATCATGCTAGCACCTAGCAAGAGAGCCTCAAGTTTAGAAAGTGCCAAGGTCGTCCTATAACCTCCCTATATCATGCCATGTGTGTATTTGCCTTTAAACGTGAGTAAATTAGCTTAAATGCTAACATGCTAACATGCTAGCAACTAGCAGTTAGCCACAGAGAGAGTTCAGAAGTTTATCTAAAAAATGAGCCATCAATCACGTTTCTACGTGGCCGTATGGCTGAGCTACAAGGCTGTGAAAAGTCTGTAAATTCTCGTTTTCTCTGGAATGCGGCTGTTCTAAAAATAGAATGGTGTACCTAATCTAGTGGCCGATTTTTTTTTCTATTGCGAATAGCGTCGCCATGGTTACACGAAACGTTCCAAAAAATAAATACCGCTGTAGTCCCGAGCGTCACGATTCCGACGGTGTAACATGTGTGGGGGTCCTTCTTGCGGTTTTGTCCGCATTACGCGCGCAAAAATGGGAAGATTAAGATATAATAAGAAGAAAAATAACTAGAAAATTCCCGCGGAAATTTTGATGGACTGGCCACCTGTGCTGTGAACCTTGGGCCCGGTGGGCCAACGGCTACCGCGGTAGCACCTAGCAAGAAAGCCTCAAGTACGGAAAAAGTTGATGCAGTCCCATAGTGTCCCCACATCATGCCAAGTGTGTAATTGCCTTTAAACTTGACTAAATTAGCTTAAATGCTAACATGCTAACAATCATTATGCTAGCACCTAGCAAGAGAGCCTCAAGTTTAGAAAGTGCCAAGGTTGTCCTATAACCTCCCTACATCATGCCATGTGTGTATTTGCCTTTAGACATGAGTAAATTAGCTTAAATGCTAACATGCTAGCACCTAGCAAGACAGCCTTAAGTTTAGAAACTGCCAAGGATGTCCTATAACATCCCTGCATCATGCATGTTTGTATTTGCCTTTAAACGTGAGCAAATTAGCTTAAATGCTAACATGCTAACAGTTATCATGCTAGCACCTAGCAAGAGAGCCTCAAGTTTAGAAAGCGCCAGGGTTGTCCTATAACCTCCCTACATCATGCCATGTGTGTATTTGCCTTTAAACGTGAGTAAATTAGCTTAAATGTTAACCCGCTAACAATCATTATGCTAGCACCTAGCAAGAGAGCCTCAAGTTTAGAAAGTGCCAAGGTTGTCCTAGAACCTCCCTACATCATGCCATGTGTGTATTTGCCTTTAGACATGAGTAAATTAGCTTAAATGCTAACATGCTAACGGCTACCATGCTAGCACCTAGCAAGAGAGCATCAAGTTGAGAAAGTGCCAAGGTTGTCCTATAACCTCCCCACATCATGCCATGTGTTTATTTGCCTTTAGACATGAGTAAATTAGCTTAAATGCTAACATGCTAACGGCTACCATGCTAGCACCTAGCAAGAAGGTTTCAAGTTTACAAAGTGGCAAGGTTTTCCTATAACCTCCCTATATCATGCCATGTGTGTATTTGCCTTTAAACGTGAGTAAATTAGCTTAGATGCTAACATGCTAACAGTTATCATGCTAGCACCTAGCTAGAGAGCCTCAAGTTTAGAAAGCGCCAAGGTTGTCCTATAACCTCCCTACACCATGCTATGGGTGTATTTGCCTGAAGACATGAGTAAATTAGCTTAAATGCTAACATGCTAACGGCTACCATGCTAGCACCTAGCAAGAGAGCATCAAGTTTAGAAAGTGCCAAGGTTGTCCTATAACCTCCCTACATCATGCCATGTGTGAATTTGCCTTTAGACATGAGTGAATTAGCTTAAATGCTAACATGCTAACGGCTACCATGCTAGCACCTAGCAAGAGGGTTTCAAGTTTACAAAGTGCCAAGGTTGTCCTATAACCTCCCTCTATCATGCCATGTGTGTATTTGCCTTTAAACATGAGTAAATTAGCTTAGATGCTAACATGCTAACAGTTATCATGCTAGCACCTAGCAAGAGAGCCTCAAGTTTAGAAAGCGCCAAGGTTGTCCTATAACCTCCCGACATCATGTCATGTGTGTATTTGCCTTTAGACATGAGTAAATTAGCTTAAATGCTAACATGCTAACGGCTACCATGCTATCACCTAGCAAGAGAGCATGAAGTTGAGAAAGTGCCAAGGTTGTCCTATAACCTCCCCACATCATGTCGTGTGTATTTGCCTTTAAACATGAGTAAATTAGCTTAAATGCTAACATGCTAACAATCATTTAGCTAGCACCTAGCAAGAGAGCCTCAAGTTTAGAAAGTGCCAAGGTTGTCCTATAACCTCCCTACACCATGCCATATGTGTATTTGCTGAAGACATGAGTAAATTAGCTTAAATGCTAACATGCTAACGGCTACCATGCTAGCACCTAGCAAGAGAGCATCAAGTTGAGAAAGTGCCAATGTTGTCCTATAACCTCCCTACATCATGCCATGTGTGTATTTGCCTTTAGACATGAGTAAATTAGCTTAAATGCTAACATGCTAACGGCTACCATGCTAGCACCTAGCAAGAGGGTTTCAAGTTTACAAAGTGCCAAGGTTTTCCTATAACCTCCCTATATCATGCCATGTGTGTATTTGCCTTTAAACGTGAGTAAATTAGCTTAGATGCTAACATGCTAACAGTTATCATGCTAGCACCTAGCAAGAGAGCCTCAAGTTTAGAAAGCGCCAGGGTTGTCCTATAACCTCCCTACACCATGCCATGTGTGTATTTGCCTGAAGACGTGAGTAAATTAGCTTAAATGCTAACATGCTAACGGCTAACATGCTAGCACCTAGCAAGACAGCCTCAAGTTTAGAAACTACCAAGGTTGTCCTATAGCCTCCCCACATCATGTCATGTGTGTATTTGCCTTTAAACGTGAGTAAATTAGCTTAAATGCTAACATGCTAACAATCATTATGCTAGCACCTAGCAAGAGAGCCTCAAGTTTAGAAAGTGCCAAGGTTGTCCTATAACTTCCCTACATCATGCCATGTGAGTATTTGCCTTTAGACATGAGTAAATTAGCTTAAATGCTAACATGCTAACGGCTAACATGCTAGCACCTAGCAAGACAGCCTCAAGTTTAGAAACTACCAAGGTTGTCCTATAGCCTCCCCACATCATGTCATGTGTGTATTTGCCTTTAAACGTCAGTAAATTAGCTTAAATGCTAACATGCTAACGGCTACCATGTTTGCACCTAGCAAGAGAGCATCAAGTTGAGAAACTGCCAAGGTTGTCCTATAACCTCCCTACATCATGCCATGTGTGTATTTGCCTTTAGACATGAGTAAATTAGCTTAAATGCTAACATGCTAACGGCTACCATGTTAGCACCTAGCAAGAGGGTTTCAAGCTTAGAACGTGCCAAGGTTGTCCTATAACCTCCCTATATCATACCATGTGTGTATTTGCCTTTAAACGTGAGTAAATTTGCTTACATGCTAACATGCTAACAGTTATCATGCTAGCACCTAGCAAGAGAGCCTCAAGTTTAGAAAGCGCCAAGGTTGTCCTATAACCTCCCTACATCATGCCATGTGTGTATTTGCCTTTAGACATGAGTAAATTAGCTTAAATGCTAACATGCTAACGGCTAACATGCTAGCACCTAGCAAGAGAGCCTCAAGTTTAGAAACTGCCAAGGTTGTCCTATGACCTCCCTACATCATGCCATGTGTGTATTTGCCTTTAGACATGAGTAAATTAGCTTAAATGCTAACATGCTAACATGCTAGCAATTAGCATTTAGCCACAGAGAGAGTTCAGACGTTTATCTCAAAAATGAGCCATCAATCACGTTTCTACGTGGCCGTATGGCTGAGCTAAAAGGCTGTGAAAAGTCTGTAAATTCTCGTTTTCTATGTGCTGTTCTAAAAATAGAACAGCGATTCCCTAATCAAGTGACCCATTTTTTAACGTTTTCGTTAATAGCGTCGCCATGGTTACACAAAACTGTCCAAAAATTAAATACCGCTGTAGTCCCGAGCGCCACGTTTCCGGCGGTGTAACATGTGTGGGGGTCCTTCTTGCGGTTTTGGCCGCATTACGCGCGCAAAAAGTGGAAGATTAAGATATAAGAATAAAAAAAATAACTAGAAAATTCCCGCGGAAATTTTGATGGACTGGCCACCTGTGCTGTGAACCTCGGGCCCGGTGGGCCAACGGCTACCGCGGTAGCACCTAGCAAGAAAGCCTCAAGTACGGAAAAAGTTGATGCAGTCCCATAGTGTCCCCACATCATGCCAAGTGTGTAATTGCCTTTAAACTTGAGTAAATTAGCTTAAATGCTAACATGCTAACAATCGTTATGCTAGCACCTAGCAAGAGAGCCTCAAGTTTAGAAAGTGCCAAGGTTGTCCTATAACCTCCCTACATCATGCCATGTGTGTATTTGCCTTTAAATGTGAGTAAATTAGCTTAAATGCTAACATGCTAACAGTTATCATGCTAGCACCTAGCAAGAGAGCCTCAAGTTTAGAAAGTGCCAAGGTTGTCCTATAACCTCCCTATATCATGCCATGTGTGTATTTGCCTTTAGACATGAGTAAATTAGCTTAAATGCTAACATGCTAGCACCTAGCAAGACAGCCTTAAGTTTAGAAACTGCCAAGGATGTCCTATGACGTCCCTGCATCATGCATGTGTGTATTTGCCTTTAAACGTGAGCAAATTAGCTTAAATGCTAACATGCTAACAGTCATCATGCTAGCACCTAGCAAGAGAGTCCCAAGTTTAGAAAGTGCCAAGGTTGTCCTATCACCTCCCTACATCATGCCATGTGTGTATTTGCCTTTAAACATGAGTAAATTAGCTTAAATGCTAACATGCCAACAATCATTATGCTAGCACCTAGCAAGTGAGCCTCAAGTTTAGAAAGTGCCAAGGTTGTCCTATAACCTCCCTACATCATGCCATGTGTGTAATTGCCTTTAGACATGATTAAATTAGCTTAAATGCTAACATGCTAACGGCTACCATGCTAGCACCTAGCAAGAGAGCATCAAGTTGAGAAAGTGCCAAGGTTGTCCTACAACCTCCCCACATCATGTCATGTGTGTATTTGCCTTTAAACATGAGTAAATTAGCTTAAATGCTAACATGCTAACAATCATTATGCTAGCACCTAGCAAGAGAGCCTCAAGTTTAGAAAGTGGCAAGGTTGTCCTATAACCTCCCTACACCATGCCATATGTGTATTTGCCTGAAGACATGAGTAAATTAGCTTCAATGCTAACATGCTAACGGCTACCATGCTAGCACCTAGCAAGAGAGTATCAAGTTGAGAAAGTGCCAAGGTTGTCCTATAACCTCCCTACATCATGCCATGTGTGTATTTGCCTTTAGACATGAGTAAATTAGTTTAAATGCTAACATGCTAACGGCTACCATGCTAGCACCTAGCAAGAGGGTTTCAAGTTTACAAAGTGCCAAGGTTGTCCTATAACCTCCCTATATCATGCCATGTGTGCATTTGCCTTTAAACGTGAGTAAATTAGCTTAGATGCTAACATGCTAACAGTTATCATGCTAGCACCTAGCAAGAGAGCCTCAAGTTTAGAAAGCGCCAAGGTTGTCCTATAACCTCCCTACACCATGCCATGTGTGTATTTGCCTGAAGACATGAGTAAATTAGCTTAAATGCTAACATGCTAACGGCTACCATGCTAGCACCTAGCAAGAGGGCCTCAAGTTTAGAAAGTGCCAAGGTTGTCCTATAACCTCCCGACATCATGCCATGTGTGTATTTGCCTTTAGACATGAGTAAATTAGCTTAAATGCTAACATGCTAACGGCTAACATGCTAGCACCTAGCAAGACGGCCTCAAGTTTAGAAACTGCCAAGGTTGTCCTATAACCTCCCGACATCATGCCATGTGTGTATTTGCCTTTAGACATGAGTAAATTAGCTTAAATGCTAACATGCTAACGGCTAACATGCTAGCACCTAGCAAGACGGCCTCAAGTTTAGAAACTGCCAAGGTTGTCCTATAACCTCCCTACATCATGCCATGTGTGTATTTGCCTTTAGACCTGAGTCAATTAGCTTAAATGCTAACATGCTAACAGTTATCATGCTAGCACCTAGCAAGAGAGCCTCAAGTTTAGAAAGTGCCAAGGTTGTCCTATAACCTCCCTACATCATGCCATGTGTGTATTTGCCTTTAGACATGAGTAAATTAGCTTAAATGCTAACATGCTAACAGTCATCATGCTAGCACCTAGCAAGAGAGTCCCAAGTTTAGAAAGTGCCAAGGTTGTCCTATAACCTCCCGACATCATGCCATGTGTGTATTTGCCTTTAGACATGAGTAAATTAGCTTAAATGCTAACATGCTAACGGATAACATGCTAGCACCTAGCAAGACAGCCTCAAGTTTAGAAACTGCCAAGGTTGTCCTATAACCTCCCCACATCATGTCATGTGTGTATTTGCCTTTTAACGTTAGTAAATTAGCTTGAATGCTAACATGCTAACAATCATTATGCTAGCACCTAGCAAGAGAGCCTCAAGTTTAGAAAGTGCCAAGGTTGTCCTATAACCTCCCTACATCATGCCATGTGTGTATTTGCCTTTAGATGTGAGTAAATTAGCTTAAATGCTAACATGCTAACATGCTAGCAATTAGCATTTAGCCACAGAGAGACTTCAGAAGTTTATCTCAAAAATTAGCCATCAATCACGTTTCTACGTGGCCGTATGGCTGAGCTACAAGGCTGTGAAAAGTCTGTAAATTCTCATTCTTTTCACTGGCATGAGCTGTTCTAAAAATAGCCCAAATGTCCCTAATTTTTTGAACCATTGATTTTTGCGTTTTTCAAACGCGAATAGCGTCGCCATGGTTACACAAAACGTTCCAAAAAATAAATACCGCTGTAGTCCCGAGTGCCACGTTTCCGGCGGTGTAACATGTGTGGGGATCCTTCCTGCGGTTTTGGCCGCATTACGCGCACAAAAGTGGGAAGATTAAGATATAAGAATAATAATAATAGCTAAACAACAATAACAATATGGGCTGGCTCAGTAGCCAGCCCATAGACTGCTACTGCAAGTAGCAGTCTATGGGCTGGCTACTGGGCCAGTCCATAACTAGAAAATTCCCGCGGAAATTTTGATGGACTGGCCACCTGTGCTGTGAACCTCGGGCCCGGTGGGCCAACGGCTACCGCGGTAGCACCTAGCAAGAAAGCCTCAAGTACGGAAAAAGTTGATGCAGTCCCATAGTGTCCCCACATCATGCCAAGTGTGTAATTGCCTTTAAACTTGAGTAAATTAGCTTAAATGCTAACATGCTCACAGTCATTATGCTAGCACCTAGCAAGAGAGCCTCAAGTTTAGAAAGTGCCAAGGATGTCCTATAACGTCCCTGCATCATGCATGAGTGTATTTGCCTTTAAAAATGAGCAATTTAGCTTAAATGCTCACATGCTAACATTCATCATGCTAGCACCTAGCAAGAGACCCTCAAGTTTAGAAAGTGCCAAGGTTGTCCTATAACCTCCCTACATCATGCCATGTGTGTATTTGCCTTTAGACATGAGTAAATTAGCTTAAATGCTGACATGCTAACGGCTAACATGCTAGCACCTAACAAGAGAGTTTCAAGTTTACAAAGTGCCAAGGTTGTCCTTCAACCTCCCTATATCATGCCATGTGTGTATTTGCCTTTAAACGTGAGTAAATTAGCTTAAATGCTAACATGCTAACAGTTATCATGCTAGCACCTAGCAAGAGACCCTCAAGTTTAGTAAGTGCCAAGGTTGTCCTATAACCTCCCTACATCATGCCATGTGTGTATTTGCCTTTAAACATGAGCAAATTAGCTTAAATGCTAACATGATAACAGTCATCATGCTAGCACCTAGCAAGAGAGTCCCAAGTTTAGAAAGTGCCAAGGTTGTCCTATAACATCCCTACATCATGCCATGTGTGTATTTGCCTTTAGACATGAGTAAATTAGCTTTAATGCTAACATGCTAACGGCTAACATGCTAGCACCGAGCAAGACAGCCTCACGTTTAGAAACTGGCAAGGATGTCCTATAACGTCCCTGCATCATGTCATGTGTGTATTTGCCTTTAAACATGAGCAAATTAGCTTAAATGCTAACATGCTAACAGTCATCATGCTAGCACCTAGCAAGAGAGTCCAAAGTTTAGAAAGTGCCAAGGTTGTCCTATAACCTCCCGACATCATGCCATGTGTGTATTTGCCTTTAGACATGAGTAAATTAGCTTAAATGCTAACATGCTAACGGATAGCATGCTAGCACCTAGCAAGACAGCCTCAAGTTTAGAAACTGCCAAGGTTGTCCTATAACCTCTCCACATCATGTCATGTGTGTATTTGCCTTTTAACGTGAGTAAATTAGCTTGAATGCTAACATGCTAACAATCATTATGCTAGCACCTAGCAAGAGAGCCTCAAGTTTAGAAAGTGCCAAGGTTGTCCTATAACCTCCCTACATCATGCCATGTGTGTATTTGCCTTTAGATGTGAGTAAATTAGCTTAAATGCTAACATGCTAACATGCTAGCAATTAGCATTTAGCCACAGAGAGACTTCAGAAGTTTATCTCAAAAATTAGCCATCAATCACGTTTCTACGTGGCCGTATGGCTGAGCTACAAGGCTGTGAAAAGTCTGTAAATTCTCATTCTTTTCACTGGCATGAGCTGTTCTAAAAATAGCCCAAATGTCCCTAATTTTTTGAACCATTGATTTTTGCGTTTTTCAAACGCGAATAGCGTCGCCATGGTTACACAAAACGTTCCAAAAAATAAATACCGCTGTAGTCCCGAGTGCCACGTTTCCGGCGGTGTAACATGTGTGGGGATCCTTCCTGCGGTTTTGGCCGCATTACGCGCACAAAAGTGGGAAGATTAAGATATAAGAATAACTAGAAAATTCCCGCGGAAATTTTGATGGACTGGCCACCTGCGCTGTGAACCTCGGGCCCGGTGCGCCAACGGCTACCGCGGTAGCACCTAGCAAGAAAGCCTCAAGTACGGAAAAGGTTGATGCAGTCCCATAGTGTCCCCACATCATGCCAAGTGTGTATTTGCCTTTAAACTTGAGTAAATTAGCTTAAATGCTAACATGCTAACAATCATTATGCTAGCACCTAGCAAGAGAGCCTCAAGTTTAGAAAGTGCCAAGGTTGTCCTATAACCTCCCTATATCATGCCATGTGTGTATTTGCCTTTAGACATGAGTAAATTAGCTTAAATGCTAACATGCTAGCACCTAGCAAGACAGCCTTAAGTTTAGAAACTGCCAAGGATGTCCTATGACGTCCCTGCATCATGCATGTGTGTATTTGCCTTTAAACGTGAGCAAATTAGCTTAAATGCTAACATGCTAACAGTCATCATGCTAGCACCTAGCAAGAGAGTCCCAAGTTTAGAAAGTGCCAAGGTTGTCCTATCACCTCCCTACATCATGCCATGTGTGTATTTGCCTTTAGACATGAGTAAATTAGCTTAAATGCTAACATGCTAACGGCTACCATGCTAGCACCTAGCAAGAGAGCATCAAGTTGAGAAAGTGCCAAGGTTGTCCTACAACCTCCCCACATCATGTCATGTGTGTATTTGCCTTTGAACATGAGTAAATGAGCTTAAATGCTAACATGCTAACAATCATTATGCTAGCACCTAGCAAGAGAGCCTCAAGTTTAGAAAGTGCCAAGGTTGTCCTATAACCTCCCTACACCATGCCATATGTGTATTTGCCTGAAGACATGAGTAAATTAGCTTAAATGCTAACATGCTAACGGCTACCATGCTAGCACCTAGCAAGAGAGCATCAAGTTGAGAAAGTGCCAAGGTTGTCCTATAACCTCCATACATCATGCCATGTGTGTATTTGCCTTTAGACATGAGTAAATTAGCTTAAATGCTAACATGCTAACGGCTACCATGCTAGCACCTAGCAAGAATGTTTCAAGTTTACAAAGTGCCAAGGTTGTCCTATAACCTCCCTATATCATGCCATGTGTGTATTTGCCTTTAAACGTGAGTAAATTAGCTTAGATGCTAACATGCTAACAGTTAGCATGCTAGCACCTAGCAAGAGAGCCTCAAGTTTAGAAAGCGCCAAGGTTGTCCTATAACCTCCCTACACCATGCCATGTGTGTATTTGCCTGAATACATGAGTAAATTAGCTTAAATGCTAACATGCTAACGGCTACCATGCTAGCACCTAGCAAGAGAGCATCAAGTTTAGAAAGTGCCAAGGTTGTCCTATAACCTCCCTACATCATGCCATGTGTGTATTTGCCTTTAGACATGAGTAAATTAGCTTAAATGCTAACATGCTAACGGCTACCATGCTAGCACCTAGAAAGAGGGTTTCAAGTTTACAAAGTGCCAAGGTTGTCCTATAACCTCCCTATATCATGCCGTGTGTGTATTTGCCTTTAAACGTGAGTAAATTAGCTTAGATGCTAACATGCTAACAGTTATCATGCTAGCACCTAGCAAGAGAGCCTCAAGTTTAGAAAGCGCCAAGGTTGTCCTATAACCTCCAGACATCATGCCATGTGTGTATTTGCCTTTAGACATGAGTAAATTAGCTTAAATGCTAACATGCTAATGGCTAACATGCTAGCACCTAGCAAGAGAGCCTCAAGTTTAGAAACTGCCAAGGTTGTCCTATGACCTCCCTACATCATGCCATGTGTGTATTTGCCTTTAGAGATGAGTAAATTAGCTTACATGCTAACATGCTAACATGCTAGCAATTAGCATTTAGCCACAGAGAGAGTTCAGAAGTTTATCTAAAAAATGAGCCATCAATCACGTTTCTACGTGGCCGTATGGCTGAGCTACAAGGCTGTGAAAAGTCTGTAAATTCTCGTTTCTTTCACTGGCATGAGCTGTTCTAAAAATAGAATAGGGTGTCCCTAATAAAGTGGCGGATTGTTTTTTCTATCGCGAATACCGTCGCCATGGTTACACAAACCGTTCCAAAAAATAAATACCGCTGTAGTCCCGAGCGCCACGTTTCCGGCGGTGTAACATGTGTGGGGGTCCTTCTTGTGGTTTCAGCCGCATTACGCGCGCAAAAAGTGGAAGATTAAGATATAAGAATAAAAATAATTATAACTAAACAGCAATAACAATATGGGCTGGCTCAGTAGCCAGCCCATAGACTGCTACTGCAAGTAGCAGTCTATGGGCTGGCTACTGGGCCAGTCCATAACTAGAAAATTCCCGCGGAAATTTTGATGGACTGGCCACCTGTGCTGTGAACCTCGGGCCCGGTGGGCCAACGGCTATCGCGGTAGCACCTAGCGATAAAGCCTCAAGTACGGAAAAAGTTGATGCAGTCCCATAGTGTCCCCACATCATGCCAAGTGTGTAATTGCCTTTAAACTTGAGTATATTAGCTTAAGTGCTAACATGCTAACAATCATTATGCTAGCACCTAGCAAGAGAGCCTCAAGTTTAGAAAGTGCCAAGGTTGTCCTATAACCTCCCTACATCATGCCATGTGTGTATTTGCCTTTAAACGTGAGTAAATTAGCTTAAATGCTAACATGCTAACAGTTATCATGCTAGCACCTAGGAAGAGAGCCTCAAGTATAGAAAGTGCCAAGGTTGTCCTATAACCTCCCTACATCATGCCATGTGTGTATTTGCCTTTAGACATGAGTAAATTAGCTTAAATGCTAACATGCTAGCACCTAGCAAGACAGCCTTAAGTTTAGAAACTGCCAAGGATGTCCTATGACGTCCCTGCATCATGCATGTGTGTATTTGCCTTTAAACGAGAGCAAATTAGCTTAAATGCTAACATGCTAACAATCATCATGCTAGCACCTAGCAAGAAAGTCCCAAGTTTAGAAAGTGCCAAGGTTGTCCTATCACCTCCCTACATCATGCCATGTGTGTATTTGCCTTTAAACGTGCGTAAATTAGCTTAAATGCTAACATGCTAACAATCATTATGCTAGCACCTAGCAAGAGAGCCTCAAGTTTAGAAAGTGCCAAGTTTGTCCTATAACCTCCCTACATCATGCCATATGTGTATTTGCCTTTAGACATGAGTAAATTAGCTTAAATGCTAACATGCTAACGGCTAACATGCTAGCACCTAGCATGACAGCCTCAAGTTTAGAAACTGCCATGGATGTCCTATGACGTCCCTGCATCATGCATGTGTGTATTTGCCTTTAAACATGAGCAAATTAGCTTAAATGCTAACATGCTAACAGTCATCATGCTAGCACCTAGCAAGAGAGCCTCAAGTTTAGAAAGTGCCAAGGTTGTCCTATAACCTCCCTACATCATGCCATGTGTGTATTTGCCTTTAGACGTGAGTAAATTAGCTTAAATGCTAACATGCTAACGGCTAACATGCTAGCACTTAGCAAGACAGCCTCAAGTTTAGAAACTACCAAGGTTGTCCTATAACCTCCCCACATCATGTCATGTGTGTGTTTGCCTTTAAACGTGAGTAAATTAGCTCAAATGCTAACATGCTAACAATCATTATGCTAGCACCTAGCAAGAGAGCCTCAAGTTTAGAAAGTGCCAAGGTTGTCCTATAACCTCCCTACATCATGCCATGTGTGTATTTGCCTTTAGACATGAGTAAATTAGCTTAAATGCTAACGTGCTAACGGCTACCATGCTAGCACCTAGCAAGAGGGCCTCAAGTTTAGAAAGTGCCAAGGTTGTCCTGTAACATCCCTACACCATGCCATGTGTGTATTTGCCTGTAGACATGAGTTAATTAGCCTAAATGCTAACATGCTAACGGCTACCATGCTAGCACCTAGCAAGAGGGCCTCAAGTTTAGAAACTGCCAAGGTTGTCCTATAACCTCCCCACATCATGCCATGTTTGTATTTGCCTTTAAACGTGAGCAAATTAGCTTAAATGCTAACATGCTAACAGTCATTATGCTAGCACCTAGCAAGAGAGCCTCAAGGTCAGAAAGTGCCAAGGATGTCCTATAACGTCCCCGCATCATGCATGTGTGTATTTGCCTTTAAACATGAGCAAAGTAGCTTAAATGCTAACATGCTAACAGTCGTCATGCTAGCACCTAGCAAGAGAGCCTCAAGTTTAGAAAGTGCCAAGGTTGTCCTATAACCTCCCTACATCATGCCATATGTGTATTTGCCTGAAGACATGAGTAAATTAGCTTAAATGCTAACATGCTAACGGCTACCATGCTAGCACCTAGCAAGAGAGCATCAAGTTGAGAAAGTGCCAAGGTTGTCCTATAACCTCCCTACATCATGCCATGTGTGTATTTGCCTTTAGACATGAGTAAATTAGCTTAGATGCTAACATGCTAACGGCTACCATGTTAGCACCTAGCAAGAGGGTTTCAAGTTTAGAAAGTGCCAAGGTTGTCCTATAACCTCCCTATATCATGCCATGTGTGTATTTGCCTTTAAACGTGAGTAAATTAGCTTAAATGCTAACATGCTAACAGTTATCATGCTAGCACCTAGCAAGAGAGCCTCAAGTTTAGAAAGTGCCAAGGTTGTCCTATAACCTCCCTACATCATGCCATGTGTGTATTTGCCGTTAGACATGAGTAAATTAGCTTAAATGCTAACATGCTAACGGCTAACATGCTAGCACCTAGCAAGAGAGCCTCAAGTTTAGAAACTGCCAAGGTTGTCCTATGACCTCCCTGCATCATGCCATGTGTGTATTTGCCTTTAGACATGAGTAAATTAGCTTCAATGCTAACATGCTAACATGCTAGCAATTAGCATTTAGCCACAGAGAGAGTTCAGAAGTTTATCTAAAAAATGAGCCATCAATCACGTTTCTACGTGGCCGTATGGCTGAGCTACAAGGCTGTGAAAAGTCTGTAAATTTTCGTTTCTTTCACTGGCATGAGCTGTTCTAAAAATAGAACTGGGGTGTCCCTAATATAGTGGCCGATTTTTTTTTCTATCGCGAATACCGTCGCCATGGTTACACGAAACGTTCCAAAAAATAAATACCGCTGTAGTCCCGAGCGTCACGATTCCGGCGGTGTACCATGTGTGGGGGTCCTTCATGTGGTTTCGGCCGCATTACGCGCGCAAAAAGTGGAAGATTAAGATATAAGAATAAAAACTAGAAAATTCCCGCGGAAATTTTGATGGACTGGCCACCTGTGCTGTGAACCTCGGGCCCGGTGGGCCAACGGCTACCGCGGTAGCACCTAGCAAGAAAGCCTCAAGTACGGAAAAAGTTGATGCAGTCCCATAGTGTCCCCACATCATGCCAAGTGTGTAATTGCCTTTAAACTTGAGTAAATTAGCTTAAATGCTAACATGCTAACAATCATTATGCTAGCACCTAGCAAGAGAGCCTCAAGTTTAGAAAGTGCCAAGGTTGTCCTATAACCTCCCTACATCATGCCATGTGTGTATTTGCCTTTAAATGTGAGTAAATTGGCTTAAATGCTAACATGCTAACAGTTATCATGCTAGCACCTAGCAAGAGAGCCTCAAGTTTAGAAAGTGCCAAGGTTGTCCTATAACCTCCCTACATCATGTCATGTGTGCATTTGCCTGTAGACATGAGTAAATTAGCTTAAATGCTAACATGCTAACGGCTACCATGCTAGCACCTAGCAAGAGGGCCTGAAGTTTACAAACTGCCAAGGTTGTCCTATAACCTCCCCACATCATGCCATGTGTGTATTTGCCTTTAAACGTGAGTAAATTAGCTTATATGCTAACACGCTAACAGTCATTATGCTAGCACCTAGCAAGAGAGCCTCAAGTTTAGAAAGTGCCAAGGATGTCCTATAACGTCACTGCATCATGCATGTGTGTATTTGCCTTTAAACATGAGCAAATTAGCTTAAATGCTAACATGCTAACAGTCATCATGCTAGCACCTAGCAAGAGAGCCTCAAGTTTAGAAAGTGCCAAGGTTGTCCTATAACCTCCCTACATCACATCATGTGTGTATTTGCCTTTAGACATGAGTAAATTAGCTTAAATGCTAACATGCTAACGGCTAACATGCTAGCACCTAGCAAGAGAGTTTCAAGTTTACAAAGTGCCAAGGTTGTCCTTCAACCTCCCTATATCATGCCATGTGTGTATTTGCCTTTAAACGTGGGTAAATTAGCTTAAATGCTAACATGCTAACAGTTATCATGCTAGCACCTAGCAAGAGACCCTCAAGTTTAAAAAGTGCCAAGGTTGTCCTATAACATCCCTACATCATGCCATGTGTGTATTTGCCTTTAGACATGAGTAAATTACCTTAAATGCTAACATGCTAACGGCTAACATGCTAGCACCTAGCAAGACAGCCTTAAGTTTAGAAACTACCAAGGTTGTCATATAACCTCCCCACATCATGCCATGTGTGTATTTGCCTTTAAACGTGAGTAAATTAGCTTATATGCTAACACGCTAACAGTCATTATGCTAGCACCTAGCAAGAGAGCCTCAAGTTTAGAAAGTGCCAAGGATGTCCTATAACGTCCCTCCATCATGCATGTGTGTATTTGCCTTTAAACATGAGCAAATTAGCTTAAATGCTAACATGCTAACAGTCATCATGCTAGCACCTAGCAAGACAGCCTCAAGTTTAGAAACTGCCAAGGTTGTCCTATAACCTCCCTACATCATGCCATGTGTGTATTTGCCTTTAGACATGAGTAAATTAGCTTAAATGCTAACATGCTAACAATCATTATGCTAGCACCTAGCAAGAGAGCCTCAAGTTTAGAAAGTGCCAAGGTTGTCCTATAACCTCCCTACACCATGCCATATGTGTATTTGCCTTTAGACATGAGTAAATTAGCTTAAATGCTAACATGCTAACGGCTACCATGCTAGCACCTAGCAAGAGAGCCTCAAGTTTAGAAACTGCCAAGGTTGTCCTAGAACCTCCCTGCATCATGCCATGGGTGTATTTGCCTTTAAACATGAGTAAATTAGCTTAAATGCTAACATGCTAACATGCTAGCAATTAGCATTTAGCCACAGAGAGAGTTCAGAAGTTTATCTAAAAAATGAGCCATCAACCACGTTTCTACGTGGCCGTATGGCTGAGCTACAAGGCTGTGAAAAGTCTGTAAATTCTCGTTTTCTCTGGAATGCGGCTGTTCTAAAAATAGAATGGTGTACCTAATCTAGTGGCCGATTTTTTTTTCTATCGCAAATAGCGTCGCCATGGTTACACGAAACGTTCCAAAAAATAAATACCGCTGTAGTCCCGAGCGTCACGATTCCGACGGTGTAACATGTGTGGGGGTCCTTCTTGCGGTTTTGGCCGCATTACGCGCACAAAAAGTGGAAGATTAAGATATAAGAATAATAAAAATTGGTAAACACCACAAGGAATAACAATATGGGCTGGCTCAGTAGCCAGCCCATAGACTGCTACTGCAAGTAGCAGTCTATGGGCTGGCTACTGAGCCAGTCCATAATAATTATAACTAAACAGCAATAACAATATGGGCTGGCTCAGTAGCCAGCCCATAGACTGCTACTGCAAGTAGCAGTCTATGGGCTGGCTACTGGGCCAGTCCATAATAATAATAGCTAAACAACAATAACAATATGGGCTGGCTCAGTAGCCAGCCCATAGACTGCTACTGCAAGTAGCAGTCTATGGGCTGGCTACTGGGCCAGTCCATAACTAAACGCACAAGGAATAACAATATGGGCTGGCTCAGTAGCCAGCCCATAGACTGCTACTGCAAGTAGCAGTCTATGGGCTGGCTACTGGGCCAGTCCATAATAAAACGGCAAATAATAAAAACTTAAGAAACCACATATAGTTGGTGGGTAGACAAATTATTTTTTTCAGATCAAAATGAACAAAGCATTATTAGAGCCCTGTAGACATGACAAAACACGACTATAGTCACAGTTATACTCTTTTTATTTACAACATATTGCGCAACTGCAGGGTCTCGAGACACATGCTAACTCGCAAACTAGAGAGCTAGCGACCTAAACGGTAGCCTTCAAGTTATTTCCTTTAAACTTAAATAGCCAAAAACTTACCACTTCCACACAGATGGGGAGGATAACTATTAACAGTTATTTAACCTTTAACATGAACATTAATCAAACGTAATACATTTTTCTGGGTACATGATACCATACAGCATCCATATCAAACTTGCGCGGGCCGCACTAACATTAAACTTTCATATCAAGGTGGGGGCCTCAAACTAGTGTCCTGCGGGCCACATTTGGCCCGCGGGCCGCGTGTTTGAGACCCCTGCCATAGATGTTTCTTTAGTGATTAATACTAAAATGAGAAAATAAATAAAAGTAATTGATTTAAGAGATATGTTCTATAGCCCTCAGTAATAGCCAGGTAACAAAAGAACCTTCAATTTATTAACATGATTCTTTTGAGGTTAATTTTACCATTTTTGGAAATTGAAATGGAGGGGTATAGTGACAAAAAAAGGCCTACATGCCCACACCAAAAGTATTAAAATTAACATTTTCATGGATGAGGAAGCCTAAGAAGGTAACCAAGACATGAGAAGCAAATTTGATGGTAACTTATAGTTTTTAGTGTATTTTATAGCTGATTTAATACATGGGTCAAAACCGACCCGGTAACATAAGACATGATACCAGAAAGCTAACACAAGAGGAAGGTTAATGCCCTGCACCACCAATGAGCGCCCACACTGATAGAAATGTACTGCTGTGGTCAGATGTTAATGTTTTCTTGTTATATTGTAAATATAACTTTAAACCAACCTCGTTTCCCTAAAATGGCAATTTTATTCTATGTTTTGTTTGTCATATTACTACTTTTTTCTTTATTCTTGTAGAACGACTGCTTTTTTCGTCCTATTTTGCTGTTTTTTTTTCTTAAGTTGTATTTTTACAATGTACTGAGGGCAAACTCCAAAATATAACAGCCCCCAGATTGCACTTGGGACACCCCTGACATTAAAATATCGATTAAAAAAAGTAATTTAAATTGTAAGATGTAGCCTTTGCAAAAATAGCCTGTAAAATGTCAGACATGACACTTTATATTAAATTGTACCAAAAACGTCTTCCCAGTTTGTTCCTGCTTTGTCACCACAAAGACAATCCCTGGATCCTCCATAGTAATCATTTTGACTCAGTAAACAAGTCACAGGATTACACAAAAAAACTAAAACAATCCATTTCCACCAAAGTTGGAACACAGACATTTCAGCAAGGAAATGTGCTATTTGACACTGATCGAGTCCCAATACCCGATAGCGTCACAGCCCACCACCCAGAATCATCAAGTCACCACCACCACCACGAACCATCCTGAACAAGGAAGTAGCCACAGATGAAAAACTCAAGACTGATACGCTCCACTGCTTCCATCTCCGACACCACCAGACACCAAGGTCAGGTAAAAGGTCACATTTCCATGTGACCTTTCTCATGGTTATTTCATTAAAGTGGTATTATTAAGACTCTTTATCAGAGCAATAGCTGATCCAAGATGGTGCATTTAGCTGCTATCAAAGGTCATCTTTGTCAGCTCCGGATTCAACAATCCACTGATTTTTGTGTTGTGGATATGATCCTTTCACGGAAATAAACGGGTCATTTGACAAATATGTTTTGGAACTCTGCCGGTGTCTTTCTTATGGTGGAGTCATGGATACTGACCTTAACGGAGGCAAGTGAGGCCAGCACTTCTTTGGATGTTGTTGTGGGGTCTTTTGTGACCTCTTGGATGAGTCGTCGCTGCACTCTTGGGGTCCTTTTGGTTGACCGGCTACTCCTGAGAAGGTTCACCACTTTTCCATGTTTTCGCTAAGTCGTAGCTGTGTTCAGTAAGTAGAGCCCCCACCTGTTACGTTCCATACCTGCCAGTGAATGGTGAAAATCATTATCAATGAAACAAACATGTGAAAGTAGTGGCCTAGTAGTCACAATGCCACTTGGCATTGAATCCACTTTTTTTTTTATTGAATTTATCAAATGGTTCCTTTTCAAATACACCCCCCCCACACACACACACAAACTATCCTAAATATAATAAAATGCCATTTAAAAGACTCTCCAATGCCTCATTTCACAGTCTGTCATGGTTTACTGAACTGTGCCAAATGGCCGATTGGCACAAGAAATCCTATTAAATGATATCACATTTGACTACATTATATATATATATATATATATATATATATATATATATACATATATATATATATATATATATACATATATATATATATATATATATATATATATATATATATATATATATATATATACATATATATATATATACACACACACACACACACACACATACAGCCCCTCTGCCAAAGTCAAAAAGTTTGCCCAGCATAGTAGTTCTCTGTAGGTTAGCATAGTGTTTCTCTGTCGGTTACAGTATTTCGCTGCGGTTAGCATAGTATTTCTCCGTGGGTTAGAATAGTTGTTCCCTGTGGGTTAGCATAATATTTCTCTGTGGGTTAGCATAGTATTTCTCTGTCTGTTATCATAGCATCTCTCTGTCGGTTATAGTAGTTCTCTGTGGGTTAGAATACAATTTCGCTGTGGGTCTGAATAGTAGTTCTCTGTGGGTTAGCGTAGTAGTTCTCTGTGGGTTAGCGTAGTAGTGCTCTGTGGGTTAGCGTAGTAGTTTCTGTGGGTTAGCGTAGTAGTTGGCTGTGGATTAGAATAGTAGTTCTCTGTGTGTTAGAGTAGTAGTTCTCTGTGTGTTAGAGTAGTAGTTCTCTCTGGGTCAGAGAAGTATTTCTCTCTGGGTCAGAGTTGTAGTTCTCTCTGGGTCAGAGTTGTAGTTCTCTCTGGGTCAGAGTTGTAGTTCTCTCTGGGTCAGAGTTGTAGTTCTCTCTGGGTCAGAATAGTAGTTCTGTCTGGGTCAGAGTAGTAGTTCTCTCTGGGTTAGAGTAGTAGTTCTCTCTGGGTTAGAGTAGTAGTTCTCTGTGAGTCAGAATAGTAGTTCTCTCTGGGTTAGAGTAGTAGTTCTCTGTGGTTAGCATAGTATTTCTCACACTTCTTCAAAAGGCTGTGTGCATGACGGTCCAACCACAGGCCTGTACGTCCAGATGACTACTATAAAGCAGTGTTTCATAACAGGTATTTTCTTTTTCTACTTGTTAGCCTACATGAGACATCATCATGACAGCTGTGTGGACTGCATTGGCGTCTTATGTCCACCAGATGGCACTGTTTTCTCCTTGCATTTAATACTGTACTGTACTGCACTGACTGACCGTTTGTCTTTAATTCCAATTCCACCAAATTCCCTCAAGGAGAAGTATATTAAAATAGAGCTCTCTATATCACAATGACACAGGGAGGGAAACTCAACTACAAGTAAATGCTGTAATTCTTCATCAGGTTAATTTATAGATGAGTTTAATTACTCCACAATTAATATGCCACACACTTTCATTTCAGTAAAGGCGTATAACTCTTTTTGTCCTACCTTGTCAGCTGGAGAAATGAAGTATTTTGACAACATTCAATAGAACAGGCTGATTTCTCAAACCAAGTACTTCACTCAGTACACTTCATTATGCATACTGTGTACACTGTGTACTTTCATTCATGAGTGCGTACATTTGCACATTTGCAATGCATTACTGTCAAAATGACGATTCAAACAGTCAATACAGTAATCCCTCATTTATTGCGGTTAATTGAGTCCAAATCCCACCGTGATAAGTGAATTCCCACCCAGTAGGAGTTAAAAGTAGATTGCTGGCTAATACCATGAATACAACGAATAATTCACCTAATTGTCTGCACTTCACTAATGATACTGATGAATAATTGATGATGTTGCTGATATCGTGTTATGAAATGCATCATCATCCTGCATTACTGAGGTGTGTGGTTGAGCTGGAGGCTGAAACAGCACCTGTCCAACAAATGGAAAAAAAAAACACATTTTGTTTCCCACGGGACATTGGGGGGTGGGGGGATTTTTGTCCAGAACTCCACAGTTGTCCATATGCTCTTGCCAGCAAATTGGATTTAGAAAGTTTTTCTGCAGTGTTCAATACTGGCCTTGTATCAAAATTAGTAGTAGTTAGAAGTAACTACTAACATGGTACTGTAACTAAACATTTATTTATTTTTACCCATGTCTCTTTTTGTTTTGCACTTGAAAAAGGTCAACTGCATCGTGTTTTTTGGCTTCTTCTTTGGCTGATTTGGAAGAACTCACAGTAAAGTGAGTAAAGTAAAGCTACTGTACTTCCGACTGCGAGCTCCCCTTTATCAGAGAAGCAGTTGAGACCTTGGCATCGGACCGCGCTGAGAGATGTTATCAGCCGCTGAAATGCCTGCAAACCTGCTGCCTCCCCTGTGAGGCATTCAAAGAAAAGACTCGTACAAGAAGGATTTAACGCTGAGAGATGAGAAGTCAAACAGCTTGTCATGCCGACTTTGGTTTGTTTACCTGCCATTGTAGATAAATAATGGGTGGCTGGTGTGTGAGAAATACTTTTCTATCCTTTTTTAATCATTTTTTTTAACTGTTCTGTTTGGCAGCTTGGTTATGCAATAAGAGGGATCTACACGCCTTACTACACACCTCTCCAAGATACAATTTAACCTGTCAACAGTAAATAACCTACTGCCTACTTCATACATAATGCTAATAGAGGGAAAATACAGGATGCTTTTTCAATGGGAGGCTGGGAGGACTAAATACAGGAGTTTCCCGGACAAAACGGGAGAATTGAAAGCAGAGCTGCAAGAAAGTCATTGTTTTGCAAGTCCCAAGTCATGATGTGCAGGTCCAATTCAAGTCCAAAGTCATAGGTTTGAAATCTTTGAGTACTTACATTTCATAAGCGCGGTTTAATGTTTACCCAGCTAGCACACAACGTTAAAAGGACCCCCATGGCTAGTTAGTAACCTGACCAAAAACTAACATTTCGACAACATTCATGGGGGCTTCAACACGTAATACAGAGGTCACGTTAGTATTTTCAAGTCATCAAACTCATGTCCGAGTCAAGTCCCAAAGCACTGATGTCAAAGTCCAGTTGCAACTCTCGGATGAGATTATTGTGTCAAAAGTCAGCAAAATGATTTTCAAGTCATCAAACTCATGTCCAAGTCAAGTCCCAAAGCATTGATGTCAAAGTCCAGTTGCAACTCTCGGATGAGATTATTGTGTCGAAAGTCAGCAAAAGTATTTTCAAGTCATCAAACTCATGTCCAAGTCAAGTCCCAAATCATTGATGTCAAAGTCCCAAAGCATTGATGTCAAAGTCCATTGCAACTCTCGGATGAGATTATTCTATCGAAAGTCAGCAAAAGTATTTTCAAGTCATCAAACTCATGTCCGAGTCAAGTCCCAAAGCATTGATGTCAAAGTCCAGTTGCAACTCTCGGATGAGATTATTGTGTCGAAAGTCATCAAAATGGTGACTCTAGTCCAAGTCGCATAACTCGAGTCCACACTTCTGGTTGAAAGGTATGTCTGGGGAGTATTCCAGAAAACAAGGTTTAGGCTCCACCGTATGGTTTGATATCAGGGTTTCCAACCATCCACTTGTTATTATTCACTCATGATCCTCCCACTCCGCCAAGCCTTTTCCATAGTTGCCAACTATTACCTTTGTTTTGGTATTCTGTATCCATGAAGCATTGACATCTTCTTTCCTCCCTCCTTACTCCATCCTAATCAGTTTTAGCTTTATTTAAAAGGCTATAGAGACAGAGAGATTTAGGAACAAAAGGGAATAACTTTGGGGACTGATAGAGAGAAAGTGGGTGGAAACGCGAGTCAATATTGAACGCAGGGGCAGTGATCCACAAAGCAGTCATTTTTGTCGGCCCGAAATGACACTAGGAATAACAACAGCACTGACATTGATTGCAATAAAAGCAGTAATTATAGTGAAGGGAAGAAATAGTAGCAAGCAATTAGTCATCACCACGACTACCACAGATACAGCAGGGCTCTACGTTAAAAACAAAAATTACTTGCCCATGGGGAATCCTTAAAGTGAGAACTACTTGCCCGAACTTGCCCCATGTAAAATGAAAAGACTGCCATAATGATATCATATATCAATATATGCTGATAATTAATCAGATAATAGCACTGATGCATTGTATTTGGAGAAATGTCTGAAAATTTGTGGAGATGTATGTTAACATGGCAAGACATGCTACCTTACACATGGTAGTCGTAGTAAGCAGTGATATTTATAAGTTGTGCACCACAATGAAACATTTGACACATTTGTGTACTAGTGAAGTGTTTTTAATCCAGAAAAAATGCTCAATGGTCAAACAATAATTTGTGAAGCAAAGGTGAGAAAAATACACAGAGAAATTGAACCGCTAGATTTTGTAACTTGTGCAAAATCAGCACTTGGTATTGGATCTAATCGGTGGTGTTTCCTTCAGAAGTTGTTGAAGAATTAGACCATGTTGGCAGGGACGCCATGACAGATGTTTTCCTAGTAAAACGATCGCTGATTGGTTGATCGCGAACAAGAACGGGTGTGGGTAAAACGCGGATTGTGGATTACGGACCGCGGTCTAAATAAACGATTCTGATTGGTCCATTTCAACATTTGCAAGGATTGGTTTGCAAATTACCACCGGAATTACGCAGTCCGTGTTTTACCAACACCCAACAAGAACCGCTTTAAAAAAAACTCTTGGCAGTACGGCATGCTAAAGTGCACTTGCCCGACGGGAATATTAATGATTGGATTTACTTGCCCGAATTTTGTTTTAACTTGCCCCGGGCCATCGGTACATCGTTATTGTCGAGCCCTGTACAGTGATAGACATTTTTACTGTTAGGTTTCATGCCTATCCCAACTGGGCTGGCACACATTGGAGTGGTCACCAGTCAATCACAGGGCACATACTTTATATGCACAAGCAACCATTCATATCTATGAGAATTTAGACTCTAATGAACAAACATGCATGGTTTTGGTCCAATGGAGAGTCCGACATTACAATCAAACAACTGCTACTTGCTGTGAGGCACGAGTGCTGACCACCATGTCACCATGAGTACAGTGTGCCCCCTGTACAAAAATGTCTATTAAACCTTTGCATGACAAATTTGGGGAATCATGTTGTAGATGTTATACTGTATGTTGATATTCCAAATAAATAAAGATGTGTTAAAAATATATATTTTTGAAAAGAAATGGCTTGGAGATCTCCTTTGTTCTGTTTCCGACTGAAAATAAAGCTGCTGATTCCAAATGATCAGAGACCAGCGCAAACTGTGTGGGTATTATTGTCACCATGGCAACAAACACTACCTTCTCTCAACAAAGTAAATTGCTGTGGTTCAGGGAAATGTACCCAAACCGAGTAAACCACTGTTATTGGGAGTCAGGGAAGAAAGAAATAAGTCAGGAAAAAGCAATAAACAAACTCGGTGCTGGCCAGTGGCCACCATTATGACGAATGAGATAGCTAGCTAGACACGGTAGATTGACTGTAATACAATCAATATGATCTGCGATCAGTCGAAATGCATGAATCTGTTTCACACCGGTGCCTGCCCAAGTCCACCTGTGTTCTTAATGTGTTTATCACAAACCTACAGCTGCAACTAACGATTATTTTAATAACAGATTAATTGGTTTACTATTTTGGGGGGGGATTAATTAATCTCAAAAAATTTATCTTAAACAAATTTCTTCCCTGTTTCTATATTCAAAAATGTAATATTTGAACTGACAGACCAAAAGAGTTAATTGGATAATCGATTAACAGATGATTAATTGATTAATTGTTGCAGCTCTGTTAATGTTAGTAACCTATTCGCTTGCTCATACTATGAAATGTAGCCCATCTGTGATGTCATCAGTAGTTGACTGTAATTATTTGGGAATGAACTGAAAACACAATACTGAAAATTTTCCATACCCAAAATAATCATAAATGCATACAAATGATGGACAAAAGGGATAAATGATCAATTAAGGCAGGGGTGTCCAAATATTTTCCACCAAGGGCCACATACTGACTCAGCAATTCCTGTTAGTTTGCTCACTCCCTGTGTATAACATGTACCAAGTTTAGAATTTTTAATAAGGAAAAAGGTGAAAATAAGCATTCAGCAAAGTATAAAAGTCCCAAAGTCCCCACCATCACCCACACCTCCTGCTTAGGTTGCTGGCAGTGAAGATTGCAGCTTATTCTGTGGAGCTTGGGGTGCTGTGTAGTGTTTATTTTTTAACACACTCTAAACACCGGGGTGATTTATGGTTGATGTCCAGTTTATCCCCTGAGATTATGCAGCCGCTTGCAAAGATAGCGCCATATACTATCTCTGAGTGTCTGGGGGTGAAAATTGAGGGGAAGTGTGTTATGGCCGGCCATCAATGGCTTGCACTAACCACTCCAGCTCATCTCTGCACAGTGCGATTGCCAGCAGGGAGAGATGATCAATGACACACATCAAGGCTATTCTTAGAAGAGATGCGAGCGCAAGGAAGGATCGTTTTTTAGCATATTACTTAAAAAAAAAAACAATAACGTGTCATAGGGTTTTTTTTTAATTAAAAAGAGCTACTAGCTTGATGATGGATGAGTCAGCAAAAAGCCATGAGCGAAGGCTGTAGTGTAGAATAATGTAGTTCATGCTGAGCTAACTGTCCTTTTACTAGGCAGAATATCAACAGTATTGATAATTAATTGCATGCAAGGCTTTTGTCCGATCCATAAATACCGCAGTTGCACACTTTGTGTAAAAATATGTAAAAGCAATTCACCTATTGACACTATCAATGTTGTTTTTGTGTGCTTTAGATTATCTTAGCTTCACTTAGTTTACCTTATTTTAGCGTTCCGACCCCTATGATAAGTGAATTCCCTCAAAGCAGGATTCCTTATTAATATATGAAATACTTCCATTCACACAGCATCAAAAAACATCCATCCATTTTCTGTGCCGCTCATCCTCACGAGAGGGCGAGAGGCGGGGTACACCCTGGACTGGTCGCCAGCCAATCACAGGGCACATATAGACAAACAACCATTCCCACTCACATTGGACAATTTGGAGTCGCCAATTAACCTAGCATGTTTTTGGAATGTGGGAGGAAACCGGAGTACCCGGAGAAAACCCACGCACGCTTTAGGGAGAAGCATAGAAAACCATCTTCTAAATACGTTTGTGACGTAGCTCGTCTGTCACGGCTTTAGTGACGACACACACACACACGCACGTACACACAACAAAAACTTTCTTTCACGTCAATACAGACATGATCAACATATTGTGTCAACTTTAGTCGTATAAATCCATACACGGGAAGATAACTTACTTTAGGTGCTGTGGTTCCCCGTGTTGGAAAAAAGAAAGCTGACTATTACTTCCGGGTTGGTTAAACACTTCCTGTTTTACGGTGATTGAATAATTAGTTAATGTAGCATTGACACGCAGTGGGAGGGGCCTGGTATTTACAGTATAATGAGAGCATGTTCAGTTATAAAGAGACGTTACAAAGCAGTAACATTGTTTGAGGGTTTTTACTTATTAGAATCCAATTGAATTGATGTTTTGTTTGATCTAAATGCTAAACAGATTTGCTCTGTCAGTAAAGGTGTAAGCTACAACTTCCCTGTACTATGAAATTTTATTTGCTGTTATTTGATGTTTTTGTTATGCGAATTTGGAGCAAGAAGAAACACAGAAAAGAAGAAGAAGAAGAGAAACTGGGGTGGGGGGGCAGTACAGAGAGAGACAAAAACAGCAGCAACAACAATTCCCATAACAACAACAGTGACAAACAGGACTGCATCAGTTAAATGTCAATGATGGCTAAAAGTCACAATGGAGATGATATCACCTCACAGTCCAACTTACCAGTGGCAATAGTAACAATGAAGACATGAACCGTGATAGTAAACACAATTACATCGATAGCAGTAATTAAAATCCCATTGCTTGACATCATAATTACTGTAATAATAGCATACCAATAGCATAAAGACATCAAGGATAAGACGCTAGATTGTGTAGAGAAGCACCCATGTGCTGTGAGTGCACATATGGAGGTATATTGAGGTATGTTGGTGTGCATATTCATATATGTGTGTGTAAATGTGCTCATATGTGTGAATGCGTGTGTGTGAATGTGTAATTGACACAGAATGACAAAAGAAGAGGCACTGCCTTCTACCGCCCAGTAAACCCCGCCCCGCTCAGCCAGGTCAAGCTCTCACCACCAGAGAGCCACCGGCCCCGTGGACAAAGCCAGGGCCAAGTGATGCTAAGGTACCAGTGAGTTAAAGTAGAACTCTGAGATTGACTTCTTTTTTTATTTCAATTTGGACACTTTTGCCTATGTTCTATTTTTGAAAGTTGTTGCACCTATGTGGCTGTTTTTATACTTTGGACTGATCCAATAAACAGAATTTGAGCACTCAATTCTGACTCTGCCTGCATGTGAGTAGAGCCCTGCCACAACGTTGTTGTTTTTTTTTTTTTGCATTGTTAAAGCCCTCTAGACATGAAATAACACCCCTATAGTCACCTTGACACTCATATTACCCAATATAGTAGACATATTAAGAGCAAATAGGCCATTTAAGACATACTAAATAAGACACATATTTGTATGTGTTGCTTTAAATGTCTTCCGGTGCTTGGAGAGTTAAGTGAGTTAAATTTTTGACAAGTTTTGACTTGGCATGGTTTACGACCACAACAGTAGTCCATGTTCAGAATTACCGAGATAATTCAAACCTGCAATAAAAGCCTGTTGTTCTGGCAATCAAGTCTGGTGCTTGTGTGTCTCACCGAAACACAAACATGTAATACATTTGCAAACAGTATTTAACATTTGCTTAAATGTGCATATAACAACAAATAATAGGCGGTATTTAACAACAAAACAGCATTATTTTATTGTATATCTACAGTGAAAAAGATGGTGGCATTCACATGAAACTCTGTCATGCCAGAGGGAAAGTGTGCTGCCCTTTAGACCACAGATACATAAAATAGAAAAACTCCATACAATGGTAAAGGTCTGTACCTCTGCGGGTGTACTTGGCTAGAAAAATGAGTTGCCCCGCTGTTAGTTGACATCATGGACAAGTAAAAGAAATCAATACAACCATAAACACAACTCATAAAGTTTGTTTACATGACCAAACTAATGGTTTCCAAGTCTAGGAATGAGAACAGACACACTGTGAAAGTGGCTTTATCTCGTGCCGGGGATGGCGTCTTGCCTCACACGGGAATCTGCTGCATCACTTGGAGCCAGAAATCCCACTCAGCTCAGCTCCTGCTGTCATCGCTGTATCATCTTTTTGAATACATGAAAACCGATTTGGTCACAGCCATTCTATACTGTGGTATACATACAAGTGATGCAATACTTCCACACCTTTATCTTTGTCCTGGTTCTCCTCTTCTTCTTTCCTTTTTTTTCAATTTTCGTTTTGTTGGCTTTTAAACATCACGGCCCACGTTGGCACCTCAACTAGCTGCCAATGCTGAACCAACTCATACGCTTTTGTTATTGAATATTTTTGGAAAGAAATAACATATTGTAGCGTGGTCAGTTGGATGGTTGCAAGCTAGGTGGGTGCGTATTTATTGAAAAACTGTGCACATTTGTCGGGTGACTTGTGGGGGTGGCTGAAAATCATTTCACCCCCCCCCCCCAAAAAAAAGTTTGGGAACCACTGTTGTCACTATTGTTTGAGCAAAATATGTCAATGAGGGAAAATAACTCATAAAATACAAAACTACAATCGGCTCTCATTCAAATCGTTTGGCTTTTTGCCCCAAAAGCCAATAAATTAATAAATCATACTGCTTTGTTGGTGGAAATGGCCTATTATTAGTCAAAACATGTATATTCAAACATATTTTTGCCTAAATGAAGCATTTTTAAGTCTAAAATGGCTAAATTAAGTAAAATACAAATATAAGACATTCAAGTCTATATATATATGTACAATATGTAGTAGGTGTCCATAATGTTACTGTAATGTTCAGTGAGACACACAAGCACCAGACTTAATCGGCTGAAAAACAGGCTTTCATTACAAGTTTGATTTTTTTTCACAAAAGACACATTAATTCCTAATAATTAAAGTCTGTAATAAAAGTCCCTAATATGAATTGTTGCGGCTGTAACTCATCCCAAGCTGAAACTCAACTTTGAGCTCCTGATGTCACTTGTCCTGTCCTGTCTGCCCACCACTTGATTCCCCCAGGGAGCACATTTATAGCAACATACACGAGCACCGGTCTTATTTATGTTTTGTTTCTCTGATTATTATGGTGTATAATATAAATATAAATATATATAATAATAAATAATAATAGACCAGGGTTCAATTCCACCCTCGGCCATCTCTGTGTGGAGTTTGCATGTTCTCCCCGTGCATGCGTGGGTTTTCTCCGGGTACTCCGGTTTCCTCCCACATTCCAAAAACATGCTAGGTTAATTGGCGACTCCAAATTGTCCATAGGTATGAATGTGAGTGTGAATGGTTGTTTGTCTATATGTGCCCTGTGATTGGCTGGCGACCAGTCCAGGGTGTACCCCGCTTCTTGCCCAAAGACAGCTAGAATAGGCTCCAGCATCCCCTGCGACCCTCATGAGGAAAAGAGGTAGAAAATGAATGAATGAATGAATGAATAATAATATATAAAATATAATAAATATACTATATTGGGTAATACCAATGTAAAGGTGACTTTGTGGCTTTAATAATGTTAAAAAACATATTTAGAAGGTCGTAAAAAGGTTTTCTAAATAAGGAATCATACTTATTATGGTTGGGTCTGGAACCAATTACAGTAATCATGATAAACGAAGAAAAAAATTAACAGAAAATTAACAGCTACTATTGATCCAAAACTGATCTCCCATTGACTCTGACAAAAACTTCAGACACAAAACTTTGGGTTCTTATTTTTCAAGCTTTAGCCTGAAGCAGCAACATGGTGTTGCGTTAGGTTATGTGGGTTATCAGTCATGAGCGCAAAACTGTGACAATATCAACTGCAACGATGACACAAATCTGAAATGCTGCCACAACATGAGAAACTTCCATTCATCAGTGTGCTGTGCTGTGTGTTGCCGTGTACTCACTAATGTACTCACACTGCATCTGAAAACGTGTACATTGCATGTCGTTTGTATTTGTAATGTGTGGAATTGATTATTTGTTGGGTGGCAATTTTAGGGATGTTGCTGTCCCTGCCTTGCTTATATAAATAAATCTACATGGTTGTTGTTTTATTTCTTTCCATGGCAGCAATATATACACAGTAAGTACAATACAATACATACTGATGTTCTGTTATTTGCTAATTGGCAAATCCTATGCATTTGTAATTACAATGTTTTTGTAAGTCACCCAATTAAACAGAATTATTTTGTCCTTAAGTCAGGCCATTTAAATTAGGGTGTCCAAACTTTGTGTTAAGGAAAAAGTCGACCAGCAAAAAGGGAAATGGAATATTTTTGTAGTCAAAGCATATAAAACCTGTTTACCGCCTTCTAAATACGTTTTTGTAAACATTATTAGAGCCTTCTAAACTGTGATATGTGAATTTCTGCAATATAGGATTCTTATTCATAAATAGAAGATTTTTGTAGTTAACAAATAGAAAACCCATTTAGTCCCTTTAAATATGTTTTTGTTAACATTTGAGCCTTCTAAACCGTGATATGTGAATTTCCGCAAAGTAGGATTCTTACTCATAAATGTAATGTTTTTGTAGTCTAAGCATATAAAACCTGTTTACCGCCTTCTAAATACGTTTTTGTAAACATTATTAGAGCCTTCTAAACTGTGATATGCGAATTTCCGCAATGTAGGATTCTGATTCATAAATGGAAGATTTTTGTAGTCTAAACATAGAAAACCTGTTTACCACCTTCTAAATACATTTTTGTAAACATTATTAGAGCCTTCTAAACTGTGATATGTGAATTTCTGCAATGTAGGATTCTTATTCATAAATAGAAGAATTTTGTAGTTAACAAATAGAAAACCCATTTAGCCCCTTTAAATATGTTTTTGTTAACATTTGAGCCTTCTAAACCGTGATATGTGAATTTCCGCAAAGTAGGATTCTTACTCATAAATGTAATGTTTTTGTAGTCTAAGCATATAAAACCTGTTTACCGCCTTCTAAATACGTTTTTGTAAACATTATTAGAGCCTTCTAAACTGTGATATGCGAATTTCCGCAATGTAGGATTCTGAGTCATAAATGGAAGATTTTTGTAGTCTAAACATAGAAAACCTGTTTACCGCCTTCTAAATACATTTTTGTAAACATTATTAGAGCCTTCTAAACTGTGATATGTGAATTTCCGCAATATAGCATTCTTATTCATAAATAGAAAGTTTTTGTAGTTAACAAATAGAAAACCCATTTAGCACCTTTAAATATGTTTTTGTTAACATTTGAGCCTTCTAAACCGTGATATGTGAATTTCCGCAAAGTAGGATTCTTACTCATAAATGGAATGTTTTTGTAGTCTAAGCATATAAAACCTGTTTACCGCCTTCTAAATACGTTTTTGTAAACATTATTAGAGCCTTCTAAACTGTGAAATGCGAATTTCCGCAATGTAGGATTCTGAGTTATAAATGGAAGATTTTTGTAGTCTAAACATAGAAAACCTGTTTACCGCCTTCTAAATACATTTTTGTAAACATTATTAGAGCCTTCTAAACTGTGATATGTGAATTTCTGCAATGTAGGATTCTTACTCATAAATGGAAGATTTTTGTAGTCAACGAATAGAAAACCCATTTAGCACCTTGTAAATATGTTTTTGTTAACATTTGAGCCTTCTAAACCGTGATATGTGAATTTCCGCAAAGTAGGATTCTTACTCATAAATGGAATGTTTTTGTAGTCCTGTTTACCGCCTTCCAAATATGTTTTTTCACCCCTAAAGTCACCTTCACACTCATATTAACCAATACAGTTGACATAATTAGACATATTAGACATACTGTAAGACATTACATAGACTGACATAGGTTAGCATTGGGAGAGTTCATTGTTGTTTGTGGGCAGTGTACTTCCTGCTGTGGCTATTGTCTTATCAATTGTATTTTGTATATTGTCTTTTTACTAATAATTTACTAATAGTTTTTACTAAGAATAGGCCGTAGTCAAACACAAAACAAAAAAAAACCCATCAGTATCGGTCATACTGGCATCGTATATTCAGGATCACCCACCCCTGCTATAAATACAGGAGCCCGAATGTGACGTCACTTCCTGACCGTGGCGCTTCCGAGTCTCTGTGAAGCAGCCACTCCACTCTCCAGCAGGTCGCTGTAGTAACGCGTGGGAAGCGGAGGCAGCGAGCAACAGCACACTTAAGAGCTGATAATTATAACAGCAAAAAGCCCACACACTCGTCGCTTTTTTGGCGGTGACGTACAAACGGATACTTATTTTTACCAACTTGACGTCGTCTGGAATTGGAAAAAATACACCCGAGCGAGAACTTTTTTTCCACCCTTTTTTTTGGTTTTCAAGAACCGTCGATAATTAATTCACCGCCATTGTCAAGTAGTTGGCTGTTCCGGGGATTCACAGTTTTTGTGTTCGTTCCGTATTCGAAGCGGTGTTGTCGACCGGAGAAGCTGCTCGGCTCGGCGGCCACCTGACCCTCGGCAAAAAACACGGCGGCTAATGACGCTAAGCTATATATATTGACTCTAAGCTATATAATCACTTAGCTATATATAATGTCGCTAAGATATCAGTCGGGCTAACTTTGCTGTCGCTTGGCTACGAGCTCTGTTAAGTTTGCTAATACAGTAATAACGCCAAGTTGTTGCTAATTTGCGTCGTACTTGTTGAAGTTGCGAGGAGTCTCAGCCAACCCGTCTCGAACGATGCCTTAATCCCCAGACCGCCAGCCACCGCCAGCGCCTCCGCTCTAACGTGGCGCCGCGTCTCCGTCAACACCGCCGGCATGAGCACCGCCGACCCGGAACGCTCGTCGCTCAGCTCCTCCGCCAACTCGGTGGCCTCCAGCGCTCGGACGCTCTCGGCCAACGTGAGGAAGCTTCACAACGCGCTCAACCTGCTGCTCAACGACTTCGAGAGGGAGCAGTTCATCCACTGCCTCAACGTCTACCACTCCAAGCGCAACGTCTACGACTTGGTGCAGACCCTCAACGTCATCCTCAACGCGCCCAGCAAGCGGCAACTTCTACCCATGCTTCGGCTTGTCATCCCCCGGTCTGATCAGCTGCTCTTCGAGCAATACACCTCGGAGGGCCTTTACCTCAAATCAAGCAACGGGAACGCCGGCTCCAGCCCAACACCCCCGGCGCATTTGTCGCCGGAAAACCCGTCTGACTTTCAGGTGGCGCTGCGCGGCTCGCCGGACAGCTTCAGCACCAGCAGCGACGGGACAGCTCCTCTGGTCCCGCTCCTGGGGAGGAACTTCATCCACGAGTCGGCGGGCGAGCTGCGGCAGGTCACCATGAAGCGGCACAAGAGCAACGAGGGCCTGGGCTTCAGTATCCGCGGTGGTTCGGAGCACGGAGTCGGGATCTATGTGTCGCTGGTGGAGCCGGGAAGCCTGGCGGAGAAGGAGGGTCTCAGGATCGGTGACCAGATTATGAAAGTCAACGACAAAGTCTTCGACAAAGTCTCTCACGCTGAAGCAGTTAAGGTACGTGTTCACACACAACAAGCTTTTAAACGGGAATAATTATTCCCTTAATGATGACTAAATGCGCCCACGGGAAGTTCTTAATTAGGTGCGTTTGTGTGCTTGAATGCAGCTGGCAGCCACGGAAGAGTGTGTGTTTACATGTGCTATGTTTGTGTGGGTAGATGTGGGGGCCTGTCCCTATTTGCTGAAGCCCGCTGAATTTCCGCAAAGTAGGATTCTTACTCATAAATGGAATGTTTTACTTGTCTAAGCATAGAAAACCGGTTTACCGCCTTCTAAATACGTTTTTGTAAACATTAGAGCCTTCTAAACCATGATATGTGAATTTTTGCAATGTAGGATTCTGAGTCATAAATGGAAGATTTTTGTAGTCTAAACATAGAAAACCTGTTTACCGCCTTCTAAATACGTTTTTGTAAACATTATTAGAGCCTTCTAAACTGTGATATGTGAATTTCCACAATGTAGTATTCTTATATATAAATGGAAGATTTTTGTAGTCAACGAATAGAAAACCCATTTAGCACCTTGTAAATATGTTTTTGTTAACATCTGAGCCTTCTAAACCGTGATATGTGAATTTCCGCAATGTAGGATTCTGAGTCATAAATGGAAGATTTTTGTAGTCTAAACATAGAAAACCTGTTTACCGCCTTCTAAATACATTTTTGTAAACATTATTAGAGCCTTCTAAACTGTGATATGTGAATTTCCGCAATGTAGGATTCTCATTCATAAATAGAAGATTTTTGGGGTCTCAGGATCGGTGACCAGATTATGAAAGTCAACGACAAAGTGTTCGACAAAGTTTCTCACGCTGAAGCAGTTAAGGTACGTGTTCACGCACAACAAGCTATGTGCTATGTTTGTGTGGGTAGATGTGGGGGCCTGTCCCTATTTGCTGAAGCCCATAAACTACACTATAACTCGAAACACTATTGCGCCTGTGTCAGTCAGTGAGTGTCTGTGTTCATGAACGTAAAGAAAAGCCCATTAGCAAATGAGGTGATACAAAGAGTGTGACTGATTTGTGGACAGTGTGGATTGATTTAAAAGGAGCCAATGTCAGGACCTGGCTCTAGGAGCGCTGTGATCTGTCTTATTGGAAATGCATCATATTTTTCTTTCTATACTTAAGTTATTATTGATTTTATGATGGTTGTGTTTTACACCCCTTTCGGTGTTTCTCAGAGCACTGCAATCTATCTGTGGCATTGAGCAGGGACGGAGTGGCATTGCCTAATTTGCATCATTGAGCATGACGACAATATCTAATGTTTTCCTAATCTTCCAAATCGACATATATACGGTAATCAGAGAAAATAATACATAAACAAAAATAAAAACCTTGTGTGCAGTTAATGTATTTAGTGTGGAGGACAGGAAGTGACATCAGGGTTTTAGCTCGTCATGGTCATGATTATCATGATGATTGTGCCTGTTGTAACATAGTTTAAACCTGCAATCAAAGCCTGTTGTTCCGAGTGTAGTGTATAACACCGATGTACTGTAGAATACTGCATTCATAATTTGAATGTGTCTTGTTAATGCCCTGTATATTTAAGTTCATCTAGTCATTTTTTAATGCTTGAAAATGCTCAATTTAGGCAAAAAACGTGCTCCATGTGCATTTTGTACTAATAATAAGCTGTATTCAGCTACAAAACAGCATAATTTATTAATAAATATATACATGTGATAAGAGTGATACATTATTTCATTTTAGAGTCTCCAAAAGTGTCCAATAATGTTGCTGATTTGTTGCCAGTCTGTTTTTTTAGTTGCTATATTGCCAAGCTAGCAACCCTGAATACCCTCCTACTACATCTTATTCTTTGGCCGACCTGATGTGGATGTGGTGTGTAATTTCCCCAAGTTCCAAAGCTTTTGGGAGACAAATGTGGTGTTTTTTGGCAGGTCACATCAGCCTCTTGTTTATAGGCGCCAAAATGAATTATACAATGAAAAGAAACACCTTGAAACATGGAGGAAGCTTGTTTATGTTCGAAGGCTCTGCTGTATTCGCCATGGGTGTTTTCAATCTGTGTGCAGGGTACAATGCAATCTCAAGACTACAGCCGCATTCTGGAGCCAAATGTGTTGCTGGACATGAACTCTCAGCCAAAACCACTCAAGAATGGATGTGGGCCAAACATCAGCCTATTCCTTCCTTTCTTAAGTGTCCTTATGCGAACCCTGATTTAAATCCAACCGAATGCCTTAGGAAAGAGCTGAAACATGCAGCCGCACTCGAGAAGGCCGCACTCCATGGCTCAAAACACCTGTCAACAGGTGCAGGGGTGTCATAGAGTCACAGGAAGTACTTAATTGCAGTAATTGTTTCAAAAGGTTGTGCAACAAAATGTTCGGTTAAGGGTACCACATTATCTCATGTTTTTTAACTTAATTTAACAAGAGAACATGAAGTTATTGACTTATGGGTGTTTCAGTTCGGGATTATGTAAGTGTACATGTCATTGTACATGAAATCAATCACTATATTGATGAATGGATGTGTGTAACGGATGCTAGCTTGTATGTCTGTACGGATTGTAAACCTTGCAACAGCCCAGGGCTTCTGGCTCACTGGCTAGCACTGCTCGATTTAACTCTCAATGAGTGGGTATGTGTGGGTATGAGTGTGAAGTGTGTTCAAGGAAAACTGGGAAAATGTGCCCATCATCCACAACCATTATGTAGGGCTGGGAGATGTGGACCAAAACATCATATCCTTATATACAATATTAAGGTTGAATATCTATATACAATATTTATCTCCATATTTTTTCCATAAAGTGAGTTCAGACAAAAGTCAAAGACAAATATCAATGCAAAGTTTTATTAAAATGTAAGAAAAATAGCGTCTGAAATGCTAGTCTCATGTTAGCGCTGCCATCTCATGTTCCCCATGACGCCAGATGGCAAACATGGTTGATGTTGTCTTTATCCAGCAACGTTGATATGCAGCCTCTCCTCCTCCATATCTCTGTGGGAATCTCCTGTCACTCGGTGTAGCAAAGAGGTGCTCAAAGCGAACAGGTGCTCTCGAGTGTAAACAATGAGACAAGCTACAAACGTAACAAGGTGAACATCCATAGCTGTGCACTTTCTTAAGGAGTTGGTATGGCACAACTAAGAAAGTACAAATAAAGCACTATTGAACACTAAAAACACAGCAGAAAATACAAAGCTGCTGTAGCTAGCTTGCACTGCAGACCAGCATATCAGCATGACCAGCATATGGTGTGTTGTTGTCGATGCTGGGTTTTTTTTCAGCAGGGAACACAGACAGTCCCATTATAATGAGACAAGGCAAACATTCATTCATTCATTCATTCATTTTCTACCGCTTTTTCCTCACGAGGGTCGCGGGGGTGCTGGAGCCTATCCCAGCTGTCTTCGGGCGAGAGGCGGGGTACACGGACTGGTCGCCAGCCAATCACAGGGCACATATAGACAAACAACCATTCACACTCACATTCATACCTATGGACAATTTAGATTAAATTAACCTAGCATGTTTTTGGAATGTGGGAGGAAACCGGAGTACCCGGAGAAAACCCACGCATGCACGGGGAGAACATGCAAACTCCACACAGAGATGGCTGAGGGTGGAATTGAACTCAGGTCTCCTAGCTGTGAGGTCTGCGCGCTAACCACTTGACCGCCGTGCCGCACCCAAGGCAAACAAATTGAATAAAAATGTTCTGTGGCGGTCCAAATGTAATTGTGGCAGGCTGCCACATATGCATGGGAAAACACTTCCACATAATTGAGTTACTGTAAATATGTACCTTTTCGTGGAAGAGCGTTTAATGTCAATTGCTGGACACAATTTTTAGACCAATTCAATCGGATAATATATTTTTTTCTCCAGACTTATCCAGTCTTATCCAGACTTTTAACACGGTGAACGTTGGACTTTTCAGCCAAGAGAGTTTAGAATAATTTCGTTTTTCCGGCACAGCTTGCAGTCGTGACAAACTGCGCCGCATAATAATGAAAGATGTAGTATTTTGGTGACTTCATTTAGCAGCGTGTGAGGTATGGTTGCTTTGACTGTGCGAAACTTGATTTCATACTGCATGAGTCGGCTTTCATGTTCAATACCTTCATGTTGAAAACAGCCTTTCATCTGAGAATTCAAGGCAATTGATTCCTTCAGCTGTAAATACTCCGTTTGGGAGCGGATGAGGTGTGGAAAAAGAGTGTGGCAGCAGGAGTTTGTGTATCTGTAGGTCTAGTAGGAAACAAAGAACTGCACAAATATATACTTTTTATTCATATTATGCATTTGTCTACAATCCCTATCTTGGTGTTGCTCACTGATTATGTAAAATGTGTCAGCAACATTTACCTCCCACATCTTGCCAACCTCACTTTGCGCTGCCAGAGATTCGCTATTTATTTTCTGTATTTGCATCCAGACAGTCTATTTCTACTACAAAGATGCTACGTACGTCTGGACTCCTATTCCTCTTATTCCTCCTATTGTTCCTTAGTTCTGGTTTCCTGCCCTTTGTCCTGTGTTCCTCTGTTCCTCTGTTCTTCTGTTGGTGGTCTGCTTTACCTTTCTGTTCTCGTGCACTTGCTGCCAGTTCATGTTTGGGATGTTTTTAGTTTAGCCGGGAGCGTGAACTGTTGTCGCCGCATTGTGCTTTGTCTTTTTACTCTTCTCTGTGGGCATCCTGCTACTGCAGTGCCAGCACTAATGAATCAAAATAAACAGTTTGACCTGCATCCTGGGGTCACCACCTGTAGAAATCCTCCCCCTGAGGACTCTAAGTGGGTTTCGAATAGAGGATAAGGGAATCTTATAGAACCAAATTATAGAATGAGGACCAGATTATTTATTCCTCACAACAATACCTAATACAGACGTCCGGGCTTATCTGCAGTCCCTGTATGCCTACAAGTAAGCGTGTCTTATTACAGCACAGCTGCAAAAAAGCACCCTTCCTTTCCCTGCCCGGTCTTTTATACACTCGAGGCTGGAGTCCTGATGCTGGAGTCCTGGACCAATCAGCTTTCGCCACTGCCCTTGCTTGAACCGCTTTCATGGTGTTTCTCCTTTTGTTTGTTCGCTGTGGCATCAAGGCATCTTTCCTTTGCAGGGGCATCAAGGCGTCTGGAACATTCTGCTTTTCCTTTGTTGCAAAGCAAGCTGTCATATGCGTATTCGATGTTTCCACGTTAGTCCTTTTTTGTGTGGGTGCGTGTAGAAGTATCTTTTGTCTGTATTTGTCAGACTATGTTTGTTTTAGCTTATATCTTTAGCTAGCACAATTGAACAACTACCTTCACACCACAAGGCCAAAGCCAAGGGGTGACACTGTGCGACACAAAGTTTGTTTGGTTTTTACTGTCCTTTCAGTGTTTCCAACAGGACTGTGATCTTTTTGTGGCATTGTCCAGGAGTAGGGCGTCATTGCCTAATTTGCATAATTGCCTATAGCAACATTATCTTTTGTTTTTCAGAACAATCAGTTAATTGCACGCACGATTAGGTCATGTTCATACGATAAGATAAGATATGCCTTTATTCGTCCCTCAGTGGGGAAATTTTCATTGCACAGCAGCAAGAGTACAGAATCAGTTAAGCATTACAAAAATACACAATATAAAAAACAAATAATATAAACAATCCAAGTATTAACAAATCAACAGTTTTACTCAGAGTTATACACAACTACAGTATGCAGATAATATGAAACGAGATGAGATATATGACCAGTCTATACACTATGAGATCTTGCTAGTGAGTTAATATGAGGCATTATAGAAGTACATAACATTGTACATCTAATATCGCACTATATTGATGAACAGAGGTGTTATAATGCCCGATCAAGTCAGTTGTGATTGCTTTTCCAGGCTTCTGATTGGCTGAAATGCGTACGGCAGCTGGTGAATATCTTCTTATGCGGACAGAGGTTTTTGTTAACCACAGTAGGGGAAATGTGTTTTTTTTTCATTCATTCATTCATTTTCTACCGCTTCTACAGCTGGAGCCTATCCCAGCTGTGTTCGGGTGAGACCCTGGACTGGTGGCCAGCCAATCACAGGGCACATATAGACAAACAACCATTCACACTCATATTCATACCTATGGACAATTTGGAGTTTGTTTTTGGAATGTGGGAGGAAACCGGAGTACCTGGAGAAAACCCATGCATGCACGGGGAGAACAGATCCACAACAAACTCCACACAGATGCCCGAGGGTGGAATCAAGGGTGGAATCAAACTTGGGTCTCCTAACTGTGTGGCCTGGGCGCAAACCCCAGGCCAATATCTGGTTTTGTGTGCCTTAACTCTGTAACAAAGTGTAATGTCATTCAATTGAACGCTGCAAAAAATTCCAATTGTGTGTGCACCTGGACTTTATTTTGTCTCCCTTTCAGTTTTTTAGTGAGCACAGAACAAGGCATGTATATCTGCAAGGTTTGTGACAGCAATGGATTGTTGCACCACACTCGGGGCGAGTCGAGGGCTAAGAGCTGTATTATCATCTTTGTCTCGTCTGACTTTTCCGTTTGTTAGAGTGTGCTGTGAGCAGATGTGACGTGACCAAAGAGAGATAAACACTATTATCATCAGATGTCTGCGTTCCCCTCAGACATTTAATCGGATTGTTCAGATGGAGTGTAGGAGTCAGAACAATAGAGCAGAGGCACTAAGTTAGCCTTAAGAGGTGACTGTAGTAGCCTTATTAAAGAGCATTGTTTACACTGTAAACTCATGTAAACCCAGGGCTCTACATTAAAAACAAAAATGACTTGCCCATGGGGAATCCTTAAGGTGAGAACTACTTGCCCGAACATGTAAAATGAAAAGACTGCCATAATGATATCATCTCATTTTTGTGGCATCACATGAGAATCTCAAATAAAGATGAAATGATTATCATTTCTTGTGGTTGTTTTCCTACATAGATCATGACGTTGCATTGAAATCTGGATTGTCAAGAGACTTCTAGGCACTTTGCCTTGATAAATAAAAGTAGTCGTCGTAGTAAGCAGTGATATTTATAAGTTGTGTACCACAATGAAACAATATTGAATAGACACATTTGTGTACTAGTCAAGTGTTTTTAATCCAGAAAAAAATGCTCAATGGTCAAACAATAATTTGTGAAGCAAAGGTGAGAAAAATACACAGAGAAATGGAAGCGCTAGATTTTGTAGCTTGTGCAAAATCAGCACTTGGTATTGGATCTAATCGGTGGTGTTTCATTGTGACCACTTCAAATTGTCACAATTTGTCTTGGAGGCACTGTTTCATCACTTTTTGGTGTTTTCCTTCAGAAGTTGTTGAAGAATTAGACGATGATAGATGTTTTCATAGTCAAACCATCGCTGATTGGTTGATCGCGAACAAGAACGGGTGTGGGTAAAACGCGGACTGTGGACTGCGGTCTAAATAAACCATTCTGATTGGTCCATTTCAAGATTTGCAAGGATTGGTTTGCATATTACCACCGGAATTACACAGTCCGTGTTTTACCAACACCCAACAAGAACCGCTTTTAAAAAAACTCTTGGCAGTATGGCATGCCAAAGTGCACTTGCCCGATGGGAATATCACTGATTGGATTTACTTGCCCCAATTTTGTTTTAACTTGCCCCGGGCCATCGGTACATCGTTATTGTCGAGAAAACCTGAAACCATGTCTAAATCTTTGACATTCATTTTACTTGTTGTATGTTTGGGGCGGCACGGTGATCGAGTGGTTAGCGCGCAGACCTCACAGCGAGGAGACCAGGGTTCAATTCCACCCTCGGCCATCTCTGTGTGGCGTTTGCATGTTCTCCCCGTGCATGCGTGGGTTTTCTCTGGGTACTCCGGTTTCCTCCCACATTCCAAAAACATTCTAGGTTAATTAGCCACTCCAAATTGTCCATAGGTATGAATGTGAGTGTGAATGGTTGTTTGTCTATATGTGCCCTGTGATTGGCTGGCCACCAGTCCAGGGTGTCCCCGCCTCTCGCCCGAAGACAGCTAGCACCCCCCGCGACCCTCGTGAGGATAAGCGGTAGAAAATGAATGAATGAATGTTGTATGTTTGATGCGGTGGTGCTAGTATCTCCAAGCGCTATAAGTTGTGGTTATGTGAATATTTCTCTAAGGTGGTTCATAACTTTCATCGGATTGTTAAAGCGGTCTGCAAAAAAGGTTGAGAAGCAATGCTCTTTAGGAAGGGATAAAAAGTATATATAAGTTTCAAGGTTGATACCTGGGCTGCAGCCAGCCACTTTGGCATGCCAGGACTTGGTCACAAGGCAGTGCAATGAACAACTGAGTGCTTCAGAGCAGTTCTGCAGACTGTTAATGGACCACGTGTTCATTGTTTGGCTGGGATGACAGGGAAATCTGGCCAAATAAGGTTATCGGATCAATCTGTACCTGTGAAGTGGCACTTGGTTGCATACATTACAAGACCAAAGTAATATCTTTAATTTGTGGCATAACGTCATCTTATCATTTCATATAATTCGAACATGATTCAAATGTCACACAGAGAGGTGTGAAGTGATTTTGAGCACAGAACATGCTAACCACTTTGGCCAAGGTGTTGCTGCCAACCTTAACATGCTGAGATGTTGACAATAGATTACACCTCTGACGTTGACATAAATGTCAGCACGACAAGGCCACAATGACCATCAATTGAGGGTGAGTAATGCGCAGTATGAGCTGGATTATTAACAGTGAATACTATTCAGTATCCAGCTCACGGTGGGTTATTTAGCAGGAACACTCAATAAAACATGCACAGTTAGTCAGCTGCTTTGTTTGGGCACTTGCTCCCGGAGAATAATAAAGTACAAGGCAGCAGACTAATTTTGTACAATAACCGAGACAGTGTATGATAACTGAGGCACAATTTTGGTGATAATTGTTGTCGTAAATCAAATCATAGAAAAACTGGCACGATCGAAAACCAAAGTTTAACTGTACAACTGTTCCTTGCTACATCATGGCTCCAACCTCACGCTGTCGCGTTTTTTTCCAGAAATTAATTAACAAACGATTGCTGTTTAGTGGTTATTGAAGGAGAAGTTATTGTAGTATTCTGGTCACTAGGTGTCAGTAATGTTACATTGGTGAGATGTGACATTACATTACCTTCAGACCACATGTTTAAAAAAGACCCTCGCATTAAGTGTGGAAGTGGTACATGTTTGGCCTCTTACTTCATCCTCTAATAATGTAAAAATGTTAATTACAAAGTTATAAACAGGTTTTCTATGCACTAACTACAAAAATATTCAGTATTCAAGTTTTTGATATTTAATCCTAATTCGCGGAAATTAACTGATCAATTATTACTTAAGTTATTGAATATGTTTGATACAAGAGCAATGTATACATGTTATACAGATAGGTAAATTATCCTTACATGGAAAACTTTATCAAATCAACTTGACCAACTTGGGGCCTGGGGGTTCCATGAGGCTGGGTGGGAGACACATTGTCTTTGATCCAGCCATTGCATTAGATCACATTACATTGTGTAGCTAATGATGTCGCTGGTGTCAGTAATGTTACATTGTAATGTTACATTGGTGAGATGTGACATTACATTACCTTCAGACCACATGTTTAGAAAAGCCTCTCCCATTAAGTGTGGAAGTGGTACATTTTTGGCTTCTTACTTTATCCTCTAATAATGTAAAAAATGTTAATTACAAAGTTATGAACAGGTTTTCTATGCACTAACTACAAAAATATTCTGGTTTTTGATATTTAATCCTAATTTGCGGAAATTAAATGATCAATTATTACTTAAGTTATTGAATATGTTTGATACAAGAGCAATGTATACATGTTACACAGATAGGAGAGTTATCCTTACATGACCTCTGTTCTGGTGCTTCATAGAAAACTTTATCAAATCAACTTGACCAACTTGGGGCCTGGGGGTTCCATGAGGCTGGGTGGGAGACACATTGTCTTTGATACAGCCATTGCATTAGATCGCATTACATTGTGTAGCTAATGATGTCGCTGGTTTATGTACTTCCTGTTTCTTTGTCCTTAGTATTTCAGTTATGAAGACCACTCTCTTTCCTCAAAGGCAAACATTAAAAAAAAAAAAAAGAGCTTTTTATTCAGTCTGGGTAGGCAGCGAGGAACTATTTTAGTTTCTTGGGCGTTTAATCATAGCTGAGGGCTGACAAGATGGAGTGCTGGTTTGATGTTTGGATCGCTGTACAGAGAATAAACAATGAGGGAAAGCAGCAGAAGGTACATGGATCGTACATGGTTGACTTTAAAGCCATGTGGCCTACCAAGCTTTGTCGTGGTTGCCCATCCAATGTACCTGCTACATGTTCCGTGCTGTATTTTTGGTTCTGCACCGTGGCTAACGCTGTCATTCCATTTGATGTCCATCTGTGTTTGCGCTTGGATTTCAAGGTCTTGCTTGTTGCTTGCAAATTGAAAAGCACCTTCCTAAAGCAAGTGCCTCTGGCAACGCACAACTACCATACCATCTACCGGTTGAATGCCGAGCCACTCAGACAGTCCTATTATAATGAGATTGTCAGCAAGGGCGAGCAGAATCTAAAAATAAACAGATGAAAGGAATGGGAAATCCTTGTAATAAACTACCAAATTCTTTGCAACTGGGTTGGCTTATTGTAGGGGAATTTATTTGACAAGCCGTAGCAGATGGACATTCATGCAGTTAGAACGCCATCAAAGTATGTGGCATCTGTGGCACTGTTTCACATGAAGTTTTAATTGGCATATTTATTGTGTGGAGTCAAGCATAGACCAACGTAATAATCAAGCACTTCTTATTCATATTCATTCCCATCAGCCTCCACGGTTGATAAAGAATCTATTTTCCAAGAGAGACCCATCCAGGAAAGCAGCGTTGCAACGGTGGAGTTACCTGACAAGAGAGGCAATACAATAGAAAAACAGTCAAGCAAGTGAGATTTAATTCGAGCATAGTTCTCTGTCCCTAAAAGTCGACTTGAATTCCCAAAGACTGAAGAGTTATTTTTAAGTGCTGAAAATCCATTCCAAGATGACAGGGGTGCACATTTGACAGCATTTCCCCCAGGTTTTGTCCTTAACCGTTTGCAAGGTGCAGTGCGAGAAAAGAGCCTTTTCTTGTTGAACAAAGCAGCCCAACAACAGCTTTGAGTATGAAGGTTAATCATTCTGAAGGCCTATGGACATACAAGAAGGGGGTATCCCACAGGGGGATGGAGAGTGCAATGATGAATTTTATTTGCAAGTAATGAAACGCATGGCACAATGATATACAGTCTCTACGTTTTGAAGTATTGATTAGTTGTGCTCATGAAAAGCAGATCCTTGCAGTCCAGTAAGGGCAGAGATGTTGTGGGGATCATATAGAGTGGAGTCACGGCCCTGCAAATTTGAGAAAAAACACATCTCATTCATAATAAAAGTACATAATAATTTATGAATGCGTGCTAATGTGCAGCATACATGTACTACTGTTAAAAGACTCCCACAATTTTGGCGTGTTTAACTTTTGCACTGTTGGGCGGTCCTTGAACACACCATCCTCGGAGTAGCTGGCCAAACAAAATGACCCCCAAAAACACAGTGACAACTCATCCAAGAGGTCACAAAAGACCTCACAACAACATCTCAAGAACGGCAGGCCTCAGTTAAGGTCAGTGTTTGACCCCACGATAGGAAGGACACTGGGCAAAGAGTTGGCACAAGACCAAAACCACTCCTGAACAAAAACAACATTAAGGCTAATCTGAATTTTGCCAGAAATCATCTTGATTATTCCCAAAATCTTTGGGAAAATAAAAGTTTGGTAATGGTAACGGTTTTATTTCATTTGAATATGCATCAGATTACAATTTGTCACGCTCCACCTGAACTATGATTCGGTAGCTTGGGTGGTATAGTCATGCTCCTTGTTTGTATTGCTTACTAATTCTGTTGTCCCTTTTAGATTTCTCCACTCCCACTTTGGGAGGAGCCACAGGACGTGCCACAGCTGTTCCTCATTACATTTCCCCCATTTATACCCACCTGTGGCGACTGGAGGGTACTCGGCTATTGTTCTGGTCTCCACGCCACATGCTCACGCGTCGGACCTTCTGGCTACTTCTACTATCCCGGGTGCCCTCCAGTCGACGTGGACTGCTCCTGCTGCACGCCCTGTGGCCCCCTCGATCCCTGTACTTTGATTTCCTGGTTTTTACCCGCGGCATCTTTTCGTTCCTTTTACATGCCGTTGTCCTTGGTTACCCCCTCGTTGTCACGTAAGCCAATTAAAAGACTTGAAGTGCAACTGAACACGGTGTCCTCTGCATCCTGGGATCCGAACCCGGTTCCTATCGCCGCCTCGTCACAGAATAGCCGAGTCAGGTATGGATCCCGCAGAGGACGACGGGGTGCGACAAGCCCTCAGAGCCCACGGCCAGCGAATAAGCCATCACGAGCAAACCCTTAACGAGCTAACCACACTCGTTAGGGAGCTACACGCGCAGCTGTCAAGCAGGCCCGCTACCTCCACGCCAGATCCTCTTCCACATGCCGCCGGAAGCGCAGCTGGCGCGCTGCCTCCCAACTACTTCCCCCGGGAGCCCAGTATCCCCCACCCCATGAGGTACGAAGGGGATTTCGGACAATGCCGGTTGTTCATCCACCAGTGCTCCCTCATTTTTGCACAACAGCCTCACACATATGCCACGGAAGCAGCCAAGGTGGCGTACATGCTCAGCTTGCTAGCGGGACGTGCGGCAAGCTGGGCGATGTCGGTGTGTGAGGTGAAACCAGAGCTGTGCGCCAGCCTACCTCTGTTCATCGCGGAACTCCGGAGCGTATTCGACCACCCGGTGAGAGAGAGAGAGGCAGGCAGCCGCCTCCTCGTGATTCGGCAGGACGGCGCGTCAGTGGCCGACCACTCAATCTCCTTCCGTATCCTGGCGGCAGAGAGCGGCTGGAACGACAAGGCGCTGCGAAGTGCGTACCGGGCGAGCCTCAGCCAACGTGTGCAGGACGAGTTGGCCGCTCGGGATGAGACGCAGACGCTGGAGGAGCTAATCTCGCTATCCATTAGCCTTGACAACCGGCTGCGGGAGCGCAGCGCGCAGCGAAGGGCGGAGCCTCTCATACCAACACGCCGGCTCCAACCTCCACCTCCCGGGGCTCTTCCGGCTCCGCTCCTTCCTCCCTCCTCTAGCGGCGGGGCGCCGTCTGGCGACGTCGGGGGCGTCGTCCCCATGCAGCTGGGAGCCAGCCGCCTTTCGTCGGCGGAGAGGAGTCGCCGTCTACGCCTGCGGCTGTGCCTGTACTGCGGGAGCCCCACACATATGATTTCCCGCTGCCCGGTACGCCCACCACGTCAACGCTCATCCTCCACCGGGGATATTCCCCAGCTGCTGGCACTCCCCGCTCCTACCACACCGGCGACGTCATCCTCCCTGGTGGGTCGACTTCAGGTCGAAGGTACGATATCCTGGGCGGGGGGAGTTTCTCCCATCACTGCATTAATTGACTCCGGGGCAGATGAGAACTTCATCGATAGCGGACTGGTCAGTTCTCTTAAAATTCCCACAGTCGAACTCGTCCACCACAAGAATGTCCGCTCGCTTGATGGGCGCCACCTGGCTTGTATTACGCATCAGACATGCACCTTATCCTTACTACTGTCGGGTAACCACCAAGAGGTCACTAAATTTTTTCTTATGCCCTCTCGCTCAGCGCCGTTAGTACTTGGGCTCCCCTGGCTTCGCCAGCACGGTCCTAACTTTGATTGGAAGACGTTAACTATTTCCAACTGGAGCGCGTATTGTCACAGCCGTTGTCTTCGTGCCGCCTTACCCCCCGCGCCCCCTGTCGGCTTAACCACCATTGACCGCCCAGACCTGTCCCTGGTTCCGGGGGAGTATCATTCCATTAGTGACGTGTTCCGCAAAGACCGGGCCATGACCCTTCCGCCTCACCGTCCCTATGACTGCGCCATTGATTTGCTTCCCGGGTCACCACTCCCCGCATCACGCTTGTACAATATCTCTCAACCCGAACACCGTGCTCTCGAGGAGTACATCTCCACCTCCCTCGCTGCCGGTCACATCCGACCATCATCTTCCCCCCTCGCGGCAGGGTTCTTCTTTGTCAAAAAGAAAGACGGCTCCCTACGCCCCTGCATCGACTTTCGTGCTCTTAATAAAATCACGGTCAGGAATAAATATCCCCTTCCCCTTCTCAATTCTGCTTTTACTTCCCTGCACGAGGCCGCCGTGTTTACTAAGCTCGATCTACGTAGCGCCTATCACCTGGTGCGTGTCCGGGAGGGCGATGAGTGGAAAACAGCCTTTAATACGCCGCTCGGGCATTTCGAATACCTCGTGATGCCCTTCGGCCTTACTAACGCCCCTGCCGTCTTCCAATGCCTGATAAATGATATCTTGCGGGACATGATTGGTCGTTTCGTGTTCGTTTACCTGGACGATATTTTAATTTTTTCCCCCTCCGTTTCGGTACACCGCCAGCAGGTCCGATTAGTCCTCCAGAGACTCCTGGAGAACAGACTATTTGTCAAACCCCAGAAGTGTACGTTTCATGCTTCCGCTGTGTCTTTCCTGGGGTTTATAGTGGAGAAAGGCCAACTCAGACCCGACCCTGCCAAGGTTCAGGCAGTGGTTGACTGGCCTACTCCTACGTCAAGGAAGCTGTTGCAGAGGTTCCTGGGGTTCGCCAACTTTTACCGTCGTTTTATTCGGAACTTCAGTAAGGTGGCAGAACCCTTGAATAAGCTTACTTCATCCAAGGTACCCTTTTTGTGGTCTCCGGAGGCTACAAGGGCCTTCCAGCGCCTCAAATCCCTGTTTACGTCCGCTCCCGTACTGGTACATCCTAACCCCTCTCTCCCTTTTTTTGTTGAGGTCGACGCTTCCGACTCTGGGGTCGGGGCCGTGCTCTCCCAGCGCTCCACCACCGATCAGAAACTGCACCCCTGTGCCTTCCTCTCCCGTCGTCTATCTCCGGCCGAGAGTAATTATGACATTGGGAATCGGGAGCTCCTGGCGGTGGTACTGGCCTTACAAGAATGGAGGCATTGGCTGGAGGGCGCCACTCACCCCTTTACCATCTACACGGACCATCGGAATCTGGCCTACATCCGCTCTGCCCACCGCCTGAACCCCCGGCAGGCAAGGTGGGCCCTCTTCCTTACCAGGTTTGACTTCTGCATCACCTTTCGCCCGGGGTCACTCAATGGGAAGCCGGACGCCCTGTCCAGGATGTTTGCGCCCGCAGTTGAGGACTCCCTCCCAGAGACCATCCTGCCACAGTCCCGAATCATAGGGGCCCTGCGATGGGAGGTAGAGAGGCGCGTGGCAGAGGCGGCCAAGGACTCACCCACCCCAGCTGGATGCCCCCCCAACCGCTTGTTCGTCCCGGTGGCACTCCGTCCCGAGGTGCTGGTGTGGGCTCACGCCTCTAAAATCGCCTGCCACCCCGGGGCTCGACGGACCGCCTTCCTCCTGGCTCAGCGGTTCTGGTGGCCTACCCTTCATGCTGACACCAGGAGCTTTGTCGCAGCCTGCTCCGTCTGCGCCAGGAATAAATCTTCTCATCAGCCTCCTGCTGGATTGCTACGACCCCTTCCAGTCCCGTCCCGGCCCTGGACCCATATCGCTTTGGACTTTGTTACCGGATTGCCCCCATCTAGTGGCTTTACCGTTATTCTGACCATTGTGGACAGATTTTCTAAATTGACACACTTCGTCCCCCTCCGCAAGCTCCCCTCCTCAATGGAGACGGCCAAACTCTTGGTCCTGCATGTGGTCCGCCTGCACGGGATCCCACAGGACATAGTGTCTGACAGGGGCCCTCAATTTTCTTCAGCCACTTGGAGGGCTTTCTGTAAGTCCCTGGGGGCCCGACCCAGCCTGTCATCAGGCTACCACCCGCAGTCCAACGGACAATCCGAGCGGGCTAACCAGGACTTGGGGGCAGCCTTGAGATGTGTTTGTCACCAGCGTCCGTCTTCCTGGTCCACCTACCTCCCTTGGGTAGAGTACGCCCACAATACCCTGGTCTGCTCCGCGACAGGCCTCTCGCCATTCCATGTTGTTCATGGCTTTCAACCCCCCATCTTTTCCTCCCAGGAACCCGAGTGCACAGTCCCCTCCTTGGCTGCCTTCCTCCGTCGGGCTCACCGGGTTTGGCGCAACACCAGGGTCGCCCTCTCGCGTACCGCCAGGCGCAACCAGAGGCTGGCCAACCGCCACCGCAAACCAGCCCCGAACTACAAACCTGGCCAGAAGGTATGGCTGGCATCCCGCAACATCTCCCTGGCAGGCGAATCTAGGAAACTGTCCCCTCGATTCATTGGGCCATACGAGATTAAACACATGATCAATCCTGTGACCGCACACCTTATACTTCCAGCATCTATCAAACGCCACCCCGTATTCCATGTGTCCCAACTCAAGCCGGTGGCTTCATCCGCCCTGAATCCCCCCCCTGCATCACCACCTCCCGCACGGCAGGTTGACGGCCACCCTGCGTTCACAGTAAGGTCCATCCTGGATGCAAGACGCCGAGGCAGGGGAACGCAGTTTCTGATCGACTGGGAGGGCTACGGTCCCGAGGACCGATCATGGATCCCGAGATCACTTATTATTGACAAAACCCTCATATCCGATTTCTATCGCAGGTTCCCCAACAAGCCTGGAGGTCCGCCAGGTGGCGTCCATTGATGGAGGGGGGGAATACTGTCACGCTCCACCTGAACTATGATTCGGTAGCTTGGGTGGTATAGTCATGCTCCTTGTTTGTATTGCTTACTAATTCTGTTGTCCCTTTTAGATTTCTCCACTCCCACTTTGGGAGGAGCCACAGGACGTGCCACAGCTGTTCCTCATTACATTTCCCCCATTTATACCCACCTGTGGCGACTGGAGGGTACTCGGCTATTGTTCTGGTCTCCACGCCACATGCTCACGCGTCGGACCTTCTGGCTACTTCTACTATCCCGGGTGCCCTCCAGTCGACGTGGACTGCTCCTGCTGCACGCCCTGTGGCCCCCTCGATCCCTGTACTTTGATTTCCTGGTTTTTACCCGCGGCATCTTTTCGTTCCTTTTACATGCCGTTGTCCTTGGTTACCCCCTCGTTGTCACGTAAGCCAATTAAAAGACTTGAAGTGCAACTGAACACGGTGTCCTCTGCATCCTGGGATCCGAACCCGGTTCCTATCGCCGCCTCGTCACACAATTGAGTGCATCCCATAATCAGTTCACAGTTCCACATGTCCAAAAGGAGTAGGAAGAAGCAAAGCTTATTAAATCCTACCCCTCCATCTGGTACTTTTACAATCAGTAACTGTTACATTTGTTCACTTCCTGCTTTCCATAATACAGTTTAAGGTTTTTTTTTTTAAATAATCCACCTCGTACCGAAGTACAAGGTGATATGACCATATTTCTCTTCTCTTGTATTGGATTACATTTTTAGCTAATTGGTTGTTTTTAGCCTTATGCATTATTTTAGCTGTTTGAAGATGAACTATATCAGCAAGTTTAAGTATTTGTGATTTTAGAAATAAGGAGTTAGTATGTTCTCTGTAGGCGGCATTATGAATTATCCTTGCTTACCTTTTTTGCAGTACATTTAGCGAGGGAAGATTGCTTTTATAGTTAATAAAGATACTATAAATAAATAAATAAATACAATAAAGAGTGTGGAGTGATTTCTGATTGAGAACAAGTTTTGCTTTGTTCAATACTGAAATATTTCTGGCCGCCTTATGTTTAACTTTGGTGTGTAAAACCGCATTTCAGAAAATGAACATCATACCAACAGTAAAATATGGTGGTGGTAGTGTGATGGTCTGAGGCTGTTTTGCTGCTTCAGGACCTGGAAAACTTGCTGTGATAAATGAAACCATGAATTCTGCTGTCCACCAAAATAACCTGTTGGAGAATGTCCGGCAATCTTGTTCTTGACCTCATGCTGAAACCAACTTGGGTTCTTCAGTAGGACAATGATCCAAACCAGCAAGTCCACCTCTGAATGGACTGAATGAAAACAAAATGAAGACTTTGGAGTAGCCTAGTCAAAGTCCTGACCTGAATCCTATTGAGATGCTGTGGCATGACCTTAAAAAGGCTTCATGCTGGAAAAGCCTCCAATGTGGCTGAATGACAACAATTCTGCAAAGATGAGTGGGCCAACATTCCTCCACTGTGCTGTAAGAGACTCATTGCAAGTTGTTGATTGCAGTTGTTGTTGCTAAGGGTGGCCCAACCGGGTAACATTTACAGTTTTTCTCGATTGTTTAATCACATTTTCTGAAAGGATGCCTCATATTCTCAGAACTCTACACACAAATCCTAAAATCACTCACATATTTCTGAAAACCCCTAAATTCTCCTGCAAAATGAAACTTTACATCCAAAACAGTCTTTATTCTTCTCAAAATGGGGTTTTGTCTCCAAATGACGCACACAAACCACTATATGAACAAACATTTATATGAACCAGTTGAACACTGATGTGCTCAATGTAAAACACTGTGATTACATCATATTCATCATGACTCGGGCCTTTTTGTGTTCAGTGTGACACTTCTTGCAAAATGTTTTAGAATTGTTTTTTGGTATTTTTTTGACTCAGAACACAAAATTACACAGAAATATATATATTTTTTCACAGTAAAACAATGTACAAAGTGTTCATCACAGCCAACACAAAGTTCCACATACAGTGGTCTGCATCTAAATGTATACAGCTTCAGTTAAAGAAATAATAATAATCATCAACAAAAAATCAATCAATAACAAAGCAAAAGACTATGCTGCATCACGTCTTCTGTTTGGGTCAGGCCACAGCACCTCATCTACATCACATGCAAGGTTTTCTCTGGCCAAGCAGCGGGGGAAATATCGCCTAGCATGGCGAATCCAGCCATGGAAAGCATCCGCTGGAATCTCTCCACATGCATCTTCCATAGCTTGGAGAAGGGGATTGTGTGTTTGTGGATTTCTGACCCTTTGCCCAGCCTCCCTCATTGTTAGACCGCTAATTGTAAAAATGTATGACAGGTGTTTACCCATGTGATGAGTCAGTGTGAATAATAGGAATATTCATTTGACTGTTTTGAGTGGCATTGTGTTCTTTGTGAAAACAAGAAGTTTACTTCATGAAAATTGTGCCAAAACTCAGAATTGTGTGTAATGTTTTGAAAAAAGTGTGTTGTAGATCTGCAGTCTGAGCGTAAAGCAGGAATTGTGCTTATAGTTTAGCAGACTTGGTTCATGGAGTTGGTGCATTGGTTATATGTTGTGGTCATTGGGTCTCAGGCATCACAAATTGTGTGAAAACAATCGAGAAAAATTGCAATACAGTACATGATAGTATTAGTTGTTACTGGAATTATTATCACCAATGGTCTGCCATCAGTTTACCAATGAATGAAACGTACCACAAACATATATTTTGCATTCTGGTGCTGCAGTAACACCAATGACAATTGACAGTTGCACTTAGAGTTCTGTCTCCTTTCCTAAAACCAGACTGATGTTGTATGATCTTGTTCACTTGAAAGATATTCACGAAATTTAACCCCAAAAGCAGGTGCTGCAATAATCGGTTTGCATACCCAAAGAATGCCTGTACAACCTGTCAGAAACCGTATCAGGGATGCTGAATGCAACAGGCCAGAAAATAGCAAGAAATAGGAAAAGTTTTGGATCTCTGAGTTCAACTTTGAGTTTGTGTTGCGTTTAGGTTTTTGTAAACTGCATGTACAACATAACTTAAATCCCATGTTATGCCATGTGATGGAGAAGGTATTCTTGCTGTTCCTGACATGCATGGAACAGAAAGACGAATGGACATGCTATATACAGCTGCAGCAGATTTGTTCGGGTCACGTTACATCACAGCTATTTATAACTTCCATTGTGTCTCGAGGGTTGAAATTAAAAGGCTGGGCAACAAGATCAACAGCTGGTAATGGGGTGTAATTGTGTTGCTAATTAGTTGTGATTATGTATATAATGATTCAAATAAAAACATAGAAGTGAAGTGTTCATTAGAGCAGTTCAGAATGGCTGATTTGTCTATTATTGTCAGGGAATCCATCATCATTATTATATTTGTGGTCGTTTTTGATATGAGAATTACCGTATATTGATTTTTGATTTTATTACATTTTTTATTTGGACTTCTATTGGCCAACTTAAAGCAGTATTCTTCAGTTTTTACTGTACTGTCAGGAGGAGAGGTCATTCTGTATTTATGCATCCACTGTATCTCTATCAGTCACATATTGGTGTAAGCAGCTTTGGTTTATCTTCTAGTGCTATTTGTATTAATCCCCAAGGTTATTTGCTAGGGATGTCTTGATATCACTTCATTGATATCGGCACACGAGTAAAGACCTCGCTAGCTCAGTAGTTTCACCTTTGCATTGTAAACTTGCAATTTGCAAGTGAGATGTAAGCCATCTTCCTCTAACACTTGTAATCGTAATATTGTGATATTCGAACGTGATTCTTGACTCGACTGTTCCCAAAGACACAATGTGGGAGAGAGATCAACACCTTCGTCCTCAACACCACCTTCCTGTTTTGCCATGAGTTATTTCTTGAATTCAGTAATGTTTCTCACCTCAGTATGTTGTAATGTTGCCAAAGAATGATGCAAGTGCCCGTATCAGAGACAGAGGAGAAATACTTTAGATCCTGCACCAAAACCGCAAAGTCCAGAGTGAGAAACAATTCAATAAATAACTCAGGACAAAACAGGAAGGTGGTGTTGAAGAGGAAGGTGATGTCTTTGAGAACAGTTACATCTTCGATGAAGGTAAAAGCAACCTTAAATGTTCTTTCATTCATCATTTATATGCATTTGAAATAGCTTTATGCGTGTAAAACTATAATTGTTTATGAGAATTTTTGAGAGTTAATCACTGATGACATCATAGACGTGTGACAAAGCAGAGGATGCTCACGTGGGACGCTCGGCGTCTTGTACGCTACCTGGTAAATGTATGTAAACCAAGGCAAAATTTGGGACTACATTTTTTACTCTAACTGAAACACATGCGAACAAAGGTTTTATTTATTTCACTGTATTCTATAATGGAAATGGTAATGGTAATGGTTTTATTTCATTTGAACATGCATCAGATTACAATTGAGTGCATCCCATAATCAGTTCCCAGTTCCACATGTCCAAAAGGAGTAGGAAGAAGCAAAGCTTATTAAATCCTACCCCTCCATCTGGTACTTTTACAATCAGTAACTGTTACATTTGTTCACTTCCTGCTTTCCATAATAATAATAATGATGATGGTGATGATGATGGTGATATGACCATCCAATGACATAATGTGTACCATAGTAAGTGTCAATATAGTGATATGTAGGTCAAGGGCGAGACTCGGCGGCAGGTTAAGCGTGATAAGCGGGTCATGTGACTGTCGCTAGCAACTGTTGCTCCGTTGCCGTCGCTGTGTTCAAGTGCAGTGTTAACGCTTTTTACCGCTTATCCTTGACTTTTAAATCTTTTAAAACCTTTTTTTTTCTTTTTGAATCACATCTCCACATTTGGTGACGCTCGGCGCGAGACAGAGGTGGCTTGGTGGTGGCCCCAGTCGTTAGCCGTGGAAGCTAACGTAGCTAGCTAACTTTTTAGCTGTGACGCTTGTACCTCATTATGCCAACATTGGACGCTGCCGACTCGCCGGGAAAGTTGGAACAAATGCTGAACAAAGCATACGAGAAGATCGCTCACCTTCTCGAGGACATCGAGCGGATGTCAAATGAACTCCAGAGGAAGGATTCAGTGCTGATCTCCCTCAAGACCCGTTTCCCGACGCTGACCAACTGGCTGGAGACCTCTCGATTCGGTGAGTTCGCTCCGCCGAACACCACCTCCGTGCTCGGGCAAACGGTTCTTTGGGACCCGTCCTCCCCCTGTCGGCGGCCCGCCTGCTCCACTCCAAACAAGGGGACCCCCTGGACCGAAGTGGTTGTCCGCGGGCGGAAGAGGGCTCCGAGCGGGACTCACGGCGGGGCTGCTTCTCCTCCGTTACCGCTCTCCAATAAATACACGGCTCTGTCCGTGAGCGAAAAGCCGGCGACCCGGGACCCACACCAAGAGTCAACATCTGTTGCTGTGGCCACAGGCACCATGCCCCCGCTGACGGACACCACAACCTTCCCTCCACTCACGGCCAGCAGCCCTCCGGTTGGTGGGTGTCCAACAGGGAGCCGTCTGCCGGCACAGGAGCCGACCCGCTCCGCAACTCGGCGTAAGCAGCTCGTGAGGGATGCGGTGCGCCACCACTCGTCCCACTCGTCCCGCTCTTCCCACCTGGCGAGGTATCACACACGGGGCCCTGGTTTGGGTGGTGGGGTGGCTGAGCTGGCCTGTTCCCCTGAAGACCGAGCGGCCGCTCCGACAACCCTGGTCATCGGGGACTCCATTGTGAGGCATGTCCGCATGAGGGAGGCGTTAACTTTGTCGTTCCCCGGAGCCACCGTTTCCGACGTAACCGGGAAAATACCAGACATCCTGAACTCTCATCCGCAGGCGAAAAGGATTATTATCCACGCAGGTACGAACGACATCGCCAGGCAACAGTCCGAACTTTTAAAACAGGACTTTAGACACCTTTTTAATTCCATTTCACAGTCCAAAGTGACTGTTTTTATTTCTGGCCCCACCCCCACCTGCGGCAGAGGGATCGGCAGATTCAGCCGTCTGCTGAGTCTCAACACCTGGCTCTCCTCTGCCTGCAACTCCCACCACGTCGGCTTCATCAACAACTTTGATGTTTTCTGGGAGAGACGACACCTCTTTGGACCTGACGGGCTTCATCTTAACAGAGGAGGTGCCCGCATGCTCTCATCCAACCTGACTTTTGGCCTTCAACATGGTATCATCCCCAAACCCACACCTGTTGCTCTGTCCCACTCTGATTGATGTCCCCCAGGTCCATGCTCCTATTCACTCAGTTCCACCTCTGACTACCATACACATAATACTGGACTTGGACCTCAAACTTACATCAACACTACTTCCATTCCAGTAATCATTACACTATATCGACACATCAGACACCGCCATACTCACCCTGTGAACCCTCATAACCTCCGACCACTCAATAGACACCCATACCCCACCTCCATGATCAACAAGCCACCTGTCACCATCAATGTAGCACTTTTTAATGTCCGCTCTCTTTTAAATAGAACCTTTTTAATGAATGATATGATTTTAGATAATAAGTTAGACTGTCTTCTTTTAACTGAGACATGGCTTGGTACTGACGCATCCGTTGTTCTCACTGAGGCCTGCCCACCAAATTTTAATTTTTTATATTCTACTAGAGAGGGTAAAAGAGGAGGTGGGACGGCATCCATCACAAATGACTCACTGACCTCAAATGGAGTGTATTTTAACAGTTACAAGTCATTTGAGCACCATGCCTTTACTTTTAGCAGCCCTCCGATTCTTTGTGTCACTGTATACAGACCACCCCATCACTCTAGTTCTTTTATTAGTGAATTCTCGGAATTTTTATCAATCATTCACACTTCTTATAACAGGATTTTATTATCTGGTGATTTTAATCTACATGTTGATGACACCTCGGATCCAATATCCAGAGAGTTTTTTAACCTTTTAAATTGTCTTGATTTTAAGCAGCACGTCACACAGCCAACTCACAACAGAGGACACACCCTGGACCTGGTCATAACCCATGGCCTGTCCATCGGTGTGTCCTCTGTTGTTGACCTGGCTATGTCCGACCACTACTGTGTATTTTTTAGCATCACCAGTTTTAACCAGGAGGAGGCCCCGGTGAGAACAGTGAGGAGACGCTATCTAACTTCTGAAGTGGCTGCAAATTTTATTGAGATTTTACAGAGCACTCCTGCTGAAATTTTACCTGCACCTTGTGATTTTATCGTTGATAATTTTAACAGTAAACTGAAGTCAACTCTGGACTCAGTAGCTCCACTTGTAACAAAAACAATAAAAAGGAAACCTACACCCCCGTGGAGAAATAACGATGAGATCAATAAACTGAAAAGAAAATGCAGGAGTGCTGAGAGAAGATGGAGAAAAACTAAATTGACAGTTCATTACGAGATTTTATGTCAACAACTCAAAACCTACAATAATACAGTAAAAAAGGCACGAATTTCCCATTTCTCACAACTCATTTCCAACCATAAAAACAATCCCCGGTTCCTCTTCTCCACCTTTAATATTTTAACAGGCACAAATTTTAATAAAGTTTTTAAGACACCAACAGACGATCTTTGTGAAAACTTTGCAGACCACTTCAGAACTAAAATCAAGGACATCAGATCCTGCCTGTTACCCCAGAAAGTTTTTTCTGTTACCACACCTGGACTGTTGTCCTTGCCTGAGGAGAGACTGGAGAGTTTTGCCCTGGTTGATGCAAGGACACTTGGTCGAGTTTTCTCCCAAGTAAGCCCAACAACCTGCCTTTTAGATCCAATTCCCACATCACTTTTAAAATCACTTTATGGATTCTTTGAGGAGCAGTTTTTAAACATCTTGAATTGCTCTCTTCAGACGGGTGTCTTCCCCACCGCCTTCAAAACGGCGGTGGTGAAGCCCCTTCTGAAGAAGAGCAATTTAGATCCCAACAATCTTAATAATTACCGACCCGTATCCAACTTGCCGTTTTTAAGTAAAATTTTAGAAAAACTGGTTTTTTACCAACTTAATGACTTTTTAAACAGAAATAGCATTTTAGAGAAACATCAGTCTGGCTTTAGGAGGAACCACAGTACCGAGACAGCACTTGTAAAGATTTTAAACGACATCAGGTGGAATTTGGATAACAAGAACCTCACAGTCTTGGTTCTACTGGATCTAAGCTCTGCTTTTGATACAGTGGACCATCACATTTTATTAAATAGACTTAGATACCTGGTCGGCCTCTCTGGTACTGTTCTTAACTGGTTTTGTTCTTATCTCACAGGCCGATGTTTTTATGTAAGTATGGATACATGTTCCTCAGGAACCCATGAAATTGAATGTGGGGTTCCTCAAGGCTCAATCTTAGGTCCACTCCTTTTTAATCTGTACATGCTTCCCCTTGGGGACGTGATCAGGAGGCACGGCATCAGCTTCCATAGTTATGCTGATGATACACAGCTATACATCGCCGTGTCTCCTGATGACTCAGGGCCACTTGATGCCCTTTTTAACTGCATTGTAGACATTAAGTCATGGATGGCAGAGAATTTCCTGCAGCTCAACCAGGACAAAACTGAGGTTTTAGTCATAGGTCCTGAAGGCCAGAGAGAGAAACTTTTACCAAAATTACAGGATATTAAACTAGCCGACTCTGTCAAAAATTTGGGCGTGATTTTTGACTCTGAGCTAAATTTTATCCCACATATTAAAAATATAACAAAAATAGGTTTTTATCACCTTAAGAACATAGCCAGAGTCCGCCCGTTTCTCTCTCAGGCCAGCACGGAGGTGCTAATGCATGCTTTTATATCCTGTCGTTTAGATTACTGTAATGCCCTGCTCTCTGGTCTTCCCAAAAAAAGTATTTTAAATCTCCAATTATTACAGAACTCAGCCGCACGTGTGCTGACGAGGACCAGAGGGCGGGAGCACATTACACCGGTTTTAAAGTCGCTGCATTGGCTCCCCGTCCGCTTCAGGATCGATTTTAAGATTCTCTTACTGGTTTTTAAATGTCTTAACGGCTTTGCCCCTTCTTATTTATCTGATCTGCTTTTACCATATCAACCCCCGCGGTCCCTGCGGTCCTCCGGCACTGGCCTTTTAGCGAAACCAAAACCCAGAACAAAAACCCACGGTGAGGCAGCATTTAGCCACTATGGCCCCCACCTGTGGAACAGCCTGCCGGAGAGCCTCAGGACTGTGGAGACTGTTGATATTTTTAAAAGAAGATTAAAGACGCACCTTTTTAATCAGGCTTTTAACTAATATTGTTAAGCTTTTATTATGTTTTCATCTTTTTAGTCCTATTTTATGTTCTTATTCTTCACCTTTTAACTTCAGTGTTTTGTTTTTATCTTGTTAGTCCTATTTTATGCTCTTAATCTTCAGTTTTTAACTCCAGTGTTATGTTTTATCTTTTAGTCCTATTTTATGGTCTTAGTTTTTAGCTCCAGCTCCAGTGTTTCCTCAGGGGGGTCCTCCACACTGGGGGCTGTCTGGGTATGCTGAGGGGGTGCCATCCTTGGGTCCCTTCGACACGGCCGGCTGGGGGGTTCCTCCCTTTTAATGTGGGGGTCCGCCCGTCTAACGGAGTCGGAGGGCCCGGGTGCTGGTCCTCCGATGGCACGGCCTGCAGCTTCTCCCAGTGTGGACGGCCCCAAAGGTGGCGTTTCCTTGTTCCTCAGTACCATGCCATGTCTCCCTAATGTGGGTGATTGTGTGCTTGCGTGTGTGTGTGTGTGGGTGGATGGGTGTGTGTGTGTGTGTGGGTCTAGTATGGAGGGTGGGAAGGAGGGGCTTTCTTTTTTCTTCATTGTTTTCCTTTTTAATTGTGGTAATTGTTTTAATTCTGGAAAGCACTTTGTGTCGCATCTCCTTGCAGGAAAAGTGCTCTACAAATAAAGTTGATTTGATTTGATTTGATTTGATATGTATAGCACATCATGACTGGTTCAAGACTCTTCCAGGGCTCGACAATAACGTTGTACCGATGGCCCGGGGCAAGTTAAAACAAAATTCGGGCAAGTAAATCCAATCATTAATATTCCCGTCGGGCAAGTGCATTTTAGCATGCTGTACTGCCAAGAGTTTTTTTAAAGCGGTTCTTGTTGGGTGTTGGTAAAACATGGACTGCGTAATTCCGGTGGTAATTTGCAAACCAATCCTTTCAAATCTTGAAATGGACCAATCAGAATCGTTTTTTTAGACCGCGGTCCGTAATCCACAATCCGCGTTTTACCCACACCCGTTCTTGTTCGCGATCAACCAATCAGCGATCGTTTTACTAGGAAAACATCTATCATGGCGTCCCTGCCAACATGGTCTAATTCTTCAACAACTTGTGAAGGAAAACAGCAAAAAGTGATGAACCAGTGCCTCCTAAACAAGTATTTTATTAGCGGCAGCAAATCAAATGATGGCACAGGTGAGTGAATCACGTTGCTGTGACAATTTGAAGTGGTCACAATGAAACACCACCGATTAGATCCAATACCAAGTGCTGATTTTGCACAAGCTACAAAATCTAGCGGTTTCATTTCTCTGTGTATTTTTCTCACCTTTGCTTCACAAATTATTGTTTGACCATTGAGCATTTTTTTCTGGATTAAAAACACTTTACTAGTACACAAATGTGTCAAATGTTTCATTGTGGTGCACAACTTATAAATATCACTGCTTACTACGACTACCATGTGTAAGGTAGCATGGCTTGCCATGTTAACATACATCTCCACAAATTTTCAGACATTCCTCCAAATACAATGCATCAGTACTATTATCTGATGAATTATCAGCATATATTGATATATGATATCATTATGGCAGTCTTTTCATTTTACATGGGGCAAGTTCGGGCAAGTAGTTCTCACCTTAAGGATTCCCCATGGGCAAGTCATTTTTGTTTTTAACGTAGAGCCCTGTCTTCATCCTTGTATTTAGCAAACATCAACTGCTTGTATTGTTTCTTGAATTGGCTCATCGTTGTGCATTGTTTGAGGTCCTTACTCAATCCATTCCATAGTTTGATTCCACATACTGAAATGCTATGGCTTTTTAACGTAGTCCTAGCATAGAAGTGTTTCAAATGTACTTCTTCCCTGAGATCATATTTCTCCTCTCTTGTAGAGAAGTATTGGATGACATTTTTAGGTAATTGGTTGTTTTTAGCCTTATGCAATATTTTAGCTGTTTGAAGATGAACTATATCAGCAAGTTGAAGTATTTGTGATTTTAGAAATAAGGAGTTAGTATGTTCTCTGTAGGCGGCATTATGAATTATCCTTACTGACCTTTTTTGCAGTACATTTAGCGAGTGAAGATTGCTTTTATAGTTATTAGCCCATATTTCCACACAATAAGTAAGATATGGTAGAATCAGAGAGCAATAAAGAGTGTGGAGTGATTTCTGATTGAGAACAAATTTTGCTTTGTTCTGAAATACTGAAATATTTCTGGCCACCTTATGTTGTATATTTGTAATATGAGGTTTCCAGCTCATATTTTCATATATTGTGATCCCCAATGTATTGTAAATTGCAGTATATGTCATATTTGGCTATAGAGTGAAGTGAAGTGCTGAACAATACCTGTTATGGTATATATTGGTAACATTGCAAATAATGGTGATTTTAAACAATTGAACTTGCATAGTTTAAACCAGGGGTCTCAAACTCAATTTACCTGGGGGCCACTGGAGCTAGGGTCTGGGCAAGGCTGGGCCGCATGAGGTTTTCCAAAAAAAAAAAAAAATTAAAAACATTTATTAAAAACAGAAAAAATATACAAACTTTCAGTGCTTTGGTTCCGATTTTCTACAATAAAAGCTCTGATACAACATTCCACTGAAGAAAGAAAATCAATCAGTAATAAATAAATATAATAATAATAATAAAACGGCAAATAATAAAAACTTAAGACACCACATATAGTTGGTGGGTAGACAAATTATTTTTTTCAGATTAAAAATAACAAAGCATTATTAGAGCCCTGTAGACATGACAAAACACGACTATAGTCACATTTATACTTTTTGTATTTACAACATATTGCACAACTGCAGGGTCTTGAGACACATGCTAACTAGAGAGCTAGTGACTTAAACGGTAGCCTTCAGGTTATTTCCTTTAAACTTAAATAGCCAAAAACTTACCACTTCCACGCGGATAGGGAGGATAACTTTTAACAGTTATTTAACCTTTAACATGAACATTAATCAAACGTAATGATTTTTTCTGGGTACATGATACCATACAGCATCCATATCAAACTTGCGCGGGCCGCACTAACATTAAACTTTCATATCAAGGCGAGGGCCTCAAACTAATGTCCTGCGGGCCACATTTGGCCCGCGGGCCGCGTGTTTGAGACCCCTGGTTTAAACAATCCCCTAAATGATAGCATAGAGTGCTCATTCTTCAGTCGCAGCCAGAACACATACCCATTTGTCATGTCAGGTATATTATCAGTAGCCACTCTAAACCTTGCCTTTGGTTGATGGAGTGACTTTCCTCTGCCTTCATTTTTGAGCTTTTTGAGTCATTATCATGACTGGACAGTTAAAAAAAATGACCAGCGAGGAGACAACATGACATTGTTAAAATGGTATTATGGAACAATGGCTCATTTTCAATGAAAGTGAATGAAGATTGATGGAGGAGACTTGCCCTGCCGTCTAAATGGATTTATGTATGAATTGAGCTTGTTGGGTATTTTAGGAACCATCCAAATGTCACAGGATTATGAGACTGAAGGCGGTAGGATTTGAATATTAATGAGCATTTGGAAGGTTCATTGTTTTATTTGTCTGGTCTGTCGCACTTTAACAGCTAGAATTAGGCTTGTTGACACGAAGGAACGGGAGGTAGAAGACGCACTATATTATACGGTTTTATTGCATTTATTGCCGTGTTATCCCTCTGATTGACCGGTAACTGGTCCAGGGTTGTGTCCGCCCTGGACAGGATAAGCGGTAGAAAATGGATCGAAATGTTGTCCTAATTGGAACAAAGCATATGACATCATTGTCAATGCTATTTATTTCAGGTCCTATAAGGTCACCTCGCATGATGCGAATAGTTCTAGGCTATGTAGGGCAGGGGTGAGCAAAATACGGCCACATGCAGCCCGCCGGTTGCAACAAAAGTATTTAAGTTCTATTAACTCAAAGCAGACCACGAGTCAAAAAGTTTGCCAACCCCTGATTTAAGGGATCTTGAGTTGAAGTATGTCTTGGTAACAGTTTGTGTTCTTGCTAAACTACCATGAACTAAGTCTGCTAAACTATAAGCACAATTCCTGCTTTACACTCAGACTGCAGATCTACAACACACTTTATTCAAAACACTACACACAATTCTCTGATTTTTGGCACAATTTTCATGAAGTAAACTTCTTGTTTTCACAAAGAACACAATGCCACTCAAAACAGTCAAATGAATATTCCTATTATTCACACTGACTCATCACATGGGTAAACACCTGTCATACATTTTTACAATTAGCGGTCTAACAATGAGGGAGGCTGGGCAAAGGGTCAGAAATCCACAAACACACAATCCCCTTCTCCAAGCTATGGAAGATGCATGTGGAGAGATTCCAGCGGATGCTTTCCATGGCTGGATTCGCCATGCTAGGCGATATTTCCCCCGCTGCTTGGCCAGAGAAAACCTTGCATGTGATGTAGATGAGGTGCTGTGGCCTGACCCAAACAGAAGACGTGATGCAGCATAGTCTTTTGCTTTGTTATTGATTGATTTTTTCTTTATGATTATTATTATTTCTTTAACTGAAGCTGTATACATTTAGATGCAGACCACTGTATGTCGAACTTTGCGTTGGCTGTGATGAACACTTCGTAGATTGTTTTTTCTGTGAAAAATAAAAATACATATTTCTGTGTAATTTTGTGTTCTGAGTCAAAAAAATACCAAAAAAACCTAAAAACAATTCTAAAACATTTTGCAAGAAGTGTCACACTGAACACAAAAAGGCCCGAGTCATGATGAATATGATGTAATCACGGTGTTTTACACTGAGCACATCAGTGTTCAACTGGTTCATATAAATGTTTGTTCATATAGTGGTTTGTGTGCGTCATTTGGAGACAAAACACCATTTTGAGAAGAATGAAGACTCTTTTGGATGTAAAGTTTCATTTTGCAGGAGAAAGCAGGGGTTTTCAGAAATGTGTGAGTGATTTTTGGATTTGTGTGTAGAGTTCTGAGAATATGAGGCATCCTTTCAGAAAATGTGTTTAAACAATCGAGAAAAACTGTAAAAGCAAAACTATGCATTTGCTGCACCTCGTGTTTCATGTCTTAGTTTAATTTCCAGCGTAGCAGATAGACAAGACCTTGATATATTCCTGTCCCCTCTCTTATGTAATCGGATTCTGCGTAATTGTAAATTGTTCAAGTGAATCTGAAATTACGTAACGTTGATAAACATCCATTTCAGATAGTTAATCATTTGAAAATCCACACTTTAGCCCCCCCTTTTAAATCACTTGCTTTTGCGGATGATCCCTGCCCGCCCTGCCATACAGAGGCAATTATTCTGTGAGAGTCCTGGGTCTTAGGAAGATTGAAGACCAAAGTACAGTATGGAAGGCGTCACATCATTCACCCTCATTCGACCCACAGCATGTGGGGGGGTGACGCTGCAGCTAATATCGCTAACGCGTCAAACATCAGTGATTCGTCAAAGCTCTGTTGATTTGTGGCAGCGGTAATTTAGGGAGTGGAAGGGGGGGGCATTATTTTAAACCTAATGCAGACAGGCTGAAGATAAGCTGCTGATCGTGTTGGGATTAGAGCCCAGGACAAGGTGGTTTGCTTAAAGACTGAAAACCAGATGCAGACACATAATTGACTACAGGTTGAAAGGACAACAACAGTTTCAATCTTTGGATTGTTTATGCTTGAGATGGGATGGTATTAAGGTATTAATGGATTGTAGCCATGGACAAGTGGAAAAAGTGGAATGAGAGAAGGACCGTAAGGGACGGATTGGGTTCAATCTTTTTTTTAACACAATCCAACCATCACAACTATCCGGTTCAGTCCTCAGTGCGTCCTCTGTTGATATCATCTCTAAAACAGTGGGTCAGTGGTGGGTCTTTGCTGGGGAAACAAAATAACAATCTCCTATTGGTGGGAACCAACAGAACCAACAAAGTCTACTGCCATTACAGTTTTTCTCGATTGTTTACACACAATTTGTGATGCCTGAGACCCAATGACCACAACATATAACCAATGCACCATGAACGATCTGTGAGGTCAGGCCTCACAGCTAGGAGACCCGAGTTTAATTCCACCCTCTGCCATCTCTGTGTGGAGTGTGCATGTTCTCCCCGTGCATGCGTGGGTTTTCTCCGGGTACTCCGGTTTCCTCCCACATTTCAAAAACATGCTAGGTTAATTGGCCACTCCAAATTGTCCATAGGTATGAATGTGAGTGTGAATGGTTGTTTGTCTATATGTGTCCTGTGATTGACTGACGACCGGTCCAGGGTGTACCCTGCTTCTCACTCGAAGTCAGCTGGATGCTCCAGCACACCCACGCGATCCTAATGAGGATAAGCGGCATCGAAAATATATCAGATGGAAGAAAATGCAATGTCAAGTCAGGAATAACAGATATATAGCTTGCCATGATGAATTATTTACATTAAATCCAAACCTGCATGTCGCATCCAAAGGTGATTTATGTAAATTCCTCAGCAAATGAATGTGCTATGGTATCTTCAATTTTGGTGTTGAAACTTTCTCACCTGCATTGACCGATGGCAGCAGAGTCTTTTTTTGGTGCTGATTATCCTCCCGATCACACAAAACGTCCTTACTTTGCATGTTGTCCCCATAAGTATGACTTAAACAGAGTTTCAAATAAACACAGATTGATGGAGTTGGATCATAGGGATATACATTGATGCATCACAGTAGCGGATTAATCATAATTATTATATTACTAAATGGTTGAGTAGCAGCACGCAGCTTTTGTGGTACCTTGTTACTGTGTTCCCTATTTGAGAAAACTCAAAAAATCAAAAACTGTCCAAATTTTCCCTCAAGGAAAACTACTCAGATGAAAATGTAGCCTGCAGCAATAACTATGAAACCCTGGTTGATTAATTATATTTTAGTCTTACTCATTCTCATTATCACAGTGTCAGTTCCATCTGCTACATCCTGTCATACCTGTCTTCCAATGGCCCCTGTTTTTCATGTTGTACACCCACGGGTTCCAGCCTCATGGCTCACATTTTAAAGCACACTGTTACATGACAAAAGGAGGGCAGACATCATTCTTAGGAGTGGATGATGGTGGAACCGAGTGCTAACAAGAGGCCCTTATATTCTAAACCAGTGTTTTTCAACCTTTTTTAAGCCACGGCGCGTTTTTTACATTGGAAAAATCTTGTGGCACACCACTAACCAAAAATGTTACAAAATTTCACCACAACCTCACACGTGCATCAATAAGTCTATCGGAGGAACAAGTTGGTGTTGCCACACGGACCAATATTACATTGCTCTGCCAGTCTTTACACCACAGACACTCCACAGTAGCCACGTTTTTACATGACCACTTTTTCTCTTTCCGAATGACCTTTCGGGAAACAATGGTATCCATGGAAAGGAATATTCCAATCTCTTGTCTACATGCGCCGTGAAAATCAAACAGAATAGTCATTAGGGCATGCCCAGTAAAACGTAAACATCAACATCACGTGATACCGGCTTCCCCAAATTTTTTCTTTCACTTGTTGGAATAACTCTGTATTGCCAGTTTTTCGTCTGTCCAGTCTTGAAATTTAGTTTGAATCAAAAACAAACTTTGCTTCGTCCAGTGCCGATTGCTGGCCTCCATTTTTAAAACTGAAGCACGCCTGGATCTGCGTGTTACGTCATATCTGAGCATGCGCTGAAAGAACGCACCCGGGATAAATTTAAACAGGAAAAGATCAAATTCAATCTTGCTAATATTTTATAATTAAACTTGGGACAGAGCGGCACGGCGGTCTGGTGGTTAGCGCGCAGACCTCACAGCTAGGAGACCAGGGTTCAATTCCACCCTCGGCCATCTCTGTGTGGAGTTTGCATGTTCTCCCCGTGCATGCGTGGGTTTTCTACGGGTACTCCGGTTTCCTCCCACATTCCAAAAACATGCTAGGTTAATTGGTGACTCCAAATTGTCCATAGGTATGAATGTGAGTGTGAATGGTTGTTTGTCTATATGTGCCCTGTGATTGGCTGGCCACCAGTCCAGGGTGTGCCCCGCCTCTCGCCAAAGACAGCTGGGATAGGCTCCAGCACTCCCTGTGACCCTTGTGAGGGAAAGGACATGTTTTATATAGATATATATTTTCTTTTTTAATAAAACTGCACTTGTGAATAAAGTATAGAAGGGTTTAGATTCTGTTCCACAGATGGCGCTAATGCATACGAAAGCTGCTTGCCAACCGCCAATAAACAACAGAAGAAGAAAAACAAGATGAAGAAGAACTGACAACTTTCCGTTTGAGCGGGTACAAGATACCTCAATCGGATTGGTTAAAGGAATATTCCATCCCCGTTCAATTCTTTCCGTTTTAGCAAATATACCAAATGCAATTGGAATATTTGGGTCCATATATTCATGGCTATTGACATAATATTTGCAAATGATGATTAATCAATGTTTACTATAAAAAGTGATATTGGATAATTCCTCTCGGCACACCTGACGGTTTCTCAAGGTACACTAGTGTGCCGCGGCACAGTGGTTGAAAATCACTGTTCTAAACAGTATATACAGTGCAGTGTCTCCCACAGGTCTGAAATGTACATGTGGCTAATTTGCATAATGGACACAAAGATACACAACTCAGTTTTGTGTGTGGGTGGATAAAACACAGCTTTAAACCTGATTTAACAACAGAACATGAAGTTATTGATTATGGGTGCCCGTGGCTTTTGCCTAATTTGATTGTGGTGGGCTGTCAGAAATAAATAATGTGCATTTCCTGTGCACATTACTAAATGGGTTGTGTTTGCACTCCAGCTCAACAAGCATGAAGTCAAGGAGCGCCAACAAGAGATGTCTAGTTGAAGCTTACCAACAGGTCCTCTCATGCAACCTTTCCTTTCCTCCTAGAGGTGTCACGTGTCTCCAGGCAGGTGTTTGGGATATGTGTGTGTGTGTGTGTGTTGCCTTGTTGACACAGGCATCTCAGAAAATGTCATAACACAAAGCAAGAGACTCTCTCTGGTTGACTTTATCCTTTTTGCCCCTAGAAGATGTCAACACATGGAATCCATCCATGACTTCTTTAGCATTCATTAGATTTCAATAATCTTTGTCCTTAATGATGTCGTAACAGTTGAGCAGTTTGGGACCAAAATGCGCATTATAGGTTGTTTCTTTAACGCACTGCCACTCGAGAGACATAAGACACATGTTTGTGTCGAGTTTGTCGAGAAGTGATGCATTTGGACGTTGTAGAGCAGTGGTTCCCAAAGTGGGGTACGCGTACCCCCAGTGATACATCAATTGCCATAGTGTGTACATGAATAAGAAAGAAAAAAAATTAGCGTCTAACACTCAAAATTACGAGTGCACCTGAACGCCTCACAGTGTGAGGAGACAGCAGCAGGAAGGAGACAGAGCGGCAAGTCGTTCCTTGCTCTGTGTGCATCATTCATTCATTCATTCATTTTCTACCGGTTTTTCCTCACGAGGGTCGCGGGGGGTGCTGGAGCCTATCCCAGCTGTCTTCGGACGAGAGGCAGGGTACACCCTGGACTGGTCGCCAGCCAATCACAGGGCACATATAGACAAACAACTATTCACACTCACATTCATACATATGGACAATTTGGAGTCACCAATTAACCTAGCATGTTTTTGGAATGTGGGAGGAAACCGGAGTACACGGAGAAAACCCTCGCATGCACGGGAGAACATGCCGAGAACAGGGTGGAATTGAACCCTGGTCTCCTAGCTGTGAGGTCTGCGCGCTGAATGATTAGTGCATTAACTTTAATTTCATCTTGAATATTTTGTTCATATTGGTGTAAAACCTGAGTTTTATTACTATTAAGAAGCGGGTAGTGGTTCTTTTAGAGTTGGGACACCATGGAAAGATCCCAGTCAGATCATGGACACTTCAAAAGTAGCAAACTGCAATCAGTGCTGCTGTGGCTTTTTCTAAAATGGCGCATTCATGTGCGCAAGTTGTCGCTGCATTCAGGGAGACTTGTAAATCCCAGCACCCACACACACAGCCCAAAGCAGGTGATATTTACAAAAGCAACCACTTGTTGCTCATCCAACAACAAGACAATGTTAGAAAATGTTGTACTTCTAACAGACATCAATGTTAACCAACCCTTTGGACAGATACTGCTTTATCGTGATTGGTAAACTTTCCCCTTCAATGAGTGGCTACTGATAATATACCTGACATGACAAATGGGTATGTGAAGAATGAGCACTCTATCCTATCATTTAGGGATTATTTAAACTATGCAAGTTTGATTGTTTAAAATCATCATTATTTGTAATGTTACCAGTATATACCATAACAGGTATTGTTCAGCACTTCACCATTATCACTCTATAGCAAAATATGACATGTACTGCAATTTACAATACATTATAGAATACAGTAAAATAAATAAAACCTTTGTTTGCATGTGTTTCAGTTAGGGTAAAAAATGTTGCCTTGGTTTACGTACATTTATCAAGTAGCGTACAAGATGCCGAGCGTCTTGCGTGAGCATCCTCTGCTTTGTCGCACGTCTATGATGTCATCAGTGATTGACTCTCGCATAAAGCTATTTCAAATGCATATAAATGATGAATGAAAGAACATTTAAGGTTGCTTTTACCTTCATTGAAGATGTAACTGTTCTCAAAGAGTGGACAAAAAGGTTACCAAAAAAAATGTATTCAAAGTGTATTCATTCATTCATTTTCTACCGCTTTTTCCTCACGAGGGTCGCGGGGGTTGCTGGAGCCCATCCCACGGCGGGGTACACCCTGGGCTGGTCGCCAGCCAATCACAGGGCACATATAGACAAACAACCATTCACACTCACATTCATACCTATGGACAATTTGGAGTCGCCAATTAACCTAGCATGTTTTTGGAATGTGGGAGGAAACCGGACTACCTGGAGAAAACCCTCGCATGCACGGGAGAACATGCCGAGAACAGGGTGGAATTGAAAACTGGTCTCCTAGCTGTGAGGTCTGCGCGCTAACCACTAGTTTGCCTGTCATGTTATGCTTATTATATATCAGCTTAAGTGGAGTGTGTATCCTATATATCTTTATATTTGTTATGTTATGTCATACAGTGGAACCTTGGTTAACGTCATTAAGGTCCGACTGTAACTGAAACATACTCTAACCCAGTACATTGTTCCCATAAGAAATAATATAAATCAAATAATTAACTTCAGGGCGTGGTTAGCACGCAGGCCTCACAGCTGGGAGACCCGAGTTCAATTCCACCCTCGGCCATCTCTGTGTGGAGTTTGCATGTTCTCCTTGTGCATGCGTGGCTTTTCTCCGCGTACTCCGGTTTCCTCCCACATTCCAAAAACATGCTAGGTTAATTGGCGACTCCAAATTGTCCATAGGTATGAATGTGAGTGTGAATGGTTGTTTGTCCATATGTGCCTTAGTGTATTCAAGTGTATTCAAATTAAATTGGGGTACGTGACTGTAAATGTCTGGGAACTTGTAGAGTTTTTATATTCCTGTACGCTACTCAACAACAACAACAGTCCGACGCTTTTACTGATGAGCTACAAACCTAAATACTATGCATGTCCATCAATAATACACTTGCATGTAAATCAGCATTCACATGCATCGATCTCAGGCTGGTTTTTGATTAGTCACATGCTTTATTTTTGTAATCTTGCCCTCTGAGCTGTGTGCCATCTCACTAAATGCACCCTAGAGAAGTAGGCCAGGCTTGCAGGCCACGGTTAGTCGATGCAGTCAATATCTGCAGTAGGACACAACATCCCCTCCACAATAACCGCCTCGTGTTGGGCCATTAGGATCCACCAGCATAGTGAGCAATGGATTGGGATGCAGCAATGTCCTCCATAAAGTCGTCATCGCTTCACCTCAACGGGGGGGGGGACAATCATCAATACTGACAATTGCTCACATAGTCACACAGAGGCCCATAACACGGAAAGGACACCTTCAAATATAACAGTGTGTGTGGGTGGACCAGCCAGTCCTGTTTCATTCAGTTCGTTTCTTTATGAATCAGCATTAGCTCCACTGCACTGATTTGGGCAGCCAAATGAATACAAGATTTATGCAGTTAGAAAAAAGGGCTACATTTTTGGTTAGTCCAGTTTCTGTAGCCTGACCAATTTTTTCACCCTCAACTTGCTTTAGTTTTGCATTGATTTCCTTCATCCGGCCATTTATTTCACAGTGTTTAAAAGTAGAGTCCATAATATCCTGTGACTTCAAAACTTCAGTGGCAGAAAAATGTTCTTTAACAGTTTTATTTCTTGAATTGACATTTTACATAAGAATAAACTGTATTCATCCACCATGCTCACTTGCTCAGTGGGCGCATGATTGGACTATTTAAAATGCTACGGTATTTGTTAGCTTAGCTGCGCGTTTGGGACTACATATCGGTGCTTTGGAGACTGTAATGATTTACTGGAAAAGGAAAGCTATCATAATGAGTTAATTGGCATTTAAGACGAAATGACATATTACTTTTGGTTGATGTCTGTGCATTTTTGAAGCGTAAACCGCACAGAAAGCTCTCTAGATCTTCCATAATCTGCACCTATTCCAGCTGTATTTCCTTGGAGTTCATCTTTTCTTTACTTACCGCCTCCAAGCACGCCCAGTCTGCTGTGATTGGTCCCGCTCCCAAGCGTTCCGGAAGACTTCCAGAGTACTGCCGAACCCCAATTTATAAATTTGCTGGTATAAGAATTGATAATAAATAAATAAACCCTGGCTGCACGGCGGACCTCACAGCTAGGAGACCAGGGTTCAATCCCACCCTCGGCCATCTCTGTGTGGAGTTTGCATGTTTTCCCCGTGCATGCATGGGTTGTTTGTCTATATGTGCCCTGTGATTGGCTGATGACCATTCCAGGGTGTACCCTGCCTCTCGCCCGAAGACAGCAGGCATAGGCTCCAGCACCCCCCGCAACCCTCGTAAGGATAAGCGGTAGAAAATGAATGAATGAATGAATGAATAAACCCTTTGCAGAGCTACATACTTGAAAAGTGGTAGCTACGGGACTATCCGTGTTTAAAAAACTCTAGTAGACCACTGATTGGTGGTAGGAAATGGCCATTAGCAACTCGTGGGTTTGTAATTTGCACACTGCTCCCTGTATGCACTCTCTATAATGCTACACAGACAACCGCAGACAACTATACAAAATAAACACAGTTGGGACACTGATGAATTACTGCTTGCGCTTCCCGTCAAGTAATGTTGGAACGCCATCGGACTTCAGCAACACTTTGGTGGTTAGTCCAGCTTCGCCCATGTTCACAAAACAGTCCCATATTTTTTTTGTTTTTTGTCATCACTGTTGCCTCATTGTAATGTCACAGTGAGTCAGTGTTGGAAAAAACTCTAAAAGCAGACGTTCAGACCCATCGCTAACTTCTTTCCCGGCTCACTGCCAAATGCGCTAACCTCATTATGTGAAACTTTATTTGTGTTACGTTAAATTTACTTTGATTCTGGTCTGGAGTGCCCTCAGAGACGATGCAACGTCATAGATGTGTTCTTGTGGTAACAAGATAGTCATCCCTTGTTTATAGTATTACGATAAAGGATTTAATGCTCATTACAGTATTTCTCGATTGTTTAAACCAGGGGTGCTCATTAAGTCGATCGCGATCTACCGGTCGATCGCGGAGGTGGTACTGGTCGATCGCTGGTCGATCGCGGCGTGACATTAAAAAAATATCATCCCAGCATCAATGCCGTCACTTGATTGATATACAGGGCAGCCATTCAGATGACAACTGAATGTTGCCCTTCGGGCGACCAATCAAATCAAACAACGTCTCTAAGTGCAGCAGAACTTACGATGTCAGCCTATCATCCATCCCCGTTACTTGACTGACATACAGGACAACCAGTCAGATGACAACTGAATTTTGACCTTTAGGTCACCGCTCATGCGTAAACAACGATGCAAAGTGCTAAGCTAGTCGGCGAATTGCGAGATTTTAAGCCCTCGCTAAAGTTTATGGTCACTAAAATGAGTGAAGGAGCTGGACCAAGTAAAAAGGCAAAAACTGGACCAAGTAAAAAGGCAAAAAACATATCACTTTCATACAGATATGGAATATTATACGGATATTATGATACGGATATTATCCATGACTGATAAACATTTGGAAGTGTGCTTGAGGCTGGCTATCAGCAGCTACTGTCCGGACTATGCATCCCTGGCTGGTTCAATTCAGTGCAAGTCATCAAAGTAAACTCAGGTAATTACAAAAAATGTTAATAGTTAATTATGTGTGTTTTGCAATATTGGCTCATTTGGTTATGTAAGGTACATTAACATACATTGTACGTACAAATAATCCTCAATACATTTGAAAATAAATAGATGTTTTGCATTTTTGTAGTGGGTAGATCATTTTGACTCGGTCATTTTAAAAGTAGCTCGCATGCTGAAAAAGTGTGAGCACCCCTGGTTTAAACACATTTTCTGAAAGGATGCCTCATATTCTCAGAACTCTACACATAAATCAAAAAATCACTCACACATTTCTGAAAACCCCTCAATTCTCCTGCAAAATGAAACTTTACATCCAAAACAGTCTTCATTGTTCTCAAAATGGTGTTTTGTCTCCAAATGACGCACACAAACCACTATATGAACAACATTTATATGAACCAGTTGAACACTGATGTGCTCAATGTAAAACACTGTGATTACATCATATTCATCATGACTCGGGCCTTTTTGTGTTCAGTGTGACACAAAATGTTTTAGAATTGTTTTTTGTTTTTTTTGTTATTTTTTTGACTCAGAACACAAAATTACACAGAAATATATATTTTTATTTTTCACAGAAAAACAATGTACAAAGTGTTCATCACAGCCAACACAAAGTTCCACATACGGTGGTCTGCATCTAAATGTATACAGCTTCAGTTAAAGAAATAATAATAATCATAAAGAAAAATCAATCAATAACAAAGCAAAAGACTATGCTGCATCACGTCTTCTGTTTGGGTCAGGCCACAGCACCTCATCTACATCACATGCAAGGTTTTCTCTGGCCAAGCAGCGGGGGAAATATCGCCTAGCATGGCGAATCCAGCCATGGAAAGCATCCGCTGGAATCTCTCCACATGCATCTTCCATAGCTTGGAGAAGGGGATTGTGTGTTTGTGGATTTCTGACCCTTTGCCCAGCCTCCCTCATTGTTAGACCGCTAATTGTAAAAATGTGTGACAGGTGTTTACCCATGTGATGAGTCAGTGTGAATAATAGGAATATTCATTTGACTGTTTTGAGTGGCATTGTGTTCTTTGTGAAAACAAGAAGTTTACTTCATGAAAATTGTGCCAAAACTCAGAGAATTGTGTGTAGTGTTTTGAAAAAAGTGTGTTGTAGATCTGCAGTCTGAGTGTAAAGCAGGAATTGTGCTTATAGTTTAGCAGACTTGGTTCATGGAGTTGGTGCATTGGTTATATGTTGTGGTCATTGGGTCTCAGGCATCACAAATTGTGTGTAAACAATCAAGAAAAACTGTAATAGAGTATTTTCATAGTTAGACCACAGAAACTTTTGTGAAACCTTTCTAACTACAGTTTTTAACATTATTAGAGTCCTGTATACATGAAATGTCTGGATCTCCCGTCCCACGGAGTGTCATTTGCCTTTTGTAACTGCTTGTATTTCATTACCAAATACTGTATATACATGATGAAAAAAAACACTGCTTTCACCTCCAGGTTGCAGGTAGCACCAGATTAGACTTTTTCATCAGAAGAATAGAGTTGCTTCATCGCTACTTTGTGTTCTTCCTGCAAAAAAAAATGTCAAAGACGTATAAAATGTCTTTGGGAGCGAATGTGTTGATATATTTTTGAAATTCAAACCACATTGTGTCAATGGATGATTGTATATGATTTACATTCATAGACAGCCAATGCTCGTTTGTTGACCTGTGTCATCCCCAGACATTTGTGATTGGTGTATTTCCAGGTTTTCACTCACATTGTTTTGCCTTGCTGCTGTTGCATTATTCTGCACCTGTTTTAGCCCGTCTGCAGAAAAAGCCTTGCGCTGAGCTATTGGATCCCTCCCGGTGCTCCAAAATCAGTGCAAGACACTTAGCTGGCTGCTGATGGATAACACAGCCTTGCTGATAGTTGTTTCCCCCTTGAAAGTAAGCTGCGTGCGAATTACAACAAGCATTGTAAGGGGCTTGTGGATGAAACCAATGGCACTCGAAAAGCACTGGCAAAATAATCTCAATACGTCTTGACTTCATTATGTCCATATTGCATTGTTTATTATTTCTCACCTGGCCAGATGCAAGTACAGCAATGTCCGATATCAACTATTGTGATAATGGGGCCAAGGTTTGCAAATATCAGAACGGGACTTAGCATAATTGCATAATTGGTCATAATGCCGGAATAGGCTCGTTTTTGGACCTTTTGGGAAATTCCAACTCGTCCGTCTTATTCTTCTTGCTAATGAGCGATTGCTCATGAGCCGTTGTACTTTTCTTCATGAAGTCTTCTACGAACAGTAGATAGTGATGCCTTCACTCCTGCCCTCTGCTGGTTGTTGCTGATGTCACTAAAGCGGGGGGTCACAGCCCCGTCGTACATTGCTTGTTTTTCACCCATAGACGGGGTGCAAAGCGTAGGTTTGGATTGGACTATTTGTACTATCCTGATTTTGTATTACATTCAGTATTTCAGTTTCTATTCAGTCGGCGGAAGAGTGGTTAGCGCGCAGACCTCGCAGCTAGGAGACCAGGGTTCAATTCCACCCTCGGCCATCTCAGTGTGGAGTTTGCATGTTCTCCCCGTGCATGCGTGGGTTTTCTCCGGGTACTCCGGTTTCCTCCCACATTCCAAAAACATGCTAGGTTAATTGGCCACTCCAAATTGTCCATAGGTATGAATGTGAGTGTGAATGGTTGTTTGTCTATATGTGCCCTGTGATTGGCTGGCGACCAGTCCAGGGTGTACCCCGCCCCTCACCTGAAGACAGCTCGGATAGGCTGATAAGCACAAATCCAAAGGAAATACAGCTGGAATAGGTGCAGATTCTGGAAGATGTGGAAAGTTGTCTAGAATACAATAGAATAGAATAGATGAGAATAGTCCTTTATTGTCATTGTGTGCTGGTTATTGCGTGTAGCTGCTGTATAGGAGTCCACAACTCAATAGAAAGGGTAAAAAAATTAGCATAATTGAATGAATAAATGAATGAATGAGGTCATGGTGTTATATTTGTAAACACCTTTTTTTCTGATGAAAGATGAGAGTCTAATCATTCTTCATAGCCTAAGAACACAATAGTCTGTGTGCCTTGAAAAATCAGTCTAAATCATCAAAAATGGCCGATACCAAGAGGGGCAGTTTTTGAAAAATGCCCGGGATTCTAGCTTAGACCAACTAGGATTTCTAGAAAGGATTTTGCTCGGCCTTTGAAGTTCCGCTGTACTGAAAATAGATGTACAGAATAAGCGTATGTCCAACTGCCAGGCTTGTATTCTTCTAACATAACGTACCGAGTCACATCCAAAGTCGAACACAATGTCTTCCGAGACACCGCTTGACTTTGAGGTAGCCTACTATGCTTGTTTAGCTCGTCTACAGGAAGTACGTCTGTAAATAAATGAAATAGCAGACGAGAAATGGAGTGACATGGACAAAGCATTTAAATTTGCCTGTGCTGACGTGTTTTTTTTTGTGCCCCTGGAGTTAATTTTCTGCCTCACTAACCATCGGAAACATGAAGAACGGAGGTGTGTTGTGGTGAGATAGAGGCTGGTAAGACACAGCATGCTGCTGGAAACATTTTTTGACAGGATCTGGCTACCCTGAGGAGGCTGCTGCAGTGCTGCCTTCCCTGAATTTGCAATCCATGCAGCAGAGTTGAATGTTAAAAGGGTCAGTAGGGATAATTGACATATTTTGTATTTTAGCGCCACGCTGATTAACAAAAAGGATTTTTTAATTTAATTAATTTTTAAATTTTTTCTTTACAAATCATCATTGTGGCAGTAAAATTGACAACAAATGTGACATCATTGTGGGTAGTGGTTAGCAATCCTGTGCCTCCAATATCCCAAAAGAGGCATTTTATGCAAACGGTATACTCTAAATCTGTCAATATGGTCAATGAATCAGTCAATAACTTTGAATGCGAAATTGAATGTATGGCGACCCGTCTAAGGGGTGTTCTCCCCTAAGCCTGACCGTGTCTGATATTGATATTGGACATTGGTGCGGGGTCAGGAAAAAGAAAGTTTTGAATTAATCAATGAATGATTATTCATTTATTCATTCATTCACTCACTAATTTTCTACCGCTTATCCTCATGAGGGTCGCAGGGGTGCTGGAGCCTATCCCAGCTGTCTTCGGGCGAGAGGCGGGGTACACCCTGGACTGGTCGCCAGCCAATCACAGAGCACATATAGACAAACAACCATTCACACTCACATTCATACCTATGGACAATTTGGAGTCGCCAATTAACCTAGCATGTTTTTGGAATGTGGGAGGAAACCCGGAGAAAACCCACGCATGCACGGGGAGAACATGCAAACTTCACACAGAGATGGCAGAGGGTGGAATTGAACCCTGGTCTCCTAGCTGTGAGGTCTGCGCGCTAACCACTCGACCGCCGTGCCGCCCGGAATTGAAAGTTGAATACAATAAAAATAGTCTTGGTAAATAATCTCTAGGTAAGGTTTTTCTGGTCTCTGCAACAGAAGAGTGATGAATTGCCATTAGAGAGCAAAGATAAAAGTCCAATCCTTTCATAAAATAAAGTTGCCGACTGGCAAGTAGGAGATTCAATTTGCTTCCAATTTCGGATGCAACGTTTGCAGTATTGTCTACAAATTAAACCTTCCCGCTGCTCATTTGACCTTTTAACTCCAAACCATCTCCAGATAATTGAACCCAGTTTTTTTTTTTTTTTGCACACCAATTCGTCTCTCATAGGGAGTGAGGGGTAGAGCGAGAGAAGAGCGGTAGACACATACACAGCTTTTCCAGCAGAACCACATTCCGTATCCGTTCGTCCATCCGTCCATCCATCTAATTGTATGCCAAAGTTTCAGATAATGATGTTTGCCCATTTGGAAAGTGAGCCCTAAAAGAAGTTTGGGATGGCTCAAAACGCCAGGTTTAAAAAAAAAAAAAAAAATCAGCAAGGGAAAAAGGCTTTTTACAGTTTTTCTCGATTGTTTAAACACATTTTCTGAAAGGAAACACCACACTCAGCTCCCGCTCCCTATTAGGGGGTGAATAATCCAATGCTTGGTGAAATCTGCTTGAAAAGGTGATGCCACTAGGAACGCTTCGTCACCACGAGCCAGTTATGCTTGTAGTAAATTTTCACTGGGAAAAGAACACTATATATAAACTAAAACCAGGCAATAAATACATAAGCAGCTGCCAAAATAGACTTTTATCACGTCTGTGATTGTTTGTGCTGCAGCAGGAATGTACTACTTTTGTGGAAGGCCATCTCCTTTTGACAGTGAAAACATTGCAACACGTTGTCTGTCTTTTTCACTTTGAAACGATCCCAAACTTGTGACAGCGTCTGTCATTTCCTTTGGGCCCTCTCCTCTTTTCACCCCCCATCGCTGTTTTCCTTTGAGCCACCCACACGCTGCTCCCATCCCATGTGCTGTCTATTCCAGCAGCCCCGTGGATACAATTTCTGCGTATTTTATGTTCCAGTAACCTTGTGTGGTCCAGATCAAATTTTATTAGTTACACTCATTAAACGAATCAACGAAGCAACAGAATGATAATCAAAGCTATTTTTTAATCTAATTAATCGATGAATCGTTGCCGCTCTAATCTACTGTATTGAATGGGGATTGATTGTATTCTGGTTACATAAAAATCTACGTAATCCACCACATTAGCAATGGCGTTTGTCAATTCTGTTGTTCTGAGAATTCTGAGAATGGCATTACCTGTATGCGGGATTAGGAATGTGGACACCATATTCCTATTCAACAGCACAGTCCTCTTCCTTAAATAATGGAAATAAAGTGTTCCGCTTTTGTGGCCAGGAAAATCTTCATTGTGAACTCTCTCCTGTTTGGCATTGGCATTATTTATTTGTTATAATTATTTATTTAGGTTGAACGGTGGACGAGTGGTCAGCACGCAGGCTTCACAGCTAGGAGACCGGAGTTCAGTTCCACCCTTGGGCATCTCTGTGTGGAGTTTGCATGTTCTCCCCGTGCATGCGTGGGTTTTCTCCGGGTACTCCGGTTTCCTCCCACATTCCAAAAACATGCTAGGTTAATTGGCGACTCCAAATTGTCCATAGGTATGAATGTGAGTGTGAATGGTTGTTTGTCTATATGTGCCCTGTGATTGGCTGGCGACCATTCCAGGGTGTACCCCGCCTCTCACCCGAAGACAGCCTCCAGCATGCACAAGGTGGAATAAATTAAAACGGACTGCTTTTGCCATAAGCACAAATCCAAAGGAAATACAGCTGGAATAGGTGCAGATTCTGGAAGATGTGGAAAGTTTTCTAGAATACAATAGAATAGAATAGAACAGAATCGTCCTTTATTGTCATTGTGTGCTGGTTATTGTGTGTAGCTGCTGTATAGGAGTCCACAACTCAATAGAAAGGGTGGAAAAATTAGCATAATTGGTCCCCTTTAACTATTTTGCCAAGTAATTTATCAAGTGGGTAATTACAAGTAGCCCAGAAGAAATAATGCAGTATTGAAATTGGCTTAATCTAAATTTGGCCTCCATTCCAACAGTTCCAACAGGAACTTTAAGTTTGGACATTTGGTGGGAATAAAAAAGGGAGTGGTTCTATTGTATGCATACTCAATGAAATCAATATTATCGTATTTAAAACAGAACGTGTTGATGCTGAAAAATGCTGCCCCACGCTGTTCTCCATCTGACAGCAAGTGTAGTAAATGGTGCAACGTTAATGCGGACTCATGCAGAGGCTGCACCTCACAGCTGTGTGTAGTTGGCTCATCATCTCCTCTGAAATAGTGTTGCAAAACACGACATGTGAGTGATTAGGCAAATAAAAGGAGAATTAGGCTATTTATCCATTTATCGCTTTATGGTTGTGTTCTTTTTTGTAAGAATGTCAAATCACATTGTGATTCTTATGTTGACTACCATTTCTTGACCGTTGTGGGTTTTACTGTACAGCTACAATCTCCAAACTCAACATAATCAGTGTCATAATTAAACAACACTACGCAGGTATCATATGATTATAGTTGCACATTACTTACAGACACATAGACTCCGGAGAGGAGAAGCATATTATAAAGTATTCCGTTACAAAAAGCGTTTGGTATGCTATGTATCAAAAATAACAGTGAAAAGTGAACTTTTTAATGATAGCAAAGCATGCTGGGAAAACCATCATTCACACATTACACAGCTTCCGGGTTACACATCTTGTGGATTGTTGGCATGTTTTTGTGTTTGTATAAAATACTGTAGCTTTTACCCAGACGTTGAGAGGATGACAAGAACATAGTCAATCAACTATCAATATATCGAAATAAAGAACCACGCCAAAACAAACACAGTCATATATTCAAAGCTTGTAAACGATACTGAAAGTTCATTCATTCATTTTCTACCGCTTATCCTCACATGGCTTGCAGGGGTTCTGGAGCCTATTCCAGCTGTCATGGGGCGAGAGGCGGGGTACACCCTGGACTGGTGGCCAGCCAATCACAGGGCACATATAGACAAACAACCATTCACACTCACATTCATACCTATGGACAATTTGGAGTCACCAATTAACCTAGCATGTTTTTGGAATGGGGAGGAAACCGGAGTACCCGGAGAAAACCCACGCATGCACGGGGAGAACATGCAAACTCCACACAGAGATGGCCGAGGGTGGAATTTAATTTGGGTCTCCTAGCTGTGAGGCCTGCGCGCTAACCACTCATTCATTCATTTTCTATCCCTCTTTCTCATGAGGGTCACGGGCGTGCTGGAGCCTATCCCAGCTGTCTCCAGGCGAGAGGCAGGGTACACCCTGGACTGGTCGCCAGCCAATCACAGTCCACATACAGACAAACAACCGGATTTACATTATTTCTGATGCAAAGAATTTATTTGGTTAGAGTATATTTTGGTTAAAATTATACCTACTAGAACTCATGAATGACACTACCTATGGACAATTTGGAGTCGCCAATTAACCTAGCATGTTTTTGGAATGTGGGAAGAAACCGGAGTACCTGGAAAAAACCCACGCATGCACGGGGAGAACATGCAAACTCCACACAGAGATGGCCGAGGGTGAAATTGAAGACACTGAAATTCATTCATTTTCATTCCTCATGAGGGTCGCGGGGGTTCTGGAGCCTATCCCAGCTGTCTTGGGGCGAGAGGCGGGGTACACGCTGGACTGGTCGCCAGCCAATCACAGGGCACATATAGACAAACAACCATTCACACTCACATTCATACCTATGGACAATTTGGAGTCGCCAATTAACCTAGCATGTTTTTGGAATGTGGGAGGAAACCGGAGTACCCGGAGAAAACCCATGCATGCACGGGGAGAACATGCATAAATATTGAACCAAAGTATATGACCCTCCTGACTTGACGTTGAATGAAAAGTTCATGTACGTCATTTGCGACATGTTTTGGACCTCCCACACAAAAATACGTATCTGCAGGTAGTGTTCAGTAAGTGTTCATCATGAAGCTCTCGCAGTATGCTCCATACCTTGCACCACACTCAGACAAGCACTTTTTCCAGCCAGTTGCTGTTTTCATAATGCATAAGTGTCTCTTCAGGAGGTGAGTCAGTTTTCTGATAGAAATGTGGGCTGTGAGGTGGTCTTTCTTAGTATCTAAGGCCACCCACTGACAGAGACATCCCATTTCTTAACATGCTGGGTTTTAGCCATGAATGCAAGCCTCTTCACTTCCATGCCATTGTCCAGTGACAACTCTGGAGACAACCCCGGTGGGGGCATTAGACGTTAGCCTTCCAGTCATGCAGATTTATTTGGACATCAATGGCACTTTGTGGAAACCTGCTGTGTTACCTAAACCTACCAATGACTGGAAGACAATTTGTCCCATTAAGCTTTTCAACACATTACATACGTACGTGTAACATACGCCAATCCGACTGCCGGAGACCAATGTTTTTGGTTACAGATGCTAATGTTTTGGCCATGCCTGCATAGATAGAATACAACCATCCATTCATCCATTTTCCTTCGCTTATCCGGGTCCGGGTCGCGGGGGCAGCAGTCTTAGTAGGAAAGCCCAGAATTCCCGGTCCCCGGCCACCTCCTCCAGCTCCAACCGGGAGGACACCAAGGCATTCCCAGGCCAGCTGTGAGACATAATCCCTCCAGCGTGTCCTAGGTTTGCCCCGGGGCCTTTTCCCAGCTGGGCATGCCTGGAACACCTCACCAGGGAGGCGTCCGGGAGGCATCCGGACTAGATGCCCGAGCCACCTCAACTGACTCCTCTCGATGTTCTACTCTGAGCCCCTCCCGGATGACTGAGCTCCTCACCCTATCTCTTAGGGTGAGTCCAGCTACCCTACGGAGGAAACTCATTTCAGCCGCCTGTATCCGCCATCTCGTTCTTTCGGTCATGACCCAAAGCTCATGACCATAGGTGAGGGTGGGAACATAGATCGACCGGCAAATTGAGAGCTTTGCCTTCCGGCTCAGCTCTCTTTTCACCACGAGGCTTTTTCACCGAGGCTGCGCCGATCCGTCTGTCGACCTCACGCTCCCACTTTCCCTCACTCGTGAACAAGACCCTGAGATACTTACACTCCTCCACCTGGGGAAGGACCTCATTCCCAACCCGGAGGGAGCACTCCACCCTTTTCCGACTGAGAACCATGGCCTCTGATTTGGAGGTACTGAGTCTCATCCCAGATGCTTCACACTCAGATGCAAACCGTCCCAGTAAACCGCTGAAGGTCACAGCCCGAAGACCAACCATCCATCCATCTATTTTTTTCTGGGTCAGCAGTCTCAGTAGAGAAGTCCAGACTTCCTGTCACCTGTCGGGAGGACGACGACATCTCCCAGGCCAGCTGTGAGACATGATAAGTCCAGCGTGTCCTAGGTCTGCACCGAGGCCTCCTCTGGAATCCGTGTTGCATCCAGAGAAGACGCCCAAGCCACCACAACTGGCTCCTCTCAATGTGAAGGAGCAATGGCTCTACCCTGGGCTCGTCCCAGATGACCTCGTCAGGAAACTCATTTGAGACTGTTTGTATGTGTGATCTTGTTGTTTCGGTCACGACACAATGCTCACAAGGGTGGGAACATATCGGTAAATTGATTTCTCTGCCGAATCAGCTCTCTCTTCTCCATGACAGACTGGTACAGTGACCACCTTACTGCAGATGCTGTGCCAATCCGCCTGTCGATCTTACACTCCGGCCTTCCTTCACTCGTAAACAGGACCCTGCGATACTCCTGGGATAAGACCCCACTCTCAACGAAAAGGGTGCAATCCATGCTTTTCCCACTGAAAACCACAGCCTTGGATTTGAAGGCCCTGTTTCTCATCCCAGTAGCTTCACAGTCTATAAACTGCCCCAGTAAATGCAATGTTCATGGCCTGATAAGGTCATCTGGGCCACATCATCTGTGAATCGAGGAGACAAGATCATGAGGCCCCCAAAATAGATCGCCTTAGAGGGCAGCCTTGGTGGAGGCAAAAGTTATGAATGCATAAAAATGCTAATATAACTGAAGTGAGTGTTTTTCTGAGTATTTGCAGTCTTTCAGTTCCACACTTTCATAATGCCGCCTACAGAGAACATACTAACTCCTTATTTCTAAAATCACAAATACTTGCTGATATAGTTCATCTTCAAACAGCTAAAATAATGCATAAGGCTAAAAATAACCAATTACCTAAAAATGAGAAATATGATCTCAGGGAAGAAGTACATTTGAAACACTTCTATGCTAGGACTACGTTAAAAAGCCATAGCATTTCAGTATGTGGAATCAAACTATGGAATGGATTGAGTAAGGACCTCAAACAATGCACAACGATGAGCCAATTCAAGAAACAATACAAGCAGTTGATGTTTGCTAAATACAAGGATGAAGAGTCTTGAACCAGTCACGATGTGCTATATATATCACTATATTGACACTTACTATGGTACACATTATGTCATTGGATGGTCATATCACGAGGTACATTATTAAAAATAAACAACAAAAAAAACAAACTGTATTATGGAAAGCAGGAAGTGAACAAATGTAACAGTTACTGATTGTAAAAGTACCAGATGGAGGGCTAGGATTTAATAAGCTTTGCTTCTTCCTACTCCTTTTGGACATGTGGAACTGGGAACTGATTATGGGATGCACTCAATTGTAATCTGATGCATGTTCAAATGAAATAAAACCATTACCATTACCATTACACTTGATTTAATTGTCCATTACTCAAAAGCTAATATTGACAAACCCTGTGAATTAATATTGTGTATGATTATACAATTGTGTGTAACCTGCAGTTACAATTGCAATTGTTTGTTTTCCACTGCTGTACATTGGTGTGCTTTCGATTAAGACCTCCATCGTGCTTTAATTACCACATCCGCCTTTAGGGGACCTCAATAAAGGGTACACACGTTGCATTGCTGTGTAAGTGCTCAACGAGCAGACATGTAAACACCAGTGTTGGAGGTGGCATCCTCGATAATTATGTTAGGATTCCGTAGTAAACACTAAAACATTACCTTATTATACACCAATTATACACCAGCAGTATTTTACCCACTATATTCCTTAGCATCTCCCAAATAAACCATTCATTAAATGATCGCATGAATGGAGTAGAGTTTATAAGTTACTCCAAGTTGCATGATATGGAGCAGATGTTTAATATATCTTGCAAATATGCATCAGGCGATGTGGCTCATTGGCGCATTAAGCGCAGATTAAGATGTTGTCAGTACATGTTCTCTTTCTCCTCGACTTCCAGTCAAGTAAATTGCAGTGAAACGTTTTTAATATGTGTCCTGGAGGTGGTATTGTAAAGCACAGCTGTTCCCTGCAACACATAGCCAGTTTGATTAATGTACTGGTGTAATGGAACAGGTTTGGGGTGGATGAAGTCATTGCAGAGTCAGCAAAACACACATACTGTAGAGTGAGTGTAAGAGACACAGTCACGAGAAGGAAAGACATATATGTAAATATATTATGGGTATACCATAATTTCAAGCGCACCGGGATTTAAACTACCAATTCAAACCATTCATACATTGAACTTGAAATTCTTAGTACTTTCACATTTCTGCACTTTGAGATCATTCATTTGATGTAAAGTGCATTATAAATTAAATGTATTATTATTATTATTATTATTATTCAAATCATTATTCTCCCATGAAAACAATCCCAGATTTTTCTGAAATTCCACATTTGAGTGCAAAAACCCGATTTATATGAATGACAAATTCTTCAAAAAATTTTCATTCATTCATTCTTTTTCTGCCGCTTTTCCTCACAAGGGTCTGGGGGGTGCTGGAGCCTATCCCAGCTGTCTTCGGGCGAGAGGCGGGGTACACCCTGGACTGGTCGCCAGCCAATCACAGGGCACATATAGACAAACAACCATTCACATTCATACCTATGGACAATTTGGAGTCGCCAATTAACCTAGCATGTTTTTGGAATGTGGGAGGAAACCGGAATACCCGGAGAAAACCCACGCATGCACGGAGAGAACATGCAAACTCCATACAGAGATGGCCGAGGGTGAAGGGTGGAATTGAACGCTGGTCTCCTAGCTGTGAGGTCTGCGCGCTCACCACTGGACCGCCGTGCCGCCCCTCTTTTGAATTTTGTCAACCAATTTAGACCTTTTAAATGTTTTTAAATGTCTTGCTTCACACAATGAAATGAACAATTAACCACATTTGAAAAATCCCCCCCTTTTTTTAAATTTCACATTTTTCACAGAACTTATTCTAGTTTTGTCAGAACTAGCATAAGTATGTAAATCAAATACGGCAAGATACTGCAGCTATTCCATGTTATCATCAGTGCACATGTTAATGCATGATCACAGCATGTATATCAAACATGCAACAGGTTTTTTTAGGGGGATTCCTAGTCAATGATGTCCATTCTTAGCTAGCTCATATTAACTTGTTTTCTTGTGTTATAGTGCACAGAAAAGTGAAATAAATATGTGTTCATGTTTCACATAAGGTTTGTGAATGATGGGCAAAATCTCCCCAAAAAGTGCAGTTCCCCTTTAAGTGTTTATGTCAGAGGTTGGAAACCTATACCATCATTTTACCTCCTCTTTCAAAAAAAATTTAAAAAATAAAATAAAATTGTGAACTTTTGAATTGCAATCGGGGCGGCACGGCGGTCGAGTGGTTAGCACGCAGACCTCACAGCTAGGAGACCAGGGTTCTGACCAGCGTCGGCCATCTCTGTGTGGAGTTTGCATGTTCTCCCCGTGCATGCGTGGGTTTTCTCCGGGTCTTCCGGTTTCCTCCCACATTCCAAAAACATGCTAGGTTAATTGGCGACTCCAAATTGTCCATAGGTATGAATGTGAGTGTGAATGGTTGTTTGTCTATATGTGCCCTGTGATTGGCTGGCCACCAGTCCAGGGTGTACCCCGCCTCTCGCCCGAAGACAGCTGGGATACAGATACTTCTTTCTTCACCCCATTATCTTTCTTGCCTCCTGAATGAATAATGGTAAATTACTGAGGCCTTTTTGGTTCTCCCCCACTGACGTCTGCAAAGATAAAAAGAAGGAACACAAGACAGGATGTTGTGCCCTGACCTTCTGTTAACTGACCCTTAACTGGCACTGGTCACAGTTTAACTTGATACTCATATACCCTACATAAAAGACAATTATTTAAAAAACTACAAAAAACTACAAATCTTTTTAAAACGTTACCTGTTGCAAACTGAAGTGTGTTTACATGTGTAGGCCTATTCTGAAATAATATATATTTTTTTTATTCTGGTATTTTCAGACAATGTGAAAAGTGTCAGGCATGATGTGTGATAGAAGAATTTCAGCTAAAATGAAAGGAAAGGTATACAAAACTGTGGTGAGACCAGCCATGTTGTTTGGTCTACAGACAGTGCCACTGAGGAAAAGACAGGAAGCAGAACTGGAGGTAGCAGAGATGAGGATGCTGAGTTTGTCATTGGGAGTGACCAGGATGGATAGGATCAGGAAGGAGTACATCAGAGGGACATTACATGTTAGAGGCCTTGGAGATAAAGGTTCACATTGGGAGTGACCAGGATGGATAGGATCAGGAATCAGAGGGACATTACATGTTAGAGATGTGAGATGGTTCGAGACAGTGAATATATTGGTAGAAGGATGCTGCCAGGTAGGAGGCGTAGAGGAAGACCAAAGAGGAGGTTTATGGATGTAGTGGAGGAGGACATGAGGGTAGTTGGTGTCAGAGAGACAGAAGACAGGGTTGGATGGAGGAGATTAATTTGCTGTGGCGACCCCTGAAGGGGAAAGCCAGAGAAAAGAAGAAGAACGTGAAAGCACATATTGTTCCAAACGGTGAGCGTACAACCAGCGGCACACTATCTGCCTCTCGAGGAGTCACAGCTTTGGCAATTAGCGTGTCACAGGCTACGGTGGGCTTCTCGTTATAAAACATATTGCTATGCTCCTGTTAATTAGTGTACATTGTTTTATCTTTCTGTGCAGTAACTTGCCTCATGCGGCACGGTGGTCGAGTGGTTAGAGCGCAGACCTCACAGCTAGGAGACTAGGGTTCAATTCCACCCTCGGCCATCTCTGTGTGGAGTTTGCATAGGTTTTACTCCGGGTACTCCGGTTTCCTCCCACATTCCAAAAACATGCTAGGTTAATTGGCGACTCCAAATTGTCCATAGGTATGAATGTGAGTGTGAATGGTTGTTTGTCTATATGTGCCCTGTGATTGGCTGGCAACCAGTCCAGGGTGTACCCCGCCTTCTCGCCCGAAGACAGTTGGGATAGGCTCCAGCACCCCCGCAACCCTTGTAGGGAAAAAGCCGTAGAAAATGAATGAATGAATGAACTAGCCTCACAAAACTATCACCTTTTTTTCTCTCCCATGCAGTAAGACTCACTGGCAGTGTATACACTAGTCCAGGGGTCGGCAACCTTTACTATGAAAAGAGCCATTTCACCCACTTGCCCACTAAAGAAAAATAGCCTGGAGCCGCAAAACGTTGTATGTTTAAAACAACATTGGAGGGAAAAAAAAAGACGAGTTGGAGTACTCTTGCTAGTACTGGAGATAAACTTTTGTTTTTAAATGAGCTCTAATTTATTTTTTAGAATCGTCAAATAACTCATTAATAATAATTAATAACTCAAATAACTCAAAGTATTACTCATTTCCCTTCATGTTAACCTGTCAGAGAGAACTGGATAGCATCCTGTCTGCTCATTCAGTCACCAGTCAGAACTCAGTCAGGATGCATTCATGGTCTCACACAAAGTTGGATTTTTGTAAACTCATAACAAAGACGTGCATTTTCACCACACGGGTGCTAAAAAATATTCAAGCATTGCAAAGGGAGCCGCAACAAAGAGGCTGGAGAGCCACATGCGGCTCTGGAGCCGCGGGTTGCTGACCCCTGCACTAGTCTATGCTCCTCGCGGTGAGTCGGATATTTCACATTCATTTCTTACTTTGGAATTAATAGAAAACCCCCAACTGAGCCTCCAGAACCATGTAAGCAGTATAAAAGCTCTTGAGGATTCCTACTTTTTTTTTTTTTTTTGCTGGGAGAGGCGGCAAAATGGCTCTTATGATGCTAAAGGTTGCCAACCCCTGGTATAGGTACTCAACACTAATGTATGATAAAGATGATGGATAGAACAGATGAATCTGAGTCGCAGGCTAGCATTGGAAAACTGCACAGACTTTATTTAACAGTGTCATAAAATGATGCAGATGCGTTTCGAAATACGTCCTCAAATTAATGGTCAAAGATTCATTCATTCATTTTCTACCGCTTTTCCTCACGAGGGTAACGGGGGGTGCTGGAGCCTATCCCAGTTGTCTTTGGGCGAGAGGCGGGGTACACCCTGGACTGGTCACCAGCCAATCACAGGGCACATATAGACAAACAACCATTCACACTCACATTCATACCTATGGACAATTTGGAATCGCTAATTATCAAGCATGTTTTTGGAATGTGGGAGGAAACCGGAGTACCCGGAGAAAACCCACGCATGCATAGGGAGAACATGCAAACTCCACACAGAGATGGGTGGAATTGAGCCCTAGTCTCCTAGCTGTGAGGTCTGCGCACTAACCACTCGTCCGCCGTGCCGCATGGTCAAAGATATTATTGTCAAATTGTTGGAGACCATATAAACAACTGGTGTGAATCACATTCATTCAGATTAATAAAAAAAAATGAAGTAAAAGCGATGGATTGGGGAAATTTGAGGATTAGACGAAATGAGGATTGTGGATGTTTTCCTCTGGCTAATCCCTGTGATTGATGCCTGGACTCCAAGGCATCTCCGTGTTGGCAGCCTTGTCGGTTACTCATTAATCCTTATAATTGTTTACTTCATTTGGGGGTCCAAACAGATTTTCTGCATCCAATCAAGGTACATGTGCATTCGGAACATCTGGAATAGTGCGATACCCAGTGACACAGCCAAAAGTGTCAAAAAGAATTAACTGATTCCGCAATATTTTATTAAGGAAAAAGCAGTGGAAAATTCCAGATACATTTTTATTATTTCAAGTCACAAGCAGAAAACTGCTTCAAATGCTCACTCACTCATTCCATTGCAATGCTTGAGAACTTTAGCAATGCGTCATGAAATTGGTTCATTCCTTTTGAATAACCCTGGCTGTTTTTATGCAGCAAACACAGTAATAATAATAAAAACAAACAGTAATAATTTAGATATATACATGATAATGCAGGTATACAGTATACAGTACTCTTAGAAAGACCACAATTTTAGCATTTGTATGTCTTTATAATGTAATCAGATTATGTTTTTTTTTGTCAAGCATTGTTTGGCGCCTCTTGAACACATCATAATTGTGAGACTGCTGTGAAGTTTATATATTAATAAGGTGTGCTCCGATAGATCGGCTACTGATCAGTATCGGCCGATATCAGTAAAAAAAAAGCTGTGTATCGGTGTATACTCATACCGATCCCTTTGCCAATCTGCTCCGCCCCCATTGCAGCATCCAGCCTATAGCGACAGTCTCCTGTCCACTCGCAGGAGGATTCATAAAACGTTTTTATGATTACATGCGTTTTTTATGCCAATCACAGGTGGTCCCAGAACACATAATGTGAAAAGCCGGGATCTACTGTATTCCAAAACTAGTAGTAGTCAACATATACTAAGTAGACCTCATGTCAATGTTTGGGCCATAACTGTATGCTACAGTCTTCTCAATGCTCTAGATCAGGGGTCTCAAACACGCGGCCCGCGGGCCAAATGTGGCCCGCAGGACACTAGTTTGAGGCCCCCGCCTTGATATGAAAGTTTAATGTTAGTGCGGCCCGCGCAAGTTTGATATGGATGCTGTATGGTATCATGTACCCAGAAAAAAATATTACTTTTGATTAATGTTCATGTTAAAGGTTAAATAACTGTTAATAGTTATCCTCCCTATCCGTGTGGAAGTGGTAAGTTTTTGGCTATTTAAGTTGAAAGGAAAGAACTTGAAGGCTACCGTTTAGGTCGCTAGCTCTCTAGTTTGCGAGTTAGCATGTGTCTCAAGACCCTGCAGTTGCGCAATATGTTGTAAATAAAAAGAGTATAAATGTGACTATAGTCGTGTTTTGTCATGTCTACAGGGCTCTAATAATGCTTTGTTCATTTTAATCTGAAAAAAATAATTTGTCTACCCACCAACTATATGTGTTTTCTTTTTATTATTTGCCATTTTATTATTATTATAATATTTATTTATTACTGATTGATTTATTTTCTTTATTCTTGATTTGTTTATTTATTTTTCATCTTATTTTGTGTAGAAAAATAAAAAGTAAGATATTTGAGAACAGTGGAATGTTTTATCAGAGCTTTTCTTGTAGAAAATTGGAACCAAAGCGAAGTTTTACATTTTTTTTGTTTTTAATAAATTTAAGTTTTTTTTTTTTTTTTTTGGAAAACCTGATGCGACCCAGTCTCACCCAGACCCTAGCTCCAGTGGCCCCCAAGTAAATTGAGTTTGAGACCCCTGCTTTAGATCTTCCAGAATCTGCACTTATTCAAAAGTCAAAGTCAACTGTATTGTCAAATATGCTATACTTTCTTGACATACAGCATACATGAAATAATAAATTTACAACAACTAAACTAAATGAAATAATTAACAGTGTGAGCAGTATAAACAGACACAAGGTATGAACAGTGGTGCAAATTAATATGGGTGAAGTGAGATTCAAATGAACAGACATGAGGTATATGTAACAATAGTGCAAATGAGCAAGGGTAAAGTGAGGTGTGCAGTCCTGAGATAAGTGTGTGTGTGTGGGCAGAGTCAGGGGCCCAGAGACAATGGTGTGGGGCCAGCAGGGGGTTTTGGTGGCAAAGCACGGAGGGAGTTAAGCATCCTGACTGCCTGGTGGAAGAAACTGAAGAGACTGTGGGATGGATGGGTGGGGTCACCTGCAATCCCGGTGGCTTTGCGGGTGAGGCCGGTGTGGTAGATGTCCAGTGGGGGGGGGGCACCAATGATCTTCTCAGCTGCTCTCACAGCTCCAGAAGTATTCCAACTGTATTTCCTTGGATTTTCTAAAAGGAATGTTTTAATTTATTCCACCCACGGCCCGTCTCTGGGCATGCCCACTCTACTCTGATTGGTCCCACTCCACTTGTACAGTTAACTTGTACTCGGGCATGCCCATAAAAGGGAGTCCTGCCCACTGTGATGTCACACGGAGCCTGCATTAGAAAAAAATATGTGAAACCTAGCATTCAGGGTCATCCCTAACTCATGATTGGATTCACTTGTGTATGCAAGTCAAAGGTCAATGAGCTCATTCATTCATTTTCTACCGCTTTTCCTCACAAGGGTCGCGGGGGTGCTGGAGCCTACCCCAGCTGTCTTTGGGCGAGAGACGGGGTACACCCTGCACTGGTCGCCAGCCAATCACAGGGCACATATAGACAAACAACCATTCACACTCACATTCATACCTATGGACAATTAGGAGTCGCCAATTAACCTAGCATGTTTTTGGAATGTGGGAGGAAACCGGAGTGGGTCAATGAGCTTATCAAACTAATTTTGTGTTCCAATAATTAGTGATTCATATCAATAAAACACAAGTGTGTATTGTTTTGCACACTTTCTTTAAATCCTATAAACGTCATCTGCTATATGATATATTTAACTGGAATGGCTGATCCCAACAACAATCTAATCCAATCCAATCCACTTTATTTATATAGCACATTTTATAAACAGAGTTTCCGAAGTGCTGCACAAACTAGTGAAATAAAAAGTAAAAATAAAATACAATATATAAAGGAGTTTGCATGTTCTCCCCGTGCATGCGTGGGTTTTCTCCGGGTACTCCGGTTTCCTCCCACATTCCAAAAACATGCTAGGTTAATTGGCGACTCCGAATTGTCCATAGGTATGAATGTGAGTGTGAATGGTTGTTTGTCTATATGTGCCTTGTGATTGGCTGGCAACCAGTCCAGGGTGTAGGAAAAAGCGGTAGAAAATGAATGAATGAATGAAATAAAGGTACAAATTGAATTTAATCCAAAACTAAAAGATCAAATAAGAAATAAAATACTAAAATAGACATTAAAATATTAAAAACAAATAGCAAAGCAATAAAAGTATAAAAAAATAAAACCAATTAAAATAAAAGAAAGAACTAAAAGACACAGGACCATACGACTCACTCCGAGTTAAAAGCCAGAGAATAAAAGTGGGTTTTAAGACGAGACTTAAAGCTTTCGATGTTGGGGGGCCTTTTTTTTACTTGGGAGGGGAGAGAGTTCCATAGCTGGGGGCCAACCACAGAAAAGGCTCAGTCTCCCCTGGTCTTAAGTCTCGTCTTAGCCACCACAAGTTGGAGCTGGCGCTCGGACCTCAGTGACTGCGGTGGAGAGTCAATTCGGATGAGGTCCGAGATGTATTTGGGGGCCAGCCCATTCAACGCCTTAAAAACAAACAATAAAATCTTAAAATCAATCCTAAAGCGAAAAGGCAACCAATGCAGGGAGGCCATAAATCGATTGCAGTGAGTCATTTATAAAGAAAAATCTTGAAAATGACCAGGGGTGCCCAAACCTTTTCATAACGCTGTATTGTTCTTAGCGGTGAGTGCACAGTCAGCTGCCGCAGCACACTATTTGGTTCTAAAAGTGAGGTTGATTGCATACACTAGCCCAGTGATTTTCAACCACTGTGCCGCGGCACAGTAGTGTACCTTGAGAAATTGTCAGGTGTGCCGTGAGGAATTATCCAATATCACTTTTTATAATTAACATTTATTAATCATCATTTGCAAATATTATGTCAATATCCACGTATACGTGGACCCAAATATTCCAATTGCATTTGGTTCATTTGCTCAAATGGAAAGAATCTAACCTTTGTATACGCCTCATTCCGAAAGAATAGTGCCAATCCGAATGAATATATAATCGGATTAACAGGGGTGGAATATCCCCAATCCGATTGAGGTATCTTGTAGCCGCTCAAACGGAAAGTTGTCAGGGTGCATTTTTTTTCTTCTGTACTTTATTGGACGTTGGCAAGCAGCTTTCGTGTGCATTAGCGCCATCTGTGGAACACAATCTAAACCCTTCTATACACCATTCATAAGTCCATAAGTCAAAAGAAAATATATATCTATATAAAACATGTACCGAGTTGAATTATAAAATATGAGCAAGCTTGAATTTGATCCTTTCCTGGTTAAATTTATCATAGCGCATGCTCAGATATGACGTAACACGCAGCTCCAGACGTTCTTCAGTTTTAAAAATGGAGGCCAGCAATCGGCACTGGACTGCTATGGAAACTTTGTTTTTGATCCAAACTAAATTTCAAGACTGTACAAACGAAAAACTGGCAATACGGAGTTATTCCAACAAGTGAAAGAACAACTCGGGGAAGTCGGTATCACGTGATGTTGATGTTTACGCTTTACTGGGCATGCCCCATTGACTAGTCTGGTTGATTATAGCGACGCATGTAGACAAGAGGTTGGAATATTCCTTTCCATGGATACCATTGTTTCCCAAAAGGTCATTCGGAAAGAGAAAAACTGGTCATGTAGAAACGTGGCTACTGTGGAGTGTCTGTGGTGTAAAGACTGGCAGAGCAATGTAATATTGGTCCGTGTGGCAACACCTAGCTCCTTCCTCCTATAGACTTGATGTTTTCCAATGTAAAAAAACGTGCCGTGGCACAAAAAAGGTTGAAAAACACTGCACTAGCCTACATCCCCTTTCCCTTGCTCATCCAATTAGCAGTCACAACACAGTCTACCTTTATTTCCTCTACTTCGGTGCTAAAAAACACAAGCTGCAACAAGAAGGCTGGAGAGCTGCATGTGGCTTCGTAGCCGCAGGTTTCCGACCCTTCGTCGAAACTAATTGTCATGAACACACAGAGCGCCCCGGCAAATAAAAAGCAATGGCACGTATCATACTCCGCACACTGTCACACACACAAAAACACACATTCAGTGGACTGATCAGATGTGACAAATGGACACACACATTACAGGACACCATGCTGCAACTCGGAAAATTGCCTTTTGTCCTGTTGATTTATGGTTGTCAGACTGGATCTATCAACTACCGCAGGTCTATTTTATATAAACACACGTGAACACATACACAGGGGTTGTGGTTGAAAGGGAGGCAAGTCTGGAGGCAAGTTCTGTCCACAGTGGATTCCCTGTTATTATGTTCCAGTTCTCTGTGAAGTTCTGTTGTTTCATTCATTCATTTCCTATACCGGTGTGGACGGTGTGGACATTGAAAGGGTGAACCAAAATACATTTCTGGGGATCACAATAGATGAAAATATGAGCTGGAAACCTCATATTCCAAATATACAACATAAGGTGGCCAGAAATATTTCAGTATTGAACAAAGCAAAATTTGTTCTCAATCAGAAATCACTCCACACTCTTTATTGCTCTCTGGTTCTACCATATCTTACTTATTGTGTGGAAATATGGGCTAATAACTATAAAAGCAATCTTCACTCGCTAAATGTACTGCAAAAAAGGTCAGTCAGAATAATTCATAATGCCGCCTACAGAGAACATACTAACTCCTTATTTCTAAAATCACAAATACTTCAACTTGCTGATATAGTTCATCTTCAAACAGCTAAAATAATGCATAAGGCTAAAAATAACCAATTACCTAAAAATGTCATCCAATACTTCTCTACAAGAGAGGAGAAATATGATCTCAGGGAAGAAGTACATTTGAAACACTTCTATGCTAGGACTACGTTAAAAAGCCATAGCATTTCAGTATGTGGAATCAAACTATGGAATGGATTGAGTAAGGACCTCAAACAATGCACAACGATGAGCCAATTCAAGAAACAATACAAGCAGTTGATGTTTGCTAAATACAAGGATGAAGAGTCTTGAACCAGTCATGATGTGCTATATATATCACTATATTGACACTTACTATGGTACACATTATGTCATTGGATGGTCATATCAACTTGTACTTCGGTACGAGGTGCATTATAAAAAAAACTGTATTATGGAAAGCAGGAAGTGAACAAATGTAACAGTTACTGATTGTGAAAGTACCAGATGGAGTGGTAGGATTTAATAAGCTTTGCTTCTTCCTACTCCTTTTGGACATGTGGAACTGTGAACTGATTATGGGATGCACTCAATTGTAATCTGATGCATGTTCAAATGAAATAAAACCATTACCATTACCATACAGAGGGTCGCGGCATGCTGGAGCCTATCCCAGCTGTCTTCGGACGAGAAGCGGGGTACACCCTGGACTGTTAAGTCCTGTTATTAACAAGTTTTTATGCCAGGGCAAAATAAGCATTGACCACTGCTCAATGGTGTATCTGGTTCCCACAATGTGTTCTGGTTGTGACGTCACCGCCAAGATGGTGATGATGTCCAATCACTTCTATTTCATAGCTGTTTATTAATCTATGACCGCAGTATGGCAACATTGGTTTCAGGAAGAAAGTCCTTTTATTTTGTTATTGTTTTTTTCAAAGTTTGTTTTGTGTCGTGAGCACATTAAGGTCCAAAAACAGCATCAAAGGGAGGATCACATGATCAAGCTCAGCAACACTTTTTCTGGATTGACACAACCCATGCAATAAAAGAATTATTAGTTTTATTCTGATTTATGCTGATTTTATTGAGTCCAACGTTGTTCTGTGTTCTTGTTAGCAGCCTGTTAGCCTTCTAATAATTGTAAACAGGAACCAGAATTCAGCTCCATCATCCATCAAATAAGGATGAATGAACATTTAAGGTTACTAAAAGACAAACAACCATTCACACTCACATTCATACCTATGGACAATTTGGAGTGGCCAATTAACCTAGCATGTTTTTGGAATGTGGGAGGAAATCGCAGTACCCGGAGAAAACCCACGCATGCACAGGGAGAACATGCAAACTCCACACAGAGATGGCCGAGGGTGGAATTGAACTAGGGTCTCCTAGCTGTGAGGCCTGTGCGATAACCATTCATTCATTCATTTTCTATCCCTCTTTCTCACGAGGGTCACGGGCGTGCTGGAGCCTATCCCAGCTGTCTTCGGTCGAGAGGCGGGGTACACCCTAGACTGGTCGCCAGCCAATCACAGTGCACATATAGACAAACAACCATTCACACTCACATTCATACCTATGGACAATTTGGAGTCGCCAATTAACCTAGCATGTTTTTGGAATGTGGGAGGAAACCGGAGTACCCGGAGAAAACCCACGCATGCACAGGGAGAACATGCAAACTCCACACAGAGATGGCCGAGGGTGGAATTGAACTTGTGTCTCCTAGCCGTGAGGCCTGTGCGCTAACCACTCATTCATTCATTCATTTTCTATCACTCTTTCTCACGAGGGTCACAGGCGTCCTGGAGCCTATCCCAGCTGTCTCCAGGTGAGAGGTGGGGTACACCCTGGACTGGTCGCCAGCCAATCACAGTCCACATAGAGACAAACAACCGGATTTACATTATTTCTGATGCAAAAAATGTATTTGGTTAGAGTACGTATATTTTGGTTAAAATTGTACCTTCTAGAACTCATGAATGACGCTAACCAAGGTTCCACTGTATATTAACAAAGGTGTAAATTCCTCTTGAGTGTATGCCAGGGTCTAATAGCTTGCATTTCCCTTTTTGATTGAGATAACCTGAATACCAGGAAAGTTTTTAAAACATTTTATCTTATGTCACTTCCCGTGAGGAAGCATGGACTGAAACTGGCTCTGCACTGAGTTTTCCCAACCATATATCTCAAACATGATTACAGATCTGTTTGCTGACAGCTCTGGCTTCAACTGGTCTGGTGGGAGCAACTGACTTGCTGAAAAAAAAAAAGAGTTACAACTGCCAATGATTGCTAGCAAGACAAGGCAAGTCTAAAACTACTGAGCACCGACATGGGAAGAAAAAGGGTTTCTGTCACAGTAAAAACAGAAGAAGAGGACGTGGACGACATCCAGCAAGTCGGAAGTCTTCAGAACTTAAGGTTGAAGGTTTAAGGTTGAACGAAATAAGAGATAAACGGCACAATGATATGATGTGGTTAAGAAAAGACGAATTATGACGAATACACTTTACACTTTCATTCATTCATTCATTCATTTTCTACCGCTTTTCCTCACGAGGGTCGCGGAAGGTGCTGGAGCCTATCCCAGCTGTCTTTGGGCGAGAGGCGGGGTACACCCTGGACTGGCCAGCCAATCACAGGGCACATATAGACAAACAACCATTCACACTCACATTCATACCTATGGACAATTTGGAGTCACCAATTAACCTAGCATGTTTTTGGAATGTGGGAGGAAACCGGAGTACCCGGAGAAAACCCACGCATGCACGGGGAAAACATGCAAACTCCACACAGAGATGGCCGAGGGTGGAATTGAACCCTGGTCTCCTAGCTGTGAGGTCTGCGTGCTAACCACACGACCGCTGTGCCACCCCCACTTTACACTTTGTAAAGAAATTTATGGGCTGAACGGAAAAGTAGTAGTTGCTGATTTGGAACAGTCCATGTGCATGAACAACATGATTGTGACTGGGCTCCATATTACATGTTACATATGTATACATATGTATACATATTACACTTCATCTTTCGCTCATCGTCATCAAGACGATGAGCGAAAAAGGACCACTTGGAAGTATATTTGGGGTCGTTATCATGTTGGAAAACTGTCATGCGTCCCAGTTTGTGAAAGAAGGGGATCACGCTCTGCTTCAGAATGTCACAACCGTATATTAATAGGTACCTATTATGCTTTTCCACTTTTTTTTTTTTTTTACCAATAAATGTAGTTAAAATGTTGTATGGCTTGAAATGACACCGGTATGACAGAATATAATTGAGAACCACTGGCTGGCGACCAGTCCAGGGTGTACCCCGCCTCTCGCCTGAAGATAGCTGGGATAGGCTCCAGTACCCCCGCGACCCTTGCGTGGAAAATGTCACAAAATAGACAAAGCACGCTGGACCACCACTCTTCAAGCAAGCAAGAAGCAGAAAGCGCTGACCTAGGAAATGCCTACCAAATGACACTATGCTTGAATCCCACCCATGCAGGGGCGTTACTCTCTCCTTAGTGGATCATTGTGTCTGAAATGTAGTATAAATTAATTCGTAGGTGGGCTGCATGGCGGATGGGTGGTTGAGTGGTTCTCCCCGTGCACGCGTGGGTTTTCTCCAGGTACTCCGGTTTCCTCCCACATTCCAAAAACATGCTCGGCGACTCCAAATTGTCCATAGGTATGAATGTGAGTGTGAATGGTTGTTTGTCTATATGTGCTCTGTATTGGCTGGCGACCAGTCCAGGGTGTACCCTGCCTCTCGCCTGAAGACAGCTGGGATAGGCTCCAGCACCCCCGTGACCCTTGTGAGGAAAAGTGGATTTGAAGTTCATTCAAATGAATGAATGAACTTTCAATTCCAGTGGATTCACACACATTCACAAGCAGATGGTTTATGGTCCCTGAAGGTAACCTGAAGGTATTAGATCTTAAAATAGCCGGGATTTGCAAATAATCTTGGATTTCAGCAATACAACCCTGTCTTAAAACACAAGGTTGTACGTTTTTGTGCTGGAAATCCCGATGAAAATGTAAAGAAAATGTGATTTTACTCATGAAGAGAACAATAGTCAACAACGGTAGATTTGACAAACACTCACTTTCACACACTTTGGGCCAGTTTCCACCATATTAAAACCCATTTGGAGCCACATAAACTAGTATTTGACCATTCAATTCTGCTGGAATGACTAAGGAAATTCAAAAACACTAACATTTGGGAGGCTGAAATTAGAGGCTCTTTACAAGATCTTTATCTTTTTAAATTAAAAAAAAGATTAATCTAATACCGGCTGCACGGCGAACTAGTGGTTAGCATGCAGGCCTCACGGCCAGGAGACCCAATTTCAATTCCACCCTCAGCCATCTCTGTGTGGAGTTGGCATGTTCTCCCCGTGCATGCGTGGGTTTTCTCCGGGTACTCCGGTTTCCTCCCACATTCCAAAAACATGCTACGTTAATTGGCGACTCCAAATTGTCCATAGGTATGAATGTGAGTGTGAATGGTTGTTTGCATATATGTGTCCTGTGATTGGCTGGCGAAGACAGTTCGGCTGGCTGTGATTGGCTGGCTTCTTGCCCAAAGACAACTGGGATAGGCTCCAGCACTTCCGCGACCCTCATGAGAATAAGCGGTAGAAAATGAATGGTATAGTTTTAGGCTGAGGATCGTCAATAAACCTAAAAAGCAGCAACATTTCGGCCTCTCCAAAAAATCCACAACGTCAAAACCCTGTGGCATGCTCACTAATTGAGCACATTCACATAATAAAGTAAAGACCTGTCATATAATGAATGCATTATACATCACAGGAGAATTGTGAATGCCACTTTCTTGTATAAATGAGATTAAGAACATACGCTTATTGGGTTTGTTATAAAATAATGTAATAAAACCAGAAGGGTCTTCGGGAAGGGCACCCTTAAATGTCGTCTGTTGTGGTCTGGCGCTGTATGTAGAAAATGAAATTAACTTGACCCATCGACATTTACCGACATGAGATGGATAAATATTGGAAACAAGTGACAATGTAATGTAGTTGTATGCTAGTACAAACCAACACAATATTGAACATATTGTTAAATGAATACCTCTCCCAGTGTTATTATCTTTGGAAAGGGAGAACTTTTCATACCTATCATTTGGTCATCAAGGTGTGGTCGTTCAGTCTATATTAACATGCTGTATTGGTTTCCACGCCACACTACAAATTGCACGTATGTATATGTACTAAACTTCATATAAACCCTGCCGTGCTTAAATCCAATGCTTTATTTCCTAGTATCAAAACAATAGGGTGATTACGTTTTCAACCAGGTGTCTCAAACACGCGGCCCGCGGGCCAAATGTGGCCCGCAGGACACTAGTTTGAGGCCCCCGTCTTGCCCGCGCAAGTTTGATATGGATGCTGTATGGTATCATGTACCCAGAAAAAAAATATTACGTTTGATTAATGTTCATGTTAAAGGTTAAATAACTGTTCATGGTTATCCTCCCTATCCGTGTGGAAGTGGTAAGTTTTTGGCTATTTAGGTTTAAAGGAAATAACTTTAAGGCTACCGTTTAGGTCACTAGCGCTTTAGTTTGCGAGTTAGCATGTGTCTCAAGACCCTGCAGTTGCGCAATATGTTGTAAATAAAAAGAGTATAAATGTGACTATAGTCGTGTTTTGTCATGTCTACAGGGCTCTAATAATGCTTTGTTCATTTTAATCTGAAAAAAATAATTTGTCTACCCACCAACTATATGTGGTTTCTTAAGTTTTTATTATTTACTGTTTTATTATTATTATTATTATATTTATTTATTTATTACTGATTGATTGATTTTCTTTATTCTTGATCTGTTTATTTATTTTTCATCTTATTTTGTGTAGAAAAATAAAAAGTAAGATATTTGAGAACAGTCGAATGTTTTATCAGAGCTTTTCCTGTAGAAAATTGGAACTAAAGCGAAGTTTAAAAAAAAAAATTAGTTTTTAATAAATGCATTTTTTTTTTTTTTGAAAACCTGATGCGGCCCAGTCTCACCCAGACCCGAGCTCCAGTGGCCTCCAAGTAAATTGAGTTTGAGACCCCTGTTTTAAACAATGTTAGATATATATGTTGAACACAGATCAATGTAGTTGGATCATAGGAATATAAACGGATACATCAACTCTGACCCCACACACCCCCAGCATGGACTGTTTTCTTGCCTGGCATCAGGGAGAAGGCGCTGCAGCATCCATCCATCCATCCATGCTGGACAGTGGTTTTCCTAGCATGCCTTGCGGTTCTAAATGAGTGTTAAGTAATATTGTTTTGTATGTATATTAGTGTGTAAATGTCTATTTCGGTACCCAAAACTGTACCCGGTACAGTTACAGTACATAGTGTGTTCCACATGTGTAACTTCTTATTTTTGTTTGCACCGTGAGGTTAGCATTTGGATCCATCCACCCACCCATCCATCCATCCATCCATCCATCCATAATAACATGCCTGTTGTGAGATCATTTAAACCGGCAAGAAAGGCCTCTTGTTCTGTTTCACCGAACATTACAGTAACATTACTGACACCTACTGACTGTGTAGAATGCTACATTCACCATTTTAATTTGGGTTTTTCCTGTCTTTAATTCATTTAGCCATTTTTCTGCTTGAAAATGCTTCATTTAATAACAACAATGTGGCAAGGGGTGACTGTAGTACCATTTGGATAATTGGAGCATTCTGGTCAGTGGTTTTCCCGGCATGCCTTGCGGTTCTAAATGAGTGTTAAGTAGTATTGTTTTGTATGTATATTAGTGTGTAAGTGTCTATTTCGATACCCAAAACTGTACCCGGTACAGTTACAGTACATAGTGTGTTCCACATGTGTAACTTCTTATTTTTGTTTGTGAGGTTAGCATTTGGATTGATAAGCTGTCCCTAGGACAAATGTAGGTGATGACCCCTGTCCAACAGCTTGTGACTGTGGGTCTCCAGAAGTGATGCACTTGGATGCTTTCCATACCCCAGTTTTGAACAGTCAGCTTCTGTCTGAAGAACGGATTGCCTGTGCTCTTGTGGGAGTTTATTGTTTTTTTGTCCATTGCATTTCATCCAAAAGGGGTTTGTATTCCATAACCAGAAATTTAGCTTCTTCCTATTTCCTCTGTAATGCATTCCTTGTTAGCGAGGCTATGTTTCACGGGCTCATACTCAGCAGTATTACCTCCAGAGGTGACACAGCAGAAATACCGTGCCATAGCTTTTCATGGCTATTAAACTGTTTATTGGTATGCAGGAGCATTTTATTACTCCTGTTGTCAGCCATATTGCCTTACCTCCCAGTTACCTCGCATGACTCATGGCACTTCCGCATTATGTGCACTTTGTATGTGCATGTTTTAGGACTTTGGGAGGAAGCCAGGGTACCTGGAGAGAAACCCATTCGAGCAGAGTGAGAACATCTATCATGCAAACTCTGCTCTCCAAGACTAGTGCTAAGTGAATCATCAAATAACACAGTGGAGCCAAGTCACCTATAAGCAATTAGGGCATTGGGTGTTTACCTAACTGGCCCCTTTGGTCTGATGTAGAGTTCATCAGGCACATGAGAACACATGAATCTACCATATGGCTCCACATGATTCTACTGCAGTGGTCATGGGAGGCATGGGATCTAATATAGCTCTGGAGCCCAAACGCTGAGGCATAAAGCTTTCCACAGACACAAGAGCAAACTCCAATCCACAGATTTTGTTGTTGGTTTTGTTGGGGATGACGCTGTTGTTGCACCGCTTTTTAAAAAGAAAATGAGCGGGCTGCACGGTTGTTGAGTGGTTAGCGCGCAATCTAGGAGATCCAGGTTCGAGTCCCCGCCTCGGGCATCTCTGTGTGGAGTTTCCATGTTCTCCCCGTGCATGCGTGGGTTTTCTCCGGGTACTCCGGTTTCCTCCCACATTCCAAAAACATGCTAGGTTAATTGCCGACTCCAAATTGTCCATAGGTATGAATGTGAGTGTGAATGGTTGTTTGTCTAGATGTGCCCTGTGATTGGCTGGCCACCAGTCCAGGGTGTACCCGGCCTCTCGCCCCAAGACAGCTGGGATAGGCTCCAGCACACCCGCGACCCTTGTGAGGATAAACGGTAGAAAATGAATGAATGAATGAATTAATAATATGCAATAGTAAACCACGAAACAGCGATCAATAATACGTGAATACATTTTTTTCAACGCAATAGAGTGAAGGTAGAAAATGAATGAATGAAGAAAAACAACAACATAATCTCTTAAATCCAGAATGAAAGGTGGAGTGTGGATGGTCGTTAAACATTCCTGGTTTACATATGAGGGGGGAGTGTTAGCAAATGAGTACTGTGTTTTCATAGGACTAACACTAATATATATTAATAATACTATAAGCAAAGGCTGGATACAGGCTTCCACAGTGGTGCACACATACTAGGTTGAGTCCGGCGGCAAGCCTCTCATGAAAATTACGCAGAAATGCATTCCGAAAGAAACTATTCATTGCTTTCTCACGCTGTGCAGGAAATCAGAGCGGAGTTATGACACAGACAAACAAAAAAAGCAGCCACAAGTGGATTACGGTCAACAGCAATTTCTTATGAAATTGAATTCCACTATACTGTATGTGTATGATTTGTGTCCACACTGTTGTATACAGTAGACTCACTGTTCACACAGGAGTTGCGTTGCTACGTACCCCGGCTAAATCCTGATGGGGAAATGTGCATCTTGGCTTCCCAGCATGCCTTGAGAATTATAAATTAGAATAAAATGTAAATATCAAGGTAATCAATGTAAATATCAAGGTTATTCACTTAGCACGACTACTTTCTGTGCAGCTCAAGCTCTAATTTCCCCCTTTCCTTCCCGCAGGTGCTGAAGGGCAGTAAAAAGCTTTGCCTATCAGTTCGCTCAGTGGGGCGGATTCCTGGTGGCTATGTCACCAACCATGTTTATACCTGGGTTGACCCTCTGGGGCATAGTGTGTCCCCTCCACCCGACCTACCCGAACATCACAATGCCACCCTCAGAAGAAGCGACAGCCAGCGACGCAGCAACATGCAGCTCCTGCAGGAGGGAGACGAGAAAAAGGTGAAGAATTAAATCATTAAAGCACCGAAATGCACGTTTTGGTATCACTTCAGGTTTCATTTACATAAACAGAAGGAATTACATGGTCAGGGCATCGGAACTTCCGTTATCTGGAGTCAGTAAGTCAGTAAAATTAACCTCTTAGTCTGCGTACAATTAAACTACTGTTCATTTAAATAAAATAGAATAAAACTACTTGCGCTTTCATTCATTCTAAAGAAAGACTCGAATTAATAGAGTCAGCATCCCTACTTACATAATGGACTTTTTAAATGTTTCTGCTTGAAGTGATGCTACTTAGAAAAATGTCATGCCATCGTGCTTTTCAATAATGTTAAACATCAAGCTTCTAAAAAGCTCTATGATCCATAAAACTATAATATTAATGTATGCAAAAAGGCATGAGGAAATCCTCTCATCTAAAGTACCTCATTTGTCCAACTACAAAATTCTGTCCTCTCGCTTCCCCTAAAGGGAACAAGGAAGATGTTACATGTGTAATGGACATTAATCTTTAAATGGACCTCAGGACGACAAAAAGAAAAGACTTGTTCTGTCACATTGAGAATAATACAGAACATTTTTTTCACTAAGATACTTTGTGACAGTGCTTATGTTTGACTTACAATTTTAAGTTTTAAATTTTAAGCTGGCGGCACGGTGGTCGAGTGGTTAGCGCGCAGACCTCACAGCTAGGGGACCAGGGTTCAATCCCACCCTCGGCCATCTCTGTGTGGAGTTTGCATGTTCTCCCCATGCATGCGTGGGTTTTCTCCGGGTACTCCGGTTTCCTCCCACATTCCAAAAACATGCTAGGTTAATTAGCGACTCCAAATTGTCCATAGGTATGAATGTGAGTGTGAATGGTTGTTTGTCTATATGTGCCCTGTGATTGGTTGGCGGCAAGTCCAGGGTGTACCCCACCTCTCGCCCGAAGACAGCTGGGATAGGCTCCAGCACCCCCCGCAACCCTTGTGAGGAAAAAGCGGTAGAAATTGAATGAATGAATTTTAAGCTGGCGGCACGGCGGTCGAGTGGTTAGCGCGCAGACCTCACAGCTAGGAGACCAGGGTTCAATCCCACCCTCGGCCATCTCTGTGTGGAGTTTGCATGTTCTCCCCCGTGCATGCGTGGGTTTTCTCCGGGTACTCCGGTTTCCTCCCACATTCCAAAAACATGCTAGGTTAATTAGCGACTCCAAATTGTCCATAGGTATGAATGTGAGTGTGAATGGTTGTTTGTCTATATGTGCCCTGTGATTGGCTGGCGACCAGTCCAGAGTGTACCCCTACTCTCGCCCGAAGACAGCTGGGATAGGCTCCAGCACCCCCGTGACCCTCGTGAGGAAAAGCGGTAGAAAATTAATGAATTAATTTTAAGCTGTGAATGTTTATGGCATTGAAATGTGCCTGACGAACCCGCCAGTGAGGTTTTGGCGACGTGTCTGCACTCTGAGCCTGTCAGCTAATTGCCCTCTGCACAGGGTGCGCTTGGCCTCCACAACAAATATACCAGGTCGGAGCTGGCAATCTTTCAGGGCACCTTTGGCATGCTGTTTTGTCACAAAAGATGAAAATGTGGCCACCTCTCCTGGTGTGCCGCCACGGCCATCTGGGCGCAGCCCAGTCTACCAAATTACCAAATTGGCAATTTAGCGTGGGGTGCGCCACCCTGCGCCATAAAATTAAAGCCCCCTGTGCTATTGAGTTTGACATCTCTGTTTTAAGACCATCTTAAAAGATTTATTACACCAGAAGTTTAAATATAAATCATGTCAGGTTCGCTCATAAATCCTCAGTGTTCCAAATGTAATATTTTAGGAATTTTCAGGATTTCAATAGAACCGAGGTCAACAAAATAATAGCGGTATTTTCAAACGTTGTTAAAACATAGTTTGGATATGAGACTTAAACATTAACTGAGATTGTTCAGTTCCTCTTTTGGGTACAGTCAGTGTTCTGTGAACATTCGAAAAGATACACAGAAAATACTTTATATAATAGCAAAACCTATAAGGTCAATGGAAATGAAGATCAATCAAAGCCGGAGACTGTGGGTAGGCACCCGACCTCAGACATTTTTTAGTGCCGGATGTTTGGGACATTCAGAACTCTTTCCTCGAGCTGGCTGCCTTGCCAAACTGATAAATTGGGAGAGAAGCGCTTTTGTGATATAAGCGAACAAGAACCCTATTTTAATTCTGGCTGAGTACCAGAGATCCTGAGTGGAGATGGGAGAAAGTCACAGAAGGTCAGTCATAAATGCAGCCCTGCAACCCACTGAGTTTGGCTGTATGGATATTGTGGCGTTTTTTTTCCGAAGTCTGTAGTCAACTGCCAGGTCTAATTTGGAAAATTTGCAGCAAAATGTGCCCCTTTCATCTGCATAACCTCAGTTTATTTATTTGATAGGGACAAGTATATACCTGTACATTTGACATGTCATGCTGAACTGCAGCACTGGAACCACTTTTACAAAAATAATTACACATTACAATTAAAACAGTCATATCTAAACTGACCCCAATCTGAATCCAGTTGAATCCAGCCATAGAGCCTGCTTCTCTAAGAACTACGAGCTCACTAAAAATAGCAGGTATTTATACATCAATTTTATCAAATGCTCAAAAATAGGTACAGTAGTTCCTCGCAATATCATGGTTCGATAATCGCTCCTTCACTCTATCACGTTGAAAAAAATGTATTCACGTATTATTGATTGCTGTTTCATGGTTTACTATTGCATATTATTCATTCATTCATTCATTTTCTACCGTTTATCCTCACGAGGGTCAATTAACCTAGCATGTTTTTGGAATGTGGGAGGAAACCGGAGTACCCGGAGAAAACCCACGCATGCACGGGGAGAACATGCAAACTCCACACAGAGATGGCCGAGGGTGGAATTGAACCCTGGTCTCCTAGCTCTGAGGTCTGCGTGCTAACCACTCGACCGACATGCTACCACCACTCATATTATTATTAAAAAAATATTGAAAGACGTCAAATTCAATTGCATATTTACTCTTATTGTGTTTAGTACTGAATATTGGGTATTATTTCATGTGTATGTAAGGGGATTACAAACAGTATTTGCAAGGTATCCTATGTTCTAACTTGGAAAACATTAGATTTCTTAATAAGGAATCGTACTTTTTACGAAATTAACTAATCACAGTTGGGTCTGTAACCAATTAACTGTGATAAAGGAGGGATTTGAACTACTGTAGTGCTATTTTACTCAAATCCAGCAAGATTAGTGAAGGACAGGATGTGAATAACAATGACAGAAATGTCAGCAAATCAAATCTAAGAAGACCGGTCCAACTAATTAGCCTTTGTCCATTTCTAATTTTGGTGGTTCAATTAAAAAAAAATGGTCTGACAGTCTCAGTTTGCTGGCTAACTGGTTTGCTACAATGTTTTCAAGCATCTCAGAAACCACACCGGCATAATACTGATTGTTCTGCTACATATCAATGGACGGTTATGCCGTTTTTCAAATCAGGCAAAGCAAACATGAAGGCCCCAGCACCCTCCGCGACCCTCGTGAGGATAAACGGTAGAAAATGAATGAATGAATGAATAATATGCAATAGTAAACCACAAAACAGCGATCAATAATACATGAATACATTTTTTTCAACGCGATATAGAGTGGAGGAGCGATAATTGAACCATGATATTGCGAGGAACTACTGTACCTATTTTGTCTGCTTTGAAAAATGGCATAACCCTCCATTGATATACGTAGCACGTAGAATAAGTAAGGAAGTCTTCCTGTGGTTTTTGTCACAGATGATTCATGATTACGGTCCCAGATTAAGATGCTCCTCCCCGTTTGACTTCAGAGTGGTAGCACATATCACAGTAATTCCAGAATAACAACTGATGCCAGAGATCACGTAAGAGCTGCTATTTGCTGCCAAGAGGAGGAGGAGGAGGATGACTCGAATAATCTAAGCCATTCTCCATAGCCTGGATAAATGTGACAAAGAACATAATTTCCTCCATTTTGCAACTTGGCAAAGGTTGTGTCACGCCCTGTGTGGGTTCGTGCGTGACAGTTTGTTTATGTTCCCTGTCTGGGCTTTGGTTTCCCCTTTTGAACACTCTGGTTTTGTATTGGACTTCCTCTTTTGCCCCGTTTGCCTTAGTTGCCATGGTTACCCACACCTGTCCCTAATTTGTCCTCCTATTTAGTTCAGGTGTGTGCATCTCCCCTTTGTTGGATCATTATCAGTTGTCCGTCAGCTACCTGAGTTGCTTTTCCTGCTGCTGCAATTATTGCACGCAATAAATATTATTTACCTGCTATTGGTCCTGCTCTCTGCATCCTGGGGTCGAACTTTAAAGCGATGAAGCCGAACCGTGACAGGTTGTTGGCTTTCTGCCAATTGGATTGTAGAAAATATGATGCAAGAGGACTGTATTAGGGCGACATCGAGCAATGTAAAAATGCTTCTGGTGTTATGTCATGGATATGTATTTATATGTAGCATAGTCAGAATCATACCGTGAATTATTTTGACAGTCACCAATTATTGTTAGGCTAAGCTAAGCCATCAGTGTAAAATCAGTTTTAATAAGGATGCCATTACACAATGGTGTGCCGTCACCAGCAAAGCCTTCTCTGCTGGCCTCAACACAAACATAAGCACTGATGTACGTTTTAGTATTTCTTACATGAATTTGGAATAATTTAGTCCTAACAGTCTATTATCTTCGTTTCCTAGCATGACTCGTGGCTGCAAGGCTTCAAGGCTGTTTCTTTAACCAATCACATTTCAGCTTTGCCTCGCAAAGCCAGCTAGCTGGCCCACAATAACGTCAGCAATTTTTCATCCTCTGATATGCTGACCAGAGCAAAACGGTTGGAGAAATAATCAGTCGCGATCTGGAAAGGTGGATGGAGGATTTTGTTTCTAGACACCCAGTCAGCATCTCTGCTGGGCTCTTTCATTGAAATTGTTGATGTTTGTAGATAAATATTGATTGTGAACAGTTCCAGATGAGGTTGTAGTGTAGAGCAGTGATTTTCAACCACTGTGCCGCGGCACACTAGTGTACCTTGAGAAACCGTCAGGTGTGCCGTGAGGAATTATCCAATATCAAAAAAGAAAATATATATCTATATAAAACATGTCCTGAGTTTAATTATAAAATATTAGCAAGATTGAATTTGATCTTTTCCTGTTAAAATTTATCCCGGGTGAGTTCTTTCAGCGCATGCTCAGATATGACGTAAGACGCAGATCCAGACGTTCTTCAGTTTTAAAAATGGAGGCCAGCAATCGGCACTGGACTAAGCAAAGTTTGTTTTTGATTCAAACTAAATTTCAAGACTGGACAGACGAAAAACTGGCAATACGGAGTTATTCCAACAAGTAAAGAATAACTTGGGGAAGCCGGTACCACATGATGTTGATGTTTACGTTTTACTGGGCATGCCCTATTGACTATTCTGGTTGATTTTCACGGCGCATGTAGACAAGAGATTGGAATATTCCTTTCTATGGATACCATTGTTTCCCGAAAGGTCATTCGGGAAGAGAAAAAGTGGTCATGTAAAAACGTGGCTACTGTGGAGTGTCTGTGGTGTAAAGACTGGCAGAGCAATGTAATATTGGTCCGTGTGGCAACACCTACCTTGTTCCTCCGATAGACTTATTGATGCGTGTGAGGTCGTGGTGACATTTTATAACATTTTTGGTTAGTGGTGTGCCACTAGATTTTTCCAATGTAAAAAACTTGCCGTGGCTCAAAAAAGGTTGAAAATCACTGGTGTATAGGTTAGGAGTTTGCAATGGGACTGAAAATGTGAGAAAATGGAAAGAAGTCACAAAATATTAGTAATAGGAATATCAACCTCTCTGTCGTTGACAGGTCAACCTGGTTCTGGATGATGGCCGGTCCCTGGGCCTTATGATCCGGGGTGGAGCAGAATACACTTTGGGTATTTACATCACTGGAGTGGATCCTGGCTCGGCGGCTGAATGCGGAGGACTCAAGGTATCACTTGTCGATAACATATCTTTCATATCGTTTTGATTTGTTTTCATACTTGCATAGGAATCCATCCGAAACGGTATTTAGATATTTTATTTAGTATTTAGATTTAACTGTTTGTGTACACTCGGAGGTAACAAAGACATAATTGGAGTTGACAAATTGACAAAAAAACAAAAACATCATGACAGCTCGAAAGTACAACGTTTGTCTCAAGGGGTTTACTAGCCAACAAAAGCTCTCTTTTTTATTGGTACAGAGCTGATGAGGGATGAAATCACAATTTGTTTTTTAGTCCTCGGGTTTTCTCTGGCATACTTTTTTGTACTTTTGAAATGCCGCGTTGACAGGAACAATCCCCAGGCACCCGAGCGATGTTGGTGTTTCAGTTAACTGATAAGGTATATGTCTTCCTCTGAAACAGTGAATGTGTGCTTACGAGTGAGCTCAGGAGAAGTTAGAACGGGCCGTTAAATTCACAGGCTGGACAAAAAGGAGCACTTGAGCTACTGAACTACTTTGTAATTTTATTGCCTTATTGATATGATATGATAAATCTTTTTATGGCCCCGATAATTACGGTAATGGTAATGGTAATGGTTTTATTTCATTTGAACATGCATCAGATTACAATTGAGTGCATCCCATAATCAGTTCCCAGTTCCACATGTCCAAAAGGAGTAGGAAGAAGCAAAGCTTATTAAATCCTACCCCTAATTGGTTGTTTTTAGCCTTATGCATTATTTTAGCTGTTTGAAGATGAACTATATCAGCAAGTTGAAGTATTTGTGATTTTAGAATTAAGGAGTTAGTATGTTCTCTGTAGGCGGCATTATGAATTATTCTGACTGACCTTTTTTGCAGTACATTTAGCAAGTGAATGAAGATTGCTTTTATAGTTATTAGCCCATATTTCCACACAATAAGTAAGATATGGTAGAACCAGAGAGCAATAAAGAGTGTGGAGTGATTTCTGATTGAGAACAAGTTTTGCTTTGTTCAATACTGAAATATTTCTGGCCACCTTATGTTGTATATTTGTATTGTTGTATTTGTAATTATAGGTGGGATGTTTATTGTGCACTCCTAAATTTGACATTTCAATGTAGATTGGAAAGTAGAGTGGAAGAATTTAAGTCCACCTCGTTTTAGCAACTCTTCAAATTCCGGTGCCCGATGGAGACCCAAAGGGTTCATTACTCGATATTCCGCTCTAGAAATAAATACATAATGGAATTGAAACAAATTGTGTATGACAGCTCAGTAGTATCACCGTTCAGTTTGCCTATTTTTGCATTACCTAAGGATCTAGTGTGACAATTTATAATAATACTATAAGTATACAGAGGCCCAAACGGACATTTGAATTTGGAACGTTCTTGCTTGAGGCACCACATGCGCCACTGTGTTCCCTTGAGATGTTCGGTCACATTAAAAGCCAGCTGCAGTCATCTAATAAGGAAACCCAAGGAGGTTCCACTCTTTTAAACAAGGCATGTTTTGTGTTCCCTTGCCGTCCTTGAGACATTGTGTAATATAAACCCATTGTGTCTGTGGCACCTTCAGATGTGGCTTAATCGCCACCGTATCACCAGCTTCATCATTTTTTATTTGGCATTGGATGTCTGGGTCAAATCCAAACGACTGAAGCGTGCATATTTGCTTCCATTTTATGGTGATTAGATATTTTGCACATGCAAAAAGGATGTTATTGCAGTTGAATAATCTGGTTGTCCTCTTCTGTGAACTTCCTGTTGTTGTCTAAATATACTAACAAATGATTCGCCTTCTCGGTGCCGTATGATTCTACATAATAGCCGCCCACGTATTTGGTTGGTGCCCACCATTTTTTAGCTTGTTGACAAAACAACTAGCTTTTTTTATTCTCTCTTTTTTTCCCAACCCCCAAACGTAAACAATGTGAACACATGGTGGAATAGTCAGTCAATAAAGAGAGCTGTGATCTTGTGCATGGATTCCGGCCAAGGGTTTCTCATTTGCACAGTGCTCATTTTCATCCTGTGTGATGATAAAGCAATCCTGCTGAGACGACACAAAACACACATTGACAAAAAGGGCCAAATAACAAGGTCAGTTACTAAATATTCAGACCTTGTGCCGTACAAAGACTACATTCTTACTCTTTTTCTCATATTAGTAGAAATTCTGTAAATGTATTCCCATTATTGTCATGACGTAAAGACATTGGCAATGTCATGCCAACTACGATGTGCATATATGCACATTTCAATAAATTGGACTCTTTTGAAACCCAAAAGACAATTCTTACAGTGTATTCTATAGATCCATAGTGAAATACTTTGTCCATGTAGTAACACTACAGTAACAGAAATGAGTGAATAAACGATCGCTGTTTCGTGATAGACTTTGGTCTCTTACAGTAAACCTCGGATATATCGGACTCGGATATATCGGAAATTCGCTCACAACGGACAGATAAAAAAGAACCGATTTTTCTGTAATGCATTTCCAATAAAAATTCATTGCATATATCGGATTTTTTATAACGGATTTCGCCTATTTCGGACAAAATCTCCAGTCCCGTTCCAATGCATTTCCATTAAATTTCCCTCGCATATATCGGATGGCCGCATCGTGGCGCTCCGATTTGCCGAATCGTGACAGGCCGCTATACGACGTCATTTGCAGCATCCAGGTACATTGGAAACATAGTCAAGGAAGTTCCTTTTTATAACGGATAAAATCCGATTTACGCATATACCGGATATAAATCCGATATATGCGTAAAACGGACATTTTCCGGTATATGCATATAACGGATTTCGCTTATATCGGACAAAACCAGTGGGAACAATTGAATCCGATATATCCGAGGTTTACTGTATTAGTCACAACATTAAAATACAAGTAGTATGTATTGTTCTGGTCACTGGGTGGCAGTAATGACACAAAACATTGAGACATTACCTTCCATTGCATTACCTTAACACTGCATGAAGTCATGAAGTCAGCCTCGGTGTGTCCGACATCATAGTTGAAAAAAAAATGTTCTCCTCCCATTCCGTGTGGAAGTGAAGTGTAGAAGAAATTCACGAGCATAATATGTGGCTTGCTAGTTCGCTAGATTGCTAGCTAGCGAGCCCCTGCAGTTGTGTAGTGTTGCGTAAACAAAGAATAATAGGAGCGTAAAGGTGAAATCTATTAATGTTTAAAAAACATAGAAAGTCAAACCGGTTTTCTATACTCTAAGTAGGAAAATATTCCATTTATGAACATTCATTCATTCATTCATTTTCTACCGCTTATCCTCACGAGGGTCGTGGGGGTGCTGGAGCCTATCCCAGCTGATTTTGGGTGAGACGCTGTGGACTGGTCGCCAGCCAATCACAGGGCACATATAGACAAACAACCATTCACACTCACATTCATACCTATGGACAATTTGGAGTGGCCAATTAACCTAGCATGTTTTTGGAATGTGGGAGGAAACCGGAGTACCCGGAGAAAACCCACGCATGCAAACATGCAAACTCCACACAGAGATGGCAGAGGGTGGAATTGAACTCAGGTCTCCTAGCTGTGAGGCCTGTGTGCTAAACACTTCTCCACCATGTAGCCCCATTTATGAACATTGAATGCTATATCGCAGAAATCCATTAATCGGGTCTGGAACCAATTAACAGCTATAAATGAGGGACGACTGTAGTGTAGTAACCCAAAAACGTAAAGATGGGTTCATGTTGCATTGTCGGTTTACTTTTGCTTGGAAAGCGGCCGTCTTCCTGCCCCAAAAGCTCTTACAAATAGCAAATACAAATAGCATGAATGTGTTTGTACTTGACTGATTTGCATCATTGAAAGACTTGTAGACACTTTGAAGTCTGCTTTTTTTTCCCCACGCTAGCTGAACGAGATTGCTTGTGTGGCATCATGCTACGCCACTTATTATGCTGTGCCTGCATTTTCTGTGAAAGCCTCTTGAGAGTTGATTCATTGTGGTGAGTCTGATATGTATTCATGGCCCGACTCTCCACGCAAATCAGTGTGAGTTGATGGGATTAAATTACAATGTCCGAGTACGCATGTAAAATCAAGCATCATCGGTACGTCAGGCTTATACACCCCCGATGTAAATTTTAAGACCAGTTGAAGAATAGCAAGAATTTATGGACATTAATCTTTAAATGGACCTCAGGACTACAAAAAGAAAAGACTTTTGTCACATTGAGCATAATACAGAACATTTTTTTTTCACTCAGATATTTTGTTTTGTGACGGTGCTTATGCTGCATAAGCTTGTTTGACTTACAATTTTAAGTTTAAAATTTTAAGCTGGCGGCACGTCGGTCGAGTGGTTAGCGCGCAGACCTCACAGCTAGGAGACCAGGGTTCAATCCCACCCTCGGCCATCTCTGTGTGGAGTTTGCATGTTCTCCCCGTGCATGCGTGGGTTTTCTCCGGGTACTCCGGTTTCCTCCCACATTCCAAAAACATGCTAGGTTAATTGGCGACTCCAAATTGTCCATAGGTATGAATGTGAGTGTGAATGGTTGTTTCACTATATGTGCCCTGTGATTGGCTGGCTTGGCTGGCGACCAGTACAGAGTGTACCCCGCCTCTTGCAGAAGACAGCTGGGATAGGCTCCAGCACCCCCGCGACCCTCGTGAGGAAAAGCGGCAGAAATGAATGAATATTATGATGAATTGTCTATAATCCATGAATCCTAATATGTTTTGGTGATTTGGTTTTGTTTTGGTTATTTTTATTAGTGTCACCATTGTTAAAATTGTTTCTTTATCTGTATTGGCCGTCCAAGAGTCACAGACCAGGGTTCAATTCCACCCTCGGCCATCTCTGTGTGGAGTTTGCATGTTCTCCCCGTGCATGCGTGGGTTTTCTCCGGGTACTCCGGTTTCCTCCCACATTCCAAAAACATGCTAGGTTAATTAGCGACTCCAAATTGTCCATAGGTATGAATGTGAGTGTGAATGGTTGTTTGTCTATAGTTAAAGAATAGCAAGAATTTACATTTCTCACTGTTGGATCTTAAAGACATTGGTCTACCGCTTATTCTCCAGGGGGCGCTGGAGCCTATCCCAGCTGTCTTCGGAACGATAGGCGGGGTATACCCTGTACTGGTCGCCAGCCAATCACAGAGGAGTGAGGTTATTCCTATGAATGAAGTCTTTTGTCAGACGAGTATTGTGACGTACAGCGTCTTCAGACATGAAGGACAAAGTCTCCATATAGCCACCTGCCGTCTGACGCCCCTGCACAAACTGAAGCTCCTTTGTTCCATTGAAGGAAAAAGATGGACTGATGATGGCTGCACGGTGCCGTGTGGTAAACATCTAGGTGGGATGTCCTTGTCATGCCAGTAACGTTAACCAGAAAAAAAATGTTTTGTCTCACTCAATCAAGTTCTGAAATACAAACACTGGTTTAGTATGCGAAAAACAGAGACAATGACAAGAGCTGTCCAATTACGATGCCATGTTTGATAAGGATTGATTAACCCTTGTGGCTTGAAGCTGTAATAGAATATGCTTTATTGACATGTGATGTGATATTACATGTTATGTGAGCCCCAAATATGAAACATAAGGAATCTGAAACAAAACAAGTCATTGTAGAGAGGTTGCAATAAAAAACATCAGATAGGAGGAAGGAAACAGACAGTTGGTTGACATTATGGATCAGAATATTAATGTCTATGCCATAAAGTCACAAGCTGTTAAGCTGTTCCCACAAGAGTGCAGGGGTGGGCGATACTGCAGATTTTGGTATTGGTTCGTACATTAAAACCATGCCTGTGTAGATCAACATATTCTAAACCGGGCTTTCCTGTTTGTCACATTTAAATATTTCAGATCATCAAACAAATTTAAATATTGGTCCCTGACCACACAACTGACCACAAATTGCAGATTTTCAATGAAGCTTTTTATTATTAAGAGAGAAAAAAAAAATTATTTAACATTTACAAAATGGGGGGTCGCACGGCGGTCGAGTAGCGAGCGCGCAGACCTCACAGCTAGGAGACCTGGGTTCAATTCCACCCTCAGCCATCTCTGTGTGGAGTTTGCATGTTCTCCCCGTGCATGCGTGGGTTTTCTCCGGGTACTCCGGTTTCCTCCCACATTCCAAAAACATGCTAGGTTAATTGGCCACTCCAAATTGTCCATAGGTATGAATGTGAGTGTGAATGGTTGTTTGTCTATATGTGCTCTGTGATTGGCTGGCCACCAGTCCAGGGTGTACCCCGCCTCTCACCCGAAGACAGCTGGGATAGGCTCCAGCAACCCCCGCGACCCTTGTGAGGAAAAGCGGTAGAAAATGAATGAATGAATTAATTAATTAATTTTCAAAATGGGGGGCGCACGGCGGTGGAGTGGTTAGCGTGCAAGTCCCCACCCACAGCAAGGAGACCCGAGTTTGATTCCACCCTCGGCCATCTCTGTGTGGAGTTTGCAAGTTCTCCTCGTGCATGCGTGGGTTTTCTCCGGGTACTCCGGTTTCCTCCCACATTCCAAAAACATGCTAGGATAATTGGCCCACGATATCCCCACAAGCCCAGTGAGGATAAGCGGCATAGAAAGTGTATGGATGGATTAGTTTAAAGCTAAAATTTAACAAATTTTCTATTTAAATTTAATTTAAATAGAATTATTATTTGTGGTAAACTGTAAAACTTCATCCAGTATATTTATATATAGAGCTTAGTTTCATTCATAGAAGTTATTTGCAAGTTATTCAGAATTATAAAGTTATTGCTGCAATTGTATCATGAGCCACTGCCATTTACAACCGCCAAAAGGGAGCTTTATTACAAGTAATAACAATATTAAATAGGAACTACTAGCATTTATAAGAGTCAGCTAGGCACATTACATTAGTTGCAAGCATTTGGCCACTCTTGTGTAAAAAGACATTAACTGCTGTATAGTAAAACTACAGTGTATGAAACTAAAATAAAACTAGTCATCCTTTAGTGATATACCACAGAGTGTGGCATTTAAGGAGCCTTAGAAACATCCTCAAATGTCATGCAAAAAGGTAAAACAATTTGCGCAATTTAGGTGGAGGAGGTGGGGGATGAATGACATCATCATCAAATTTGCATAACTGGGTGTTTGTACTCGTGTCTTGTGAAAAAACAAGTTTAAAAAATAACATCTAATATACAATATTGAAGAACAGATGCGTAATTATGCGCAACTAAGTCATAGGAGTTGTGCTAAGAAGTAGTGTTACGATGCCATCTACTGTACAGAGTTGTTATGACAAGCTACACAGACAGTTGCATGTAATGTGTTTATGTGCAAGAGCAAACAGGTAGCAAAAAAAAAAAAAACATCAAATCTATCAATGGCAGTCCAAAGTTAGTCATAGCGGGTCGCCACAAATAAATCAACGTCAAATAGATGGGAAAACAGTTATTATAAAACAAAGATTTTGATCCACTCCTATTTACAGAGGCTGTCGCTTGGCAACTCTAGGTTTCTGCTCTTTCCACAGACGTTTTATGGTATTACAGTCCGGAGACTGGCTCAACCACTCTTGGATCTGTTGTGGAAAAAAATGTATCCTGACTAAGGAAGAGAATGACTAAAATAAAGACATTTTGTAAAGGGGTCAGATCACATACAGAGCACAGCAGTGTGCAGATATCGAATGGTCAAATGTAAATGAATTATATCACAAGTCGGAGCCGAGCACCACTGGTGACTGTGTGTCTGGAGAGAGAGGTTCCATCAAATGAAGGTACGGTCATCGCTCTTTTGTCGCGGTTTATTGGTTCCACAGCCGACTGTAGGATTCAATAATAATTTATTATTAAATGGAATATTTCCGGAGTTACAGCATAGAAAACCCTGTTTACTATTATTAGAGCACTGTAGACATGAAATAACACCCCTATAGTCACTTTTACATTTTTCTTACTAAATATAGTACACATACAAATTGAAAATAAGCCATTTTTAACCATATTCTACCACAAAACAGCGATCATTCATTATCGGTGATAGCGTGAGGGGGCGATGTTCGACTGTACTTCCCTAGACGCGTGTACTGTATTTATTGATGGGTTGTAGAGAAAAAAAAAGCAACAAGCTCAATGTAAACATCGCTCTTTTGTCGTGGTTAATTGTTTCCACAGCCAACTGTAGGATTCAATATTAATAAATGGAATATTTCCGGAGTTACAGCATAGAAAACCCTGTTTACCATTATTAGAGCAATGTAGACATGAAATAACACCCCTATAGTCACTTTTACATTCTTCTTACTAAATATAGTACACATACAAATTGAAAATAAGCTATATTCTACCACAAAACAGCGATCATTCATTCATTATCGGTGATAGTGTGAGGGTGCAATCTTCGACTGTACTTCCTTAGTGTGTACTGTATTTATTGATGCGTTGTAGAGAAAACAAAAGCAACAAGCCTAATGTAAACGAGGGTCTGAGATGGTCACTGATGTGAAAACAGGAAGGACGACAGCCATGAAGTCGGGACAGATATTTAGCCATCAAGAGGTCAAAGACCATCCACAGTTTGTGTTCACCTGCCACCAAGGTGTTAGCATGATGGGAGTTTGTTCTGCCAGGGTCATGTCAGGTCGACAGATTTTAATATCAGAGGTGTCATTTACCCCCCCCCCCGCCTCTGAAATCAAAATTTGTCGTCCCCCGCCTCTCTCCCTGGACTGGTCGCCAGCCAATCACAGGACACATATAGACAAACAACCATTCACACTCAAGAACTGTTTCTTGCTTGACGATGGTATACCAGTAGTAAAAAAATACAGTAGTAATAAAATAATAATATAATAATAATATGATTTTCCATTATATATCAATGGCTCACCCTATCTCTTAGGATGAGTCTAGCTATTCAGTCACTTGCATCCGCGATTTCATTGTTTCAATCACAAAAGGTAACTATAGGGGTGTTATTTCATGTTTACAGGGCTCTCAAAATGGTAAAAACTGTATTTAGAAGGCCAGGAATATCCTGCTTTTTATTGAGTGGCTCTGATATGAAGTGGAATTGTTTATTCATTCATTCATTTTCTAGGGGTGCCAGCTGTCTTCAGGCGTGAGGCGGGCTACACCCTAGACTGGTGGCCAGCCAATCACAGGGCACATATAGACAAACAACCATTCACACTCACATTCATACCTATGGACAATTTGGAGTCACCAATTAACCTAGCATGTTTTTGGAATGTGGGAGGAAACCGGAGTACCCGGAGAAAACCCACACATGCACGGGGAGAACATGCAAAGAGATGGCCGAGAGTGGAATTGAACCTGGTGTCCTAGATGTGAGGTCTGCCGCCCCAACCTAGAAGATTGAATTCTGCAAAAATTCCTAAAAGAGAATGTCTGGCCCTCTGTTGGTAACCTCAAGCTGGAACCTTCAGCAGGACAATGATTCAAACAATGATTTTTCATGAGTTTAATAGACCTCTGTCATGTGTATCCAAATCACATATTTTGGTCTTGAAATCATTTTTAAAAATATGAAAAAAAGTGATGTGAAATTTATGCTTTCAACCAAAAGGCGCTATTTCCATTTCAGATTTCAACCAAAAGTAGCTAAATCCCTTTCTTTATTCTGATTGGCCCAAGTTTCCCATCTATTGATAATCTGACCAATCAGAGAGAAGAATACAATTGGCACTGCACATACAGAAAGCCAGTATCAGTCCGCATCCTGTTTTGTTTGTGTACATTAAGTACACAAACAGTAATTGTTATTTTTCATGTGTCGCTCTACTGCAGCCTACAGGTTGAATGCACCTGCAATGTATGACATGTCTTGTACCATTGTCTTGTATAATTGGGTATGTTGAGTTGTGTTAAAGCTGATCATCATGGAATGTGGATGATGTTAATGTGTGCTATAATATCTTAACAACATTTTATCAGTAACAGTGTACTAGTGGTAGGTTATAACATTTTGTTTCTGTAATGTGTGAAGGTGAACGAGTGCATGTGTGTGTGTGTGTGTTGGTGAGGGGGGGGTGTATTGTATGTTGAGAATGGCTTCTGTGTTGTAATTATTTTATGAGCATAGCACATTAAAGCACCTTACATTCTTTTACAACAATGCCATTGAAGAAGTTAAAGGTGACTTCAAATTTATTTCAGCCAAAAGGCGCTAAATCCGAAAAAAAATAATAATTTAAATATATAAAATACATGGTGTGTGCAGGATTTTTATAGCATGCATTTTTATGACCTATATTGATAGCTCTTTCATTTGCAATATAGACTTGATGACCAAATAGATTGATGTGTGCGTAATTAAAAATCATTGATTTTCTCGAAATCAGTCAAAATGGATTTAGCGCCTTTTGGTTGCAAGCTCTTCAGTTGTTGGTACGTGTCCTTTCTACTGTTACCAAACAGCATGATTTTAGTTTTACTTCGGTTCAAGGACAATCTATTATCATCAAACCATCTTTTTAGTGTGACCTAAAAACATTTTTAAACATTTAAACACTTGATTGCAGTTGTTGCTGCTAAGGGTGGCCCAACCAGTTCTTGGGTTTAGGGGGCAATCACGTTTTCACACAGGGCCATGTGGGTACAAATTTATGGTAATGGTAATGGTAATGGTTTTAATTCATTTGAACATGCATCAGATTACAATTGAGTGCATCCCATAATCAGTTCCCAGTTCCACATGTCCAAAAGGAGTAGGAAGAAGCAAAGCTTATTAAATCCTACCCCTCCATCTGGTACTTTTACAATCAGTAACTGTTACATTTGTTCACTTCCTGCTTTCCATAATACAGTTTTTTTGTGTGTTTTTTTTTTATAATGTACCTCGTACCGAAGTACAAGGTGATATGAGCATCCAATGACATAATGTGTACCATAGTAAGTGTCAATATAGTGATATATATAGCACATCATGACTGGTTCAAGACTCTTCATCCTTGTATTTAGCAAACATCAACTGCTTGTATTGTTTCTTGAATTGGCTCATCGTTGTGCATTGTTTGAGGTCCTTACTCAATCCATTCCATAGTTTGATTCCACATACTGAAATGCTATGGCTTTTTAACGTAGTCCTAGCATAGAAGTGTTTCAAATGTACTTCTTCCCTGAGATCATATTTCTCCTCTCTTGTAGAGAAGTATTGGATGACATTTTTAGGTAATTGGTTGTTTTTAGCCTTATGCATTATTTATGCATAAGGCTTATACATTATGCTTATACATTTGTTCACTTCCTGCTTTCCATAATACAGTTTTTCTTGTTTTTTTTTTTAATAATGCATGGGTCTCTGTAGGCGGCATTATGAATTAACCTTACTGACCTTTTTTGCAGTACATTTAGCGAGTGAAGATTGCTTTTATTATATATATATTTTTAATTATATTTTAAAGAGTGTGGAGTGATTTCTGATTGAGAACACTTAGAGAACATTTAGAGATAATACATGTTGTATGAGCCAAAACAAAGGCAAGAAAAAAAATGTCATATCAATTCTGTTCTTATTCTCCATGCCAGATGAACAGGGTTCATAACAAAACGTTTGAACACAACAATGTGTGACATTTGAGTCGGTGTACTGTGCTGCCAGGAGTTGTCTCCTGTCCCTCCTGTCCTGTGTATAGAATGTGTTATTATCTAACACTACCCTGATTGTCTTCCTGAATCGTTGGTATTCGCTGGCTTTTGTTGGACTGCATCGAATATGACGGCCACAGAAAAATGAAATGCTTGTGACTCAGAGCAAGGCCCATCTCCTCTCGAATAGAAGCATAATGATGAAGACGAGGGGGAAATGGAGGAGGGAATAATGAGGAGTGTGAGGCAAGGTAAAGCGATGGAAGTAGCAAGTTGAGTACAGCAGAAAGACAGACCTCATCAACTGATATCAAGGCGCACAGTAAAGTGTGTCTATTTTTAGTCTTTTCTCACAGTTTTAGTCCCGGGTAGCTTGATGTGAAGAGATGATTTTGCCACAATGGTCAAGAACGAGAACTCCAACACGTTGATTTTATTATCTACACGTGACGTTCTCTGAACCTGCAGAGATATCTCCCCATCACTATAGCCTAGATTCTTGCTTTGCAAGCGGGTGCGTGTTGGAAGCCAAACAAAAGGCGTTCAAGGAGCGATGGGTACATGGTAACCATTGGTATTGGATTTCGCCACTTCCTGTATTTCATCAATATTATGTGTGTAGCAGACAGCTAAGTAGCACAATATGACTTCCACTGCAAATCATTTTACAGGATGCAATTCCACCTCCTGGCTGCACGGTGACTGAGTGGTTCGCTGTGCAGGCCACACAGCTAGTAGACCGTTCGATTCCACCCTCGGCCATCTCTGTGTGGAGTTTGCATGTTCTCCCTGTGCATGCGTGGGTTTTCTCCGGGTACTCCGGTTTCCTCCCACATTCCAAAAACATGCTAGATTAATTGGCGACTCCAAATTGTCCATAGGTATGAATGTGAGTGTGAATGGTTGTTTGTCTTTATGTGCCCTGTGATTGGCTGGCCACCAGTCCAGGGTGTACCCCGCCTCATGCCTGAAGACAGCTGGGATAGGCTCCGGCAACCCTAGAAAATGAATGAATGAATGAATGAACAATTCCACTTCATATCAGAGCCACTGAATAAAAAGCAGGAATCTTCCTGGCCTTCTAAATACAGTTTTTACCATTTTGAGAGCCCTTCAAACATGAAATAACACCCCTATAGTCACCTTTCGTGACCGAAACAATGAAATTGCGGATGCAAGTGACTGAATAGCTGGACTCATCCTCAGAGATAGGGTGAGCCATTGATATATAATGGAAAATCTTATTATTATTATATTGTTATTTTTTTATTTTTTTTTTACTATTAGTATACCATCGTCAAGCACGAAACAGCGATATTGTATCGATTTATTTATTTAGGAAAAACTGTGATAGAGTGACGCTGCTGAATTCAAACGGCGATGTAGTGAGGGGACGGTTGTATTCCCTTCTGACCACAAATAATGGTAATGGTTTAATTTCATTTGAACATGCATCAGATTACAATTGAGTGCATCCCATAATCAGTTCACAGTTCCACATGTCCAAAAGGAGTAGGAAGAAGCAAAGCTTATTAAATCCTACCCCTCCATCTGGTACTTTTACAGTATCAGTAACTGTTACATTTGTTCACGTCCTGCTTTCCATAATACCATTTAAGGATTTTTTTCATTATTTTAGCTGTTTGAAGATGAACTATATCAGCAAGTTTAAGTATTGTGATTTTAGAAATAAGGAGTTAGTATGTTCTATGGAGGCGGCATTATGAATTATCCTTACTGACCTTTTTTGCGAGACATTTAGCGAGTGAAATATGTTTACATTCATGTCACTTTTGCATTAGCATTCACACTCTTATATACTGTTAAATTAGAGTAATGTAATTCCTTGTCTAATAGCTTTCCGAATCGTCCTAAAATAAATTAAGAATGTGCTTGTTTTTAAAAAAACAAAGTCTTGTAAGTCTTTTCTCCTCGAGCTAGCCATGTGTGCGACCCCGTTGTTGAATCTCAGTAATATGAAGATCACACACTCCACGTTTGCTGCAGGGTCTTCCAACACAAGGTAAAAGATGTGTTATTGTCCCATTTTAGTGGCATTTTGTCCCACAGATCTGGAACAAGCAGCCTATAATCGTGTTTTTGAATCTGTCTCTCATCCCCGAGGCTTTAGTTCCACCTGACAGCTGGGATGGCGACTGTGTGCTGTGCCAGCAGCGTGTGTCCTCACTGCAATGTCACTTGTTAGCGTCTCTTGATTGATTGATTGCATCTGTAAATACCAGTTTGTGTCCCTTTTGCATTTATAATCAAATGACCCTACCCTGAATGATCACAACTGGTCCCCCTGCAGAAACAGAATGCGGCTAATCGTCTTCAGTTGTGCCCGCAAGATGCTGATGTTAGCTGTTTGTGCAATATGTTGTGCTATTGTGGCACAGTGCAGGTCACCTCAGGTTGCTGGAGTAACAACCTTCTAAATATTAGAGCCCTGTAGACATGAAATAACACCCCTACACATTTACATTCGTGTTAGCCAGTATAGTTGACACTCACACTCACATTCATACCTATGGACAATTTGGAGTCGCCAATTAACCTAGCATGTTTTTGGAATGTAATGAAACCGGAGTACCCGGAGAAAACCCACACATGCACGGGGACCATGCAAACTCCACACAGAGATGAATTGAACCCTGGTCTCCTAGCTGTGAGGTCTGCGCGCTAACCACTCTTCCGCTGTGCCGTATAGTAGACATAATATGAGAAAATATGCTATTTCAAGAGGACCTATTATGCTTTTTCCACTTTTTTGACATATAAATATAGTTAAAATATTGTATTATTGTTTTAAACATTGCAAAAGTTTCAGATAATGAGATTTGCGCATTTGCAAATGTGCCCCAAAAGAAGTTTGCGATGGCTCTGAAGTTTCAGAGAGTTTTTTTTAACACCGGCTCACTGTGATGTCACAGTGAACCTTGCGAGAAGCTACCGGTTCCATCCCATTACCTGGGTGTGCCCAGGTAAGCTGTAAAAGCTGAGTGGCACCAATCACAGCGGATTACGGCGGTGGGCCGTGGGTGGAATGAATTAAAACAGACCGGTTTGGACCGGTTTCCAAGGAATTACAGCTGGAATAGGTGCAAATTCTGGAAGATCGAGAAAGCTTTCTGTGCTGGTTTGACCGGGTCTTTGCACGGGGGGACATCTCAGGCAACGACCAATTGACTGAAATGATCGGAATGACCGGAATGACCAGAATGACCGGAATGAACGAAATGAACGAAATGAACGAAATGAACGAAATGAACGAAATGAACGGATCTTTTTACTGAATGAACCAGAATGACCCGGTTCGCTGAAATGAACGGTTTTGTCCACCACTACTGCAGACTGAACATTTTTGACAACGACCAATTGACTGGAATGACCGGAATGACCAAAATGAATGAAATGAACGAAATGAACAGATCTTTTTACTGAATGAACTGGAATGATCCGGTTCACTGAAATGAACGGTTTTGTCCACCACTACTGCAGACTGAACATTTTTGACAACGACCAATTGACTGAAATGACCGGAATTAACAAAATGAGCGAAATGAACGGATCTTTTTTACTGAATGAACCGGAATGACCCGGTTCACTGAAATGAACGGTTTTGCCCACCACTACTGCAGACTGAACTTTTTTGACATTCTGAATGTCAAACTTTGACACATTCTGAATGTCTATGCTCAGTTTCCGATTGGGGAGGATAGATCTCTGACTGCATTTAGAGATGAAAACAACATGAAAACCAGAGTGCTATGGATCTATGGGTGAAAAGCACGTATGCGTCCAGTTCCTTGGTGTCTTTGACAGCAAGTACTTTGGCTTCCTTCCTGAGGTGCTCCATTTAACTTAATATAGATTTTACAGTTGGTGTTGCAAGGGCAATGAATTTCCCTCTGCTTCGTTAAGTTGCATGCTTTCATGATGATGTCGGCGTTGTACTCCCCCAGGCGCTGTATCGAGATTCTACTCATTTGTATAAAGGAAATATGAACATTTTATTGGACATTAAACTGCTTTTCACGTAACACTGTTCACATAGGACCAAATCTAATTATTTCAATGACCTCTACTCCCTCCATCTGTTACGTTACCTTCTCTGTGACCTTCGATCTACTGTATGTACCCATGCATGTCTGCCTGCCCCCGCCCTCACAGTCTTGCCCCTCCGCCACTCCTCTCTGTTCCTTGCAACGCCCACAGGTTGGAGATCAAATTCTGGAAGTAAACGGCCGCAGCTTCTTGAACATCCCGCACGATGAAGCTGTCAAAGTCCTTAAGTCGTCACAACACCTGATGATGACGGTGAAAGACGTGGGGCGCCTGCCTCATGCCAGGACAGTCATCGGCGAAACCAAGTGGATCGCTAGCTCCCAGATCACGGAAAGCTCAGCAAACAGCAGCATGGCAGGGTGAGTTGAACACTCTTATGTCATCGTCCATCTCCACTAAGGATGGGTGCTTGAGCTTTTGTTTCTTTAACCCTTGCATCCACGACAAAACCCTCTGATATCTGATATCCAGCATTCTTGGATACAATTATAACTGCAGGCTCGATAAGCACCCAACACCAGACCATTTGACCATATGCTAATATAAATCAATGCATGAATGCAACTCATTGCAACTCAAATTTCTTGGCTGGACAGTGAATCGCCATAATCACCTTATTGCGGAGGTTCCATTGAAGATGAATTGACTAGAGACGTGGAGCCCAAAGGTAGATCAGTACATTGGTAGGTTATGTTTGTAGATTGGTAATTGATACGCCCACAAAAATGGCACATTTTGAGGCCGATTGAATGCAGAAGCAACTATTTTTGTAGCCAAACAAACTTTTGAGTCTCTCACTGGCATCACCTAACTTTGATGCATTCAAGAACTGCTGGAAAAAGCGCAAAATCTCAACACTCGCACAAAAAAAAACTATTGAATAAGAGATAAAGATAAAAAAATAAAAAGAGATAAACATGGTACATTAGTACTGTATTTATTATATTTCTATTTCTATATTATATTTCTATTTCTATATTTATAAACTATTACCAACTTATGGTGTATGAAAAATATTAAATGTTAATATTTCGTATTATATTTAATATTAAATAAATATTAAATATATTTAATATTAAAAATATTTTTTGTAAAAACATGGTGAATCATGAATATGCAGGCATGCACTGAATTGCAGATAAATGTCAGACAAAAACGGTCCTGTTATGTTGGTAATGGTACAGTTAATATAAACAATCCACATCAAAGGGGAACTGCACTTTTTTGGAATTTTGCCCATCATTCCCAATCCTTATGTAAAACATGAATACATATTTATTTATTTTTCTGTGCATTATAACGTGAAATAAATTGTTGGTATGAGCTAGCTAACAATGCACGTCATTAGGACACACCTGTTTTGATGCTTTTGACGCTGTTTTGACGCTTGAGCCCTCACAAAAAAACAGTGTTCCATTTCCACAACCTACCTGTATATTAACCAAGCTACAGCGATATTGTTATTATTAATACAAAAGGTGTGCTGAGTGACGTCTCAGCGTCTCTCAGCTACTCCCTAATGGTGCTGGTACTGTGTTGTTAGTTTTAAAAAAATAATGCTAGGTTATAAATCATTCCTTATACGTGCATTTTTGAGGGTTGTGGCAATAAGCTGAAAAGTTGGATTCCATATATACGACATGTTATTATTGATGTACTTGTTGCATGCATGATCACAGCATGTATATAAAACGTTGTAAGAGGGGTTTTTTTAGAGGGATTTGTAGTCAAAATAGGTGTGTCCCAATGACTTACATTGTTAGCTAGCTCATATTAACCAGTTTTCTGCCGTTATAATACACAGAAAAGGGAAAGAAATATGTGTTTATGTTTCACATACGGATCATGAATGATGGACAAAATTCCCCAAAAAGTGCAGTTCCCTTTTAGGACGTTGCAGACGTTGATGGTTTCCATCAGAGGCAGATATCACCTCACTTGACCCAATAGTGTCAATGAACTTACAGTATGTGTGTAAAAATAATAACGATTATTCCATCAACTTCTAATGATGACCTTCACATTGAATAGCCAATGACATTGTGAAAACACCAATCTACTTGTTGATGGGTGGGCTCGATATTCCTCCAAGCGAGTTATTTTGAAGGCTTGTGTTTCTGGGAAAAAAGTAGAAAAATCATTTTTTCTGGTGTATTCAAACCCCTACATGTCAGTGTCAGTGGCACTTACACAGTTACTGTCGAGGGGGGGAAAATCAGCTTGTCAGCTTTCAAAGGAGCTCAAAGCCATGACTCTCCTCCAGCTGATGAAGTTCAGTTCAGTTCTAGTTCCTAGTCCGGTTTCTACGGGTAATTCACAATTAATGATCACACGTTGATTTATTCATTCATTTTCTACCGCTTATCCTCACAAGGGATGCTGGAGCCTATCCCAGCTGTCTTTGGGCGAGAGGCGGGGTACACCCTGGACTGGTCGCCAGCCAATCACAGGGCACATATAGACAAACAACCATTTACACTCACATTCATACCTATGGACAATTTGGAGTCGCTAATTAACCTAGCATGTTTTTGGAATGTGGGAGGAAACCGGAGTACCCGGAGAAAACCCACGCATGCACGGGGAGAACATGCAAACTCCACACAGAGATGGCCGAGGGTGGAATTGAACCCTGGTCTCCTAGCTGTGAGGCCTGCGCGCTAACCACTCTTCCGCCATGCCATATAGTAGACATAATATGAGAAAATATGCCATTTCAAGAGGACCTATTATGCTTTTTCCACTTTTCTGACATATAAATGTAGTTAAAATGTTGTATTATTGTGTTGAACATTGCAAAGGTTTCAGATAATGAGATTTGCACATTTGCAAATGTGCCCCAAAAGAAGTAGAGAGAAGAGAGTTTTTTCGAACACCGGCTCACTGTGATGTCACAGTGAACCTTGTGAGAAGCTACCGGTTCCATCCTGCCGGTGACTTCATTTTTTGGGTGTGCCCAGGTAAGCTGTAAAAGCTGAATCACACCAATCACAGCGGATTGGGTGGGCCGTGGGTGGAATGAATTAAAACAGACCGGTTTGGAAATCCAAGGAATTACAGCTGGAATAGGTGCAAATTCTGGAAGATCTAGAAAGCGTTCTGTGCTGGTTATCATGTCAAAAATTAGCAAAAGGCCAAAAATTTGCATAAAAGGTTTGTTTACGACATAAGTTCTGGTAACAAGGGAGCTGAGTGGAAGGTGGACAGGACGGAATAAACGAAGTAACCGCCCCTAAAATACCCGAGCATGTTTTTGGAATGTGGGAGGAAACCGGAGTACCCGGAGAAAACCCACGCATGCACGGGGGGAGAACATGCAAACTCCACACAGAGATAGCCGAGGGTGGAATTGAACCCTGGTCTCCTAGCTGTGAGGTCTGCGCGCTAACCACACGACCGCCGTGCAGCCCACATTGATTCATCAAGCTTTATTTGAAACCTCAAAGTCAGTAACACACATGCTTTCTTTGCACTGCTGTGTTTTGTTTGGCTTCTTTTTGGCTGCAACAACATGAGGTGCACTAATTCCCTATAAAGATATCACTCTATCTATCCTGCGCAATTAGATGACTATTATACTCACTATCTGCCAGCATTCTAAATACAAAGTGGACCTTGACAGCCAATTGGGTTTTCAGGTCTGCGGGGCTCAGGATTATTAAACTGGTCTTTTATTGGTAATAAAGGAGAAAACACAAAGAGAAGGCATGCAAATTGAAATTGTGCTGAGCCTGTGGAAGAATCTGTTTGTCCCGCACCACACAACGGTTTATTTATCACTGACAACAATAAGCAGATATCTGTCTTCAGTCATTAGCGTAATGAAAGACAACCAGAAACTTGGGATTTGAGGGCAGTTTGTGCAGCCAAAAAAGGGGCCGATGCATCAAGTCATGGGGCACAGTGTTGTTACTGTTACTGTATTACCGTATTCCGTATTCATAATTTGGCTGGTCCTGCAACTTACAGTCAGGTGTGACATAGTGTATATGTCAAAGTAGTGAGTTAAGGTGGGGTGGGAGCACATAGTGGTCACAATCATTCATTGAATGATACAGAGCATAGCTTTTTGTTACGGAATACTTTCTGCCTTGGAGACCATGTGTCTGTAAGTCATGTGCAACTAATTATTTGGTTTGAGAAATTGTGAGAAATTGAAACCACCGAAATGTGGGAGGAAACCGGAGTACCCGGAGAAAACCCACGCATGCACAGGGAGAACATGATAACTCCACACAGAGATGAGGGTGGAATTGAACCCTGGTCTCCTAGCTGTGAGGTCTACGCGCAAACCACTCGTCCGCCGTGCAATCACGTGTAAATTATTAATTCTTTCATTTTCTACTATTTATCCTCATGAAGGTCGGGGGTGCTGGAGCCTATCCCAGCTGTCTTCGGGCAATAGCCCGCCAGCCAATCACAGGGCACATATAGACAAACAACCATTCACACTCACATTCATACCTAATTTGGAATCGCCAATTAACCTAGCATGTATTTGGAATGTGGGAGGAACCCGGAGTACGCAGAGAACATGCAAACTCCACACAGAGATGGCCGAGGGTGGAATTGAACTCGGGTCTCCTAGCTGTGAGGCCTGCGCGCAACCCACCCCTCCACCGTGTAGCCAGAGTGTAAAATATATTCATTCATTCATTCATTTTCTACTGCTTTTCCTCACGAGGGTCGCGGGGGTGCTGGAGCCTATCCCAGCTGTCTTCGGGCGAGAGGCGGGGTACACCCTGGACTGGTGGCCAGCCAATCACAGGGCACATATAGACAAACAACCATTCACACTCACATTCATACCTATGGACAATTTGGAGTCGCCAATTAACCTAGCATGTTTTTGGAATGTGGGAGGAAACCGGAGTACCCGGAGAACATGCAAAATCCACACAGAGATGGCTGAGGGTGGAATTGAACTCGGGTCTCTTAGCTGTGAGGCCTGTGAGCTACCCACTCTACCTCCGTGTAGCCAGAGTGTGAAATATATGAAAACAAAAAATAAAAATATGCACACATGGAGGAAAACGACAAGCTGCCATCGCCTCAATAGTCTTTTAATATCAACCATTCTCCTTATGTCTCTGGGCAAAGTCACAAGGAAATGTGCAAGCCATTTTTAGTTTCAGTTTTGTCTGTGTCCACAATCCATTATGACACCATGAGTCAGCCAGATAAACGACTTCCATTGGAACGAAGAAAAATGTCTTCCTCCTCTTATCCACGGTTTAATGTAATAAGACATGTTTCACATGTTTTCTGCAGAAAAACGACAATCAGGACTTGGATCAAAAAATAAATAAAACACCAGACCTCAAAATTGAAGTTTGATATTATGTCTAAGTCGTGAAAACACAGCATTTAACTTGACAAGGGATACTGTATGTGTAGCATCTCCCCTGAGTGTTGTGGTTGTGTGATGGTTATCACCTTGATTTTACCAGAGACAGATGGCTGCTCTCTTGTTTCCATCCATTTGTTTCAATTTCACACAGCAGAAGACTTATGTTTGTTTCGGAGATAAAACATCCCACATTGGGGATGTCGCTATGGTAACTGTAAGGCAACGCTCGTGTCAATACAGTGGAAACCCGCATATTTGTCAAATCAGCATTTGGAACCCTGCAAATTTGATTTGAGTTTTCATCAAAACATGTTTTGCTTGCTTATAATCTCCATGATTAGGTTGTTTATTGGTAGAAACACACACTCTGACTCATCACTCACGGTGCAACCAAAAGTAACACGTGTTACAGTACACACTAATGCATATGCAAAATAATACTATTTTTTCAATTCAACTTTCTCTGTGTCAGGGGTTGCCACAGTGAGTCAGTCAAATTTTTATGCCAGAAAATATATGGATATATATGTGGATGTTTGGAATTCCGCAATTATGTCCAGTTCAATTAATTTGGAAATCATAGGACTTGTCCAAGTATAGTTGCACAAGTCTTGAAATGTTGTCTCAGGCTAGTGTAATAGCGCACAGCATCCAATATTTCTCTATCATACATTAAAATTCAATAATCTTTATCCTTAAAGATGGTTGCTACGGTTGAGCTGTTCGGACCAAAAGAGCGTCCAATATATTATCTTATACTGTATGTGTTTCTAACCATCAAAGCCATGGACAAAATATAATATTTCAATCAGTTGCCAAATAGGCATCCATAAGTGAATTTGACTAATTGTTCTTCTTCATCTTCTTCTACAGTTTCTCTGTGGACCAGGGATCCACTGAAGTCGGGAAGGTAAGGTTCACGGAACACCAGTACAACTACAGTATGTCAGTGGAGGTGACTTCAGGATCCTGCCTCAGAACATTTAGCTTAGTTTTGCATATTAAGCAACATTTTAAAATGGTTCCCAAACTTGTTACAGTTATTATTCTTGTATGAGCAGCAAGTGGTTGTTTTTGTAAATACCACCTGCTCTGGGCTGCATGTGCATGTGTGGGTATGTTTGCTGTGATTTAGTGTCCCTGAATGCAGCGGAAAGTTATGTGATGCACATGAAAGCACCATTTTAGAAAAAGCTAAAGCAGCACCGACAGTGGTTTGCTACTTTTGATCCTGCTTGTGGAATATGAAGTGTTGATTATCTGGGATCTTTCCATAGTGTCCCAACTCTCAAAGAACCAATACACACTTCTTAATAGTATCTGAAATACAAAAATACAACCAACAATAAAGCCTAATTTTCGGGTGAATCGTCACCCGAATCTTTCACACAGAACAAGGAACAATCTGCCACTGTCTCCTCCCTGCTGTGGTCTCCTCGCACTGTAGGCGTTTAGGAGCACTCGTAATTTTGAGTGTTAGGCGCTAATTGTTTTTTCATGAAAAAACTGAAAACTCAACAACAAAAATGGGGCAAAATGGGCAAAAAAGCAGAGAAATTTATTTTTGGACACATTTACTTTAGATTTTAGGTTGAATTCTAGCATGTTCAATCATATCGAGGTTCAGGTTTCCAGTTCCTGTCGTTGTTGGTGTCTAAACCATGAAGTCATTTTTAAAACTTACTGTATGTTCCGGACTATAAGTTTTTTTCATAGGTTGGCTGTTCCTGCGACTTATACTCCAGAGCAACGTATAAATGAAAAAACTGTTTATGTTACATAAACACTGGACACCTTTTCTGTTTATGTTTATTTTTAGTGTAGCTGACTAAGCATTGTGTTAGCATATCTTACACCTATTCAGCCTGTTTTCTATTCTTTTATTGTTAGAACTTGCCTTCCAAGAGGACATAATGTCTGTTTTGGCCAAGTAGTTTGTAAAATAAATTACCCGCAAAAAATGCGACTTATACTCCAGTGCGACTTATGTATGTTTTTTTCGACCTAATTATGCACTTTTGGCCTTGTGCGACTTAGACTATATACTTATAGTCTTATATATATATATATATATATATATATATATATATATATATATATATATATATATATATATATATATATACTTATATATATATATATATATACTTATATATATATATACTTATAGTCCAGAAAATACGGTACTTCATTTTTCTGTAATGCAAAACCTTTCATTACATCTCACAGGACCTCCAGTGTGTTTGTTGTCGTGTTTGACATTTAGATTCCAATCATTTTAAGGCTGTCGGAAGGGAGCGTTTTCACATTGTTGACTTTACAGATGGGGAAAAAGGTACAGGATTGAGGTATTCATGGAGGGGGGAGGGATCCAGACAGAGGCTTAAAGGGGGTTTCCAAACATATTTACACAGCACAGACGTGCCTATAACATGTTGATGACACCGAGTTAAACCACAAATGAAAACCACACACTATGATGACTACGTGATAACTCCAGCAGAAATAGTGTGGAATAGCCACCAACTCCCCACGTTGTTGGGAAGTTCTGCAGCAAATGTTCCTTTTAGGTTAGACATTTCTGCAACGCATTGGATGATCAAATTCCACTACTCTGTTAATGGAGTCTGCATGCAATATGACTAACAGGCACAGGCTGTGACGCAAGAACAACGAACGTCACCCAATAGAAGATAGTCTTAGTCAGTCTATTTATATTTGAAATACGGGTGGCTCTCATATTTTTTTCAGAAGAGGCTACGCCTGAATAAATTGTTTTATTAAAAACCTTACACGTGCATCTTGGCATAAATCCATTCTAGTTATGTAGTCAATGTAGCTCTGTAGTTGTAAAGATGTGCGCTGTAACTTATATGCTAATGTACCCAACCGCCATATTCATTTATCCCTAATAGCTGACATGTACTCCTTAGTATCTTACGGGAGCTCTAAAAGCTTCGTGCAGCGAGGCGTGATATATTCTGCATTCAATGTACTATTTATGGAACCACTGGAAGTCATTATTACACTTTGACGTTAGTTTGATGACACAGAATGGCACATTTGGAAATACATTTTCGACATGACGAATTAAGGTCATTTAGAAATTAAGCTGTATTTAGGAATCTTACTTTTGGAATCTACTATGTCAGAAAACAGTTTCGGAGAGACACGATGAAAATATTCATTCATTCATTCATTTTCTACCGCTTTTTCCTCACAAGGGTCGCGGGGGTGCTGGAGCCTATCCCAGCTGTCTTTGGGCGAGAGGCGGGGTACACCCTGGACTGGTCACCAGCCAATCACAGGGCACATATAGACAAACAACCATTCACACTCACATTCATACCTATGGACAATTTGGAGTGGCCAATTAACCTAGCATGTTTTTAGAATGTGGGAGAAAACCCACGCATGCACGGGGAGAACATGCAAACTCCACACAGAGATGGCCGAGGGTGGAATTGAACCCTGGTCTCCTAGCTGTGAGGTCTGCGCGCTAACCACTAGACCGCCGTGCCGCCCGATGAAAATATTACAATATGATATTTCCTAAATACATTTTACAACATCTCCACATAGACAGTTGCCGTTTGACGCCCCTGCACAACCTGAATCACCATTTTTCCATTGAAGGAAAAAGCACCCCAGATCATGATGGCGCCCCCTCCACTGTGCCATGTGGTAAACATCTCAGGTGGAAGCTCCCATTTTTCCTCACCAGGGAATAAAACTTTCAATGTCCCATTATTTGGTGCTCTCAATGCCAATTCCAAATTTGAGGCATTGAAGGAGAATGAGGCCTTTGAAGGCCTTTCTTCTTAAACTCTCGCAGATTCCGTCTGATGGTTATTGGACTGCCCTCAGCACCAAAAACATTCATTTGGGCCAAGGATCACCTCGGGTCTCAATTGGATCCTCCAGCTCAGAGTTGGTGACGTTATACTGACAGTATACTGACTAGGGTTGGGCATAGAGGCTCAAGCAGCGATGGGAACTGGGATCGATTTTTATTTTGATTCTTAGTTTCCATGCCCACTTTGCCAACCGAATGAAATAGCTGCAAAAACCAACAAAGAAGAGCAACAGCAAATAAGAAGCGGCCCAAAAACTTGGATTTACTTCATAAAAAAGAGCGGTCTGCTCAGTCCGGTCTGCTCAGGAATCAAGAATCGTTAGAAATGAGGAATCAGAATCAGAATTGTGATTGTTCAAATTCCAACAATGCCTTTATATAGTCATTCAGATTACCTAAAAAAATGTCTATAAATGTCTAAAAAAAAATACCTGTAAAAATGTAAACTTGTATTTGCGTAATGCATCTGTGAAGGCATACGCAAGATATACCGACGTCTCATGCAAGACTATTGACTATGGCACTTTGTGGGGAGTTGGATTGGAGGGACATTGACGTGAGCCGCTTTACTGACACAGATTTTTAACATCATTTTTGAAAGATAAGAACTTTTGCCTACATTTGTGAGTAGTGTAGCCCAGTAATCCCTCAAAAAATAAGAGAAGGGAGTTTTTTTTTTACTTATTAAATTTTTCAATGTGTCTCCAGTATTTTGCTCGCTGTAAATAAACTGTTAATATCAAGGTTGCACTCTTTTAAACCTCTGTAATAATTTTAAATCTGGCATACAAACACATTAGCAGATGAAATAATTAAAAATCACACTGGAATCAGTGGTATGAAAAATAATCTCAATTATTTACTGAGCATCAAACGGGTATTCAACTACACAACGTACATAAAACACAGTTGGTGGGCACACACACACACACAAGCCGGCAAATACTACCAAAACGTCCCTTAAGTTGCAGGCCTGATGCAACGCTTGTGTACGGTGAGGCCAAAAACTATATGGCCGCTTCACTCAAACTGAGCAAAATAAACTATGGTACCTTATTCCGGCAGCGAATCTCTGGGTGGCTTATAGTGATTTTCAACCACTGTGCCGCGGCACACTAGTGTACCTTGAGAAACCGTCAGGTGTGCCGTGAGGAATTATCCAATATCACTTTTTATAATTAACATTTATTAATCATCATTTGCAAATATTATGTCAATAGCCAATATGTCAATAGTATACATGGACCCAAATATTACAATTGCATTTGGTTTATTTGCTCAAACGGAAAGAATTGAACAGGGATGGAATATTCCTTTAACTAATCCGATTGAGGTATCTTGTACCCGCTCAAACGGAAAGTTGTCAGGGTGCCTTCTTCTTCGTGATGTTTTTCTTCTTCTGTTGTTTATTGGCGGTTGGCAAGCAGCTTTCGTGTGCATTAGCGCCATCTGTGAAACAGAATCTAAACCCTTCTATACTTTATTCACAAGTGCAGTTTTATTAAAAAAGAAAATATATATCTATATAAAACATGTCCTGAGTTTAATTATAAAATATTAGCAAGATTGAATTTGATCTTTTCCTGTTTAAATTTATCCCGGGTGCGTTCTTTCAGCGCATGCTCAGATATGACGTAACACGCAGATCCAGACGTTCTTCACTTTTAAAAATGGAGGCCAGCAATCGACACTGGACTAAGCAAAGTTTGTTTTTGATTCAAACTCAATTTCAAGACTGGACAGACGAAAAACTGGCAATACGGAGTTATTCCAACAAGTGAAAGAAAAACTCGGGGAAGCCGGTATCACATGATGTTGATGTTTACCTTTCACTGGGCATGCCCTAATGACTATTCTGTTTGATTTTCACGGCGCATGTAGACAAGAGATTGGAATATTCCTTTCTATGGATACCATTGTTTCCCGAAAGGTCATTCGGAAAGAGAAAAACTGGTCATATAAAAACGTGGCTACTGTGGAGTGTCTGTGGTGTAAAGACTGGCAGAGCAATGTAATATTGGTCCGTGTGGCAACACCTACCTTGTTCCTCCGATAGACTTATTGATGCACGTGTGAGGTCGTGGTGACATTTTGGAACATTTTTGGTTAGTGGTGTGCCACAACATTTTTCCAATGTAAAAAACGTGCCGTGGCTCAAAAAAGGTTGAAAATCACTGGCTTATAGCGCAGTCTGTAACCTCCATGGATCTCTTCAAATCTCCTCTTCGGAAAAAAAATGAATTACAGCCTTGTTAGTAAGCTGAGTTAGCTGTACTGCGGCTAAAAGTTAATTCACTTAGCTAGTGATGCTAACAAAAATGTGTTGGCTAACAGCTAATGCGCTAATACATACCTTGAAAAACTGTTCAACACGCTTCCGGTAGAAACGTCTCCAGCCTCTCACAGAAGATATGTAGATAACGTCCAGGCACAGACAGTCGGACAGACCATCTCACAACACCGACTGTATACTTAAACAAACTTTTACAGGCTTTTACCGATTCTGCTCACATCCCGACTCAGCTCGTCACACGACACACCTGCACACCGGCTCAGACTTTCCGGTAAAACGCACCACTTCCTCTTACTGCCACTGCCTTCAAAATAAAACACTCTTAAGCAAATGCAATAATCACACATTCACCGTACTACACAGTGCTTTTTAACCTATTCATATATCTCTTTTTATGAACCAATTTTTAACCTTATTTATTCTACTTAAGTAGTTTTAAACATTAACTTTATTACACACCTGACGGTTTCTCAAGGTACACTAGTGTGCCGCGCGGCACAGTGGTTGAAAATCACTGATGTATAGGTCGGATTTACGCCACCCGAACGTCGAGGCTACAATAGCATCGGATTCATATCAGATTTATATCCACATACAGTACGAAAGAGGCCTTGAAAAATTAGGAATTATAGTTTTCAAACTGGCAGGAAAACATCAGATACAGGTCACAGGAAGAAGCCGATCTTCTGCAATAGAACCCTCCGTCATGTTCATTGCTGGTAATTCCTGTTGCAACGCCACTCTTAGGATGGTTTGATAAGATTTTTGCTCCTCTATATTCTACTCCAGATTCTTGTTGCGTCTACCTCTCAGCAGGTCCCTGTCAGCATATCACAGCGATCAAAGAGAATGGCTACCCCGCTCCTTCCTTTCAATGTCCTCTTTATCCTTCAGTGATCACAGCCCTGAGGTCAAACAAGACCAATACGCTAATTAATTACCAATAGGTCGCAAAGCAATTCTCCCTCATTTATTCTCCTCTGACCATTTGGGCTTTGCCCAACAGCACATTACTGAAAATAATATCACAATAAATGGATTGATTGAATTCACTTGCATTTTAGGTAATGAGCTTGGATGTCACTTCAGTGATTAGGTACAACAACCTTGTTCGTTTTGCAAGACAAAGTGCACACTTTTGTATCTTTACGTAACCAGGTAGGTCAGTGGAGGACATTACAGACGAAGAAAAAAAACACGTCAAGACGCAATAAACTTTAACATGACAATAAATAGACTGCATAGAATTTGCAGTGGATCCCAACACATTTGCCTTATTCACCCAAAGTCTATAGGAAATTATAAATACAGTAAACCTCGGATATATCGGATTCAATTGTTCCCACTGGTTTTGTCCGATATAAGCGAAATCGTTTATATGCATATACTGGAAAATGTCAGTTTTACGCATATATCGGATTTATATCCGGTATATGCGTGAATCGGATTTTATCCATTATAAAAAGGCACTTCCTTGACTATGTTTCCAATGTACCTGGACGTGCAGGCAACGCTGCAAACGCTGCAAATGACGTCGTATAGCGGCCTGTCACGATTCGGCGAATCGGAGCGCCACGATGCAGCCATCCGATATATGCGAGGGAAATTTAATGGAAATGCATTGGAACGGGACTGGAGATTTTGTCCGAAATAGGCGAAATCCGTTATAAAAAATCCGATATATGCAATGAATTTTTATTGGAAATGCATTACAGAAAAATTGGTTCTTTTTTATCTGTCCGTTGTGAGCGAATTTCCGATATATCCGAGTCCGATATATCCGAGGTTTACTGTATGTGATAATACAGGGGCTGCACGGCGGTCGAGTGGTTAGCGTGCAGACCTCACAGCTACGAGACCCGAGACTCGGCCATCTCTGTGTGTTCTCCCCGTGGTTTTCTTCGGGTACTCCGATTTCCTCCCACATTCCAAAAACATGCTAGATTAATTGCCGACTCCAAATTGTCCATAGGTATGAATGTGAGTGTGAATGGTTGTTTGTCTATATGTGCCCTGTGATTGGCTGGCCACCAGTCCAGGGTGTACCCCACCTCTCGCCCGAAGACAGCTGGGATAGGCTCCAGCACTCCCCGCGACCCTTGTGAGGATAAGCGGTAGAAAATGAATGAATGAATGAATGTATCGATAACAATAAACCATGCATCTTTAGATCAATCGACTGTGGAAACATTCAAGGTTCAGTGTCGGTTCTTATAAACAATGCAAGAGCTCAGGCTGCTGATAAAACGTGGCGGCCGGTCGGTGTTCTAAGTAGTTTACTCGCTTGGAACCTTTATGGATTAATTACAATGAAGGTGAAAACAGAATTGTTAGTCTAACTCAACTGATGATCTGTTATTGCAATAGTAGTCATTGATTGAGCAGCCAGACCAACAGAGGCGAGCACTAAATGTTCTGCTTTGTAACATGATTACACTGGAGTGTTGAAAACACTATGCCGAGTCTGAAATGCTGTACATCTATCACTGTTATAACAGTTTGAGTATGACATTGTTTACTTCCCAAGCTAAAGCAGCATTTTCATCACACTTCTGTGGTAAACACTTCTATGAAAGAAGAGATGTATCATTGTTTAACCTTCCTCTTGTGTTAGCTTTCTGGTATCATCTCTTATGTTACCGGGTCGGTTTTGACCCATGTATTAAATCAGCTATAAAATACACTAAAAACAATAAGTTACCATCAAATTTGCTTCTCATGTCTTGGGTACCTTCTTAGGCTTCCTCATCCATGAAAATGTTGGTTTTAATACTTTTGGTGTGGTTTTTTTTGTCACTATACCCCTCCATTTTGATTTCCAAAAATGGTAAAATGAAAAAAAAAAAAAGCAGAACAGATCCAGATCTTGGTTCACTGTACTTCTTGCCATTCTTTCCATGATCCAAATTCATTCATTCATTCATTTTCTACCGCTTTTTCCTCACGAGGGTCGCGGGGGGTGCTGGAGCCTAGCCCAGCTGTCTTTGGGCGAGAGGCGGGGTACACCCTGGACTGGTCGCCAGCCAATCACAGGGCACATATAGACAAACAACCATTCACACTCACATTCATACCTATGGACAATTTGGAGTTGTCAATTAACCTAGCATGTTTTTGGAATGTGGGAGGAAACCGGAGAAAACCCACGCATGCACGGGGAGAACATGCACACTCCACACAGAGATGCCCGAGGGTGGAATTGAACCCTAGTCTCCTAGCTGTGAGGTCTGCACGCTAACCACTAGGCCCATGATCCAAATTGTAAAAGTGAAATCAGCCATCAGTCAAATGAGTGAATTCACCTCACATGTCTGGACCTTGTTTTTCTGCTGGTATACTGGAAAAGCGGTCAAAATGAGAATCCCCTGAAGCTTACATGATGAGAAGAGGAGCTGGTTGTCATTGTGTTGGCTAATTGTACACTTATGATTTCAGTTGTGGCTCAAAATATTGCTTTATAGTCATATTATTATAACCGGGTCGAAACCGACCCTAACAATACAGCGGTCATAATTTCAACCAGACCATTTTTAAATGTAGTAAAAAAAATGTTTTTGTTTTTATTTTGTTGAAATAGAGTTTCCTGACAAAGTCAAAAAGCCTTGATGCAATAAACAAATGTTATGTGATTCTTTTTATGCATTAAAATGTAAAACGGTTCGGTGCCGACCCTAACACAAGAGGAGGGTAAGGGTCTTTGCACTTTTTATTTATTTTGTATTATTAATTGGACAGAAGGTTAAGGCTTGTGGTTTTTCATTATTATGCTTAAGTTGCATTCATGCTTGCTTATTGTCATTGATGAGGACAACACCCCCGCCTGTCCGATTAGCACGAACAGCCTGAGAACATATAAATTTAGAGGGAGATACCTCATTAAATGATGTAAAGTTGTTTTGTTTCAACCAAAAGACCAATTATGTTATGATTGTGGTCTCTTATCAGATCATTAACAAGCAAAGGCTTTGGGGTGACCAATCTAATATTCATAGGGCCAACTTCCGTTGGGCTGGGTGAGGCTGTTCACCCCCAAAGAATTCATGGTAGTAATATTAATAAGATTGCTTCACCTGGAACCCGTGTTATATTTTGGTTTGTTATACGCACAACAAGACATTAATACCTTAAGGCAGGGGTCTCAAACTCAGTTTACCTGGGGGCCACTGGAGCTAGGGTCTGGGCAAGGCTGGGCCGCATCAGGTTTTCCAAAAAAAACAAAAAAAAGAAAAGTTCTGATAAAACATTCCACTGTTCTCAAATATCTTAATTTTTATTTTCTGCACAAAATAAGATGAAAAATAAATAAACAAATCAAGAATAAAGAAAATCAATCAATCAGTAATAAATAAATATAATAATAATAATAAAAACCACATATACAGTAGTTGGTGGGTAGACAAATTATTTTTTTCAGATTAAAATGAACAAAGCATTATTAGAGCCCTGTAGACATGACAAAACACGACTATAGTCACATTTATACTTTTTTTATTTACAACGTATTGCGCAACTGCAGGGTCTTGAGACACATGCTAACTCGCAAACTAGAGAGCTAGCGACCTAAACGGTAGCCTTCAAGTTATTTCCTTTAAACTTAAATAGCCAAAAACTTACCACTTCCACACGGATAGGGAGGATAACTATTAACAGTTATTTAACCTTTAACATGAACATTAATCAAACGTAATAATTTTTTCTGGGTACATGATACCATATAGCATCCATATCAAACTTGCGTGGGCCCCACTAACTAGTGGGCCTCAAACTAGTGTCCAGCGGGACACATTCGGCCCGCGGGCCACGTGTTTGAGACCCCTGCCTTAGGGGCATGATAGTCTTTTGTTGAATTATCAACAGCAAAAGAGATGGAAGAGGGAGATTCAGGTTCATCACCAAGCGCTACCTCAGTAGAAAGCAAGACAGACCGCGGTGTGTTCATGGGTTGTGGATCAGTATGCATAATATGTGGTTTTATTCTACATGAAGAGCTATGTGTACTGTTTAAGACCAGCCTAGTGCCAGTTAGCCATAACCTTAGACTCCACACACATTTTAACACGCTCGCTAATCAACTGTGCCCCGATTTGTTCTGGTGTGTGGAGTCATGTGACGCTCAAAAGGTAATCTATATTTCTCAAAAGGGTACCTCGGGGGTTCCTCCAGAAGGAAGGCTAAAAAACTGCAGTCCCTGTTCTCTACAGAAGCTAGCCAGCTACCGGTTAAGCTAGAATAATCCGCTAAACCTCTCATCATTGCCTCTGGCAGGCAAGGGAGCTGAGAAAACTACTCAATGCCAACACATCTCTTTGGTGAGATTACAAGTTCTTGCTATGTTCCTATTTGTAATCTCTGATTGCCCCATCCTGGTATCAGGTGTCAGCTGGTGTTTAGGCTTATTGCAAGTCAGCTCCCTAAGGCTAGCTTCAATGTTGGGTTCTCTGGCCCCCGGAATGCACATTGCAGTGGTTGGGTTCTTAAGCTTGATGTTAGGAGTGATGGCGTCACCTATGACTAGCGTGCAGGAGCCAGTACTGTGTTGGAGTAAGGCTAGCTAAAAGAGTAAATGTATTATGCATCTGAACAGGCCCACCCTGGTTAGCAAGCCGCTCAGGGCTAATGCTAACCGGACTAGCAGGTTGGCTACAACCTACGCTATCCGGTGTGCCCGCCACATCTAACGTAACAAAAGTATTTTGCTCTAGTTGGTGGACACGTCCCTCTATCAAGAAGAGTCCTTCAAGGAGAAGGGCACAAGTGGTGCACGAAGTCGGTCTTCTAGGTTTTAGAAAAGGTTTTATTTAGTTAATTAGTTTTTCAACTTATTTGATCATGTTTACAAATTTGTATCACATGCATCTCATTGTTTACATCATCTGTCTTCGTATGTGAATATTCTTCCTACAATTGCCAACATTCATTCATTCATTTTCTACTGCTTTTCCTCACAAGGGTCGTGGGGGTGCTGGAGCCTATCCCAGCTGTCTTTAGGCGAGAGGCGGGGTACACCCTGGACTGGTCGCCAGCCAATCACAGGGCACATATAGACAAACAACCATTCACACTCACATTCATACCTATGGACAATTTGGAGTCGCCAATTAACCTAGCATGTTTTTGGAATGTGGGAGGAAACCGGAGTGCCCGGAGAAAAACCCACGCATGCACAGGGAGAACATGCAAACTCCACACAGAGATGGTCGAGGGGTGGAATCGAACCCTGGTCTCCGAGCTGTGAGGTCTGTGCGCTAACCACTGCAATTGCCAACATTATTTTTGTTTTAGTTAAGTTTTGTTTTTCTCGCATCACCTTTTTAATTGGTTCATTTCCAGTGGGATTATTCTCCATTAGCTCATTTACAATGTCCCCTGAACGACATGCAGTGGTGTCATTTGGAAATAATATTCATTTTGAGTCTTGAGAGCTTAAGAAAATACATTGGAACCTTGGTTAATTCATTCATGAATCTATTCCAGAAGGTCCAACTCTACCCAAAACATACCCAAACTGATTTGGTTTTTCCCATAAATGTTAACACAAATTTCCTTCTATTTTTACAATTATAGTTTAACATGAAGAAAACATTTTGAAATGAAATACATATAGAGATGAGGCAGAACTAGGACATGCTGAAGATGTCACAATGTTCTCCCAGTGGAATTGGAAGAGGTGGCCAAAGACCGGGAAGTCCGGCCTTCCCTACTGAGATACAAGTAGATAAAATGGATGGCTGGATGGATGGATGGATGGATGGATACTATGGATGCTCTGATCAATCGGCCACTGACCTGCTGGGTGTGTTCAAGAGATGAGGAAGAGTATCACAAGTGGATCAGACAAGTCCAAGTTGACAGCGCTAGCTTGGTATAGTCGGCCGTTTAGTTTTTGAAAAACTAGAAGAAACTGGAAGAAACACCCCTGACACTGCTGAAGGTCCAAGTCAATAGTGCTAGCTTGCTAGCAAATCACAAAGAGATTTACAACTATAGTGTCAAGCATTGAGATTTCACATTTTGTTCGGCGGTCCTTGAATGATCCATAGTTGCGTGCTATGTTACACAAAAGTTGCTTTGCCCATGGAACTCTATGAATCCAATTCCACCTGTTCATGGATCATCAGGCATATTTAGCACTTAAACTGGATGGTTTTCCGGGTGAACAATGGGAATTGAATAGCGATGGGGAGGGTTCTGGGAAAAAATAGACATATTGTCGATTGTGTCTTATCAGGTTTCTCAACACTCCTCCTCATCTGCCCTATTTATGTCCTCTAGTCTCTCAGTCTAGTGCCAGTTCCTTGTCTTTCATGTCAAGTCCTCACGCTCTCGATCTTTGTTCTGCAAAGCCTGGAGGCAACTGGACTCTTCTTCTTTGCAGAAAGGTTTCACCTTTAATCCAAAAGGCTTCTTCAGTTGTAAATTTTAATGTGTGTCTCTTGCGAGTTGTTGTTGTGGTTGTTGCCCGGCGTGGCCTGCATAGCAATAGGTGGTTCACCTGCCTCGTTAGTGGCCACTCTTCCTTTGGAATTAGACGACGTTTGCGGGTGAGATGTCAGGACATTGTTATTAAATAGGTCATGTCACAACCATTCCCCTCTCTTTACAGAGGGCCTTTCTAGCTTGACAATAACAACATAGAATTTCTGGGATTTGACAAAGGCCCAGTTAGGGCGCCGTTTCTAGCTTTCTTACCAGACGTTGCCTGTTCTTTGACCTCGTTACCTGCTTTACGTTAAACTCACCTGTGATTTGCCTGCCAAGTCTGCCTTTGAGTACTCCTTCATGATTTCCGTTCCCTTCGTTTGATCATTTTGCTTGGAGGTTGTACGTGTACGATATTTTTTTTGGGGGGGAGCAGGTTGTTGATGGCTTAGATAACATTTTTAGCTCTAGTGTGTTTTAATAATTATTTCCCTGCAGTGAACAGTGGAGTGTGTGGAGGAATATGTGGCTCAGAGTGTGTTGTGCATTATTTAGTATTCCAATGCTTCTTGGCACTTTGTCATGTATTTATTTAGTTAATTAGTTTTTCAACTTATTTGATCATGTTTACAAATTTGTATCACAGGCACCCTCTCATTGTTTACATCATCTGTCTTCGTATGTGAATATTCTTCCTGCAATTGCCAACATTCATTCATTCATTATCTACCGCTTTTCCTCACAAGCCTATCCCAGCTGTCTTTGGGCGAGAGGCGGGGTACACCCTGGACTGGTCGCCAGCCAATCACAGGGCACATATAGACAAACAACCATTCACACTCACATTCATACCTATGGACAATTTGGGGTCGCCAATTAACCTAGCATGTTTTTGGAATGTGGGAGGAAACCGGAGTACCCGGAGAAAACCCACGCATGCACGGGGAGAACATGCAAACTCCACAAAGAGATGGCCGAGGGTGGAATTAAACCCTGGTCTCCTAGCTGTGAGGTCTGCACGCTAACCACTCGACCGCCGTCCCGCCCTTGTCATGTATATATTTAGTTAATTAGTTTTTCAACTTATTTGATCATGTTTACAAATTTGTATCACATGCACACTCTCATTGTTTACATCATCTTTCTTCGTATGTGAATATTCTTCTGCAATTGCCAAGATTCATTCATTCATTTTCTACCGCTTTTCCTCACAAGGGTCACGGAGGGTGCTGGAGCCTATCCCAGCTGTCTTTGGGCGAGAGGCGTGGTACACTTTGGACTGGTGGCCAGCCAATCACAGGGCACATATAGACAAACAACCATTCACACTCACATTCATACCTATGGACAATTTGGAGTGGCCAATTAAGCTAGCATGTTTTTGGAATGTGGGAGGAAACCGGAATACCCGGAGAAAACCCACGCATGCACGGGGAGAACATGCAAACTCCACACAGAGATGGCCGAGGGTGGAATTGAACCCTGGTCTCCTAGCTGTGAGGTCTGTGCGCTAACCACTGCAATTGCCAACATTATTTTTGTTTTAGTTAAGTTTGGTTTTTCTCGCATCACCTTTTTAATTGGTTCTAGAGGTCTACACGGCTGTGCTTTTCCTTGGCTGCCCCGCCCCACAGCCGTGGCACGACAGCCACAGCCGTGGTGAGATTTGAGCAGCCGTCAGGCGGCCGAACAAGCGCAAAAATTAAATTACCTATTTTCAGCTCAAGATAGTATAAATTGTGTGAAAAAGATGATATAAGGAAGCATTATGGACAATATAGGTGACCTTTCAAGAAACAAATGAGGTTATCAATATTTTTTTATATTAGTTTTCTATAGCCGTGGCCACAGGCGTGGCCATGTTCTTGAGATTTCTTCAGCCTGCCCCGCCCCCTTAGCCGAGGAGTCCGGCCCGCCGTGGGGCCAGCCGCTCCGTGTAGACCTCTAATTGGTTCATTTCCAGTGGGATTATTCTCCATTAGCTCATTTACAATGTCCCCTGAACGACATGCAGTGGTGTCACTTGGAAATAATATTCATTTTGAGTCTTGAGAGCTTAAGAAAATACATTGGAACCTTGGTTAATTCATTCATGAATCTATTCCAGAAGGTCCAACTCTACCCAAAACATACTCAAACCGATTTGGTTTTTCCCATAAATGTTAACACAAATTTCTTTCTAGTTTTACAATTATAGTTTAACATGAAGAAAACATTTTGAAATGAAATACATATAGAGATATGGCAGAACTAGGACATGCTGAAGATATCACAATGTTCTCCCAGTGGAACTGGGAAGTCCAGCCTTCCCTACTGAGATACAAGTAGAAAAAAATGGATGGATGGCTGGATGGATACAAGGGATGCTCTGATCAATCGGCCACTGACCTGCTGGGTGTGTTCAAGAGATGAGGAAGAGTATCACAAGTGGATCAGACATTTTGATGAGATGGTGTCGTGGAGACAGGAATCTGACAAATTCTGAGCCTGGTGAAAAAAAAAGTCTGGAGCCTTAAGGGTTAAGATAATCAAGTCCCAGTAGTGACCCTTGAGGTACGCCACAATCCATATGAATGCATAAAGATTTATGTTCTACTGTACTGTTCTAATTTATTGATTAAGATATTATGATTAGGGTGGCATGGCGGTCGAGTGGTTAGCGCGCAGACCTCACAGCTAGGAGACCAGGGTTCAATTCCACCCTCGCCATCTCTAGCATCTCAAACATGCTAGGTTAATTGGCAACTCCAAATTGTCCATAGGTATGAATGTGAGTGTGAATGGTTGTTTGTCTATATGTGCCCTGTGATTGGCTGGCCAGGGTGGACCCCGCCTCTTGCAGAAGACAGCTGGGATAGGCTCCAGCACCCCCGCGACCCTCGTGAGGAAAAGCGGTAGAAAATGAATGAATGAATGAATATTATGATGAATTGTCTATAATCCATGAATCCTAATATGTTTTGGTGATTTGGTTTTGTTTTGGTTATTTTAATTAGTGTCACCATTGTTAAAATTGTTTCTTTATCTGTATTGGCCGTCCAAGAGTCACTTACATTTATTCATGCATTTATCTAATCTCTCATGCAAATCCTGTTGCATCAAGGAGAGAAAGCTGTTGTTTTACCATGCCGAAGTTCCTTTATGGTGTAGCATACAGAATGTGACTTCAAGGTCCACACTCTCCTCTCAAAGCCCTCTCATTAGTCTGTCTGATGGAGGAACATTATAGCTTCTACTTGATTAAATCAGAACAATCCCAGTAGCCAATATAGAAATGCCTTACTGTGGACGGCTCTGCCCATGATCTCGTAAATTCACGTGTTTGTTAGACCTTTTTATTTTGTGGACAACCTCATAAAGTCCTTAAAATCTTGACTGCACCTTTGATTGAATTAGGGAGCTACAGTATTTTATTAGGTGTACAGAATCGCAAAAAAATGTGGATTCTCTGTGTTTGCCTGCTGACCTGCTGACAAGGAAAACATAACAAAAACTTTTTTGATTTATGAAATGTACTGTATTAACAATTGCAAAAAACAATGCAGTCTTGACTGCAATGATGTACCACGTTACATTGGTAGTGAGTGGTGATGTAATTAATCAGGGTTCGATTCTCCGATTCGATTCTCCGCTTGGCATCTCTGTGTGGAGTTTACATATTCTCCCCGTGTGTGGGTTTTCTCCGGGTACTCCGACATTCCAAAAACATTGCATGTTAGGTTAATTGGCGACTGGTGACCAGTCCAGGCCTCTCGCCCGAAGACAGCTGCGATAGGCTCCAGCATACCTGCAACCCTAGTCAGGATAAACGGCATAGAAAATAAATAGATGGAGGTAATTTGCTGAACACTGATGATGGATGAATGGATGAGGCAAAGGCGACTTGCTTAGAGAAATAACTTATGTACGTCTTCTGTTAGCATTTTTAATGGTCACACGTTGTAAAAATACAGTGACTACTCCACTCTTTTAAGTGCCAATCACTACAAATAAACAGATCTAATTTCACATAGACCGCATTCGGTCTAGCCGGTTTCAGCCACTGTTCTGTCAGTCCATGTATGCGGTGGTCGGCGAGCTCAATAGCATTATTTGATAAGCTGCTGTGAAAATTGGGCGGGTTAGTTGAGTGGTTAGCGCGCAGACCTCACAGCTAGGAGACCAGGGTTCAATTCCACCCTCGGCCATCTCTGTGTGGAGTTTGCATGTTCTCCCTGTGCATGCGTGGGTTTTCTCCGGGTACTCCGGTTTCCTCCCACATTCCAAAAACATGCTAGGTTAATTGGCCACTCCAAATTGTCCATAGGTATGAATGTGAGTGTGAATGGTTGTTTGTCTATATGTGCCCTGTGATTGGCTGGCGACCAGTCCAGAGTGTACCCCGCCTCTCGCCCGAAGACAGCTGGGATAGGCTCCAGCACCCCCACGACCCTTGTGAGGAAAAGCGGTAGAAAATGAATGAATGAATGTTGGCAAGAATATTCACATGATGATGTAAAACAATGAGAGGTTGCATGTGATACAAATTTGTAAACATGATCAAATAAGTTGAAAAACGAATTAACTAAACTAATTAGCACCCCCCGCGACCCTCGTGAGGAAAAAGCGGTAGAAAATGAAAATTATGACATTGAAAAGTCTTTGGGACTGTGGGTGATGTGTGAGTTGTACATAACTCATCCATTTTATTCACTGTTTACGTTTTTCATAGCGCTGCCTAGCTGTGGTACCCCCATGTCGTCAGAATGGTACACACTTGACATTTTTGTATTCTCCAACTCCGAGACTGATAGTCCAATCATACTCCCCCAATTCGAATATTTGAAAGTGTTTGCCTTTGACTGTAGGTAATCGTTCATGATCAAGATCGGGTCTGTTGTTGATTGATTGGCTTGAAACACATTTCAGAATATCAGGTGACTCACCCCATTAAAAGTTTGGTTGTTGCCAGCTTAATGATTCAATATAATACCCCTTAAATATACATTTTCTTTTTGCTCTTTTCTTGTACAATAAGTGTAATTTTTTTTCTGTATTGGTGTTTCAGCTTGCTTCATCGGATACGCTTTTTAATCAATCGATGGTCGACCTTTACGGGTTCTTAAACACTGCTATAAACAGACCAGCCTTATCTTGTTGCTTTTAAAGATCCCCGCTGAAGAATGACCTTGGAGATGGATAGTCCAGCCAATGAAGTAGCCTTACAAGACGTCTATTAACTGTAATGTGGTCTTCTTACAGTAAAATGTCCTCCCAAGCAGAGCATCATTACTGCAGGTGTTCCACTCCAATTGATTGACGACCGATTTTTATTAGCTCCTTCAAGTGACAATCTGCTCCATAATAAGACAGTGAGAGGCTGACTGGCTGCTCGCATTTCTCGTGTGATCCCAAGGGTTCACACCCCCTTCTCCCTCCCCCCACCGCCCTTGAGTTAAGTAACAGACGCATGGACACTAACTGAGAAAATTTCTGTAGGTGAGCATCATCGTGATTAGGATTCATACACGGTATCGCCAGATTTCACTTTGGTTATTGGAGTTGCTGGCCTGCCTGGATATTTGAGCAGCTACTCCCCTTAAATGAGGAGAAGGCAGACAGAAGCACAGTGAGTCTCAGCTTCAAACTCATGTTTCTGTCTGGTTGTCCTTCTGATTCATGAGATCTACATACATATCTTTCGGAAAATAACGGAGAAACTAGAGATTTGCAGAAATTGCATGTGAATGCTGAGAAAGGCAATCTGAAGGCAAGCTGAAATGCCCAAAAAGGAATGAACGTCAAAACTGTAATGCTGTTACCATAGCAATGCCCAGAAAACATGCAAATATGCATCCTGGGGGTTATGAACAGTGGCAGTAAGTGCGATCGGACTGGATTCCGGCAAACCTGAAGGAGGCTTTCATTCAGTTGTCTCCCCGTGGAAGAAATGACAGTGATACTATATGCCAGGCATGGCTAAGCTATACAGTATGTACGGCAGGGGTCTCAAAGTCAATTTACCTGGGGGCCACTGGAGCTAGGGTCTGGGTGAGACTGGGCCGCATCAGGTTTTCCAAAAAAAAAAAAAATGTTATTAAAAACAGAAAAATGAATAAACTTTGCTTTGGTTCTGATTTTCTACAAGAAAAGCTCTGATAAAACATTCCACTGTTCTCAAATATCTTAATTTTTATTTTCTACACAAAATAAGATGAAAAATGAATAAACAAATCAAGAATAAAGAAAACCAATCAATCAGTAATAAAGAAATATAATAATAATAAAACAGTAAATAATAAAAACTTAAGAAATCACATATAGTTGGTGGGTAGACAAATTATTTTTTTTTCATATTAAAATGAACAAAGCATTATTAGAGCCCTGTAGACATGACAAAACACGACTATAGTCACATTTATACTTTTTTAATTTATAACATATTGCGCAACTGCAGGGTCTTGAGACACATGCTAACTCGCAAACTAGAGAGCTACTAGAGAGAACGGTAGCCTTCAAGTTATTTCCTTTAAACTTAAATAGCCAAAAACTTACCACTTCCACACGGATAGGGAGGATAACTATTAACAGTTATTTAACCTTTAACATGAACATTAATCAAACGTAATAATTTTTTCTGGGTACATGATACCATACAGCATCCATATCAAACTTGTGCGGGCCGCACTAACATTAAACTTTCATATCAAGGCGGGGGCCTCAAACTAGTGTCCGCGGGACACTAGTTTGAGACCCCTGATGTACGTACAGCCTATTGAGCTTTTTAATCTGGCCTCCCCGACCTTCCCAAACAATCTTATAAAAGATGTCCCCAGCAAAATGGTTTCCAGTGCTATTTTAAAGCTACCATAATTCCAAGCAGAGTATATGCACTTTCCTGTGGTGGGTCATTACCACGTTTGGGAATCGAATATCAATTGGAAGCGGCTCTGACATTCTAATTCTCCCCCAATTGTTCATTTCTTTAACTTCAGGTCCCTACGTGCGGTGATTGGCCAGAGGCATAACACCAAACAAGAAGACAAGGAAGTGTTCATCTAGTTCAACCATGGACATTGTGCAGCGGTGATCTCTTGTTGGGCTGAAATTAGCCAATTGGAATGTCCAGCTAATATAATGCTTTACCTGACGTTAACACTTTAGCTTTAGCCAACAAATTGACCCGAATTTACTCCATTCACCTTGCTTGTTTATCGTGGTGAAGTTAGTTTTTCACGTTGGACGTTGGATATTCATCTTGGTAGCTCTTAATTTCACGTTAAGGGCATTTAGATGAACAATAGTATCTGTCCCAATGGCTGGAAGGGACACAAAAAAAAGGATTGGGAATGATGGGCAAAATTCCCCAAAAAAGTATCGTTCCACTAGACTAAACTTGTGTTTCTATAAATGTGTAAATACGTAAATGGCAGACAGGGAGTGACGACTGGGGTTCAGAGTTGAGTTGAGTGCTGGCCACCATTATGGTTCTTTTGAAAATGTGAGTAAAATGTGTTCTAAACTAAAGATAAGGTTATGGTTCTTTATTTCATATTGTATGTCCAATAGCAGGGGGGCAATTTCACTCACAGATGATCAGTATGGGAATCAGCAGCATAAAACTCACATCGAAGCATCCCTGTACACTCAAAAAATAAATGTTTAGCCTCAACAAAAAAAATCAACGCAACAGTTTCCATTAGTCTTTCTTAGTTATGACAACTTAATTTGAAATTGCCTTGAACCAAGAAACAATATTGCATTGCACGAATTAGCTTTTCCTCTTCACTCAAAGCTTATTTTAAGTAATGCTTACTGAATAATTGTTGCCATGGGACAAGTTTTTAAGTTCATTCATTCATTTTCTACCGCTTTTTCCTCACGAGGGTCGCGGGGGGTGCTGGAGCCTATCCCAGCTGTCTTCGGGCGAGAGGCGGGGTACACCCTGGACTGGTCGCCAGCCAATCACAGGGCACATATAGACAAACAACCATTCACACTCACATTCATGGACAATTTGGAGTCGCCAATTAACCTAGCATGTTTTTGGAATGTGGGAGGAAACCGGACTACCCGGAGAAAACCCACGCGTGCACGGGGAGAACATGCAAACTCCACACAGAGATGCCCGAGGGTGGAATTGAACCCTGGTCTCCTAGCTGTGAGGTCTGCGCACTAACCACCAGACCGCCGTGCCGTTTTTAAGTTCATAACTCAAAATAATATGTTAAGTCGATTGACTTAATCATTTTATTCAAAGTAGTTTAATTTGTTGTCTACTTAATTATAATAACAATGCACACAGCTTTTTAAATAGCAGTAACTTTATATATATATATATATATATATATACACGTATCAAACGTATATATATATATATATATATATATATACACATATATATACGTATATAAAATTTCAGAAAAAATGTGGCTGTGGCACTTGGGTAACAGCTGTTGTAGGTAGCAGTTACACGGCTAAACTAGCTCAGTTAAACAAGCTAAATTTGACTTTTCTCAACGAAAATCTACTGTGACTAATTTAAACCCATCACTTCAGTAGAACAATTAGAAATACTTTACTCACCATGAAATGTTGCTTCAGCCTCCTTAAAATGGAAAAGGTTAATGTTGAGAAAAATGATGTTACCAAGCTAATTTTATAAAGTCATGGCAACTTGAATTTTGTTTTAAGCTTACCAACAATAAAATTTGAGTGTATATGACATGCTAAATTAAGTTCATGTAAGTTAGCAACTTGGAAAGTTTATCTAAATCAATTAATTACATTTTTACATTGCATTTATGTATTAAATCAAGTGGTGTCAACAGATACTTTTTAGAGTGTAAGTATATTTAGTGTTTTTTGTTGTTGTGTGCTGTTAGCGTTACTATTAGCACCACATGATGACAGTTGACTGAAGGACTGTAGTGTGATAGTATGGTAGTATGGTAGTATGGTAGTATGATAGTATGATAGTGTGATAGTATGATAGTAAGTTCTCCAAATGGCAAGAGACTCTTCATTGTATGTAGGAGTGACTTGTACCCAACATGGCGACTTTTCTACCTGTGTCTCCCACTCGTGCTCTAAATTCATCTTCTAGCCTTCTTTTTCCCCATCTTTCCCCCAAGGCGTCACTTCTTTCCCTCCCCTGTATGTTCTGTCTAACCTACATCCAACATCATCCTCTAGCAGGCATCTCCTGTAGTAGCCTCCAGGTCATTTTTTGGTTGGCCTGTGGCATGTTTTGTTAAAATGACATCAAACACTGCCTTGGATGATTTCTGCCAAAAAACAAAAAACCTTTGGTGGAAATAGTTTTGACACTCCTTGCCTAGACCTGGATGAAAGCTTCATAGAAATCGTTCATGTTGTCTTATCTGTGAGCGGTGATCTTAAAGATCATGTCAGTGTAACATCATGTAACATCGATATGACTTTGATATTGACTAAGAGACGCGTCAGAAAGTACAATATGGTCAGCTAATCTCCAGCTCCTGCTTCAGACTTCTGATAAGGCAAAATGGACATGACAGCCAATGGATCTGTGACTAAATGGACATGGAATTTGTATGAACACACCAGAGTGAGGAAAATGTCCAGTTTGTGAAAATAACCATGTGGACATGGCCTAAGGCAGGGGTCTCAAATACGCGGCCCGCGGGCCAAATGTGGCCCGCAGGACACTAGTTTGAGGCCCCCGCCTTGATATGAAAGTTTAATGTTAGTGCGGCCCGCGCAAGTTTGATATGGATGCTGTATGGTATCATGTACCCAGAAAAAATTATTACGTTTGATTAATGTTCATGTTAAAGGTTAAATAATTGTTAATAGTTATCCTCCCTATCCGTGTGGAAGTGGTAAGTTTTTGGCTATTTAAGTTTAAAGGAAATAACCTGAAGGCTACCGTTTAGGTCGCTAGCTCTCTAGTTTGCGAGTTAGCATGTGTCTCGAGACCCTGCAGTTGCGCAATATGTTGTAAAGAAAAAGAGTATAAATGTGACTATAGTCGTGTTTTGTCATGTCTACAGGGCTCTAATAATGCTTTGTTCATTTTAATCTGAAAAAAATAATTTGTCTACCCACCAACTATATGTGGTTTCTTAAGTTTTTATTATTATTATATTTATTTATTACTGATTGATTGATTTTCTTGATTTGTTTATTTATTTTTCATCTTATTTTGTGTAGAAAAATAAAAAGTAAGATATTTGAGAACAGTGGAATGTTGCCTAAGGTGATGGTGTCCAATGTGTGGCCCAAGGGACATCTGAAGCTCCTATCTTGTTGTTTATTGGTCCACAGAACATTGTGGACTCCTATAGAGCAGCTACGCACGATAACCCGCACAGAAAGCTTTCTAGATCTTCCAGACTCTGCACCTGCAATGTTTCCATGGGTTTGCTGCCTTCCGCGGAAATGGTCTGCGTAATTTACTTCACCTCCTCCAGGAACGCCTCCCGCTGAGCCCGCTCCAGTGTGATTGGTCACACTTCCTCCACTTGCTTGATGCACACTCTATGCACACAAGGGTTGCATTGACTTCAGTGGAACTCTGTAAAACACAGCGTGCAGAGCCATTCAAAACTGCTTTCAGGGCTCACTTCCAAATGCGCAAACCTCATTATCTGACATGTTGGTATTGTTTATCAGGAGTACACCCTGGACTGGTCGCCAGCCAATCACAGGGCACATATAGACAAACAACCATTCACACTCACATTCATACCTATGGACAATTTGGAGTCGCCAATTAACCTAGCATGTTTTTGGAATGTGGGAGGAAACCGGAGTACCCGGAGAAAACCCACGCATGCACGGGGAGAACATGCAAACTCCACACAGAGATGGCCGAGGGTGGAATTTAACCCTGGTCCTCCTAGCTGTGAGGTCTACGCGCTAACCACTCGATCGCCGTATCGCCCCATTTTGTAAATTATTATTATTATTATTATTATTATTATTATTATTATTATTATTATTATTATTATTATTATTATTATTATTATTATTATTATTATTATTATTATTATTGTTGTTGTTGTTGTTGTTGTTGTTGTTATTGTTATTGTTGTCGTTATTATTCACTTGGCGGGACGGATGTGGCCCCCTGGCCGTAGTTTGCCTACCCCTGGTGTAGATACTATCTGCAGCAAAATGGTGCTGAATAAGTAGTTTATGAGTTCACTCAGTCCGTTTACATGCACTAAAGAAAAATAAATGATTTGATAAATTAGTATAAAAATGTATCCACCACACTGTGCTCATTGCCAGCCAATCAAGATGCTTGTCAGAAATTCTGGTAGGTAATTGTTGTGTCTAATCACGTCAGCTGACACATGACATCTGATAGCACATGTACCTCATGCATTTCCTTTCCGTGCACATTTGCAGCGGAGACACGGTTGCCATGTTTTTTGGGGATGACTATAAAAGGATGACTTTAATGTCTTTCACTGGAAGGAAGCAACACTCTTGGGTAAACTTTGATATGTTTGAGTACTGGACCTTAATTGGTGGGGTTTTGCTCTTTTACCTCTGGAGGTCTGGGATTGTTTTGACCAACAAGCACAACGTCAGACATGTCTTCCAGAAGCAAGCAGTGTCCGTGTTAACTATGAAAGCGGACACTACATGGTTGCTTGTGCCACGTAGAAATGTGCAGCTTTACAAATTGTTCGTATTTGTGAATGTGTTAGGTCTTGTTTGTTGATAGTCGGAGAACATGTTATTTTTAGGGATGACCGATATTAGCTTTATGCCAAAAAATTATATGCCGATATTGTCCAATTCTCAAATTCCGATATCAGCTGATACCGATGTCTAACATGACATATCACCTGTGGTGGAATGAACAAATATTTTGTAAATATAAGTTTCCATGGGGCAGCACGGCGGTCGAGTGGTTAGCGCGCAGACCTCACAGCTAGGAGACCAGGGTTCAATTCCACCCTCAGCCATCTCTGTGTGGATTTTGCATGTTCTCCTCGTGCATGCGTGGGTTTTCTCCGGGTACTCCGGTTTCCTCCCACATTCCAAAAACATGCTAGGTTAATTGGCGACTCCAAGTTGTCCATAGGTATGAATGTGAGTGTGAATGGTTGTTAGTCTATATGTGCCCTGTGATTGGTGTGACAGGGTGTACCCCGCCTCTCGCCCAAAGACAGGTGGGATAGGCTCCAGCACCCGCGACCCTCGTGAGGAAAAAGCGGTAGAAAATGAATGAATGAATGAATACGTTTTCCATGATCGGGAAAAGAAGCTGATACCGATATCAACTGATATCGCATTTTATGCAGATATCGGGCCGATAATTAGCAGTTACGGGAATTTAGTTCCAATGCATATTGGAGCAGTTGTCCTATTTTTATTTGTGAACTGCATCCATTGACATTATAGCTCGCCGTGATGTAGTGGTTAGCTTTCTGGACTTTGGATTGGACGCCCCGGGTTTGAATCTCCACTATTAAGCACCATTGGTATTCTTCAGGAAGGGCATCCGGAATTTAAAGGGCTCAAGTCAAAAATCTGAAAGAACATCCATTGACATTACATTAAAATAAAACTTTTTAAAGTAAAACCATCAAAATGGTCTAAGGAGTGTGTGAGGGCTAACGTTAGCATAGCTACCGTATGTTAACCACTGTGCTAATATTACAGTCACGTTTTAACCAGCTATCATACTAGGTTTGTTTCACTGTTTCTCATACTCAACACTTCAAAGTGGAATTTTCCTCATTCCACAAACTCCCGTCAGCTTTTTGGAAAGCATCTTTGTCGTTGTCCTTTTTCTTGAAGTTTTCCTATTCTTTTTCCTGAACATGTGTATGTTTGTTTTTCAGCCCGGCTTTTACAAGGGTGTTGCTGGATCACAGGTGACCTTGTCCAGCCTGGTGAACCAATCCAGGGCCATGCTGGAGGAGCAAGCACGCCACCTTCTGACTGAGTCGGAGAGGCAAACTATGTACTACTACATGGAAGAGTACCGGGATGGACACATTGGCGTGGAGCAGCTGGTCATGGCGCTGTTTGAACTGCTCAACACCCACGCGAAGGTGAGCGTCATCATTATTTGCTAAGCAACCTGAACCACCAATTGCGACATAACTACAATAATCCCACGTTAATCTTGGTTCATTGTTTCCAGACCTGACTGTGATAAGTTCATTGAACTCGAATTCCTTCTTTATGAATGGAATATTTTCCTAGAGCTTAGAGGACCTGCTCATAACCTTCTAAAGGCGTTTTTTTAACATTATTAGAGCCCTCTAGACATGAAATAACATCCCTATAGTCCCATAGCATGTAAAAAATCAAAGGTGTTATTTTAGAAGCTATTTGCATATCTCACTTAATGTTGTTGTTCTTCAAAGCATCGTTAGGTATCACAAGATTAACACACTTCACCTTACATGGCAACATGGTGGAAAACAATAGTGCATTGAAAAACTAGATCAGTAGAAAACTGGATGCTAACACAAATTCTGAATGAATTCTGAATTCTGAACTTTAAAAAAAAAAATAACACCAGTGTGACTTATGACAGTGATTTGATTCAAGCTATCGGATTAAAGTCTGAATCAAATCCCGAAACATTGATGACCAAGTCCTTGCAAGTCTTAGATGATATTGTCGTGTCGGATACATAGTCATCAAAATTGTGACTTGAGGCCAAGTCGCGTGACTCAAGTCCAAACTTTTGCAACATTTTCGACTGTGTTTTCTGGATACCTTATATTTGTATTTTAGCAAATTCAGCCATTTTTATGCTTGAAAATGCTTGATTTTGGTAAAAATCAATAACAACGTCACCTCCTACCTCCATTGAGGTTTTTGCATCGGAAGAAAGACTTATGCATGTACAGAAGCTTAAACATGATCAAATATGATCAAAATACAAATACACACTAATGGAAACATGCAATGTCAACAAACTGCTGTAGATTAAAATCTTTTTTATTATTGCTTATTTTCCTCCTGTCTCTGAGAAAAGTCACTAGAAAATGTGTAAGCAGTGCTTGATTTCATTTTCGATTTTGGTTATGTAAAACAACTGCTTATGTCAAGATCAGTCAACCAGTCCAAGTGTTGTTGACATAGACTGGTTCCACTGGAATAACAATAAGAAAAATGACCATTAAGGGATATTGGTATTTGACGCAATCTTTCAAAGAGCCACATTTACAAACTTACAAAAGGGGACCTATTATGTTTTTCCCACTTTCCTGACTAATAAATGTAGTTAGAGTGTAGTATTGTCGGGTTAAATGATGCCATAGCCAGAAGCAGCCCGCTTAAGTCGCGAAAGGTACATTCATGTCGGACATGCTGTGCGTCCACAGAGGTGGAGCGAACCAGTGTTTCACTGTTGTTGTGCCGAGATTGTCTGCACGTCATCCAGGTACACGACACCAGCGGTGCCTTTGACAAAGTGTGTCCGACAATGAGTGCTCCTCCTCGGGCAGGCGAGGTGGACGCAGCGCCCTGATTCATTTATTATCAACTAAGGATCGACCGATACATCGGCCGGCAGTTTTATCGGGCCGATATTTGCGCTTTTTCCTTGTATCGGTATCGGCCGATACACGTGTGGGCTCGCCGATATATTTTCCACCACATGATTTACACTCAGGCATCCGCCGGGGCAACACCCGGCGGCACACTGCGGAGAAGCAGTCATCACGTCGATGCTAGATAAACTTAAACTACGACAGAAATGTTTTGCACATGGTTGAATATTTATTCCTTTTAAAGTTGATAATGTCGTTTAAATGTGTGTTTAAGAAAGCTGAATCCTACTGTGTTCAGTGTTTCACTATTTCAATTAATATTTGTTTAAACATGAGACCTGTAATATTTGTTATCATGGTCATTTTTTTCATGTAAATTGAGGGATCAAAAGCAGCATCGGCCCCAAAAAAAACATATCGGTCCATCCCTATTATCAACCCATATACCCACTAAATTAAAGTGTTCTTAGCAGTAGTCGGACGTAGTTTGGGAATGTCATCAATCACAGTGGAGTGGGCGTGCCCGGAGGCGGACCGCGGGTGGAATAAATTAAAACAGTTTTGGCGGGAAGCACAAATCCAAGGAAATACAGCTGGAATAGGCGCAGATTCTGGAAGATCTAGAAACTCTTCTGTGCGGGTTATTGTGTGTAGCATCGGTGTGTTGGGGTCCACAACTCAATACAAAGGGTTGAAAAATGAGCACAGTAGGTCCCCTTTAACTTGAGGTCATATATAAATGTTCATTTCCACAGACCCTCCGAGTGGACTTTTAATAACAGTATTTTTCTGCCACAGTTCTCTCTACTGTCAGATGTCCGAGGCCTGGTCACCCCGCAGGATCTGGAGCGTTTTGACGGCATGGTGTTACAACGCGAAATTCAGGCTCTGAAAGCAAGACAGGGCACAGCGGCAGCCACCGCACTCCAACCCGACTCGCTGTCCATGGTGTCGTACCCTGACACTCTGACGTCGTCCTTGGCCAGCTTCATGACCAACACCACCCTAAGCTCTGCTCGGGTAGGTTACTGCTGGGTAGAATAGGCGAATGAAATCTACTACCATGATAAGAGCTGGATGGGGGAGCCCCGGGATTAGATTAGATTAGATTAGATTAGATTAGATTGGATTGGATTGGATTGGATTGGATTGGATTCAACTTTATTGTTATTGCTCATGTCACTGGTACAGGGCAACAAAATGCAGTTAGCATCCAACCCGAAGTCCAATTTTATAAGTACCTTAGTAGTAAGTAAATGTAGAAAAAATGGACAGATCTATGTAAAAAACAGGCTATGACTATAATACAGTGAGGATATGTACAGTGATATAAATGACTATAATATGGCTATTGTAGATTATACAGATTATAAACAGTATGGATGTGACAATATATAATAACAGTAATATATACAGTATTGCAATGAAGTGACTAGAGTATGGCTATTTCAGATTATATAAATTACAGTAAACCTCAGATATATCGGATTCAATTGTTCCCACTGGTTTTGTCCGATATAAGCAAAATCCGTTATATGCGTATACCGGAAAATGTCCGTTTTACGCATATATCGGATTTAAATCCGGTATATGCGTAAATCGGATTTTATCCATTATAAAAAGGCACTTCCTTGACTATGTTTCCAATGTACCTGGACTGGGCAATGAAAAGAGACGTAAGGTAATGAGAATTTAACTTTATTGGACTCTGAGCATAACAAATTGTTAATTAAGCTAGGCCCTGTTACGCCCGTCAGGCCTACGTTATTTCCAATAGTGAGGTTAAGATCTCATTCACTGCTGTGCTAGTATTATTGACGTCACTCACTTTTATATTTGTCCTAAATCTGGAGCCAGGAGAAAGACAATAGCCAGTGGCATCAACAAGATTAGCATAACGATGCGGCCATCCGATATATGCGAGGGAAATTTAATGGAAATGCATTGGAACGGGACTGAAGATTTTGTCCGAAATGGGCGAAATCCGTTATAAAAAATCCGATATATGCAATGAATTTTTATTGGAAATGCATTACAGAAAAATTGGTTCTTTTTTATCTGTCCGTTGTGAGCGAATTTCCGATATATCCGAGTCCGATATATTCGAGGTTTACTGTATAAACAGTATGATCTATGAATGCAACAAGATATTACAGTAATATGTACAATAGTGCAATCTGTACAATAGTGCAATGAAGTAGTGCAATTAAGTGGTGGGGGGGGCATTGATCAGCGGGGGGATGTAAGTAGTGGAAGGATCACAACAGAAGTAATTTAAGGATATCTTAAATACCGTAAAATGCCTGACACGCATGTACTAAAAGTTTGCATGCATAAAAACACAATCAAGTTTGCAAAACTGATCAACTAACATGTGCAGCGAGGATCACGTCTGTCATGTCAGCAAAATAGCACTTGTCCATTTTACATGCTAGCCTTCATGAATATGCAGAATACATGCAGATTGTCAGAACTCACACAATAATAGGAGGAAGAGATGCTAATGTAATCATTTTGCACCCAGAATGTGATTTATCACACTTGCGTTTAGCATCACTTTTAGCACATTTGAAGGGGGGGTGAAGACTGGAGCGGCATTACGTACAGCTGGTCATTGTTGCGGGAATGAGACAGGCGCAATGACAGAAGACTACAGAGAGAAAGAGAGAGAGACTCTTCTGTGTACTTTGACATGTTCCTATAATACCTCATTGTTGAATAGCTTGTAGTGTAAAACACGTATATGAAATGACATAATACTGTCACTGTCATTGTAATGGTTGTCTATACGTGGCCTGTGATCGACTACACCGGTGTGTACCCCGCCTCTCGCCCCAAGCCAGCTGGGATAGGCTCCAGCATACCTCCACGACCCCAGTGAGGATAAGCAGCGTAGAAAATGGAAGGATTGAATGTTGACCGGTGTTTATTTACATCATCCACCAAGACCACCAACTCAATGGCTTCTCTGCTGGTGACAGACGATAAATCCTCATTTAAACACTGCTTTAAAAACTACAGTATAAATAGTAATACTACATGCTATTTTTTTCTATGCTCACCCAATATAGTGCTCGTTATTTCAGATCTTAGTGGAACCGGTCCTTCGAGTACAAAACTAATGAATGATAATGTAAGATAACTGATGGACAAATGTAAACGGAGTCACGACGTAGCCTTTAGCCTGGTTGACGGATTTACGGAATTATAGTAAAAAATATTTTTTTAACCAAACCAGGCAAATTTTGTAAGCTAAATCATTGCTTTTCCTCACTCGAGTAGTGGGGATGGGCTGCACAGCGGTGGAGTGGTGAGCGCGCAGACCTCACAGCTAGAAGACCCGAGTTCAATCCCACCATCTCTGTATGGAGTTTGCACGTTCTCCCCGTGCATACGTGGGTTTTCTCCGGGTACTCCGGTTTCCTCCCACATTCCAAAAACATGCTAGGTTAATTGGCGACTCCAAATTGTCCATAGGTATGAATGTAGTGTGAATGGTTGTTTGTCTATATGTGCCCTGTGATTGGCTGGTGACCAGTCCAGGGTGTACACCGCCTCTTGCCCAAAGACAGCTGGGATAGGCTCCAGCACCCCCGCGACCCTGGTGAGGATAAACGGTAAAAAATGAATGAATAAATGAATGATTTGTTATGAGAAAAATCAATTTGGTTAGCATTCGTTTTGGTTAGAGTAAGACCTTTTGGAACAAATTAATGATGCTAACCAAGGTTCCACTGTAATTTTAATAGGAATAATAATAATAAGATGGCAAGGCAAAACACGTCACAATGCTGGTCGTGTGCTGAGAAGAGCCCTGTGATTGGCTGGCAACCAGTCCAGGGTGTACACCGCCTCTTGCCCAAAGACAGCTGGGATAGGCTTCAGCACCCTTGCGACCCTCGTGAGGATAAGCAGTAGAAAGTGAATGAGTGAATGAGTAGTGGGGATATGCTGGAGCCTATCCCAGCTGACTTTGGGCAAGAGGCGGGGTACACCCTGGACTGGTTGCCAGCCAACTGCAAATCACAATCGGAGATATATGAACTTTATATCTTCCGATTCTCCAGACTATACTGTATAACTTTTTTTTTATTATTAGACAAATTAAATAGCTTTATCCTATTTACATGACAGGACATTTGTGTCTCTACATGGGTGCACGTTTACATTTTCTCATCTGCTCTGTGTAGAGAAGCAATCATATTCACTCAATAACTGCAGATTATTTTGGACTCTGTGAAAATGACTTTGGAGTGAAAGTCATTGAAATGTAACTGGATAGGAGTGATTGCTTTAGATAACTATGCTGATGTCTTGATGCCCCCCATCCGCCAACCAAAACTTGTAAACCTAGTGGGAAACACCGACCATTATCAGTTTTTGTTGTGTGTCTCTGACTGACAGATTCCACTATAGGGGCACATGTGTGAGGTCATGTCATGTTTTGGAAAGTATTGCTGTTTAACAGAATGTGGTTCTCCTCCACCGCCCTCTACTTTCACCCCACCCCCAACGATAGGAAAGGCTGCTCTGGCTGATAGATATGATGGAGGTAGGAGTCACTTCTGAAAGAGATGAAGCACCAACCCACACATGCAGGCCACATAGGGGAATGTTAAATTCCCTGTGGGTAGATACCTAGAGGATGAAAAATTCAAAACAACCTCTCCTCTTTGCTTCTCATATTTCTCCCTGAAGTCAAATTCAACATTTTCTTCCATTTAGCTCCACATAAATGATTTTGACTGTGTGTTTTATTTCTGACTGTCTCTGTTTATTTCTAATGTTGTTTACCAAATTAGACCCTACAATTTATTAATGCGACTTATTAGATGGATGTGTTTGGGCTAAAAACAAAAACAGCAAAATATATACAGTCATCCCTCGCGACGTCATGCTTGATATTTCACGGCTATCAGGCTATCAGCATAAAATGACTAAATGGACCACAATACAAATATAAGGCGTTCAGAAGATGGACTCAAAGTGGTTGTGGTAATATGTAGTATTCTACACTGGTCACTAGGTGTCAGGAATATTACTGTAATGTTTGGTTAGACACACAAGCACCAGACCCGATCGCCGGAACAACAGGCTTTTATTGCAAGTTTGAATGATCTCACAACAGCCACAATAATTCCTAACATGGGCTATGGATGCTGCTCAAAGCTCTAAGCCAGGGGTCTCAAGCTCAATTTACTTGAGGGCCACTGGAGCTAGGGTTTGGGCGAGACTGGGCCACATCAGGTTTTCCAAAAAACAAAAAAAAACGCATTTATTAAAAACAGAAAAATGAATAAACTTTGCTTTGGTTCTGATTTTCTACAAGAAAAGCTCTGATAAAACATTCCACTGTTCTCAAATATCTTACTTTTTATTTTTCTACACAAAATAAGATTAAAAATAAATAAACAAATCCAGAATAAAGAAAATCAATCAATCAGTCATAAATAAATATAATAATAATAATAAAACAGCAAATAATAAAAACTTAAGAAACCACATACAGTTGGTGGGTAGACAAATTATTTTTTTCAGATTAAAATGAACAAAGCATTATTAGAGCCCTGTAGACATGACAAAACACGACTATAGTCACATTTATACTCTTTTTATTTACAACATATTGCGCAACTGCAGGGTCTTGAGACACATGCTAACTCGCAAACTAGAGAGCTAGCGACCTAATCGGTAGCCTTCAAGTTATTTCCTTTAAACTTAAATAGCCAAAAACTTACCACTTCCACGCGGATAGGGAGGATAACTATTAACAGTTATTTAACCTTTAACATGAACATTAATCAAACGTAATAATTTTTTCTGGGTACATGATACCATGCAGCATCCATATCAAACTTGCGCGGGCCGCACTAAAATTAAACTTTCATATCAAGGCGGGGGCCTCAAACTAGTGTCCTGCGGGCCACATTTGGCCCACGGGCCGCGTGTTTGAGACCCCTGCTCTAAGCTAATGTAAGGTACATAAAAAGATACAATTAGTAAACATGGTGAAAACTGTTTAAAATGCATAAATATGTATAAATCAGTTAAAAGTATGAATAATTCATGTCTGATATATAGAATTCAATTGCAAAATCCGACACCCCGCTATTTTTAAATATGTTTGCGTCTAAAATAATCCAAATCTCCATTGTTGGTGTTTGGGTGTAATACCGAAATGTCCACTACGGGGTGCTGGCAGCGATGGTGGTATAGAGTAGGTGCTAAAACAACAGAGGAAGAATAAATCCTGATGGTGAATACACATCAAGTCATTGTGGATTGTCTGCCTTATTCTGTACCACAGGTTAGTATTAAGTATAAATAATATATACAAACAACTGTAAAGAGTGTAGAAAGTTGCTTAAGTAAACAGCTGACTGCAATGTGGTTTGTTATGAAATGTTTTGTAGAGCATTTGAACACATGTGAAATGGCTAATGCTAGCAGGCCTTAATGTATGGTGAATAGCATTAAGCAGGCTAATTGTAATATGTGAAATGTGTTAATGATATTATTGTACTAAAGATATATGAAAAGTATAAATTGGTTGTGGAAATTGTGACTAGATTGACATTTGTAGACAATGTGTTAACATCACAAATGTTTAGTGTTAATGTTAATCAGTGTTCAAATGTTTGTTTAACTGATAATGCTGGAAACAAATGAGCAACTGTTGGTGTGGTCGTCTTATGAGATCTGAAGTGTTGTTATTGAAATCCTGATTGTGAATACACATCAAGTCATCGTGGATGACCAAATCCAAAGGATTTGAAATCATACCCCTTTCCAGGTTGTGGAGGGGCAACACTACAGCTCAACAACGACCTCCACTCAGCTCCTGTTGCAACAAAACACGTCTTATTTATATCTTAAATGACTTAATTTCTCTCATTATGTCTACTAACATATTTTAGACGGTAGTACACAGGTTTTCTTTGCTCTAAGTGCAAAAATATTTGTAAATAAGGAATTCTACTTAACAGAAATCACATTCGGGTCGGAACCAATTAACCGTGATAAGCGAGGGATAACTGTATTTCTGATTACTAAGTCTTACTCTAGGTAACAACATACCAATTCTCAGTTTTCTATTGGTTTTGCAGTGAATCTCTTCTGCCGTGTTTGTTTGTCTTTTTCTATGCAGTGGAACCTCAGTTTGAGCAAAAGCATTTTTTTTTAATCTGCCTTAAAAGTGGAACAAAAAACTGTAGGTGGAACGGCCTCATGTGTGATGTCATGTGGACTAATAGTAATACTACTGATATATATATGAATTCAACAAATAACTCTTAGCAAAACACACATCTCTGTCAACAATCATGTCTTCAGTGAAGGTAAAGATAACACTAAATGTTCATTTACTCCATTTTGAAACTGATTGATTGGATTTACATTATTTGTAATGGGAAAAAATGATTTGGTTAGAGGATGTTTGTTCAGAGTTGGACCTTCTGGAAGGGATGAATGACTCTAGCCAAGGTTCCACTGTAGTTTATAAAATGCGTCCCCATCAGAATGAAGGTTTATTAGATCGGACACTCAAACACAGGGTCAAAGATGATAGTGGAAAGAAGCTTTGACTCTCACTGGATATTTCAAGCAGTATTTCTCAGTCCTTGTGTGTGTGTGTGTGTTTGTTTGTTGCTATGAAGTCATCCAGTGTGTCTGTTTGTGTTTGGGTTGTTTGACCCATGGGTGACTACTGCCACTGCTGCTTATAGCAGATTAGAAAGCTTGGTCGGTTTGGGCAAAACAAATTTTGAAACACTGAATTCCAGGCACACCATCAACTCGATGCAAATAAAAAGAGACAGTAGGAAATAGATGCACTTTTGCAGCTGGAGGAAGTTCATTTCATCTTTCAAGTCATTTCAGCACCGTGGTAATTAAGTGAAGGATCAGCCTGGTAACAGGAAACACTTGGCACTGCTAACATCCCGTGTGTCAGTTAAATGGAGCATTGCCATGAAACAACATCATGGGACTTGGTGAACATATGTGAATCATGTTGAGCTCAAGTGCCTAATACAGTGGAACTCGTTTAAGTTGACCCCATTGATGTAGAAGTAAAAGTGAAGTAAAAAGTGCAGAAGAAGCCAACATCAACATATAGGAGCAATATATAACGCAAAGTAGGATTTCGTATTTATAAATGGAATATTTTTACAGTTAGAGCATAGAAAAACTTTAATATTACAGGGCTCTACATTAAAAACAAAAATGACTTGCCCATGGGGAATCCTTAAGGTGAGAACTACTTGCCCGAACTTGCCCCATGTAAAATGAAATGAAAATCTTTAATATATTTAGCATCAATATATGCTGATAATTCATCAGATAATAGTACTGACGCATTGTATTTGGAGGAATGTCTGAAAAATAGTGTAGATGTATGTTAACATGGCATGCCATACTACCTTACACATCGTAGTCGTAGTAAGCAGTGATATTTAGACGTTGTGCACCACAATGAAACATTATTGAATAGACACATTTGTGTACTAGTAAAGTGTTTTTTAATCCAGAAAAAAATGCTCAATGGTCAAACAATAATTTGTGAAGCAAAGGTGAGGAAAAATCCACAGAGAAATGGAAGCGCTAGATTTTGTAGCTTGTGCAAAATCAGGACTTTGTTATTTGATCTAATCGGTGGTGTTTCATTGTGACCACTTCAAATTGTCACAGCAATGTGATTCACTCACCTGTGCCATCATTTGATTTGCTGCCGCTAATAAAATACTTGTTTAGGAGGCACTGGTTCATCACTTTTTGCTGTTTTCCTTCACAAGTTGTTGAAGAATTAGACCATGTTGGCAGGGACGCCATGATAGATGTTTTTGTAGTCAAACGATCACTGATTGGTTGATCGCGAACAAGAACGGTGTGGGTAAAACGCGGACTGTGGTTTAAATAAACAATTCTGATTGGTCCATTTCAAGATTTGCAAGGATTGGTTTGCAAATTACCACCAGAATTACACAGTCCGTGTTTTACCAACACCCAGCAAGAACCGCTTTTAAAAAAACTCTTGGCAGTATGGCATGCCAAAGTGCACTTGCCTGACGGGAATATCACTGATTGGATTTACTTGCCATCGGTACATCGTTATTGTCGAGCCCTGCTTCTTGTATAGCATGACGTACAAACAGTGGTTCCAAGGGATTCACAAGCTAAAAAAAGGTAATGGTAAATGGCTGATTGTGTAACGCCATCATTCCCTTGATTTGTCTCTGGCAATGTGTTGCACTTTTCAAACGGCATAGCTACATAGGGACAAACAACAGGCTCATGTAGCAACGCTGGCGTTTCAGGTGGCTGATAAGGTTTCATGTCTTGAAGCTCTGTTTTTTTCCCTGATTATGGAATTTTTGCAGAACATTTGCTGCTCATTCCATGTCAATGTTTACTTATGAGGTTGCCTCATATCTGCAATATTTTTCTTGCGCCCCGACCGTGTTAACATTTCCTTTCTGTCAGGTAAGGGGTCTTGAGTGTTTCCCGCAGAATTAATGTCAACCCCACCCCTGACAAACACAGATGAAGAGGTGTTTTTAAGGGCAGGATAGTCCAAAGTGTGCGTTATTTTATTGCCCCTTGGAACATTCATTCTTTCATTTATTCATTTTCTACCATAGAAATAAAATGCCCCCCCCCCCCCAAAAAAAAAACCGCAAAAAGTCATCCCTTGTTTATCACTGTTAATTGGTTTCTGAGCCAATAAGTGAACTTGGATTCCTTATTTGTAAATTGAAAATGTTTGTAGTTTGGGCATAGAAAACCTTTTTATGACCATCTAAATATACATTTTAACATTAATAAAAGCCGTTTACATCCCCCCCAGACGCTAACACAAACACAGCGCTCTCTCTCCTGCTAAACGCCATCAATGCACAACAACGGGCCCACCGCGAGGGTGTACACATCATTGCAAGATTGTACTCCCGAAGTCCTACCAGCATGTTAAATGCCCAACAAGAGGGGAAAGGATTCTAGATCAAGTCATACTGTCTTGCACTGAAAATGGAGCTGCTGCAATTTCATTCTACTACACTCTTAAAAATGCTGGGTTGTTTTTTTGACCCAACCGCTGGGTTCAGCCTGTTGGGTCATTTAATTGGGTAATTTTTATTGAATTGGGTATTCTGAGAACCCAATTCGCTGGGTTATCTCAGTTATTTGCTGCTGGGTTTGGATTTCCATTATGTAAAAATAAAAATACAAAATACAAAATAAAATAAAAATACAAAAAAAAATAAAAATACAAAAAAATACAAAAAAAATACAAAAAAAAATAAAAATACAAAAAAATACAAAAAAAATAAAAATACAAAAAATACAAAAAAAATACAAAAAAAAATAAAAATAAAATACAAATATATATATGGTATATTGGCAACCCAATTTGCTGGTTTGAAATAGCCCAGCAGTGTAGTAAATATGAACCCAGCGTTGGGTCATATGAAGAACCCAATTGTTGGGTTAAGATAACCTAACGCGAGGTTGGTCCAATATTTAACCAGCGCTGGGTTGGGAAACAACCCATATTGGGTTGTTTTTAACCCAGCATTTTTAAGAGTGTACGTATATGTAAAATGACAATGAAGGGCATTCTGATTCTGATTCTAATCATACTAAATATAGGGTCTAAAATTGTTTCTTTTTACCAATATACCAATAATCTGAAAGTGTGCCCATGGAGGGAAGTGGAGTATTTTATTTGACCTATGTTGATAGGTCCTTTAGTGTCTTTATTTAAGCTTGAAGGATGATAGTGCCATCAACACAGTGGTTTGTACAAATACAAAATTAAATAGTATTTCAGGGAGGAATGATGTAAAATAATTGATAACCACTGCCATAATTCTACTTTTCCATCCTTTGACTCTCCTGCTCTTGTTCTTTCTGCTTCATGTTTCAGAACGACAGCGTGGTGGACGCCAATCAGGAGGATCCATCTGAGAGTCTGAACACACTGCTGGCTGACATCTCTCTGGTGAGCTGGACAGACCTGGGCTTGGTCTCATTAACATGGATACAGGGGATGGAAGACACGTTTGTTTTTTTTCAGTGGTAGGAATGGATAAGGTTAGTGGAGATGTCTGACCTGCCGGCTCCTGTTTGTTTTGTTAGAGCACAACCAACATCTGCACAGGCGCGAGGGAGAGGTGGTCTTTGTGAGGTTGTCTTTTTTCATCACTTTGTTGTTGAAAGGGAAAATGTATGCAAAGGCCAATCACAAAATGCACCACGGCCTTTCCGCCCTTTCCTACTCTGGTAGAGGGATGAAAAACAAGGCTGGAAGAAAGCTTTTCGAAGCCATCATCATCATTACCATCATCATCTGTGGCCACCTGCTCAAATCACACTTTCTTTGTCATTTGCAAATTGTCCTTTACGTTTATTTTATTGATCACCTTATACATTACAAACCATACATATGTCAGTGTTAAAATGGTCGTATTTCTTAAAACTTCCAAACAAATGTAAAAAAAAAAAGATTTTTTAAATGTTGCCTATTTTTGGAAAACAGTATCTTCAGCAAACTTTTTTAGCTCCAAATTCCTTAAATATTGTATCACGATAAACTTTTTCAAAGTCATTTTATCATACAATTATGACCTTTTGTGTAAAAATTAGGTATTTCATTAACTACGATGATTTTTTGGGTGTAATTCACGAATATACACTAGAACAAGCACACCTCTCTGTTATGATGGTGGAGTCATGGATGCATTCAGGGACACTCAAAACATCACAAAAACGGCTCTAGAATTTGTGTGTGTGTGTGTTCTTATCACTCACTTCATACCTTTTGAATTCGGATGTACAAGAATGCTGGACAATGCACCGACAACAAGTCAATTTACTTTTAATTACGTGATATCCTTGAACGCAACCCCTCATTGCCCGCCATTTATGTTTAAAGTTTTTTAAAATACAGTAAAAACAGACATATTTCAGACAATAGTTGCTCATTGTAATTAATTAATTTAAAACTATGATTAATCTGATTAAAATTGCCCTAGTAAAAATATCACAACTTTTTCAACATATTTAATTGATTTTAAGTGACAGATTTAAAGGGGACCTATTATGCTAATTTTTTGGCCCTTTGTATTGAGTTGTGGACTCCGATAGAGCAGCTACACACAATAACCAGCACAGAAAGCTTTCGAGATCTTCCCGAATCTACATCTATTCAAGCTATATTTCTTTGGATTTCATGCTTCCTGCAAAAACGGTGTGTTATTTATTCCACCCACAGCCCACCACCAGGCACGCCCACTCTGCTGTGGTTGGTCATACTTCCAAGTCCTCAGGATGACTTCTGGATCGCTGCCGAAATTTATAGGAATTGATACACCGTATAGTAGTTGATAATAAATGGCGATTTATCTTTTTAAAATGTCCACATACAGCCATATGTGTTGGACTCTGAATCTGATTCTTAAGTAGAGACTGGACAGTCCAAAGTTTCTCACGAAAAGAGGTTACTTCAAGATATCTCTGATGTCTTCAGCATTTTAGCATTAGGTTTTCTACAGCATCGGTAACGTGTAATGACAACATTACACGTTTTTTGCGGGACTACCAGTATTTAAAAAACTCTGGTAGACCCACTGATTGTGGTGGGAAATAGCTATTAGCAACCCTGTTCCCCATATGCACACTCTATAATGCTACACAGACAACTGTGTTTGCTCCATGACTTACACAAAATAAAGACAGTTAGGACACTGATAAATGGTTACTAACGTTGGAAAGGCGTTGGGCTTCAGCAAGTTTGTCGTCTCGCTCAGCTGCACACTGGTCCATGTTCACAAAACAGTCAAGTGTGACGAATTAAAATAATTTTCTTTTGCTGGTAGGGAATCAGGAACGTCAACCACTTCTGCCTGATGTTCGCATTGTTAGGCATTATAAACAAATGTAGCTTTCCTTTACACTCAAAGAAACACTTCCTGCCGGGAGACATTGCGAAAACAGAGAAGCAGAGCTTGGGGGAGTGAAGAGAGCGTATCACGCCCATATAAGGAAGCTCGACACTCTGTGACATCACAGAGAGTCAGTGTTAGAAAAAACTCTCTGAAACCAAGCGTTCAGAGCCATCCCAAACGTCTTTAAGGGCTCACTTCCATATGCACAAACCTAATTATCTGAAACTCTGGCATCGTTTAACACGGCAATACAACATTTGTAGGTCAGAAAAGTGGATAGGTCCCCTTTAAGAGAAAGAAGCCTTTTTGGATGAAAGGTGAAACATCTTCAACAAACACTTACCTTTTTTGTATTTACTATCAATGTGCCCACCCGCCCATTCATTGTTTTGAAATGGTACACAATGTTGTTTTATAATGTGCAAGTTTTTCCTTTCCACACACTTAATGTCATTTCATCATGATAAAATGATCCTCTCACTTCAGGATGACGTACAGTCAACTACAGCTGACTCTCCCCCCTCCTTCAAGCCTCCACCCCCATCAAGGGTACAGAGGCGCACAAGTCGAAGAGACCAGCTCACCAAATGCCCTTCATCCGAATCCACTCAATCAGGCTTGTACTTTACACCTCCCACCCACCCGAACCACAGCAAAAAAACATGTCCGACCCCTTCCTCGCCCGCAGTACATTACAAACAACATCCTCCTCAGGAACCTTCTCGGGACTATGCAGCCGTCCGAAAGAAAGAACTCTTGGCACCATCCAAGAGGGAACAAAAAGCCCCCACTCAGTTGTCCACAGTTGCCCCACACACCATCGGCCCCTTTCCCCGCGTCCAGTCCCCCAACAGAACCGCCAACCTATCTGCCGCTTCCCCTTCACCACCACCTCCACCCCCGCTACCCGCACCTCCTCCACCACCCGTTAAGCCCGTTAGCATGTCCAAAGCCTCCTCTCCGGGCTCTAAGCAACAATTTGTTACAGTGGAGGTTCACAGGCCCAATGCGGAGCCCGACGTCAATGAGGTGCGGCCGCTGCCCCAGGCTCGAGGTGAGGACAGTAGCTTTCATTCATCAAATTAAGTCACTAATAGGCATTCCAATATGTAGTTTACAGTGTAAAAAAAAACTAAAAACCCTAAACATATCAAAACAGATTTTAGTCAGTCCTTGATAACTGCTATGAAAAAATAGCCCAATAAGCAGCAGTACCCAATGTTAGGGAAATATTTAAATATTCAAATTACAGTAGGGGAAAAATGATATGACCCCCAGCTGATTTTGTAAGTTACTCCTCAATTCAGATAGTAACTGATACAGATACAGAATATCAACACAAAATTCTAAACTATAACATGAAAAGATATATTTGATTCCCAAGCAAAACGTGACATAGTTCTCGGTGAAGAAACTCTTGTTGGCAAGCAGAGAGGCTATATCATTCTTGTAGTTGGTCACCAGGGTTGAACACATCTCGGGAAATATTTTGGTCTACTGTTCTTTTGACAGATACTTTACAAATCCTGAAGGATTCGAGACTGTTGCTGGCCTTCCTCTTCTAGATTTTCAATGTAATGAAGTTCCGGAGACCGTTTTTCTGTTCACATGAATTAGCAGGGGGTTACATAATTACTGTAATTTCCGGACTATAGAGCGCACCTGTTTATAAGCCTCATCCACTACATTTTTAGAGGAAAACCGATTTTGTACATACACAAGCCGCACCTGTATATAAGCCGCATGTGCCCACATTAAAACATGTACATAAACATATTTACAGAGAAAGACGGTACACAGAGAGAGTTTTCAAAGTTTTAATAATATAACTTAACAATAATAATAATAATATAACTTTCTTCACAAACGGTGCCTGTGACGCGGCAGTAAAACGGTAGCAACATGGTAACAACACGCTAGCAACACAATAGTAACATCTGCTCTCTATGTGTTTACCCAGTATTCTAGAATGTTTTCCAGTTCGGGCCACCTGCTTTTATTACCTCTGAAAGCTTTTTTCGTCTTTTTACATTGCTCCAGTTCTTCCCGCTGCCGTTTCCAGCGTCTCGCCATCGATTCGTTTATGCCAAGTTTACGTGCAGCAGCTCTGTTTCCTTCTTTATCGGACAGCTTGATTGCTTTTAGCTTGAAAGCTGCTTCATATGCCATTTTTTTTTTTTGCATTTTCCATGATAAGGGTATGTTCACGCTAATTTCATTTATGCACAAGACAAGAAGTTGCAGTCTTCCTCGACGCATATATTCCACCGGTCTTAATCTTACCTTTTCTACTCGAGAGCCCCTGGCGGCCGTTAGAAAAATTACATAAATTGGCCGCATCACTGAATAAGCCGCAGGGTTGAAAGTTTGGGGAAAAAAGTAGCGGCTTATAGTCCGGAATTTACGGTATTAATTATTTTCTCCACTATAGGAAGAATATATAGTAGTAGTAGGGGTGACACGAGAGCTCATGAGATAAATTACATAAATTTATCACACAATAAATGAAATTGAACTTCCTAATTTTGCCGGTCTCAATATATCGCCATGTGCATGTGTGTCTGTTTTCCTCATCTGTCAGCTGCAAACAGACAGGAAGAGGTCATCCGGTGCTTTGGTTTCAGAACCGTTCTGCAGTTGTTCCATAGAACAACGGCATGACCAGTCAGTTATACAGTCTCTATGCTTCCATTAGGGTTAGGCCACTAATATACATTATCAACATAAACAAGACATCCCTGATAAAATGAACACAAATTAATGTTGTAGCCATTGTTTCTGCAAATAGACAAATGGAGCATTTTTAAATGTATTTAATATATAATCCACACCAAGCAGACAGCAGCTGAGCATACATTTAATTTGCTGCTGGTGTGTGTGTGTTTGAGCGTCAGGCAATAATATCCGGGATTGTTTCACTTGCCTCTCCAGTCACATTGTGCACATCTGTCAACTTGCTTGCTTCCCTTGTTATAAAAGAATATATCAGGGCATCAATCTCTTTGAATATAAAAGGAGACAATCTTACCTCTGCCGCTTTGACCAGTGGGGCCGACATGTTAACAAACTACATCATCGTTAATAATTCCAAAGCTAATCAAGATGTCAAGAAGGAATCATGTGATTACTGAATGTTTACATAGAAAATATAGATTTTTTTTTTTAATCTCTATGACCTAGTAGAGTGGTACCTCTGTTTTTGTTCGAAATCCATTCTGAAAGATCCAAGCACAACTGGAACATATGAACACTGAACAATTTCTACCTTAGGAAATCATGTAAATTCAATGAATTGCCCAATAATATTAACAAAAAATACATTTGACAGATTTCATAGTGGCAAAAACCAAATCTTAGCAAAACTGGGGCTTTTGAACACTACCTAATGTACTTTAATGTGCAATTGTCGAAAATATTAGGAGCAAACATATATGATTCTGATCTTGTCAAACCACAATAAGTTGTTATGGATTGTATAGTTGTATAATTAATTAGTAAAATACCCTTGCAGTGTATATCTGTTAGTATGTAAGAAGTATGTCAGGCGTCATTTTGACATAGCAAAAACAAAAAAGGCAGAAAGGTATCAGGATTATGCAAAATAATAGAAAAAACGTATAGAATTTGGTGAGGATCTGGTTAAAGGTGCCAATGCAGAACAACAGTATATTTTCCAGAGAGCAATTGACAGTACTGATATCACGTGTGCCTGCCCCCTTCCCCCTTAGGTGGTGCCCTGTCTCAGCTGTCAGACAGTGGCCAGACTCTCAGTGAGGACAGCGGCGTGGACATAGCTGAGTCAGGACATGTCAGCAAAGACAACAGCTCCCATTCCTCATGCACACGCCACCTTCCAGATGCCCAGGGGAGTGGGGGGGGTAACCCCGCCAAACCGGTGAGGGTACATTTCCAAACAGCTGTGGACCCAACATGGATAAAGTAGCTGATTGATCATGAAACCAAAATGTTAGTCATGAATTTGGTCTGCTGCTCGACCTTTATCTTTGTGAGGACCAACTGAGAATTGTAATGACCAATTTATGCAACAAATCACAGTTCCTCCCTGAGCAAGATGGTGATGAGCGCTGTGGGCGACTGTCGCTCTCACACAAATACTATTTTAAGAACACTTTCATGCTCACCCTTTTGAATAGGACTTAGTCGAACAAGATGTTGTGTTGTGCAAAATAACTGTGTCCAAGGACTTAAAACAATTTACAGTGGATCCCCACACATGCACAGATTTCTGGTCAAACAGAAGTATTTATTTTTTCTGTGAATTGTTGCCCTTTTTGCAGAAAACACACTTATCCATCACCATTCTCTGATGGAGGTTTGCCTTGGAAAGGAGGCGAATGAAGATTAGCCGCAGCAAGACAGAGTACATGTGTGTGGATGAGAGGGACCCAAGTGGAAGAGTGAGGTTACAGGGAGAAGAGATACAGATGGAGAATTTTAAGTATTTGGGGTCAACAGTCCAGAACAATGGAGATTGTGAAAAGTCGGTGAAGAAGCGTGTGCGGGCAGGATGGAACGGGTGGACAAAAGTGTCAGGTGTGATGTGTGATAGAAGAGTTTAGGCTAAAATGAAAGGAAAGGTATACAAAACTGTGGTGAGACCAGCCATGTTGTTTTGGATGCTGAGGTTGTCATTGGGAGTGACCAGGATGGATAGGATCAGGAACGAGTACATCAGAGGGACATTACATGTTAGAAGCCTTGGAGATAAAGTCAGAGAGGCCAAGACTGTGATGGTTCGGACATGTCCAGAGGAGACATAGTGAAAATATTGGCAGAAGGAGTGACCAGGATGGATAGGATCAGGAAGGAGTACATCAGAGGGACATTACATGTTAGAGGCCTTGGAGATAAAGTCAGAGAGGCCAGACTGAGATGGTTCGGACATGTCCAGAGGAGAGATAGTGAAAATATTGGTAGAAGGATGTTGCGCTTAGAGCTGCCAGGTAGGAGGCGTAGAGGAAGACCAAAGAGGAGGTTTATGGATGTAGAGAAGGAGGACATGAGGGTAGTTGGTGTGAGATAGACAGATGCAGAAGACATGGTTGGATGGAGGAGATGTTGATGGATCCCATACGTCTTTGCAGGGATCTATTGTATTGTAACAATATAACAACAACAGTACTGTAATGATATGAACAATATAACACCCCCCCCCCTAAAAACACACACAATATTATTGGTATTTGGATGGATCCACCCACCCCCTATCTTATGACTGTTGGTCCTCACAAAGGCAGATGCACAAATGCAGACGCAACAGTTAATCAACTGATAAACATTGATCTATTTTGAAACTCACCTTCTCACGCATACTGCTTTTTCCATCTTTTTGTGCATTTTGTCAGTTGTGTTATGCATTCACTTCATCCTTCACCACATGGTACACTCAATAGATGGTCTGAGTGGGAGAGTGTTGATTAGAGAGATGTGAAGCGTGAGAAACTTTTTTCAGACGGAAAAATGAAAGCTAAAAGGACTTCCGTTAATTGAAGGCTGTTATAAAAAGAAGCATTATTATGCAAGAGAACGTGAGCGTGTACATGCACTGACCCTATAAGCTTCACCGTGTCGGTACGACATGTTCTTCTTTCGATATTGAAATTGTTAGTATTTTTAGGACGCATATCTCTAAGTGATGAGAAAGCGTTGCAAGATAACTATAAAGTAATTTATCAAGAACAGGTGGTCCTTGGTCTACGTACAAGTTCCGTTCTTACGACGCACGTTTTAAGTCCCCAAACTGCTGTGGCGTTCTTTTGCGCATGGAGAATGTACGTAGTTGTGGTGACGGTGAACGTGTTAGATGACTGTGAACCGACTTTACGTTGCGTGCAGGCTTTGAAGATTTGCGAGCTGTACATTGTGCGCACCAATGACGTAAAATCCATACCAGAAAATGATTGGTATTGTAAATGCGTGAGACCTACATCACTTCCGTCACTCTTTTTTTTCAACAGAGCTTCTGCAAAGTTTTTCAGCAAAAAGGCCAATTTGGACATTCATTCATTTTCTACCGCTTTTCCTCACAAGGGTCGCGGGGGTTGCTGGAGCCTATCCCAGCTGTCTTTGGGCGAGAGGCGGGGTACACCTTGGATTGGTCGCCAGCCAATCACAGGGCACATACAGACAAACAACCATTCACACTCACATTCATACCCATGGACAATTTGGAGTCGCCACTTAACCTAGCATGCAAACTCCACACAGAGATGGCCGAGGGTGGAATTTAACTCGGGTCGGATGAAATCAAAATTTCATCCATGACTGTTGTGGTCCCCCGCCTCTCTCCCTGAACTGGTCGCCAGCCAATCACAGGGCACATACGTTATAGACAAACAACCATTCACACTCACATTCATACCTATGGACAATTTGGAGTGGCCAATTAACCTAGCATGTTTTTTTTGGAATGTGGGAGGAAAACGGAGTACCCGGAGAAAACCCACGCATGCACGGGGAGAACATGCAAACTCCACATAGAGATGGGCGAGGGTGGAATTGAACCCTGGTCTCCTAGCTGTGAGGTCTGCGCACTAACCACTCGTCCACCGTGCCGCCCCCAATATTGGACATCCCTAATTATAACACCACAACGCTGCTTAGTTGTCGATGTCCGTTTCAAAGGAGCAGATGCTTTCCCGTTGTAATCTTGATTCTTCATGATGGTTTGAGGGTTTGAAATTCGAAGTGGCTTGGACCGGGTACGCAGCCAATTATGATCGATGTTTCTCCATTTTACTTTATGGTGTCTAATTTCACTTTTTACTTTCACTTTCCTCTTTTCTGACACATTGACATCAGAAGAGTCTGCCTCCAACATGGAAGACATCATGAAGGGAAGAAAGTGAAATAAAAGAAGAAAAGTGACATTTTCTTACACCTACTTTTTCTTCTGGTGCGCTATTAGTTATTTATGGGAGTGCGTCGTAACCACGAAACATGGCAACACGAGGACCGCCTGTGTGTGAGGTAGAAGCTTGTAGAACAGCAGTTCTGTCTTTTGTTCTTGGTTTTATAAAAAGGACAACTAAAGGAGGACAGTGATGATGTAACCAAATGTAATGAACATTCTGTTCCCCTGACTTTAGCCAGGGCTGTTGGAGCCCACCTCCACACTTGTAAGGGTGGCAAAGAGTGCAAGTACCCTGGGTATCGCCATTGAAGGAGGAGCCAACACTCGGCAGCCATTGCCACGGATTGTCACAATACAGGTGAGCTGGGGAATTAGTGATTCCCAACAACTGTGCTCCGGCACATTAGTATGCCATGGGAAATTGTCCAAAAATACATTCATAAATTATTTTGTTTTGTGGTTGAGTATGGCCTATTATTAGTCAAACTATATATGCGTAAGCAAATGTTAGCTTTTGCATAAATTTGACATCTTCAAACTACAAGTTTAAGGCGTTCAGAAGACACAAATATGTTGTGATGATTTGTGTTATTCTGTACAGTATTCCAGTAATATCACTGTAATGTTTGCTGAGATACACAAGCAGGTTTATGACATGAGAAATAGTTGAAATAGTAGCTACTGAGCTAACTAGTTAGCCTCTTTAATTTACTCAATCTAAACTTAAAAAAACGTGTTTCAAACATAGTAGGGAGAAGGACAAATTAAGCCAAAAACGTACCGCTTCCACACAGAATGGGAGGATAACTTTTTTTACTCTTATCAGGTTGGCCATTCCATGGCTGACTCCATGTGTGAAAGTAATGTAATGTAATAAGAACATGTTTCAAACAGATTGGGGGAGAAGGACAAATTAAGAAGCCAAAAACGTACCACTTCCACACAGAATGGGAGGATAACTTTTTTTTTACTCTTATCAGGTTGGCCATTCCATGGCTGACTCCATGAAAAAATTAGAGCATGAGGGAGCGATGTTTGAACCGCAAAATAGCAAGGGATGACTATTTACTCTTTTGACTCGGGTTGTTATTTATTATTATTATTGATCGGCTCTGATAATGCAAAAAACATACATATCTAGAAGGTTGTAAACAGGTTATTTATGCTCTAACTCTAAAATACTCCATTTTCTACTTAATTCACAACAGGGTCTGGGACTAATTCACAGCAATAAACAAGGGATTAGTGTATGGTAGGCTAGCAATGTATACAAGCAGAACAATGAAAGGCTCTTGCTCTTGATTGCAGGAGGCTGAATATAGGATGGAAAAGACCGCTAAAAAAAAAAACACTTCACAGATCACCTGTTTTGAACACACTGTCCTTGTCAACATGCATTTTGATGAATATTCCTCTCCACGTTGTCAGCATGTTTTCACATTCTTGTCTCTCTGCAACAACGCCACCCGCCCACCTGTCACATTCAAGGTGGGATTTGATGTCCTTCACTCTTTATAGCAATGTTGTCCTCACTGCGCCTTTTTAATGTAAGTTTCACAGATAGGAGATGAGTTAGTTGTCTCAAGTCAATTATTTATTGTCATTGTCAGTCAATGTGCATACAATACATGACAATATATATATATAGTGCCAAAGCCACAGTGGCAGTACTGGATCAAAATCTTGTTATTGTTATGTAAAATGTTGTATAAGAGCTGCAGCAATGCAAATTCATTTCACAGTTATCACAATGGCGGATTGTGATTATGGAGAGAGCGGGGACTGTTCACTTAAAAGCCTCACTGCCTGTGGATAGAAGCTGAGGGCCTCTTGTCTTGTGGTTCTGGAATGAATGGTCCTGAATCTGGCTTGTGTTTATGGAATGTAGTAGTGGCAATAATACTACATGTCCAATTAACCTAACCCATTTTTTGTGGAAATTATCCTTTTAGGTCTCGAAAAAAATCAATCATATACGTTGATGTGTTTTTGACGATGCCACTTTTTTAGTGCCAAGAAGAACACAGTGGACCAGGATGAGATGGTTCACCAGGGGTGTCAAACTCAATCAGGCCAAGACTCAAAGCCTACTTTAGGTTGTGGCCGAAACTGGACATTTTATTACACATTTTTTTGTGCTTGAAATTTGTATGTTCCGATAGTCGGCGGGTATAGGGCTATGGTTGTTTTGGCGTAGTTGTTCGTTGATCGACCACACTGGCAAAAGCTACAGTCGTTTATGTCTGTGGAATGGGGAATTTACACATTCCCCAGCATGCTTTGCTGTACTTAAAATGATAACTTTTGACTGCCTTTTTAAGGTTATTTTGTCCAGACAGGATGTAAGTGCTGTCACTTTTAGTCATGTACAGTTAAATTATTTGGACTTTTGGTCTGAATCTGGCACCCTTGTTAAAAATCATAGCGAATATTGTGAATATTGTTTATCAAATCAAAATGACAGAGTAGCTCACTTCCAAATGCCAAACCTCTTCTAAAACTTTGGCATCATTTAACACGATGTAACATTCTAATAACTGCATTTATAGGTCAGAAAAGTGGGAAAAGGCATAATAGGTGCCCTTTAATACAAGTGTGAATGCACCCAAAGTGTGACGGGGAAAGCCATGCATTAGCAATAGGCTCATGACTAGCATTAGCATTTTGTTACCTCAGAGAAGCAGGGAGTTCCAGTCGAAGATCAAAGCAGTCCACAACTTATTCATTGCTGTATTTCAGCCTCCTACCGGAGGTGCTGATTGAAATCAAAAGGAGAACTGATTGCAATAGGATGGATGGAAGGATTTCAAATCACCACTTTGGACATGCAAGCAAGTACTGAAAGATACGACTGTGTATTTTCAGGAAAAGGGGATCTGGTCTTATTTGAACTGCTATTTAAAGGTGTGTTTTTCCCCAAAGAATACTGGACATTGTAATTCCTGTGTACCTCCTCTTCCCTCACATCTGCAGTACCTATTCAGAAGACATGTGACTTTCCGAGTGAAGGTTTCTGCTGTTGTCATCAAAGCCCACTTAAAGGTGCATTGAGTGCGATTTAGGCGTACTTTGGACTAGCTCCATCCACTCTGTGGCACAGCGCGCTCAAACTCACAATGAAAATGCAGATTTGCATGAGTCAGTCCTGCCAAACCTGACAGTAGTAAATCCCAGTAGCTGCTGCTTTCACGCTATCCCCTTCAAGAAGATTGCTAAGTATGTGCTGCATTTAAAAATTTCAAACTGGCAAAGCATGTGACGTTTTTGAACTTCCATATACGTACGTACTGTATGTGACACAAAATACAGTGGTGTCTCCTTCCTTTATGAAATGTTTCAGATAATCAAACAATTTCACACAACTGAACACGTTTTTAAATTAAACGTTTTGTTATTGAGGGAGAAAACAATCCAAACTGACATGGCTTTAGAAAGCCATTTCTAAAACTTTGGGACTCCATTTGGGGCGCCATTATCCACAAATGGAAATGGCAAAAACATAGGAGTGGCCGGCCAACCAAAATGACCCTAAAAGCAGCAATGACTCATCCAAGGGGTCACAAAAGACCCCACAACAACATCCAAAGAACTGCAGGCCTCACCTGCCTCAGTTAAGGTGACTCCACCATGAGAAAGACACTGGGCAAAAATGGCCTGCAAGGCAGCGTTCCAAGATGGAAACCACTGGAAAACACAAAGAACATTAAGAACATTATCACACCAACAGTAAAATATGGTGGTGGTAGTGTGGTCGGGGGTGTTTTGCGGCTTCAGGACCTGGGAGACTTAAACAAATGATAAATAGAAATGATAAATGAAACCATGAATTCTGCTGCCTACCAACGTGGGTTCTTCAGCGGGACAATGATCCAAAACACACCAGCAAGTCCACCTCTGAATGACTGAAGGAAAAACCAAATGAAGACTTTGGAGTGGCCGAGTCAAAGTCCTGACCTGAATCCTATTGAGATGCTTTGGCATGACCTTAAAAAGGCTTCATGCTGGAAAAGCCTCCAATGTGGCTGAATGACAACAATCCTCCACAGCACTGGAAGAGACTCATTGCAAGTTATCACAAACACTTGATTGCAGTTGTTGCTGCTAAGGGTGGCCCAACCAGTTCTTAGGTTTTTGATGATCTGAAACATTTAAGTGTGACAAAAAAAAGTGTGCAAAAAAAAAATACACCAGGAAGGTGACACACTTTTCCACACCACTGTATTTGTATGAAAAGGACACAGTTATTGACAGCCTAAAAATGTTCCGTATTGGACAAAGTTGGACATCCTTAAAAAAGTATCAGACTGTCATTTAACAGAGAAACACGAGCATTGAAACCATCTTGAAGTTAATTTGCAGCAGATGATTGTAGATGAAGTTTTACAGTGTAACAGCTGTAACTGTTGTGGAACAGGAGGTTGGGTGGTGCCAGCTGTTGGCCTTTTAGAGCGTCAGTCAGTCAATGTAATTAATCATGATTTAATCTCAGTTAGTTATTCATTCATTCATTTTGTACCGCTTATCCTCACGAGGGTCGCAAGGGTGCTGGAGTCTATCACAGAGAGGCGTCGTACACCCTGGACTGGTGGCCAGCCAATCACAGGGCACATATAGACAAACAACCATTCACACTCACATTCATACCTATGGACAATTTGGAGTCGCCAATTAACCTAGCATGTTTTTGGAATGTGGGAGGAAACCGGAGTACCCGGAGAAAACCCACGCATGCACGGGGAGAACATGCAAACTCCACACAGAGATGGCCGAGGGTGGAATCGAACTCGGGTCTCCTTAGCTGTGAGGTCTGCGCGCTAACCACTCGTCCGACATTCAGCCTCATTCAGTTATATAGCAAGAAAAATGAAAAAATGGTCGGGCACCACCTCATTATCGAATAACGCTGCATTTTGTAATAAAATTCTTCAACGCAATCTGTTGTGCAACAAAATTAAACATCTATCTCATAAATGTTTATTTAAATATAAAATATTTATATTCAGCGTGAGTGATAATTGATTCATTAATAACTGATGACTGATGTCATGCTAATTTTGTAAGTTTTATTTTAACAGCGAGAGACTGAATGTAGTGAAAAACATTGAATAAAGGTTAGAAATGCATTCATATTTGATTTAGTGACGACGCAATGTGATCCCCAACTAACCTCCAAGATTTGCCGACCCGGTTATGTGCCCATGACGCCCTAATTAGTCCTGTCCCAACTGTAGGCATGATAATTGGAAAACAGATTCCGAGAAAGGTGATGGATCATCCCAGAGCCCAGAATAGGTTGATGATATCAAGGGATCTGGTAGCACAACCACCAAGAAAGGCATTAGTATCACTTTGCTGTAATGGATTGATATCCTGCAAGGTCAAGACACGTTTTCAGACCCGTCTGGAGTTTGCCAATGGACTCCTGGATGATTCAGACGAGGCTCGGGAGAAAGTGAAGTGTTCAGAAGAGAACAAAATGAACCTTTTTGGCATCAACTCAATTCACCTTAACTACTGTCAAGCATGGAGGTGGAAACCTTCTGCTTTGGGGATGCTTCTCTGCTAAGACCGTGCAGTCGCCATAGAATCTTGGAAGAGAAGCTGAAGACTGAAGATGTGTTGTTGTGGCATTGACCCCAAAACACAAAATCGAGGCAAAAGAGTGTATGAAAAAGAACGGCATTAAGATCCTGGAGTGAACTAATCCCATTGGAAATCTGTGGATAGAGCTGGAACTACAAGTTGCCAAATGACCTTCAGGATTTGGAGCGTGTCTGTAGAGTGCGCCCTCCAGAGACATCTACAATCCTGGTGACCAACTCCCGAAAACCTCTGACGCTGCTCCATCAAGTAATCAGTCAAGTTTTGCTTGAGAATCAAAAATGTATTCATTCATTTATTCATTTTCTACCGCTGGAGCCTATCCCAGCTGTCTTCTGGCGAGAGGCGGGGTACACCCTGGACTGGTCGCCAGCCAATCACAGGGCACATATAGACAAACAACCATTCACACTCACATTCATAGCTATGGACAATTTGACGTCGCCAATTAACCTAGCATGTTTTTGCAATGTGGGAGGAAACCAGAGTACCCGGAGGAAACCCACGTATGCACGGGGAGAACATGCAAACTTCACACAGAGATGCCCGAGGGTGGAATTGAACTTGGGTTTCCTAGCTGTGTGGCCTGTGTGATAACCACTCGGTCGCTGTGCAGCCAGCATTGGAAATGATGATGGGGCGGGTGGGCTCTGCGGGGGTCTGGTGCTGGGTGTTCCATCTCTGCCACCTGGTCCTCCATGGGGCAGTGGGCCTCTTCTGTCCCGGCCGGGGAGGTGTCAGTGGTCGAACCTGGGGTTACCTGGGGTGGGCCGGGTTCCGCTTCCTGGGATGTGTGGGTGGGCGGGGTGTGGCTCCTCCGGCCGTGGGTGGGCTCCCTTCCGGTTGGCGGGGGCGCCCTTGTGTCCGCAGGTGTGTGGCCCTCGATGCCCTAGTGGGGTATGGTCTCCCGCCGGTCTTGGGGGTGTGGCTCTCCTCCAGCCTGCTGGCGCTCTGTCGGTTGGGATTGCTCCTCCATAGCCCCTTGCTGGAATGTTTTTGGAATGTGGGAGGAAACCGGAGTACCCGGAGAAAACCCACGCATGCACGGGGAGAACATGCAAACTCCACACAGAGATGGCCGAGGGTGGAATTGGACTTGGGTCTCCTAGCTGTGTGGCCTGTGTGATAACCACTCGGTCGCTGTGCAGCCAGGATGGGGAATGATGGGGCGGGTGGGCTCTGCGGGGGTCTGGCTCTGGGTGTTCCATCTCTGCCACCTGGTCCTCCATGGGGCAGTGGGTCCGGGCCTCTTCTGTCCCGGCCGGGGAAGTCCTGTGTCGGTGGTCGAACCTGGGGTTACCTGGGGCGGGCCGGGTTCCGCTTCCTTGGATGTGCGGGGGGGTGGCGCCTCCGGCCGTGGGTGGGCTCCCTTCCGGTTGGCGGGGGCGCCCTTGTGCCCGCAGGTGTGTGGCCTAGTGGGGTATGGTCTCCCGCCGGTCTTGGGGGTGTGGCTGTCCTCCGGCCTGCTGGCGCCTTGTCGGTTGGGATTGCTCCTCCATGGACCCTTGCTGGAATGTTTTTGGAATGTGGGAGGAAACCAGAGTACCCGGAGAAAACCCACGCATGCGGGGGAGAACATGCAAACTCCACCAAGGGTGGAATTGAACCCTGGTGTCCTAGCTGTGAGGTCTGCGCGCTAACCACTCGACCACTGCGCCGCCCCAAAATGTATTCAATCAAATACAAATGAATTAATAACCTTTATTCAATGTTTTGTACCATCAAAATGATGTACTCTCCACCGTCCATACAGAATGTAATCTACATTTTTTTCGAAAGATACGTAAGTGAGTGTGTGTGTGTAAGAGAGAGAGAACGAGGGTGATCCCCCTTCAGCCATGAGCATGCTTCATGTGCATGAGGTGTGCAGGCATGAATAATGCTGTCAAATCCTAGAAGGAGATTCAAACCTTTTTTCTTTATGTCAGAATTTGATGTAAATCAGTGCAGTGAACGATTTGTTGCATGCAGAGACTGTGGGCTAATAAAATCATGACTTCATCCCACGCCGCTTTGTGCTTCACATTTTGCAGCTTTGCTCGATCATATTTTGTTTATATATTAATGAATAAATCATGTTGTTTTGTGGTTAAATATAGCCTATTATGATACAGAAATATGCATATTAAAGCAATTTTTGCCATAATTCACCATTTCTAAGCATAAAATGGCTGAATAAATTAAACAACAAATATAAGACATTCAAAAGATGTGTTCAAAGACGCTGTGAATGATGTGTAATATTCAACAAACTAGGATGTCAGTAATGTTATGCTTAGTGAGACACACAAGCGCCAGACCTGATCGCCGTAACAACAGGCTTTTATTGCAGGTTTGAATGATCTCACAAAAGGCACAATGTTGTGGCTGTAACCTAAGCCAAGCTAAAATTCAACTCAGAACGCTCAACGTCACTTCCTGTCTGTCCTCCACTCGGCTCCTCTAGCTTCGTAGCATGACTCAAATGGTTCATTTTCTGCTACGTTGGGTAGTATGTGTGTAATATTTGATGTCTAGTCTGCTCTTGATACTACATACGTTATGTACCACGCACACCTTGATGGTGTAACACCAACGTTAACACTTTTGCTAGCAAGTTTCACAATCAGGCAATCATCTTCCATCATGTGGGAGTTGAGTGTGCACGCTTGCTCCTACACGCACACGTTAGTAACAATCCCTGGTAGGCTGATGTGCCAAAAGAAACCAAGATAAGCTTCCCAAACCAATCGGCCAAGGTCGCGGTGATACTGTTTACGCGGCCATTACTGAACAATTGCCGGCCATTCAGCTTCCATTTCTCTGGATCATAATAGCAGCTATATTGCATATCATCTACCAATCAAGGAAATTAAACACATCATATATAAGAGAAGAGGGAGATAAATTAGTTCATTTCACACTGCACGGCACATGGAGGGAAATCTTCACTAATGGAAATTTCATGGGAATGGGGCCTTTTGCACTTGGAAGTACTGAAATGGCCTCTTCATCATCAAGAAATTTCAAAGACTACGAGCAGAATTGCTGATCTGTCACAATTGCAAATGTGTGTTGGACCTCTTCTTTCTTATCAAGCTTGTATTTCCAAACGGATCATTTTATTGAATTTTATTATCGTGTCCTTGCTTTATTTTTGTAGGACATTGTTAGTAACGTTTCTCACCATTGGGATTGTTTACAAAAGTCTCTGTGTTTCACAGTTTCACATGGAAATGTTTTGGTCTCATCCCATTTGATGTGAAATGATGTGGCCAACATATCAACAAGACTAAAGTAAACACAAGTTTGACAAGCAGCCATTATCTTTTGTCTTAGTGATTGATTTTTTTTTTTTTTTTACCAAGATGTGTTCAATTACAGACAGCTAAATTATTATTCAACGCAAAACACAGTTTAGGGTAAAACTTTATAATAAGGGAAATAAAATTACATGTTCTGTCGAAGCATTACTTGGTCATGTTGAAAAGTCAGAAGTAACAATTCATTAGTGTGCTAACTATGTTTATTTTGTGGAAGAGTATAGCATTATAGAGTGTGCATACAGGGAGCATCTTACCTGCATGCATGCAAATTACAAGCCTACTGACAATCAGTCGATCTGCTCAATTATTTTTAAACAGTCCCTCATAAACATGTAATGACCAAATTTCCACTTGCGATGTTGTGTCAAGATTCTCTCTTTGGGTTCATACAGGGTAAGTCAGGGGTCTCCAACCAGTATCTCATGAGCCACCACTAGCTCCTAACCATTTGTTAAGTAGTTCACCAAAGGGTTTATCTGTTTATTATCAACTCTTATACCAACAAATTACAAAGTGGGGTTCGGCAGTCGTCAGGAAGTCCTTGGGACCGCTTGGGAGTGTGACCAATGACCACAAATGAGTGGGCCCGGAGGAGCCCTGTGGGTGGAATAAATTAAAACAGACAGTTGTCGAAATCCAATACAGCTGGAATAGGTGCAGATTCTGGAAGATCTAGAAAGCTTTCCCCGTGGGTTATTGAGTGTAGCTGCTCTATAGGACTCCACGACTCAATACAAAGAGCCAAAAATGAGCATAATAGATCCCCTTGAAAGTTTTCATATAAGGATACAAATGTATTTACTGAGTCTGGAGGAAGTCTAGAAAAGGTATGCAATTGTGAAACGTCAAATCCGTAGCTTAATCGGGTTCAGGTCCATCACCGTGCTCTGATTCAGTATTTCTTCAGCGTTAATTGAATTTCAACAAGAATGAGCAGAGAGCGGCAGATCTAAAAAAAAAAAAAGAAATTACGTGCTAAATGTTTCTGTGGCGGTTCAAAATGAATTGTGGTGGGCCGCCACAAGTAAATAAATGTATGGGGACCGTGCTGTATCAGTGACTGTACATGCTGTTCAAGGACAATGAAGTTGTTTTCAAATAATCTCATATTTTGATTGTCTTTTCTCCCCCAGCGAGGAGGTTCCGCTCACAACTGTGGTCAACTAAAAGTGGGTCAGGTAATCCTGGAGGTTAACGGAGTTTCCCTGAGGGGTCGTGAGCACAAGGACGCCGCACGCCTCATCGCTGAGGCCTTCAAGACCAAAGAGAGGGACTACGTGGACTTCCTGGTGACTGAGTTCAATGTAGCACTATAGCTCCGTGGGGGGGAGGAGTGAGATCCCGCAGGAATTCAGGACGGAATGAGGATTTGATTCTTTGAAACGGCACAAATCATTATCACCGGACCTCCGCCTCGAAGATCCCTATTTGGATATGGAGCGCATTCCTTCTGCTATGGACCTGTTCACCATTCTTTTCAACATGTTACCTCCCCGCTGTGAGACCTTATGCACTACAGTAGAAGATAGCAAAGCCTGTATAATCAAACCAATGGATTTGCCTCCATTTCAAATGTACTGGAACTTCTTGCAGTCGTCCAAGATACCACAGACAATTTATTAGTTCTTTGGATTTATATGTGTAATAACAGATGAATATGGCTATATATAATATATATATATACAGTATACTGTACAAATTAGAAGATCTCTATATAAATGTTGTATGAACAAATACACATACATTATATTTACACATACAGTATATGACCAGAGTATGAATATATGATCAGAGCAGCTCACATGTTTGTTAGTAAAATATAGTTCATTGTTTTCATTTAATTACCAAATGAATGGTTGGGTGGTTGGGTCCGGACTTCCATTATCTACACAGCTTATCTTCTACAGGGTCACTGAACGCCACACGGAGGATGCAAGCCAAACGACCTGTAAGGACAACCTGCAAAATCAGTGCAGGTTTGAATTCACAACGTTCTTGTTTATGCCTCATAACCGATGACCATGTTTTCACTCAAGCATCATAAGAACACAAACGCATTTTTGCTTAAATTATTTTTTAAATGAAATATTACTCTTTCATACAAAACTGTGTTGAGACCAGCCATGTTTGGTCTAGAGATAGTCCCACTGAGACAAAGACAGGAAGCAGAACTGGAGGTAGCAGAGATGAGGATGCTGAGGTTCTCATTGGGAGTGACCAGGATGGATAGGATCAGGAAGGAGTACATCAGAGGGACATTACATGTTAGAGGCCTTGGAGATGGTTCGGATGTGTCAGATGTGTTATCAAAAATAATAACATAAAATACATTTAAAAAATTGCCCATTGAATTATATAGTAATTCCTGTATGATTCAAATTATTAACATGTTTTTAAAGTAAAAATCACACAATTTGCTAATTTGCTGAATGGATTTCCTACACTATGATTTTCTACAGTCCAGGGTGTACCCCGCCCCCTGCCACCCCAGTGAGCCTGTGCGATGAATTTAATACAAGTGTGACATCATTACTCTTGCTAAATGGACAATAAAATAAAAAATAAAAGTCATATTTGGAGGCACTGCAGTACTCACTTCATGCTGAAGGGGTTGGGCCGTGCATGAGCTGGAAGATGCTTGTCACTGCCGTTCTTCCAATCAATGAGACAGTCTTTGACAGTACCAACAATTGGGGAGCAGCATTCTCTGCTGAACCAATCAATACATTTGACTGGCGCAATGGAGGATTATATACCCAAGCTCACCACCAGGTGATTAGACTTTTACAACAAAGTATTGCAACATTTTCTGGAGAAGTATAGGGTGCATGTTCATATACAGACACAAAAGGCTCATATATTGATTCCACATAATTGAAATGTATTGAAAGCCATCATGTGGGATATATTCATGTAGCTTGTGTTATATCAATTCAGTCATGAATTATAGTAAAAACAGTTGACTTCTCATTTTATACCCAAAAATAAGCTCATGCGGGCGGCACAGCGGTCGAGTGGTTAGCGCACAGACCTCACAGCTAGGAGACCAGGGTTCAATTCCACCCTTCACCCTCGGCCATCTCTGTGTGGAGTTTGCATGTTCCCCCGTGCATGCGTGGGTTTTCTCCGGGTACTCCGGTTTCCTCCCACATTCCAAAAACATGCTAGGTTAATTGGTGACTCCAAATTGTCCATAGGTATGAATGTGAGTGTGAATGGTTGTTTGTCTATATGTGCCCTGTGATTGGCTGGCCACCAGTCCAGGGTGTATCGCCTGAAGACAGCTGGGATAGGCTCCAGCACCCCCGCGACCCTCATGAGGATAAGCGGTAGACAATGAATGAATGAATGAAATAAACTTATGGAGAATCCATCGCCAAAATACATTTCAGGTGTCAACGTGGGTTCAATTCATCCAAGAGCAAAGAACAAGAACCATTTCTTGACCATATGTGACAGCATAAACGCATGTTAACGCAGCAGTAGATCTCTAAAGTGCACAATAATATTTGAAAGTGCTTCACTTAGCTGCACCCCCCCGACTGAATAATCATCATTTTATTGCGTCGTTTCAAAGAACTAATTAAACGCTCCCCGGAGAGCACCATGAAGCCATGCCCAGTGTGACAACAACACTCAGGACGCAGAGGAAGAAGACTTTTAGAGGACACTGCCAAAGGTTTTCTTCGCTCACACTTCCTATCCATTTGTAGCGAAAAGGCAATTAGGAGATACGATATCAGGTAGAGTGAGGGAGGCTGATTGGGTGAGAATGGGGGCAAGATTGCAAATGTAAAGTGTAAACAAAATGTGGTTGTTGATGAGTGTATTTAGACAAGCACGTCCTTCCTTAGCGGAGCCAGTATAACCTCTCAAAATGCTGGGAAAATTCCTTGAACGCACCATAATTGCTTATCCTCACGAGGGTCGCGGGGGTGCTGGAGCCTATCCCAGGTGTCTTTGGGCGAGAGGCGGGGTACACCCTGGACTGGTCGCCAGCCAATCACAGGGCACATATAGACAAACAACCATTCACACTCACATTCATACCTATGGACAATTTAACTTAAAGGGGACCTATTATGTTCATTGTTGCCCTTTGTATTGAGTTGTGGACTCCTATAGAGTAGCTACACATGAAAACCAGCACAGAACGCTAGATCTTCCAGAATCTACACCTATTCAGCTGTATTTCTTTGGATTTCTGCTTTCCGCGAAAACGGTCTATTTTAATGTATTCCATCCACAGGAGTTGATAATATATGTGTTGGATCCTGAATCCGATCCAGTAGTGGAGACCGGACAGTCACAAGTTTCTCAAGACAAGAGGTTACTATATTATTATTATTATTATTACTATATTATTATTATGTCATTTTCTACCACTTTTTCCTCACAAGGGTCGCGGGGGTGCTGGAGCCTATCCCAGCTGTCTTTGGGCGAGAGGCGGGGTACACCCTGGACTGGTCGCCAGCCAATCACAGGGCACATATAGACAAACAACCATTCACACTCACATTCATACCTATGGACAATTTGGAGTCGCCAATTAACCTAGCATGTTTTTAGAAACGGGAGTATCCGTAGAAAACCCATGCATTCAAACTCCACACAGAGATGGCCGAGGGTGGAATTGAACTCAGATCTCCTAGCTGTGAGGCCTGCATGCTAACCACTTCCAAAAACATGCTAGGTTAATTAGCAACTCCAAACATGTTTTTCCATAGGTATGAATGTGAGTGTGAATGGTTGTTTGTCTATATGTGCCCTGTGATTGGCTAGCGACCAGTTCAGGGTCTCCCCGCATTTTGCTCGATGACAGCTGGGATAGGCTCCAGCACCCCCGCGACCCTTGTGATGACAAGCGGTAGAAAATGAATGAATGAATGAATGAATGTCTGTATCAATTCCTCACTTAGACTTGGACAGACGTTATTGATCCACAAGGGAAATTGCTTGGTTACAGCACCTTGATGGCCGAGGGTGGAATTGAACTCGGATCTCCTAGCTGTGAGGCCTGCATGCTAACCACTCGTCCGCCGTGCAGCCACGGCCCACGTTTATCGCGGTTAATTGGTGTCATGTTTACACTCATACTACCCAATATAGTAGATATAAGAATAGAAAATAAGTTATGTTTTATGTTTATTTATAAATAAGTCCTTTCATTGACTAACATGTTAGCATACTTGCCTCAATGTAACGTTCGTGTCACCTACTGGCCAGTGTAGTCAAATAATACTGTAATGGCGCAGTGAACATTCACACAGGAGCTGCTGTCAGCCACAACTCACACTAGTCACGGCGTAGAATCAGTGCACCTCGTCCGAACCGACGACTATATAACAATCCGGCCTCCAAACTTGCAAAAAGAGAGAGCGGGGGGGTATTCTGGAGCGTTGCCGGCTTTGTAGCTTAATGAGTGACAGATGGTGAGAACCAGCTGGGTTCTTCCGTGAAAATGACCTCCCGGTGTTCCTGGAAATGAGTTTGTTTGGGTTTTTTTATTTTTTTTAGACTAACGAAAAAACACGTTAAAAGAAAAACATGGACTTGTTGTGATATGATTAAATGGGCCTTATTCCGTGTCCTAGTTTGATTCAAATTGTTTCTTTTTAGCAAGTAGGGGCCGACACATGCTCACAGTTGGACACTAACTTAGGTCTAATTTGTTTTTCAGTCTATTATACTCATTTGGAAATGAACTATATGCATATTCAGGGATTAATTAATAGTGATATCTGCAAGTCAATGTAGTAAAGTCACTGTGTGCAATCACAGACACTTGGAATTAATTAGGTGTTAGCCTGCAGACGTGCTAAAAAATGAAAGCTGCAGTGCATCCTCTGAATGCAATTCATTCTTGCTAAGTCACATGAATACAAGCTTGTCAGTATTTGTGTTTGTACTTCATGCATGACAACAACATTCAGAGAGGACATCTACAAAATTATATCATGTTGGTTTGTTGTTGGATGCGGACCATTTTAAGTCAAAAAAAATATTGCATTTAAGAAAGTGTTTTTGCAAAAATAGACTGATTTTTAAGGCCTTTTCACCTCCTGGTTGCTGTACAGCCTGTGTCTCAATGGGAAAGATGCAGGCCGAGCTCTTATAAAATGCACTTCTGCCATATTGTGGCTGTTTTTTGGCTTAAAACTGCACCAGACGTGCTCTATTGTGGAGTTGCATCATCACCTCTCTGTGTAAAAAGTATAGTATAGTATAATAGTAAAGTATAAATATGTCTTTGGTAGCGATTGAGTGAAGTCAAGCCTAAAAGTGACTAAATGAAGTAAAATACAAATACGTGATCATATGTAGTATTGATCAACAGGATTTTATTGCAGGTTTGAATGACCTCAAAACAGGCACCATAATTCCTAATAAAAACGTAGGCTACTGGTCCTAACTCAGGCCGAGCCAAAGCTCAACTCTGAACCCCGCGTCACTTCCTGTCCGCCCCTCACTCATTTCCCCTAGCACCAGAACACATTTACAGCAACATGTTTATGTCTTAAATGTCTTATTTTCTCTTATTATGTCTACTAGATTGGGTAGTATGAGTGTAAAGGTGAATATAGGGGTGTTATTTCATGTCTAGAGAGCTCAAATAATTTAAAAACCTCACAGCTAGGAGGACCAGGGTTCGATTCCACCCTTGGCCATCTCTGTGTGGAGTTTGCATGTTCTCCCCGTGCATGCGTGGGTTTTCTCCGGGTACTCCGGTTTCCTCCCACATTCCAAAAACATGCTAGGTTAATTGGCCACTCCAAATTGTCCATAGGTATGAATGTGAGTGTGAATGGTTGTTTGTCTATATGTGCTCTGTGATTGGCTGGCCACCAGTCCAGGGTGTACCCCGCCTCTCGTCCGAAGACAGCTGGGATAGGCTCCAGCACCCCCGCGACCCTCGTGAGGAAAAAGCGGTAGAAAATGAATGAATGAATGTATGTATAAACAGGTTTACATACATGTAAATATGAAAATATTTCATTTATACTTCAGGAATCCTACTTCATAACAGTTGTGGAACCAATCAACCACAATAAATGAAGTATTGTTGTACTTTATTGTCCGATTAACAAGAATAATTATGTCACACTTACATTACAAAGACATTACACAGGATATAGAAGTTCATGGTGTATAATAAATGGTGCCATGATCCGAGTCATAGGCATCGCATCTGCAAATTCAGCTATTTTTTCTGAAGAAAATGTTAAAAATAATTGGGGTCATACAGAAAATTGATAGTGTAGTTCAATGGACAGGTTCATGTTTATTTTATGTTATTCATTATTCCATTTTTATTGAAAACCGGCCTCCCCTGACCACACGTCACTGGCATACATCTTTGTGTATCAAAAATAGAAATCATTTTTCTATGATAAGGGCCAAAAGTGGCACCCGGGCCGCAGTTATTTCCACTCCTGCCCCGTTGTGAGTGCACCCTAAACTCCATGCCATCTGCTTTGTTAACGACGCTCAGGTGAAACGCAAATGAATGCAAATGCAACTCAGAGGAAGTCAAGTGTGGAAAGCATCAACTTGACAGGAAGCAGCCATTGTTGGAACACTCCATGTGTTTCTCTTCTTATGTACAATCCACCGTTAAGTGAAGAGTGTTTAAAGATTTTGGTTCCTCCCTAATGAGGCCATCTTTTCCAAACGTGTCGATGGCGGCAGAGCTTCCTGTTAAAATGCCAGCGGGGGAGGGAGGGATGATGGAGGAAGTAAACGCAGCCACAGACAATCTCATTCATTATTAGAAGCCAAGATGGAGACTCGCTTGGCTTGGACTCGGTATCATTGCCGACACTCTAGCGCGGTGTGCCGCCCCCCACCCCCACCCCCAGCAGTGACCCCTTCACTTCCAATGTTCTTGTGGAATCAGCTGACTGCTTAAACGAGCGTGTTTTGTTCCGCTTCCATCTTCCATCTTTTTGTGTGTCTGTTTGCCTTCTGCCTGTACATTTGAACAAGGTCGTACGATGATATTTATACAGAAAGTGGATTTAATTTTTTTAATAAACAAAACTTAATAAACAACAAGCTGTTGGTTCTCATTTTCATGACACATTAGGTCTTGTTTTTATTTTTGTTAGTTGACAAAATCTCCGCAAATTCGCACATTTGTAGTTATATATTTGTAAAAATATGTAAATTTAATTGGGGCTGCACGGTGATCGAGTGGTTAGGGCACAGGCCTCACAGCTAGGAGACCCGAGTTCAATCCCACCCCTCGGCTATCTCTGTGTGGAGTTTGCATGTTCTCCCCATGCATGCCGCACGCATAAATGTCTTATTTTCTCTTATTATGTCTACTAGATTGGGTAGTATGAGTGTAAAGGTGAATATAGGGGTGTTATTTCATGTCTAGAGAGCTCAAATAATTTAAAAACCTCACAGCTAGGAGGACCAGGGTTCGATTCCACCCTTGGCCATCTCTGTGTGGAGTTTGCATGTTCTCCCCATGCATGCGTGGGTTTTTTCCGGGTACTCCGATTTCCTCCCACATTCCAAAAACATGCTAGGTTAATTGGCGACTCCAAATTGTCCATAGGTATGAATGTGAGTGTGAATGGTTGTTTGTCTATATGTGCCCTGTGATTGGCTGGCCTCTTGCTCGAAGACAGCTGGGATAGGCTCCAGCACCCCCGCAACCCTTGTGATGACAAGCGGTAGAAAATGAATGAATGAATGAATGAATGTCTGTATCAATTCCTCACTTAGACTTGAACAGACGTTATTGATCCACAAGGAAAATTGCTTGGTTACAGCACCTTGACTGACCATTAAATACATTTTTTTTCACCATCTTTGTATTTGTCTCTCCTCTAGGGTCCACAACACCTGGTGCATGCACCAGCACTTGTAACACCCGTTCCCTTTATGCACACTCTATAATGTTACACAGACAACCGCTTTTGCTCCATGACTTACACAAAATACACAGAGTTAGGACACTGATAAACTGTTACTTACTGCTTGCTCTTCTGACTCTTCCACACGACCAAGTAACGTTGGAAAGGCTTTTGCTAGTAGGGAATCAGGAACTCCAACCACTTGTGCCTGATGGTGGCGTCGTTAGGAATTGTACACAAATGTAGCTTTTCCTTACAAGCCATTGCTAGCAACATAAACAGAGTACCAGAGCTTGGGGGAGGGCCGAGAGCTTATCTGGCTTACAGCCATGCCCATATAAGGAAGTATACTCCTCTGTGACATCACAAAAGAACAGCTTTACCACGCCTTCTAAAACGGAGCGTTTTGATCCATCCCAAACTTCTTTCAGGGCTCACTTCCAAATGCACAAACCTCATTATGTGAAACTTTGGCATCGTTTAACAGGAGAATACAACATTCTAACTACATTTGTAGGTCAGAACAATGCAAAAAGCATAATAGATAAGCATGATTTGCATATACAAGTAGTGTGTAAAAATATAGGTATATACAAGTAAATATACATTCATTCATTCATTTTCTACCGCTTTTTCCTCACGAGGGTCGCGGGGGTGCTGGAGCCTATCCCAGCTGTCTTTGGGCGAGATGCGGGGTACAGGGTACACCCTGGACTGGTGGCCAGCCAATCACAGGGCACATATAGACAAACAACCATTCACACTCACATTCATACCTATGGAGTCACCAATTAACCTAGCATGTTTTTGGAATGTGGGAGGAAACCGGAGTACCCGGAGAAAACCCACGCATGCACGGGGAGACCATGCAAACTCCACACAGAGATGGCCGAGGGTGGAATTGAACCCTGGTCTCCTAGCTGTGGGGTCTGCGCGCTAACCGCTAGACCGCCATGCCGCCAGTAAATATACTGTGTATTATCTTTTATAGACAGGTGAGGAATCGTAGAGCTAGACGGCGTGTAGAATGAATAAAGTCCTGTAGCGTTCACTGTGGGTACGGAACTGGAGGAGTCCATTACAGAATGAACTCTGCTGCCCCTCTTTTATCCGATAGAGTGGGTGGGGTCTTCCATGATGGATGACTGTCACAAACACCGCCAACCGAGTACTCACAGATGTTTTTGCTGGTGGGCCTGGATGATAACCCTTGGGGAACCCTTGGGGAACCCTTGGGGAAGAGTGGGCATCTATTTACAGTCCCATTTGAATCTCTGGTGGCTTTGTAGCAGAAGAGGCGGAACTAACTCCAGTGGTTACACTTCATATTTAGAAAGAGGAGAAGAAGAAGCGGAAGTATTCCATTTGAGACACAGGTTTAGTCTAAATGTACCCTACCTATGTGTGTTAGGTTTCTGATGGACAAAAGAATGAAAATAAACTTATTTTTCCTCCACTTCTGCACCCCTCATCAATGCCAACCACGTTGTGTGGCAAAGAGAGGAAGTACTTGTTTTAATGGTAAACAAAACACAGATTTTATATTTCCAATGTTTCACAACACTGCCGACTAGTGGCCAACATAAGTAACGGCGTTGGGGAGAGAAGGGGAAGGAGTGATTAACACGTGAAAAAGTATTATGATTACAAAAATGAAAAACACATACCTGATTGACAAAAGAATGAAAATAAACTTCTTTTTCCTCCACTTCTGCACCCTACACAGACGGAACATAAATTACACATTGGAACAAAAACCACGACGGGCCTAATGTAACGCAAATCCCGCCAGAAATGTAAATGAAAAGAAGCCCTTTTTACTAAAACCAACGATCAAAATAACATAAAACCACTTGAAATGACAAATATATCAACATAAAAACAATATACACAACACAGATGACCAAATCTTAAACTAAACAACACATTTTGTCTGCAGCTCTTTAACTGAACTTACTCTCGTCAATGCCAACCACGTGGTGTGGCAAAGAGAGGAAGTGCTACCAGAGCTGGGGCCAACTACGGAAGCCCGGGAGGAGCACAAGTGAATGGATAAAATAAAGCACATACAAAGAAAGCAATGAAAATGGAGTAAACAAGATAAGAAAAATAAATAACTCATTGAGATAAAATTCACACAATAACTAAATAATAAATTAAATTAAATTAAATTAAATTAAATTAAATTAAATTAAATTAAATTAAATTAAATTAAATTAAATTAAATTAAATTAAATTAAATTAAATTAAATTAAATTAAATTAAATTAAATTAAATTAAATTAAATTAAATTAAATAATAAAGTGCATATTTAACTCCGTTACATATGCAAGTAGTAATAACTAATAATGGCAAACACACAATGTAAGTAATAATGACCTGTTTTTAGTATCTGCTCTTTTCTAGCAGTCCTTTCCTCCTCCAGTCTACAAGTCCCTTCTACCTCCAGGAGTCACAGGAGGCCGCCTCCAGGAGTCGCAAGAGACAGCCTCCAGGATTCGCGGGAAGCAGCAGCAGCCGAGTTCAAGACGTTGCAGCTCCTTAGAATCTTAATCAGCTGCTTCTTATAACTTTTTTGTGGAGTTTTGTGCCTCTTGTGCGTCAACGAGTGCCAGCATGATACTGCGTTGAATGATTCCCTAACAAAAGAGCTGCCACAAGGGATTTTTCACTCATTGTGCTTTGTAATCAAACAGTAAATGATGAAGATTGTAGGGGTGGGCCATACTGCAAATGTCGCTATCAATCTGATACCAAGAAAAACATATTTCCATAACCATAGTATTTCCATTATGCCTACTGATACCTTGTTGCCTTTTATTTGCTGACAATGATTCAAATCAGAATAAAACACAGGATGAATATTTTAGCCACACAAACAATAATGTAGCGGCCCTGATGTGTTCCTGTTGACATGTTGTGCTCTAGAGCAGGGGTCTCAAACACGCGGCCCGCGGGGCAAATGTGGCCCGCAGGACACTAGTTTGAGGCCCCCGCCTTGATATGAAAGTTTAATGTTAGTGCGGCCCGCTCAAGTTTGATATGGATGCTGTATGGTATCATGTACCCAGAAAAAATTATTACGTTTGATTAATGTTCATGTTAAAGGTTAAATAACTGTTAATAGTTATCCTCCCTATCTGTGTGGAAGTGGTAAGTTTTTGGCTATTTAAGTTTAAAGGAAATAACTTGAAGGCTACCGTTGAGGTCGCTAGCTCTCTAGTTTGTGAGTTAGCATGTGTCTCAAGACCCTGCAGTTGCGCAATATGTTGTAAATAAAAAGAGTACAAATGTGACTATAGTCATGTTTTGTCATGTCTACAGGGCTCTAATAATGCTTTGTTAATTTTGATCTGAAAAAAAATTATTTGTCTACCCACCAACTATATTTGGTTTCTTAAGTTTTTATTATTTGCCGTTTTATTATTATTATTATATTTATTTATTTATTACTGATTGATTGATTTTCTTTATTCTTGATTTGTTTATTTATTTTTCATCTTATTTTGTGCAGAAAAATCAAATTAAGATATTTGAGAACAGTGGAATGTTTTATCAGAGCTTTTATTGTAGAAAATCGGAACCAAAGCACTAAAAAAGTTTGTATATTTTTCTGTTTTTAATAAATGCGTTTTTTGTTTTTTTTTGGAAAACCTGATGCGGCCCAGCCTTGCCCAGACCCTAGCTCCAGTGGCCCCTAGGTAAATTGAGTTTGAGACCCCTGCTCTAGAGTGTATGACCGTTTCGGGTGGCCATGAATGCACCAGGGGTGGGGGCGTGTTGTGGTCTAGAACCTCGAAGAAGCACTGTTACTGTTGCTGGCTGTGTTTTGGTGGCTTGGTTACGGCCGACAGTAGCCATTATCGTTTACAATAAAAGCTTGTTTTTGACGACAGTCGTGTAATTTCCATACCGTCGACGACACGACGCTACAATATATTCAGCAACTAACTTATTTGTTAACAATTTAACAAATTTCATAAGATAAAATAATGCAATAAAATCACATCATTATACTACATAAAATTGTTTGAGCAAAATAAAGCGAACCCAACAAAAGAAAATCGGCTATTGAGTTTTGTGTGAAGCCTTAGTCTTTTTTGGTATCGGTACTATCGTATATGGATCAATCTGTTAGCTTCTGGAGAAAAAGCGATCTCTGGCGGACTTGTTTTTGAACTGCTTTGGCTGAGCCATACATGTCAATCTTCACTAAGCTCCGCCTTTAAGTATTTCTTCACCAATCAGAAGCAATTTATTTTGAACAACCCATAGAGCTTTGTTCTGTGGTTTGTCTCTTAGGTGCGATGACTAACAAATCGAGCAGCTTATGTGTTATAATATTTAACCACTGATTCGTACAATACAGTTATACAGAAGTAAAAATGCTTGGTTACAATGATAGTTGGACAATGGTAGCATATTAAACGCAGACAAAACGCCTACAGACAAAATCCAGGGCATGAGTTAGAGCCACCAAAGTTCTCTGCTTAAATCTATACCCCACTTAGCGACAATACTTTAGCGTCTTTAATGGCTTCCTTTTGACAAAATCTGCCTCCTTTGTGAAACATGTTCAGAAGAAAGGTGAGAAATATTACCTTTTAAAAATAAAAAAATCGCCTTCATGCAGTGTACGAGTGCGTGTATGTGTTAGATGTCACGTGAACCATCTGGTGGATAGTAATGTGGTTGATAGTAATGTTAGCTAGCTAACACTCACTAGCCGTTATGTGTGTACACTTTGCAGTAAAGTAAACGTACTGACGTCACAGTGACGTATTTTAAACCTGTTGACTGTGGGTGAGTTGTTGTGGTGATGAGTGGGCACCATGGTGACACAGGGGCGGGTCTTTCATGATTAGTTTAGTGGTGTTCATGGCAACGCGTCCTCGTGATATAATGACGGTGCAACCGATTTTATTTTAAAGGTAAGGCTTAAAACTACCGATGTACATGTTTTTATACATTTATTCTGTCTTCAGGAATAATATTGACGTCAATTATCTCTACTCTCAACCTAGCAGGCACACTTTTGGGTCTTTGTTGTTGTTCACTTTTTGTAGCAAAGCAAGGCTGTGTTTCACCATTCAGTATATTATATAGAGTTGAGCATCGTTTACATATTATCTGATGCTGATGCCAAATCAGTACTTTTGAAACCGTGCCGATGCTTAATCCAGTCCCGGACTGGTACCTAAAACAAGGAAAAAAATGTTTACAGAATTTAGAGACAGGCAAGTTGAACAGAATAGTCATATAAATACTTGGATTATATAAATAAAACAATAAAAGAGTACTACATTAATAGGAATGCGTACTGAAACTCGGTATCGTAATGGCAACAAGTGCTTGATGGTGATATTGTGCACAAACACTTCCGCATTATCCACCAATCACGTTCACGCTAAGGTGCAGTCATCAATACCGGAATTGAAAATGTATATTTGCCATTTTGGTCATTTGTTTTGGAGAGTACTGAGGAGTTTTGACCATGCATGGTGATATCAGTCACAGTAAAGATACTTCCTGCCACCTAGTGGCACCATCTGTAATTGTTTGAGGGGACAAAAGAAGGCCAATAATGACAGTAGGCCATCTATTAAATCCAAGCTGTTTGAGGAACCATAGTACTCCAGATGTTTTGCATGGTGAGTACCCGTACTACTTTACTTGAAGACTCTTACACACCCTCCACTGGTATGTACCGTCCTCAGCCTCATACCCTTTAAGAAGATTAGAAGCCATATCTTAATTACTCAACAGCTCACTGTAGTTTCATGACCACAGTAACACTTGTATTCACTTTGTGCTTCTTCTGACCAGACTAAGTTATTTTGGGACAACAATTGTGGGGTTTAGAATTGGCAGACTTTTACTCATGCTTTGCAGTCATTTTGGTTCTTGGTTCTTCCCATTTGCTTATGTGTCTCCAGTTTGGGAGTAATTTCATGTTTAACACAACTTCAGTATAACAACCTCCTATGAAGCAACGCATGCAGTGATCATTGGGGGTGTCTTCGCAATGACAGAAGCCCCCTCAGTAAAAGGGCTTACGATGCAGATTAATCCTCCTATTTTACCAGTGGGGTAATTCCTCTTTTTCTCAAAGCCTGTGCATGAGCATACAACAGGTATGTTTCTTTGATTTTAATCTCTGAAAAAAGTCACAGTTAATATGTTGTAGAATTTGTGAATACGAGTTATGATAACAGTTGCCATTGGCTGCTTTACTCAAATTTGAAAGTTTTTCCACACAGATTACGTTCATGGTTGTTTTGCTGGTGGTCTGAGCTATTTCTACACATTTTTTCTATACATTTTTCAGATGTCGGTTAGTCCGCTCTCATTCTTTGTGGTCTTAAAAAATGTTGGCCAATGTGAAGGCCAAAGTGAGTGCTCTGCTATGACTGTTGTGCGTGTATATAATGCAGACGCAGGGCATGATGTCAGGCATGTGGCATTCAATCGAAATTGCATCGGAGTGCAAAACTTGTCATGCACAAGTGTCTCGTGGTGGCACATAAACAGGGAAGTTTAATATGACCAACCTCATCACGTATTGAAGTGGCATCACATGGGAAACACTCTCGGGATGACAAAAGGACATCAGATAAAAAAGAATAGAGCGATCCCTTGTCTGTGGGGAGTAATGTCGGGTTTAAACGCTTCATTGAACACCTCAAACAACATTATATTATGCCTAGCTGCAACTACATTGTGGATAAAACTATACACCACATGCATAAAGAAATAAATGGGGCCGTTTTTTTTTATACCTACTGTTGCAGACTATTGTTTTATTTTGGAGAAATATGACTTGATGAAGCCTTTACTAACATTGCACACTACAAAATAAATAATACAAATAGGTATGATTCTTGTTGCTATCAGGTCTATATTGGTATTCTTGGTAATACCTGGTATTGGTAAAATATTGTTATATTGTTATATGAAGCTAACCAATAAGCTAACCAATAATAATAGCATTGTAAAATACTTCTTACCATTAATGCAACTTCTGGTGCTGCTTTCTTCAGGCCATCTTCTGTGTCAAAGGGGTTTACTCTGCAGAATTAGCTATTTGACGATTTCATTACAGGAGAGAAGTTGACTTCCTGACCCCTCAATGATCCAGTAGGCTACCTACCGCATTACCAAATAATAATTGAGTTTTGTTGTTTGGTGGTTAAAGCATCGGAAGAACAGCTGGCATTGACTCTGGCCTCCCATATCACATTCATTCATTCATTCATTTTCCACCGTTTTTCCTCACAAGGGTCGCGGGGGTGCTGGAGCCTATCCCAGCTGCCTTCGGGCATGAGGCGGGGTACACAGGGTGGTCGCCAGCCAATCACAGGGCACATATAGACAAACAACCATTCACACTCACATTCATACCTATGGACAATTTGGAGTCGCCAATTAACCTAGCATGTTTTTGGAATGTGGGAGGAAACCGGAGTACCCGGAGAAAACCCACGCATGCACGGGGAGAACATGCAAACTCCACACAGAGATGGCCGAGGGTGGAATTGAACCCTGGTCTCCTAGCTGTGAGGTCTGCGCGCTAACCACTTCACTGCTGTGCCGCCCGGATGTTTTGTGTTTTACTATAAAATGTAATCAGAAAAAAAGTAAATACATTTTATTGTGTGAAATGAAACGTCGGCGCCATAGGTTCCCTACCCCTGCTACAGTATATTGGGTAACACGAGTATTATTCATTCATTCATTCATTCATTTTCTACCGCTTTTCCTCACAAGGGTCACGGGGGTGCTGGAGCCTATCCCAGCTGTCTTCGGGCGTGAGGCGGGGTACACCCTGGACTGGTCGCCAGCCAATCACAGGGCACATATAGACAAACAACCATTCACACTCACATTCATACCTATGGACAATTTGGAGTGGCCAATTAACCTAGCATGTTTTTGGAATGTGGGAGGAAACCGGAGAAACCGGAGAAAACCCACGTATGCACGGGAAGAACATGCAAACTCCACACAGAGATGGCAGAGGGCGAAAATTATTATAATATAAACATATTTAGAAGGTCCTAAATAAGGTTTATTTTGCTTTTTGGAAATATTGTATTTATAAATAAGGAAGCCTACTTTATCATTTATCATTGTCAGGTCTGGAACCAGTTAACCATGATAAACAAGGGATTACTCAGCTAGAATTGTACAGCCACAACACCAGTCAGTACATTTGATAGATAATATTTATAAAACAATGATTGTTTTCTAATGTTCCAGAGACTACGTTGTACTTCATCTGCACATCTGGGCTCTGACCGGCTGACTCATGTGACTCGAAGAGCCAACCTGAGACATTTTCTCAGGTCAGAGCTGCGTCATAATAGGCTGAGAACTGAATGCAGACAATAAAGAACACCAAAGCAGGTGTCCTGTCTTGGACCCCCGCACCGGCACGTATCTCACCCACCAGCTCTTTAATGTCTGAGGATGCATGGGAGGACGAGGATGGCAAAGATGAAGAACAAGACCATGACTTTTTTAGCCAGATGGATAGCAATGGCATCATTAGACTGACACTGATGGATGAGATGCAGAAGGACGATGGTCATCCAGCCACCTCTCCTGGTTCCCCCAGCCCAGAGGAAGATATTGGATGTGAGGTAGAAATACCACCTGAGGAGCTGAGTTACATCTTAAACGAACATCTGGATGATGGAGACCTACTGTCAAGCTGTGAGTCGTTTCATACGACTTTATGACACTACTACTGTATAATGCTTTAACCTTGACTTGTCCTAATCTAAACAATCATAGCTGTTTATTGTATTTACAGTTCAGGTTGGATTTTATTTTGTGCTTTACATAGATTGTATTGGCTGGTGTTCAATTCATTCATTAGCAGCCTACTTCCTGGTTCGTGGAGAATGATGAACAAATGTATAGGAAATAACAGCTAGTGATGGCACAATCCCATACGTACTCGTACACTTTTTCCATGCATTCTCCTCTACTTTTTTCCTCAGACGGTGATGACCTTTGTATCTTAAAAGAACAAAATGACGATGAAGACGAGGAGGACATGACAAACGAAGGGCACGGGACGGAGCACCTATCTGAGACGGGCAGCTACATGGACATGGCTCAAGGGCAGATAAATGGGGCAGGAGAGGGGGAGAAAAGTTTCCAAAGGCTGCCAGTGGACAATAACAAAGACGAGTCAGAGCGCCAGTGTTTTTCTCTGCCATTTTTATTCGTAGAAGCTAATGGAGACTGCAAACCGCCATGTCCAACATACCAGGCCTTCTCGTGTCCAATTACCTCCCATCTGTGCCCTTTTACCAAGGAGGAAGTGGCTTCTGGTGTAGGCATTGTACATGGAAACATTCCAAATATCGGCTTTACAGATCGTTCTCCAGCCATGAGCTGCGGGTCCAGTCCCCGCTATCAACAAAGCTCTGAAAAAAGGGACCAAGAAGATCTGGAAGAAGCAGCGGACTCTTCAGAAGCGCTACTGACAAATCAGCACAGCAGTGTCAGTAATGAGGATTCAAATGAGGCTCTTAAAGAGCCCATTTCCCCACTGGGTCAAACGTCACCTCAAGCTTCTCTTGACCCATCAATGGAGGGCCGCCACTATTCTCCGAAAAGAGCTCATGAATCAAGGTGCACCTCTTTACATTTTGTGTATCGCCTAAAAGAAATCACCTTTAACTGTGTTGTTATTCCAGGAAAGGCAGCCAGAGTCACTGGGTGCCAGATTTGTCCAAGGTAAAGCCTAGGGTCTCTTTTCCCAAAGGGGATGATTACAAGCCACCCAAGAGCAGATGGTCGTCCAAGAATCCTCCTAAGTCCTTGACGCCTGTTGTTTTTAAATCTCCTGCTGACATTGTGAAAGAAGTCCTGCTGAACACGACCGCCGAATCTCAGACTCCGTCGGACTATAATAAAAGAACATCGACCGGTGTTCCCAGCGCCACGGTGCCTCAGGAGTTCCGATGCCAACACAAGGCCCATATCCTGGCCGAGCAGCTGCAGGTATTACTTGAAACCATAACAAGATAATACTACAATGGAACCTTGGTTAGCAGCATTAATCCGTTCCAGAAGGTCCAACTCTAACCAAAACATACTCTAAACCAAGGGTCCCCAACCATCCAAACTTTCAGGCGCAATGATAAGAAAATTAATTTGTAAATAACTACATGGAATTGTACATAAATGCATTTCCATGTTGGAAATATGGGGTATTATTTCATTAAAAAAAATACACAATTAGAATTCCCAACACAAAGATGGTGTCCATGTTGTCTCTCTGGCAGGACTCCCATCTTCAATGAAGGTGAAAGTAACCGTAAATGTTTATTTATCCCGTTAATTCGTCATTTATATGCATTTAGAATTGTTTTATGCATGTAAGAAAATGTAAAACTATAAAAATGTTCTAACATTTTTGAGACCTGCGGCGTAACTGTGAGTTAGCCAAGAACTAATGAGTCAACCACTGATGACATCATAGAAAGGCGACGGAGCTGACTTCTGGCTGTGGTTTTTGTGTAGTCATGACTTTATACGTACCGTATTTTCCGACCTATAAGTCCAACCAGAAAAAATGTGTTCTCCTATTGCTTGTTTACATGGCAACTACAAGCCAAACTTTTCAGATTTCCCCACTCTCAAAGCTGCTTTCAAAAATTACCGTTACCCAGAACATGTCAATTAACATGACAAACCGGCGTCATATTGTCCACTAACTGGCAAATGTATGCAAATTGAGGCAAAACTTTTGTCAGAAACTGAAAACACTGATGTGTTTGCTAACTGAGGTTCCACTGTGTTTCTCAAATGTGCACCTTTACTGTAGTACACTTTATGTTAAACAATCAACACTTAACAATCAAATGGTCTTCCTTCATTTTTCCTCCATCCTCTTGCTGCAGGAGGACTACAACAGACTGCTGACTAAATATGCAGAGGCAGCGAACACCATTGATCGTCTACGTCTGGAAGCCAGGGTTAGTTCATCTTGATCCGCACTTTCAATCCAACATGAATCGATGTACGTATAGTGAGTCACGTCTCAAAGAATGGAAGTCAATGGCAACACGGTGCGGTAGTGGTTAAGTAGTGTAGGAGTTTGACCTCCTGTTCTTAGGTCAGTGATTCCTGTGGGTGTTGTATTGGAGGCACAACACCTGCAGAGACGTAGGCTTTACTTTACAGGTCAGAACAAATGAGTACAGCTAACTGTCCATGCCCGGCTTTTATTATGCTAAGAAATGTCGGTAGATCTCTGGCGCATCACAGGTGCCCCCCCCCCTCTCCTCGGCCGACGTCTTCTCACCAACGCAGGGCGGGCGGGGTGGAGCGGTGGAGCCAGCCGTTATCGACAAGCCGCAGCTGCCGATGTCATGTTCTCCTGTTATCTGTAGTTAGTCAAAATTGTGGATGTGTGGGAGAGTTTCGTAACTATGTGCCTGAAAGCGATTATGTGTCCTGTGATTTGCCCAAAGGCTGCGTGGTTTTACTTGATTAAATGTAGTGCATAGTTATATGAGTGAGACACAAAAATTAGGAGACAAACATACATGACACAAAAAAATAGGAGACAAACACACATGATCCTTCAATCCTTCAGTAGTGGTTAGGTAGTGGTTATGTAGTGGTCGTCTGCCTCACAGTCAGGAGAGCTGCCTTTTTTGCTTTATTGATGCTAAAAAGACTAAAAAGTATGGTATGGAAGTATGGAAAGTATGGAAAAATATTCATGTTTCCAAGAGCATTACCACCGTTCTGTTATTTTACAAGGTAAAATTATGATTTGATGATAATTATAATGATTTTTTTCTCAGTGGATTCTGAAGCTTGTTGTGTCAATTAATGGAGGAATGGGTTAGGCCCTAGACCGACCAAATGAATACGAACCAAACACAAACAGTTCATGGTTTGGTCTGCAATATATTGCCAAATTGCTATCATTAGCTAACATATAATGAGTGTGCATGTGTGTTACCTGTGGCGTGGCTTGCAAAGTCCGAGCAGGAGGAGGCACACATTCAAATGTTAGCACCCCCTACACAATGCCTATCCGAGGCCTCCGCACTTTCAACTTATGTAAACATTTTGCAATGTGACAATGAATGAATTATTCATAGCGATGTCATAATCTGAAGTGAATGGCGACATATTTTTCTTTCCATTTCCACAAGGTTAAACTGCACTCGGAGCAACCCCGGCCTGCTCACGTTGAGCCATCAGGATTGCATATGGAGCCTTCAAAAATCATGAAACTGGACTTTCCTCAAGCTCAGAGAGCCCAGCCCAGCGCAGTTTCCCCTCCGCCCAACGGAGCCGGTATACAAAGTAAACCCATCATAGTTAGCATTAGCCTCTTCTCTCATTCATCACATTTATTCAACAGTTAACAGCATGTGTTCACTCTAAAAAATAGTGCCTGCAAAAACACCAGCACTTGCTGAGCATACATCTCAGAACTTATTTCTCCCTTTGTGTAATGAACAGGAGCTTCCTGTGGCCCCCCGTCATTATCGTCCTCCATCTCCAAAAGCTCAGATTGCCAAGGGCGTCCACAGCTGGCCAATGTACTCTACACAAAGGCAGACAAGCTCCTCCAGCAGGTTGGCAATGTCAACGTTGTCAATGTTTGGAACAAAATCCTTCCTTGGTTTTATAATGTGGTGTCTTTATTCATTCAGCTGCAAGGTTTTGAGGAGCTGCTGAAGAGCACAAAACCTCTTCAACAGATGAAGGTAAGACCAGTTATTTTGTCATGTTGCAGAAAGCTGGCATGCCATCAAACGCATGAATTGGTGCTGCTTTTTAGGCTCTCTCAAAGCTCTATGAAGGACTGGACTCTTTAGAAAAGGGCTACCTTTTAGCTAAAAAAGAACAGGAAGATGCAGACAACGGCCACTTTGACCCCAATCGGTAAGACAATTTCATTTTTATTAACTATTATATTTGATTGTTGACCTTAAAAATTGCACATCATGTACAGTTGTTGTGGTCAGAGGTTAATATGCACTCATGGACACAAGTATCATATTCATTCGGGGTCTCTAAAGATGTATTTCATTGAACTTAAAAGTCGAATGTCGGATGATTAAATGAGCTGGAGGTCTCTCACTAAAAATGAACACAAAGTGATACAAATAAAGCAAAATATGTTTTGGATTGTAATCACATTTACTGTGGTGTTACAACATCCAAATTAATTACTAAGGCACACTTCATTCACTAAGCATAATTACAAAAGAGCAGTCAAGATAATACTTGATGATACAAAAACACTGCAGGACTACCGCAGTGTTTGATAGAAAAAAGCTATTAGCAGCTTCAGACATGGGTGAGCTTGTGGGGGGGTAGACAGGACAGGATGATTGTGCGAAAGAGGAGGAAAAGGGGAACAACAAAAGAAGAGGAGAAAAGACAATTCCAAACTAAGCTCCTATAGAGGAGTACAGTGAAGGACTGTTAAAAAATCCCAGCATACATTTACACAAGTAAACACATTTTGTCTGATTACTTACACAAAATAAACCCTGTTAGGAAACTGATGAACTAGAGAAAATTAGAGAAAAAATTGATAAATTAGAGAAAATACAAAATCAGCTTAAACTTGTGGATCCAATTCTTTATATATGAAGTTAGTCGTTTTCATTCATTCATAAATTATTGGAAAAACAATGCATTGAAAAAAATCTTTAAGGATTAATATGACATTCATGCCCGCGGTGAGTGGATGTAAACATCTGATTGCAAGTGTATTTGTATGTGTGTGTCAGAGAGCTGGAGGAGTTTATCTATCAGTGTGGACTGCATATGGATGAGCTGAAGGAGAAAGTGGAACAGAGGGTTCGTGATGGTAATCCTCTTTCTCACAGCACAAAATCATCATCATCTCTGGATGATTCACACTCAGAGGTAACTCTCTTTCCCACCCATTATGAAGACTATACAACATATTTTTTTTTTTTTTTTTTTTTTTTACAGATGATGATTTGGATGAGATTAGTACAGTTGAACCTTGAGTAGTGTCATTAAGTTATTCCAGAAACTCTGATTCTAACATGAATTTTTTTTCCATAAGAAATAATTTAAAAAAAATCAAGGACAAGTGCACTTTTGGGGGGAATTTGGCCATTCATCCACAATCCTTATTTGATACATGAACACACATCTTGGAATTTTCCTATTTTGCCTATGAAGCTCTCTTAAAAAAAAACCTCCAGAAACGGCAACAACGTTCCATTTAGGTATGTCCCGATCCAATCTTCATGATCGGTATCGGCTTCCACTGTATTTTGATGATCAGCTGGTTGCCGTATAGCAGGGGTGTCAAACTCTTGCCATGGAGGGCCGAGACATTGCAGGTTTTCTTTCCGGTCGGTCACTAAAGCAGGTGATTTTAATAATCAACACCCTATTCAATTTGAGGGACAGAGCACATCAATGAAATCACCTGCTGGAGACAATGGTTGGAGAGAAAACCTGCAGTATTTTGTCCCTCTATTGACAAGTGCCGTATAACCTTCGTAACTCTGGGCCACACTCCAACAAGCTAGCCGCAAGAAGTACAAAACACAACATCACCATGCAGGCATAGCAGCGGTGTACCGTGGTAGTGGTTAGTTTCACCTTGGATATTCGACTCTGGAGCTACAACGGAAGTTCCCCCTCACTGTGCCTGGACTGATAACTAGTGTCATAACTTGGTTGTTATTTAGTAGAAATCCCATCTCGCAACCTCGTGGTTAGCATGTTGGCCACACTGTCAGGAGCTCTGGAACATCTGGGTTGGAATTTCTGTTGGACATCTCTGTGTGGAGTTTGCATGTCCTCCCTGTGCATGTGTGGGTTTTCTCCATATACTCCGGTTTCCTCCCACATTCCAAAAACATGCTAGGTTAATTGTCAACTCCAAATTGTCCATAGGTATGAATGTGAGTGTGAATGGTTGTTTGTCTATATGTGCCCTGTGATTGGCTGGCCACCAGTCCAGGGTGTACCCCGCCTCTTGCAGAAGACAGCTGGGATAGGCTCCAGCATACTCGAGACCTTATTAGAAGACAGTAGATGAATGGATGGAAAATACAAGTAACACATAATAATAAAATAAAATCAAAATAATAATTGAGTATCAAAATAAACACTAATATACATGCAAAATTCTATAGAATATATTGAGGAGTCTGATAACGGTATGTGCAGTATGCACTCTAGGTGTGTATGATGTTCTCATTACAGATGTTGTCTTTGCTTCCAGAAGTGTCATATGCTTGATTCATCAGAGATGATGGACAGCAGTGGTGATGAGACTAAAGGAATTGATTCTAGCCTGAATTCTGCTCGCCTCAAGAGATGCCAAGAACAAGCAGAAAACATTCATCCGTTAGTGTCCAGACTTTTTTTTTTCATTCATTTGGCATCCAAGTTCCTCATCCAATGTGATGCTGATATTCTATGCATGTTACACAGGACCCATGCTGCTAACAGCAGGAGAATGAAGGAAGTTAGAAAGTCCTGCAGCAGCAGTCTAAGCAGTCTAGGAGACGTCACTGAGAAGATGATCTCCAAACCACAAACTGTGATCAGGAGAGCCCTCTCTCAGGTCAGCATTCAATGATGACTGCCCCAAATCATATTCTTCATTTTCACCATCAAATGGATGAAATGATAGGTCTTGTTTTGAGCAGGATGGGATCACCTCGCCAGGGACGGATAGCGGGTTTATTGGGTCAGAGACGAGTCATCAGAATGCGAGCGCGACTCCCGGCTCTCTCCACCGGAGGGTATCAAAGAGGTGCTTCTAGCCTTGCTTCTCTACAGCACAGATGCTGTGTGTGAACCTTTGACACACACACACTATTCAGATGGTTCTATACTTTTTAATAATAATATCCTTGGCGTGCTAGTGTTTCGGACCGTCAGGAGGTGAGGTCAGTGAAGCCTCAGAGAAGCCGAATGTCAGCACCACCTCAGGGTCCCTCACATTCACACAGCCCCACACCAATGGAACCCAGAAAATATCGCCAACCAGAGCTGAGAAGATCCTGCAAGGATGAGAGCAAACAAGTCCAGCGGGTCAGTCAGACAGACGCTACCAGGGCAGACAGTGAAAGCAGTGAGTTTGCAAATTCTTTTCATTTTATTTTGATTGTCGTATCTTTTCCGTGTACATTAAACCCGTGTCGCCCTTTGCATCTCCAGCCCAGACTTTGTCTGAGGATGTACAACGTGTCCAGTATGAAGACTCCCTCCCTTGTTCCTCTCCAAGCCCCTCCACCGCCAGTCTGCACCATTACTATGGCGACGCTCTTCAAACAGTGAGGGCCAGCCAGGCGGTGACTTGCAAGTGAGTGTGTGAAACAGCTGCAGCGACAACGGCTGTGCAAGCAAACACACCACTTTTCAAAGCTTTTCTTTGCACAGTACAAAACTGAAACATCCTAAATGCAGTGATGCATTCTTATTATCATACAATTATCATTATATTATCATTATTTCATGTATTTTATTTCAGACGTGGCTGAATTTGGTTTCAAATGAAGAGGTACCTTGTCTTCCTCCCTGCATGATCTGATGTGGATTTATTTTCTTTTTTTTATTTGTGTACTGAGGTTGGCACCTGCACTGATGATTGATTATCTTGAGTGTTTCTGCATTACAGCACTTTTTTTTGTTGTTTTTCCTGGACATTTCTTGGATTAGCCTGTTGACACCTTGATAAAAACGTGATAAACCTCGATAAAGCACAGCATATTCAAATGGACATGACTCTGAACTTGTCTTACTTATAGTGAGCCAAGTCGACCCCGACAGACCATTTCAGCCAGACCGAAGGAGAGGCGAGAAAGTTCCCGGAGAAACCACAAGGAGTCCAAAGCAGATCATTTAGCTCAGCGCAACTGTACTTACCACCGAACTTCAACGCCTCTCAGGTTGGTTCATTTCCTCCAGGCACAGTGGCGGAAAATGTTTGCTTTTATTTATGTCAGGGTTCTCAAACATGCAGCCCGCGGGCCAAATGTAGCCCGCAGGACACTAGTTTGAGGCCCCCGCCTTGATATGAAAGTTTAATGTTAGTGCGGCCCGCGCAAGTTTGATATGGATGCTATATGGTATCATGTACCCAGAAAAAATTATTACGTTTGATTAATGTTCATGTTAAAGGTTAAATAACTGTTAATAGTTATCCTCCCTATCCGTGTGGAAGTGGTAAGTTTTTGGCGATTTAAGTTTAAAGAAAATAACTTGAAGGCTACCGTTTAGGTCGCTAGCGCTCTAGTTTGCGAGTTAGCATGTGTCTCAAGACCCTGCAGTTGTGCAATATGTTGTAAATAAAAAGAGTATAAATTGTGACTATAGTCGTGTTTTGTCATGTCTACAGGGCTCTAATAATGCTTTGTTCATTTTAATCTGAAAAAATAATTTGTCTACCCACCAACTATATGTGGTTTCTTAAGTTTTTATTATTTGCTGTTTTATTATTATTATATTTATTTATTTATTACTGATTGATTTTCTTTATTCTTGATTAGTTTATTTATTTTTCATCTTATTTTGTGTATAAAAATATAAAGTAAGATATTTGAGAACAGTGGAATGTTTTATTAGAGCTTTTCTTGTAGAAAATTGGAACCAAAGCGAAGTTTTTAAAAAAAAATTGCGTTTTTTTTTTTTTTTTTGGGAAAACCTGATGCGGCCCAGTCTCACCCAGACCTGAGTTCCAGTGGCCCCCAAGTAAACTGAGTTTGAGACCTCTGATTTATGTCTTTATTTATCCAAAGCTTGGCATTGACGTTCTCCTCCGATTTTGAATTAACATTTGCAATAAGAGATGGAACTATTAGGTTAGATTAAGTTGTTGATTATAGTTGTTGGTGAATTGGGTAATCGGTTAACCAGCGTTTAATTATTGCAGCTCTAGTTGTGTCTGGTTGTATTTCTGTAAAAAGACAAAGAACATGGGTGTCCTTACATTGATGCCTTTATTTGGTACACATTGCTATATCATATTTTAACCCCAGAGATCACATTTCTATACAGTATAAGCACAAATACAAAGTAACCACAATAATAAAGTTGTTAATATTTACAGGTGTATCTCATTTTCATATGCTTTTTGAAACTTAAGACTGGCTTACAGTAGTATCTAATGCATCCACAGCAAGTAAACAACTTACACGCTATTATGTGGATGTGTACTGTGGTACTCAGCATAGAGAATAAAGAATCCAATCTATAGACCTTAATTCCAGTGCAGCATCTTCAAGAATTTAGTATTCTGTTCATTTCTTTCGTCACATCAACCTTCTCTTGTTGTTTTCTTGTCATTACTCAGATCTGGGGAGCCGTCCATCGATATTGGTGGAAGCAGCCGAAAGAGATGGAGTATTTTTCAGGATGAGACGGATAAGGTGGTGAGACGCCCATCTAGGAAAAGACCGCCGCACAAACAACAACCACGACCTGACTCATGTGAGTTTGTCTGAAAAAGCAGTTGACTGATACTCTTAAAGTGACATCAAAAAATGATTTGGAATAAACATGAAAATAAAGTAAATAAATAAATAAAATATAAAAATAATAAAATAAAAAAGTATCCACCTTTGTCCCACTGCTAGAACTATAGAATATGAGTTTTTTGAACCACTTTTTCAGCATCCACACTCATCAAAACACAGCCATGGACACATAGCAAGCTAACAAAGAGAAATATTCACGACACTAACATTCACTGATATTGTGTGGTGATGAGAAGTACATTGTTACTGCATACACACACACATTAGTTTTTCAACATTGACAGAATAAGCAATGTCAGTTGTACATTAATATCACTTATGACTCTGTTCTCTCAGCAGTTCATTCGGTATATTCGGTATAACACAAAAAAAACTCATGCCACAGCAGGTATGTCTGGCATGAGTGGCAGGGATGGACATTGATGGTCAAACATCTTCTGGTTTGTTGACTTTTTGTTTATTTCCATCCACTCAGTGCTTACGTTTTCCACTGTCTGGAGTCAGGACAGCTGATGGTAGAAGCACCTCCCAGTTATACATCATATAACATACATATACATACATACATTATACATACTTCAGTCCCAATATTCCCTTTATCTGAGGCACAGTATAAAAACAACTGTCCTCCATATTTGCAGCTGAGTGGAAAGCTTCTGGGTTGAGACTCAGGACCTCCAAATCCGAGGCCGTGGTTCTCAGTTAGGAAAAGGGTGGATTGCACCCCCCGGGTTGGGAGTGAGGTCTTGTCCAAGGTGGAGGAGTTCAAGTATCTCAGGGGGAAGGTTGGAGTTTAAAGTCGACAGGCGGATAGGCATAGTAATTTAGTCGTGGTGAACAGAGAGCTGAGCCAGAAGGCAAAGCTCTCAATGTATGGGTCCATCTAGTATGTTCCCACCCTCACCTATAGTCATGAGCTTTGGGTCGTGACTGAAATAACTAGATCAGGTTACAACCGGCTGAAATGAGAACCTTAGAGATAGGGTAAGGAGCGCCATCTCCTGGGAGGTGCTCAGATTATCGCCGCTGCCACTTCACATGGAGAGCAGCCAGTTGAGGTGGTTCGGGCATCTAGTCCGGATGCTTCCCTGGTGAGATGTTCTGGGCTTGCCCAGCCGGGAGAAAGCTCCATGACAGACCAAGGAGACTCTGGAGGGGTTATGTGGTCTGGCAACACCTTGGGATCCTACCAGTGGACCTGCAGGAGGTGGCCGGAGTAAATCCAATTGGGCGACTTCCACTGTATAAAGACTGCCTGATTCATATTACTATGTTTATTCATTCATATTCTACCGCTTATCCTCACAAGGGTCGCGGGGGGTGCTGGAACCTATCCCAGCTGTCTTCGGGCCAGAGGCAGGGTACACCCTGGACTGGTCACCAGCCAATCACAGGGCACATATACTATGTTTATTCATTCATTCATTTTCTACCGCTTTTCCTCACGAGGGTCGCGGGGGGTGCTGGAGCCTATCCCAGCTGTCTTTGGGCGGGAGGCAGGGTACACCCTGGACCGGTCGCCAGCCAATCACAGGGCACATATACTATGTTTATTCATTAATTAATTCATTCATTTTCTACCGCTTTTCCTCACGAGGGTCGCGGGGGTGCTGGAGCCTATCCCAGCTGTCTTTGGGCGGGAGGCAGGGTACACCCTGGACCGGTCGCCAGCCAATCACAGGGCACATATAGACAAACAACCATTCACATACTATGTTTATTATTTCATTTATTTTTCAGCAACTGCATCAGAGACTGAACCCACTGCTTGTCAACTTCTGGTGTCAAGATCCACTCAGACGTCCATTGCTGTCCCTGACACCCAACCCTCCCACACGAGTGCTGCACACGTCCATCATATAAGTAGGACCCCATCTCCTACACATCTCATACCAATTTAGTAAGTCGGATGAATGGATCATTTCAAATATCATGTAAGAATCCGGACTGTGTGCTGCAGAGCAGGATCATGCTGAACTGGAGAAAGAAGATAGCGAGACAGGTGGAGCTCCTCCTTGTTATCAGTGTTTGTCACATCACAGCGGCTCCACTGAAAGTGAGCGGCGTCCCCTCAACCAAATATCCAGATGCAATGTGAGTTAGGTAATTAGTTGTGTTTTTTTTCACTGTCAGAATCGGCTGGCGGCAACCGAGAGGCGGCCCACTTCTGCTGCTGCCATTGTCATCATGGTCCTCACTGCCGACGTCATGATCCCAAGACGAGAACGGATCCAGGTAAGAGGAGGCTACTGTTCCCTTCCTGTGTGTGTGGGTGCCTAATTACCACAATCACTACACTTTCACCAATTTATCCATATCGGCTGCACAGCACCCAAGTGGTTAGCAGGCAGGCCACACAGCTCGGAGACCCGAGTTCGATTCCGCCCTCTGCCATCTCTGTGTGGAGTTTGCATGTTTTCCCATGCATACGTGGGTTTTCTCCGGTTTCTCCGGTTTCCTCCCACATTCCAAAAACATGCTAGGTTAATTGGCGACTCCAAATTATCCATAGGTATGAATGTGAGTGTGAATGGTTGTTTGTCTATATGTGCCCTGTGATTGGCTGGCCACCAGTCCAGGGTGCCCGAAGACAGCTGGGATAGGCTCCAGCATCCCCTGCAACCCTTGTGAGGATAAGTGGGAGAAAAAGAATGAATATTGATATCATTATGAATCCAATTGCTAATGCTATGTTTTGATGGTTGAGGAATCTAAATATGTAAGTAAAATATATATGGTGTAAATCACAAGCACAAGTTCATACATAGGCTAGTTGCGGTTATGTCGACAACTGCTTATGTTGACGTGAGCCAGCCAATCCGAGGAACCTCGACTTAAACTGCTCCATTATAGCTAACTTTAATCCAAAATGACAGAACAACGCCACACAATAGCAGTATGCCTGGAAGCCACAAAACCGGGGGTGCTGGAGCCTATCCCAGCTGTCTTTGGGCGAGAGGCGGGGTACACCCTGGACTGGTCGCCAGCCAATCACAGGGCACATATAGACAAAACAACCATTCACACTCACATTCATACCTATGGACAATTTGGAGTCGCTAATTAACCTAGCATGTTTTTGGAATGTGGGAGGAAACCGGAGTACCCGCAGAAAACCCTCGCATGCACGGGGAGAACATGTAAACTCCACACAGAGATGGCCGAGGGTGGAATTGAACCCTGGTCTCCTAGCGCTGAGGTCTGCGCGCTAACCACTTGACCGCCGTGCCGCCCCGTAAGAAAGCATATTGTTTACAAAATGGACATACATACACTTCCAGGTCCACCTCATACACACACATTTATAAAATGAATGTCATTTGTTATTCAGACTGTTGCAGGGACTCAAACCCCGCTAGAACCTCCAGCTGCAAACCCGTGTCCCCCGGCAGGGCAGCAGCAGCTCCCGTGTGCCCCACGCCACTGCTGTAAGGAACGCTCCACCTGCCACACACAAGTCACATGACCTGTGGCTTCAAGTCCTACTAAATGTGATGTCCTCCCGCTCTTCAGTCTGTACCTCCAACCACAAGCCGTCCACGTGTGCGGCAACAACCCGGGCTCACCATCCAAGATCAGCGGTACCAAGGAGGACAGAGAGAGGTTGCGACCATCGCAACACATCATCCCGCGGCGATCCCTGGATGAAGCCCTCCTCGAGGCGCGAAGGATACACGACAGGTCCAATCGCATGGTGCGTAAACTGGATGCAGGTCTGCGCACTCTGGAGCAACTGTCCAAACCCCGCTCCAACTCCAACTAATGACCTCAGTGCCTGCAAACATGGAAGCTGCCCTGTGAGGCGTTGGCAAGGATTTGCTGCTGCTTTTTTTATTTTTGAGACAACTTTTGATAGCCAAATCTGATTTTAGCGGGCGTAACCAGTATGAGCTGGCATGCCAGTCAGGTAGCCATCAATACAGTACAGTAATCCCTCATTAATCCCGATCAACTGGTTCCAGACCAATCGTGATAAGGGAAGTTCTGCCAAATAGGATTCCTTATTATTTTCTAAACCTTCTAAAGATGCTTTTTTTTTTTACACATGAAATAACACAACAAAATTAGACATAAATAAGACTCATGTTCGTGTGTGAGGCTGTAAATTTGGTCCAGTAGTAGTGGAGCTACTAATTGGCAGAGGGACAGGAAGTGAGGTCAGGGGTTCAAAGTTGAGTTTTGTCATAGCGTGGGTTATGACCGTTATTGTGTATTTTGTGAGATTATTCAAACCTGCAATAAAAGCCTGTTGTTCCGGCGATAAAGTCTGGTGCTTGTGTGTCTCACCGAACATTACAGTAACATTATTGACACCCAGTGACCAGCGTAGAATAATACATTCAGTTTAGAATAGAATAGAATAGAATAGAATAGGACATATGTATATTTATAACGTCTTTCAGTGCGTCTTCTGAATGCCTTATATTTGTACTTTAGTTCATTTTATGCTTGAAAATGCTTAATTTGGGCAAAATGGTGAGGGATTACTGTACCGTACTGTATTTCTTTTCTCTGCTTGATACGTATTTTTTAAGATAACCTCGATAGAAAAGTGGTGCGATGGCACCATGTCCGGGAAAAAAATACTGCGGCTATAAATCCAGCATAAGTCAATTCAATCAACATTTTCCAGCAGGAAGATTGTTTGACGAGACTATATATTTTGTAAGTACAATACTGTATACTCATGTGTTAATAACTGTGAGAGGCACACATTTTAGGGCTTAAAAGTATCAACGTGGGCATTAATTATTGACGGCTGTGTCCATTATGTGTGTCTTTTGCATGAACAGACATGTTGATCATGTCCGTTTGTGTTTACTCTGCAGCATCTCAGCAGTGATCAGCTTTTTTTAAACAACTGCCAAGACAATGATGATGTCATGCAGGGGGTGTACAAAGTGTGTTTTTTTTCAGTATATCCATCCATCCATTTTAAATGCTGCTTATCTCATGAGAGTCGTGGGGGGAAACTGGAGCCTATCCCAGCTGTCTTCGGGCGAGAGGCGGGGTACACCCTGGACTGGTGGCCAGCCAATCACAGGGCACATACAGACAAACAACCATTCACACTCACATTCATACCTATGGACAATTTGGAGTCGCCAATTAACCTAGCATGTTTTGGGGATGTGGGAGGAAACCGGAGTATGCACCCACGGGGGAGAACATGCAAACTCCACACAGCCTTTTCACTATATTGCAAAAAATAAAATACATTTTGATGTAGAAATTTTACTAATGTGCTTTTCCAAGGACTTTTTTTTGTCTTTGCTTGGTTGTGTTCCTCCATATGGCAGATTTTTTTTTTCTCAAATGTTCATGAAAAATACAAAAATTAAAATGTAAAATTTGTTCCTAGGTCAAAATCCCACCTTTTTGGGTCCCTAGAGGACAAAAAAGTCTACTGCCAAAAACTGGTATAAAAACACAACAGATTAATATATTTCTTTGTACTTTTTTGCTTAAATAGCTTAATCAATTCGAGTCCTAACAAAAAAATAAATAAATAAATAAATATTTGTATATTTGATGTAATGATGCCACTGTTTGTTCCTGGAAAACACATTTTCCGTATAATAAATATTAGGGAGCTGTGGCTCTACAAAGAGAGAAAAACCTATTTTGCTTATAAAGCCCCAAAACTGTACAACAACGTACCATTTACATACTGTAACGTGACCAACATATCAACCATAATAACCTGCTGTTATTGTAGGAGCTAACACCAAAGAGCTACTTTTCAGGCTTAGTGGTAGCATTAGCTACTGAAGCTGCTGCTAGCTATTAATGCTAGCTTAGAAATCATGCCTTGCACGTGTATAGTGTCAGGTTGATGCTACAAATGAAACACTGAAGCTAGTAGCTCTCACCTTAGACACCACCATGTTGCTAGCAAGACTCGGCTAGCTCCTTGTTTGACATTTTTACCACCTCAACGGGGAGTGTTGTGTTGAAAGATACAGACAGAGCAGCTATTGTAAGTAACTCCATTTTGTCTATGAAACATTTAGCACTTACGCTGCATGCTAACGCTGTGAGAATGGTTTAGTGTTTCACGATTGCTTGATCTGCTCACACCCAGTAGCATTGTTCTCTGCCTGGGGGCAATAAAAGTAAAAAGTAGTAGTCGTCGTCGGCTCTCCCAGTCTGCCATGTTTAGGGATCCAAACACTCTTTACTGTATGCTGTTGTTGACGATAGTAGCGTATGTGGGCCTCTGTGCCCAGGAAGGAAGTTTCAGAAGTGGCTAAAATGACCAAAATAAATGTAACACCATTTAATACAGGGGTCTCAAACTCAATTTACCTGGGGGCCACTGGAGCTAGGGTCTGGGCAAGGCTGGGCCGCATCAGGTTTTCCAAAAAAAAAACGCATTTATTAAAAACAGAAAAATATGCAAACTTTTTCAGTGCTTTGGTTCCAATTTTCTACAATGAAAGCTGTGATAAAACATTCCACTGTTCTCAAATATCTTAATTTTTATTTTTCTGCACAAAATAAGATGAAAAATAAATAAACAAATCAAGAATAAAGAAAATCAATCAATCAGTAATAAATAAATATAATAATAACAATAAAACAACAAATAATAAAAACTTAAGAAACCACATATAGTTGGTGGGTAAACAAATTATTTTTTTCTGATTAAAATTAACAAAGCATTATTAGAGCCCTGTAGACATGACAAAACACGACTATAGTCACATTTATACTTTTTTTTACAACATATTGCGCAACTGCAGGGTCTTGAGACACATGCTAACTCGCAAACTAGAGAGCTAGCGACCTAAACGGTAGCCTTCAAGTTATTTCCTTTAAACTTAAAAAAACTTACCACTTCCGCACGGATAGGGAGGATAACTATTAACAGTTATTTAACCTTTAACATGAACATTAATCAAACGTAATAATTTTTTCTGGGTACATGATACCATACAGCAAAAACATACATCAAACTTGTGTGGGCCGCACTAACATTAAACTTTCATATCAAGGCGGCGGCCCACATTTGGCCCGCGGGCCGCGTGTTTGAGACCCCTGATTTAATATATGTGTATGAAGTCAATGAGATTTTAGTTAGTAGGAATAAGTTGTGATTAGTTGTCTTTGCTTGTGAGTAAACAGCGAATGAATGGTACCTACAGTAGACTAGTACTACTAGTACTACTTATTGGCCATCCCAACATATGCTATACTATGCTGTCCTTTTTCTTTGTCTTTGACTTGTTGTTGTATGATGGCTGCTGTATAGACTGTTTTTGACTTGGGTCATATACAGTAAAACAAGCTAGGAAAATACAAGTAAGCGTCTTTTAGGCCTAAAATTGCTATGGAAAGCCAGACGTGATGTATTTGTCACAATAGCAAAAAACGCAAATAAGACACTCAATAAAGGTCACTTTGTGAAAATATGTTCTTCCATTCAATTGAAAGTACATTTGTGGTTTTAAGCACAAAAGCCTATCAAGTTGATTTATTTTCAGTAATACTGATTAGCAGACGTTATAAAAGGGTGATTATATAGGTCAAATGTACAGCATACATCCATTTTCTATACCGCTTATCCTCAGGAGGGTCGCAGGGTATGCTGGAGCCTATCCCAGCTGACTTTAGGTCGCCAGCCAATCACAGGGCACATATAGACAAACACCCATTCACACTCACCTATGGACAATTTGGAGTCGCCAAACATTCATTAATTCATTCATTTTCTACCGCTTTTTCGTCACGGGGGTCATGGGGGTGCTGGAGCCTATCCCAGCTGCCTTAGGGCGAGAGGCGGGGTACACCCTGGACTGGTCGCCAGCCAATCACTGGGCACATAAAGACAAACAACCATTCACACTCACATTCATACTATGGACAATTTGAAGTTGACAATTATTTAACAGAATAATTATTTTTCAGAAGATGCATTCAAAGTAATGATGATACAGTATACAGGTATGTATGGTATTTGACACTGGACACTGGAAAAATATCAGGAGTAGCATAAGGTGGAAATATTAAAGAAAACATATATAATATACATTCAACCATTCATTCATTTTCTAGTAGGTGACTGTGGGGGTGTTACTTAATGTCTCTAGGGCTCTAATAATGTTAAAAACTGAAGCTTTTCTATGTTCCATTTGCAAAAATATTTATTCATTCATTCATTTTCTACCGCTTATAATCACAAGGGTCGTGGGGGTGCTGGAGCCTATCCCAGCTGTTTTAGGGCGAGAGGCGGGGTACACCCTGGACTGGTCGCCTGCCAATCACTGGGCACATATAGACAAACAACCATTCACACTCACATTCATACCTATGGACAATTTGGAGTCGCCAAATATGTTTTTTTCAAAATTGCACATATTTAGTTGCATAAATGCAGCATTTTCATGCATAAAAATAGATAAATTAATTGAAATATAAATATAAGCCATTCAGAAGACCATTTAAAGACTTTGTGATGATATGTAGTGTTGTACGCTAACTTGACTCGATACTGTATGTCTGATTTAAGTCTTATTGTCACGGTTCGTCATGCGGGTGTTGCGTTGCGACCCCAGGATGCAGAGATGAGGCGAAAGGTGCAGGAAAAAGCTTAGCCTTTATTCTTGAAATTTGGCGAATGCAGCACTGGCATACGACACGTAGCAAAGGACAAACAATGAACCAACAAAAAGCAGACGCACCCGGCTGAACTAAATAAGGCAATCAAATTAGGAACAGGTGCGCGTAGAAGGGGGAAAGTAAAAGTGACGGGACACAGAACAGACCAACACAGGAAGAACAACAAAATAAAAGCATGAAAGCAGGAACTAAGGCAAACAATGTGAAACACAAAACTGTCACACAGGAGGCGATGCGGATTGTGACACTTATGTTCTTTTGTTAATGTAGTAGTAGTAGTAGTAGGGTAGTAGGAGTGTAAAGGTGACTATAGGGGTGTTACTTTGTGTCTAGAGGGCTCTAACAATGTTCAAATCTGTATTTAGAAGGTCGCAAACAGGTTTTCTGTGCTCTAACTACAAAAACATTTGTGGAAATTCACTTATCACAGTCAGCTGTGGAAGCAATTAACCATGGTTACTGTATATACGTACCTTCTACACCGGGACTGCAACGTATTCACGGAATGATGCCTAATAGTTATAACAGCCACTTTTATTGCAAATGTTGATCCAAACATGGAGAAGATCAACCTCAAGTTAGCAGGAGGGTGAATAATGATAATGTATCGCATGACAGTCTTTATAGTTTTTATAGATTCATTAAGTGAAAAGTGCAACAAAAAAATGTAGTGGAAGCCAATTTATTGGACAGCCTTAGTACATATAAGGTACACATGGAAGTATTTTTTGTGCTTCAACACTTGCAAACATACATTCCCAATAAGTTGAAGGACAGACTAATGTGCCGTTATTTTTATTTTTTTTCAAGATAAAGCAGTTGAAAAGAAATCAATGGATTTGACAGTTAATCCTATACAACAGAAAAAGAAAGTACACAAGTAAGCGTTTGCAGCACAGAAAATGCGTTATAGTGCAATATTCCACTTTTGCTGGGAAGGGGGCGAAAGGGGGGGGGGGGGGGGTTAAACGTGTTTTTTTACTCTTGCAAAGCCATTCACCATGGGAGGGGTTTACATTGCACCAGAGGAAAATCAGGCATAGAAACCATATATTTCTATATTTCTTTTTTGTTTGTTTCCTACTGACCACTAACAGCTACACACGTCACAAATACAGTGGCTGCACATCGCCGTCAATTCATAAAGGAAAGCTAGCACTACTTCACAGTCAACAAGTGAGACGCTAAACGGCAACAAATACACAACACTACTCAGTGCAACATCATTACTAAGCCATAAGACGGGATACAATACTGAAATACAACTGGCACTCGTCCAGATTCATCACTCACTTGAAAACATGGCGTCTGTCTATCAAGTGAGTCCTTCGGTCTTGGCATTCAAAGGTATTTGCCAAAACCTCCACACTTCACCTTCAACTCAGAACTGTACATGGAAATGTTTTTCGAGAAACTGTCCCGGCTCATGGGATCAACTACAGTGCAGCCCGTTTATGTCGACGCCCCTCAGACTGGATGAATCTAGTTGCTGATAGAATCCAGAAGCTTACTTTGCACTGAACAGGAAATCGCAGTGTGCGCTTTAATACGGTTGTCTCTATACGGTAGTTGTCGTTCACGCTGTTAGTCATAATGATGATGTTAACGATACTAATACAAAAGCGGTTGGCTATGCAGTTAGCACAGTAGTTATGTTGCAATTTCCCGGAACAGTTGCTGTAATTTTTTTTTTTTCCTCACAGTTTTTCCGGAAAAATTCATGCATGAATAAATGCATTCATCAAAGAGTATGACGATTTTTAGTCTTTCAAATTGATTGTAACAAGAGAAGACCGGAGAGAACACTGGCTATCAACCCAACCCGCAACCTCCTGTAAATTGTTAATAAAACTCAAGAAAATCTACTAGTGTTGAGTTAATAAAGCGTCCTTTACAGTCTTCTCAGCATTTTTTTTCCGGTACAGGCTGGAAAACAACAGAATATTTGATAATGGTCAACGGCGAGAGTCATCCTCTTTGATGATTGGAAGTACTCATTTTTATCAATGTATTCTCAAATAAGTCAAATTCAACCGTTCAACAGAACGGGGGATTGTGTTGGTCTAAAGACCCGACCTACTGGTATTTGTCTTGCAATTGAAAGGTCTGACTTTACGGGTTACAAGATGTGTCGCTATGTCGATATTGTCCGAGTGTTAGAGAGCACATGGAGCAAAACCGGAGAGCAATTCTTTCATTTGTTTACAGGGGAAACTATTAAAACCGCAGGTCGCCGATAAAGACGGATAAAATACGCTAGTTTTCCTGTGAAAATCGGAGGGTTCATTGGGTCTCGTGTTCTATACCGACAACAGCAGTCGACTGTACGTTACAATTTAGAAAAACAGTGTACCGTAGATGGGATTGTCGACATAAACAGTAGTGACTTAAGCGTGTTCCACTGTATTCAACCCTTTGGTTTGTGAGCAGGAGGCATCCGCTTAGTAACGAGAAGTGAGCGTTAAGGCTATGTCCACGCAAACACAGATATTTAAAAAAACACATGTGGATCCATCCATGTGCATTTTGGCCAATCAGAAGCCTGACAAAGCAACCAGAACCAACACACCTCTTCGTCAATATAGTGAGACATTAGATGTAATGACTTCCATGGAGCCCAGGAAACATCATCAGTGTGTTTTTTGAAGTCCATAATTCCATGTTCTGTGTATGATAATGTCTCACATATCTTATGACACAAAGCAAAATGCGTCGTTTTACCTGTCCGCACACAAACACTGTTTCAAGAGGCCAAAACGCATAGAAAAATCAGTTTTTAGAATATTCCCATAGGAGTGGACATGACCTTGAAAAGCATTGGCGTGGTGACCTTGCATAGATTGAGCTGTGAAACTTTGATGCTGGACTCGTGGTTTTGAAAGGAGTATTCTACAGGATGTTTTCAGTAGAGTATCCAAAAACAAAAACTTGTTAGGAAAAAGCTAGCTCCTAAAAAATAAATAGATCAAATGAAATAAAAACCAAACCCAAACAAACATCCACACTGGATACAAACACAGTAAACAGTCCACACCAATCCAAGCATGCTACTTAGTACAAACATCTCAAACGGGCAGCGGCGAGGGGGGGGGGGGGGGGGGGACTCGTCTCCACTTAAATATATATTTATATATATATTGCATGTTGATTGATATATTTTACAACATTTCAACTCTCCACCCGCCTTTCACTAAGCTGATGGACAAGGACAGATCTACTTTGACATATTCTAGCAGGTTTCATAGCATACACGGTGAGATTTTGGTATGTCCCCTCCTCAATCTGTTGGGATATTTTCTTGCATCCGTTAAAGATGAGAATACTTCTTTAGTTTCAACATGTATTTTTTTTTGTCATATTTTTTTTCATTGTATTTATTCTCAAGCAAGATGCATACACAATAAACAACGTCGAGGGGGAGAGACTTTGACTTGTTGGGGGGGGGGGTTTGTTGTTGTTGTTGTTTTTTAACTTGTCACTTCCTCGTCTGGTTTGTTCATGGCCTTGAGCTGCTCCAGCAGGCTGGTGGGGGTGAAGATGTGGGTGGATCCTGAAGACACACACACAGACCACACAAACACACAAAAAGCGCAGTATTAGATGCAGGGACGCAGCACGGGCACAGGAGGAACATGTGTTTTCAGCTCTTGCTATGTGGACCACTTCATGCGTCATTTTAAATTAGTACGCGTGTTTTAAGAATTAATATTACAAATGGCGACCTTAACTGTATTTTATGATGCTTTTTGTGTCCAAATCTAGCTGACAAGCAAATTAGTGTACTAATGTGTATATTAAAAAAATTTACATAACCCTTTATCTTCATCTTACAACAACTACTCAGTCATATAAGTTATTGTTAAAGATACAGTGGAACCTCGGATGTCAGGCGCCCTGACGTCGTGCAACGATTCAAGCTAACATAGTTTTTGTGATACACATTCATCTTGGGTGTGTTATATAAACAACTTTTTACACGGAATCATGGATACTCGTCTGTGTTCACTCGTTCACTGACTCACCCCTGCAACTGCTAGCTATTTAAAAAGGAAACCGGGCCATTCATTGTGCAATTGCTACAATGAATGACGTCCCCGTAGAAAAAACAACAGATCTGCTGCTTCCCTTGACTCGAGTTTCACTGATTCATGGGTACTCAGCCAAGATTCGGCTTTCACTGACTCACATGCGCTTGGCAATGACTCAAGTTTCACTGACTGACTCAGTGGTGTGCCATGGACACTCGGGTTTCATTGCCTCACGGGTACCCAACTAAGACTTTTGTGTTTCACTGACTCAGTTACTCGACGATGACTAATGTTTCATTGACTCACGGGTACCCAACTAAGACTTTAGTGTTTCACTGATTCAGTTACTCGACAATGACTAATGTTTCATTGACTCACGGGTACCTGACTAAGACTTTAGTGTTTCACTGACTCAGTTACTTGACTGATGTTTCATTGACTCACGGGTGCTTTACGAAGACGAGAGTTTCACTGACTCAGTTACTCGACAATGATTAATGTTTCATTGACTCACGGGTACCCGACTAAGACTTTTGTGTTTCACTGATTCAGTTACTCGACAATGACTAATGTTTCATTGACTCACGGGTAACCGACTAAGACTTTTGTGTTTCACTGATTCAGTTACTCCACAATGACTAATGTTTCATTGACTCACGGGTACCCGACTAAGACTTTTGTGTTTCACTAATTCAGTTACTCGACAATGACTAATGTTTCATTGACTCACGGGTACCTGACTAAGACTTTAGTGTTTCACTGACTCAGTTACTTGACTGCTGTTTCATTGACTCACGGGTGCTTTACGAAGACGAGAGTTTCACTGACTCAGTTACTCGACAATGACTAATGTTTCATTGACTCACGGGTACCCGACTAAGACTTTTGTGTTTCACTAATTCAGTTACTCGACAATGACTAATGTTTCATTGACTCACGGGTACCTGACTAAGACTTTAGTGTTTCACTGACTCAGTTACTTGACTGCTGTTTCATTGACTCACGGGTGCTTTACGAAGACGAGAGTTTCACTGACTCAGTTACTCGACAATGACTAATGTTTCATTGACTCACGGGTACCCGACTAAGACTTTTGTGTTTCACTAATTCAGTTACTCGACAATGACTAATGTTTCACTGACTCATGGGTGCTTTACGAAGATGAGAGTTTCACTGAAAAACGGCTCAAAAAGACTCAAGTTTCAATGATTCACAGGTTTTCGTAAAAGTGTCACACGCAGCTGACAAGACCCAAGTTTCACTGATTCACAATACTCGACAAAAACTAGTTAAGACTTGGTATTCTCTGACTCACTGATGCTCGGTGAAGGCTTGGGTTTCACAGGCTCATGGGTGCTCAATGAAGACTTGCGTTTCAATAACTCACAATACTGAATAAAGACTTGGGTTTTGCTGACTCACGGTTGCTCACTGAACATTTACAGCTTGTTTCAAGTTTCACACAATGGATGAGCTTAGTATTAAAGTAAGGGGGATACTTTGATGCTTAGTGTCGATATACAGTAGATACTGTACATAGGCTACTGGGTAAGTATAAATCCTGCTTGTCCAGCGAGTTTCAGAAATAGGGGTAGAATACTTTTAGAATACTTTTAAGCTGTAACTTGTAAGCTGTAAGCCAAGTGTGACGCATTCATCTTTTCTTTTATGAAATTATTGATGACATATGGTTATGGCCATTGCCCACACCAGAACTGTTCATACTTTCGTCAGCCCCCGGTTGGATTATTGTGACTCTGTTAATAGGCTGTGCTAAGAAATCATTAAAGACTGTTCAGTCAGTCCAAAATACTGCCACCCAAGTCTTAACTGGAACCAGAGCCTGGATTCTGTCCAAGGTTTTCCTTGCCTTGTTTCAGTTGGTTCTCTGTCGTGACCGTCATGTGTAAAGTATAGGTAATAACTGCTGTTGGGATGTTTGTTTGTCCCATTGTGTTTGACATGAGAGGTTCCACTGTACTTGAACTTTCTTGACACAAGAAAAGAACAATTAAACAAAAAATCTATGTTTTAAAGCACTAAGGTAAATGACAATCAACAGCCGTATGAGATTTAAAACGCTTTCCACCCACTAGATGCTACTGTGATGTCGGTGGCTCTGGGGTCACTATGATAATGAAAGACTAGCTATTCTGTGTCCTCAAAATGATTTACAATTAGCTTTAAAGCATTCACTAATAAAACAGCCATGCAGTCTATCATGTGTCAAAATGCCTCACAAACACCCAAGCGGATATCATCTTCGGGAATTAAAGAAAACCAAAGCATCCGCTGTAGATACGAGTTCAACACTAATGACATAAGATGAGCAATCAAGATAGCTGAAGACACATTTCGCACTTTTTTAAAAACGTTTAAGGTGCTTGAGTGGAGTAAAGCAAATAGTCAGCCACATTTGATTTAACCTGATTTCATCAGGTAAATGGGAATTTTACAAACGGCACAATTTGATTTACTCCTTACAACAGGGTGTCCAAACGTCTACCGTTATCTCTGCAAGGGAGAGGTGTCAACATATTGACGTGGGCAAAGATTTAGAATTGAGTTCAGTTCATGAAAAATGTAGTTAGTGTAAATATCTAATGATTTATCTAAGTAATAACAAATCAATTTCATTTTCACAACAAGCCAAGGGGTAGTAAAAAAACAATTTGCACACTTTGGACACCCCTGTTTTACACCATCAACAATATTAATATGTTGGTTTCTGCTGCAAAGCTGCATGTTTTATGGTTCTACTTTACTCTGATTTAGTTGTCCAGTTTCCAAATACAGTAATCCCTCGCCATTTCTCCTTTCAAATTTCTATCACGGTTTTGTTTGTTGAATAGTACGTATGTCTATTGGTCAAAAATGTGCACATTTAAGGAAATAATAGGCACAATAATCCCTAACAAAAACAGAAACTACAGTTCCCATGTCAAGCTCAAACTCAACTCTGAATCCTCGATGTCTCTTCCTGTTTAGCTCCCTAAACACACTCAAATGTCTTGTTTTCTGTTATTATGTCTACTATATTGGGTAATAGGAGTGTAAATGTGATTACAGGGGTGTTATTTCATGTCCAGAAGGCTCTACTGTTCATAAAATGTATTTAGAGGCTAATTTCTATGCCTCTAAAATATTACATTTTTAGAAAAGAAATCCTACTTCATGAAAATTCACTTATCATGGTCGGGTTTGGAAGCAATTATCAGCAATAAACGAAGGATTACTGTATAGCCAAAATAAAACTTGGTCAAGTGGCCTATGGGAGGGGTTCATTGGCGCCGGCCACGCCTCCTTCAAACACGGAGCTTTGTGCCTCAGAAACACAACGTTGTGACACACTGAGCTTCTCAACAAAACACTAAACTACTGAATGAGACTAAATCTAAAGACCCAAACAGCATGACAAAAAGAAATATTTGCTTCATTTGACGTGTTGAATGTGACGACAGTATGTGCCGGAGCAGACATACTGCTGAAAAACATCAACTCAAGTTGGTTTGGAAATGATATCGCTGTAGCGTCCAGGTTAGGGATGGGAATGATGTGCAGTGAGTCCTGACGCAGACCTGGAAATTAGCATCTATGATCCACGCCATGGAAGTTATTTATATGGCAGTCGTTTGGAGGGAAAAATGTTGTAGCATGACTTGGCAACAGAACATTTGTGTTCATAACACTTGGGAGCTTTACAAGTGAAAAAGTAATTGTGTTGCATGTGCCGATGACTGTTTACATACTGTAGATACCGTCTCTAATCAAATACCAGAAAGTCTCAAGTCAAGTCTCAAATTTTGTTGATCCGCATGCTAATTTTTTGGCTTGAGCCCTTTTATGTTCCGGATGCCCTTCCTGACGAATACTGATGATGCTTACTAGTGGAGATTCAAACCTGAGGCATCCGCTCCAAAGTCCAGAACCACTACACCACAGCGGGCTCAAGTCAGGTCTCAAGTCTTGAAATATTTGAGTCCTTACACTGTTTAGCCTTACTAAATAATAGCATTTTAACATTAGTAATTCAAGGGAATTCAAGATCTAGTCACTGTGTAAAAAGATGCATTCAATGACGCAGATTGTTTGTGAAAATGAGTTGCCTACATTTTAGTATTTCCAAGTCATCATACTAAAGTCCAATTGCAGTCCCAAAACATTGATGTCAAAGTCCAAGTCACGTTACAAGTCTTTGATGAAACTGTCAAGTTGAGACCGAAGTGATCAAAATAGTGACCGGAGTCGTCCAAGTATAGTACGAATACCTACATAAGTGTCCATCACTGCGCACTCACCAGCGTACTGCATTTTGCACTTATGCACTCAAAATAGCGTGAGTATGTATTTAGAGCTATTGAACTCAACATTGAGTGTATATTAGTTGTTAGGTTGCTAAAGCATATCAAGTGGATGCTACACTGCCAAGACTGTCAGCAGAGAGGCGTCTCACACACACACACACTATTGTAAATGTTTGCATTTATTGTACTAGCGTGATTGTAATACAGTATGCAATGACGCCCCCTGCTGATGACCCGTTGCAATGTGAGCATGTGATGGTGAGGCTGTGAGTACACAAACAAAAGTGAGGCACAAACAAGAACAAGGGAGAGAAAGGAGAGAATCCTTCTATGAACTCCAACCTTGTCCTGAAAGAAATCAAGGTGATTGTCGTTGCGACGGGATCATTAGAACACAAGCAGACAGTAAAAAAGTGGTAACAATAACGGATGGATCTTGGGGTAGATTAAATCTGAAGTGAGCCTTCTTTACCATTGGGGGTGATTTAATCCACCCGGCAGAGATGGTGGGAGGAGGCAGCAGGGATGGGGGGGTACAACCCACTCAGGCATGGACGCGATATAGCACATCTTTTTGGAGGCAAATTTTACTCTAATTCACCTTAATTTGCGTAGACTGCACAGACTAAACATATATATATAATATATATAATATTTTATACACATTTATAATCCAAAAAGCATGCTGGGTAACTTCAAGTTGAAGGAGGGTGCATGTGGGCTTCCCAGCATGCCTTGTGGTTTATAACTGAGTACAACATAGCATTGTTTTGCGTGTATGTGCTATATATTAGCGTGTAAGCGTCCACTTTGGTACCTGCATAGTCCGTGTGGTGCAGCTGCATTGTCCACAGTGTAAACCCTTTAAAAGGATACAATATTAAGTACCCTCATTTCCGGTGTTTAAGCCGCACCCGCTACATTTAGGGTCTCACTTTACGATAACGTACACAAAAAGACAGAATGAGTAGAGTGGTTACTGAGGAACTCATGAAGAACTAATGAGTGGTGGTTAGGGTTAGGTAGGTTCGTTCCTCATTAAATACTAATATTTTGTGTACCTTATTGTAAAGCGTTACCAAATTTATAGAGAAAAAGATTTGTACATATGGTGTATAAACTGTGCTGGACTCTAAGGAGCACATGTCCACATCAAAAAATGACATATTGTGGTGCACACCAGTCCATGAGGAGCCAATCTCAAACTATGAAAAAACTCGACAAACTTCTCAACCAATTGGAAATGGCAGGCGGTCATTACTCAAGATAACAGCTAAAATCATCACACAGCAACTGTGCACCCAAAAGGTAGCTAAGGAATATACAAGTCAAGCACCAATACGAGTTAAAATAAAAAACAGCTATTTTTAATTCATCCCATTATACATTCAGGCAGAGCATTTCATTGGTCATTGCTGCTGGGGTGCTGCAATGATGTCAGCCTCTCTCTGGGCTCATCTGGCTGCAGCACTGCAGTTATGGGATTACTCACGAGCGGCACAGTATTTATACGATCAGTAGTAGTTCTGAAGTAAAGGAGATGTGACCAGATTAGAACATGGCCAGAAATTAGCCGATCCAGGATTCAAAGTTTAAGCATAAAGTCGCAGCTAATACACCGGAAAATGATGGTAACTTTGGTAACCAATTCATATAAAATAGACGAGTTGAGAACATGAATGGTTTCCACTGTAGCTTACAAAGAGTGGAATCAGTATAGCTACTGTATATGTATGTATTATACCTGTAGATTTACATAACGCCACAAGTCTGTCAGTGTTTGGATTGAGTTACTTTTGGCAGAGTTTCAGGCGCCAATGGACAATGTTAGAGCGCTGCATGCCAGAGAAAAGGTTGCGAGGTACCCATCCCTGAGGGTGACAAGGAGGAGGAGGAGGCAGTGGAGGTACATAAAACACTAGTGGTTCAAAGAAGGACAATGAAGCCCTTGTACTGTGATAGTTCAGAAAGGGCTTCTTGAGCGGCTGCCTTTACTTTTTTCTGTGTGATTTCTCTCTCCCTCCCTCCCACTCTGTCTCTGCCTCACTCGTCTGAGGCCTCTGCGTCCTCAAAGGACACCCTAGTGGACTCTCGGAAGTCGGGGTGCTGCAGGTCCGATAAGAATTTGGTGGGGGTGAGCATGTGGGTGGAACCTGTAGGAGGAACAGAGGTGGCTTCACCACGCATCTCTCAACACCACCACCACGCCACGGGCCTCCTCCACTCTCTCCAAAAACAACAACAAAAACAAAACAAAGTGCTTCAAAAAACACAACACTCATTTGTAGATTCTCTCTCACACACACACACACACACACACACACAGTCACATGTTGCACAAAACACTCGGGATGCAGAGGGACAGAGAAAGACATGGCGAGGCTGCAATTTAAAGACAACAGTTGTTTTGAAAGACAACAAGAGCTGAAGCAGAGCAAAACTTAGAAGACAGCAGCACAAAGAAGCATTTAAACATCAACTCAACAACATTGCAAAGGGGAGAAGACACAACACACATTAATACACACTTAATACATTAATACACACAGTCATGTTCTAAAGGTAGGCCTCGGTTTGGCCTTTCCCTGTCCTGGTCTATATTTTCTTATTGCTATTTCCTTTTGGCACCTGTTTACGATTGGTAATTAGGTTGCTAGCACTTTTCCTGTTTTGTGAACTCAGGCCCTGTCCACACATAGGCGGATATCTGATAAAACAAAGTTAATTTTTCCACAATTGATCATCCACACGAGCCTGCAGATATCTGGAACTAAAAATGAAAGTACTCAAACACTCAGATCAATGTGTAGATTTGGAGAAAAATCCAGTTATGTGTTTGGGTATGGACGTAAATAACCAGAGTTTTATGTTTCCAAATGTCACTGTCTGTGACAAAGTATGCTGTGACATCACACCTGTGTTGACATCAGAAACAACATGGATGCCCTCACGACTGTGTTGGTTGTAGGTTGTTTTGCAAGCTCAAATACTGAAGAGCAGGGGCGAAGAAGCACTTTGAGGTTGGCTCCACGTCTCGTAATCGGCTCAGACGGCAGTTGTGGGTCAGACCGGGCGCACTGCCAACTGCCTCTGGGCCAAATTTGGGATGGAATTCCCGAATGTCACGGTCCTCGCTATTATACATCTTATTTATGTGGTTACATGTGGATGCCCGCATGGTGAACAAGTTAGTATGTAGGCCGCACAGTCAGATTAGGAAGACCTGGGTTCGATTTCTGTGTGAGGAGAGTTTGTGTGAATAGTTGTTTGTCTATGCCCTGTGATTGGCTGGCCACCAGTCCAGGGTGTACCCCGCCTCTCGCCCAAAGACAGCTGGGATAGGCTCCAGCATACCCTTGTGTGGACACATTTTTTTCATGAATACAGAGGGTTTTGCAAATACCCTGCTACGTGTGGACAAGGCCTTATACTCCTTTTATGGGCATGTTCCTGTTTCCACCTCCCATGGTGAGTTTTACTGAGCTGTGACTGCTAGCATTTCTACATTATTTTGCTACGTTTTTGTGTGTTGTGCCATGGTCGTGTGAGCTAATATTTTATTGAAATAAAGACTTTTGTGCTTGTATCCTGGGATAATGCTGCACAATATCATAGCCATTCTTGGATTTGCTATTTTTTTCAGTAAACTTGAGTATAGTTTAAGTATATTTACTATAGATCATAGGTACAGCACATTAAGGGTAGTTTTAAATACTGCATACTATTTTGGTGCTTATTCCGATTAAAATAGAATTATTTAACAGGTTATTATAGTCAACTTTCAAGTACACTTGCATGCAAAGTGATGTAAAAGATATTCAAAGCCAAAACCATTCAATAATTCAATAAATGTCCATTTAAAAAGTACAAGCACGGCAAGTATATTTCACTTACGAAAGTGCAAAATAATTATTGCACAGTGTCATTTTATTTAGATCAGCTCACAATTCAGGATTCACAACCCTGCAAATTTTCTTTGAAACATTGTAGGTCAGTAATATATTCTAAATATGTGATAATACTGGTATACATTGTAGCACTGTTAAAATCTCCCCAGAGTTTGTCTGTATGCTTCACTGATAACATACCTACATTGTGTATTTAGCATTTACTTGTTGGTCGGTGTGGAAAGTAACTGCTAAAAATGTTGTCATGTCAGTGGTTTTCCACTAAATTGATCCAGAACTCAACTCAGAAAGACCTGGTTCCAAAACAAGGACACTAGTGTCGGAGTGTTAGAGTATATCAAATTTAAAGCTTGGATGGTTTTATGGCAGCATGGATGGGTTTTATTGGGCATTGTTAAATGCAATCTCAGTATATGTCCCCACATGAAGGAACCATTCATATGGGAAGGGTTTAGGTGAAACAACAATCCTCGTTCTCACTGGCGCCCCCTGAAATACCAATTGGGAGATGTGGGCCAGGGTACGGCATGATTACATGCACATATGTATGTTATGTTATGTTTTGCAAGTTCTACATGACAAGCGATACAAAGACTCAAAATAATGCAAAAGTCAGACCCACGGCATGTAGGGCTATAAAGGGGGGTCTAGGAATGGACCAACCACAATGATTTGTTGTACAATGAACTTATGGCAGGTTTAAGAACGTTCTACTTGTCTTTGCTACACATCCCACATGACAGTGACAATTGGGGGGGAGGCAGAAGGGTTCTAAATAGAGGACTTGGTGGCTTCTCCATTCCAAGGAGGCATTCCTAGCAAACCTTTGTGTTGATATTTTTTCCGGTGAGGATTATTGATCGGGGTTGAGCGATGTACACCGCATTTTCTATTGCTTGTTAATGCAAAACGATGTACTATTTATTTTGTGTCAGTCTGCTTTAATGTCACACAGTCAGCTCTCAGCCCCTCCCTCCCCATTCGCACTACTCACCAATAATGGCTTCCCACTTCCCATTGGCTTGTGTGACCTCATACGCGCAGCGCATCTCGCTGAAGGACACACCGCCGATGACAAAGACCATGACACGTGGGCCTGTGCGGTATTCTCCAGGTGTCTTGTTCTTGTGCCAGTGTCCATACCGAGCACTGCCAGAAAGGACAATGTTATTACTTTTCTACGACTAACTCCTCTTGGACCCCAAAGCGGTCACGAAGGTGAATTCCCATTATGGAATATAGCAGGCATTAGTAGTGGATGGCTTCTATAGGGTTGTTGGTAAACATCTAATCTCCTTCCTTCGTGTACTTCTACTCAATATGTCAAAATATATTATTTAACATATGTGGTTCATTTTCAAGTATTGGTAAATTAACCCAGTGTTTTTCAACCTTTTTTGAGCCACGGCACGTTTTTTTACATTGGAAAACATCACTAAGTCTATAGGAGGAAGGAGCTAGGTGTTGTCACACGGACCGATATTACATTGCTCTGCCAGTCTTTACACCACGAACACTCGACAGTAGCCACGTTTACATGAGGAGTTTTTCTCTTTCTGAATGACTTTTCCGGAAACAATGGTATACATGGAAAGGAATATTCCAATCTCTTGTCTACATGCGTCGCTATAATCAACCAGAATAGTCAATTCTTTCACTTGTTGGAATAATTCCGTATTGCCAGTTTTTCGTTTATCCAGTCTCGAAATTTAGTTTGGATCAAAAACAAACTTTCCGTATCAGTCCAGTGCCGATTGCTGGCCTCCTTTTTTAAAACTGAAAAACGTCTGGAGCTGCGTGTTATGTCATATCTGAGCATGCAATATGATAAATTTAACCAGGAAAGGATCAAATTCAAGCTTGCTAATATTTTATAATTCAACTCGGTACATGTTTTATATAGATATATATTTTCTTTTGACTTATGGACTTATGAATGGCGTATAGAAGGGTTTAGATTCTGTTCCACAGATGGTGCTAATGCACACGAAAGCTGCTTGCCAACCACCAATAAACAACAGAAGAAGAAAAACGCACCCTGACAACTTTCCGTTTGAGCGGCTACAAGATACCTCAATCGGATTGGGGAAAGGAATATTCCACCCCTGTTAATCCGATTATATATTGATTCAGATTGGCACTATTCTTTCGGAATGAGGCGTATACAAAGGTTAAATTATTTCCGTTTGAGCAAATAAACCAAATGCAATTGGAATATTTGGCTCCACGTATACGTGGATATTGACATAATATTTGCAAATGATGATTAATGAATGTTAATTATAAAAAGTGATATTGGATAATTCCTCACGGCACACCTGACAATTTCTCAAGGCACACTAGTGTGGTTGAAAATCACTGGATTAACCCACCTGATTCCAGTGTTCTCCCTAATATTAACAAATAAAAGTATAAAAATAGGCACATAGATTGATGTGACACTCCTGTCACTGCTGTGGAATATTTCCAAAGCTCATTAGCGCCTACGACTTCTCAAATATTGATCTACAAGACTCATCTCCTGTGCAAAATTGCTATTGATCTGACATTGCCATTTTTTTTGGAACTGATTGCAATTTAATGTGTGTGTGTGTGTGTGTACCTGACAGCAGTGGTGCTGAAAGAGGCTGAAGAGCGGGTGGAGATGTAAGGGTAGTGCTTTGTGTCCAGTTTATCATCGATGGCATCCTGCAGAGGAACAAAAACACACACATTGTTTTAGCACGTTAGCATCATAAACAGCTGTGAGAGGTCGCTCTGGGCTTGATTCAGTGATGTGGAATGAGATCTGGAGCTTTATGAACTTGCTTACCGGTAACTTGCTTGTTGGACTCGTTGGCTTGTCATGTTAATTTAGTCAATTTAGCCTCCCAGCTATGTTATTACTCTTCATGTGTTAAGTTAACATACTGAACACCTCTTCATCCTCTTGTTCTGTGTACTACGGTTTTATGGCGCTGAATAAATTGCCTTTTCCAGATTAAATGAAATGACCCTTGGTTATTTGGCAACACCTCGTTGCTGCAATAATTCCTTGTGCCGGTTTTGACACAATAATTGAATGATACAGGGCATACTGGATGCTTTTTGTTGAGGAATACTTTCTAATAGGCTTCTGCCTTTGAGACTGTGTCTGTAAGTAATGTGCCACTTTAATTATATGATACCTGTGGGTTGAGAAATGTCATATTTTCGACAGCAGTGTGTTTAATTTAAGGAATACTAAATAAGGGTGAATGAATGTGAGTGTGAATGGTTGGTTGTCTATATGTGCTCCGTGATTGGCTGGCGACCAGTCCAGGGTGTACCCCACGTCTCGCCCGAAGACAGCTGGGATAGGCTCCAGCACCCCCGCGACCCTCGTGAGGATAAGCGGTAGAAAATGAATGAATGAATGAAATAAGGGTGATGGTGGTTCCGCAGCCACAGCAATCAAGAACCACTGGTCTAAATCAATGGTTATAGAAACATCAATACCATGCATCCATCCATTTTCCTCTGCTTATCCGGTCCGGGTTGCGAGGGCAGCAGTCTTAGTAGGGAAGCCCAGACTTCCCGGTGCCCGGCCACCTCCTCCAGCTCCACCGGGAGGACACCAAGGCGTTCCCAGGCCAGCTGTGAGACATAATCCCTCCAGCGTGTCCTAGGTCTGCCCCGGGGCTTTTTCCCGGCTGGGCATGCCCGGAACACCTCACCTGGGAGGCGTCCAGGAGGCATCCGGACTAGATGCCCGAGCCACCTCAACTGACTCCTACTCGATGTGAAGGAGAAGCAGCTCTACTCTGAGCCCTCACCCTCACCCTAAACATCAAGACCTGAGGCACATATTCTAGACTTCTTGTATATAACTCAAAAAGCTATTGGTACTTACCACTTGTAAAAGTGTGTGCATCTGGGCTTAAAGTAAAACAAAATGCTGAGCCTGAAATCAAGAAAAAAGAAGTGCATACAATTCTACACAAGTTCCCAACCCTTACTTACTTAACGCCCAACCCCAGAAGTAAATAGCAACTAAATGCAGTACCCTCCTGGTCAAACTGCGCTATTACTGATAATTGAAAACAGCATATGAAACCCAGTTAAGGTGAAAGGTAGGATGTTTACAAAGCAAAATACGGATGCAGCTAAGTTCTGCCTCCTCCTTGTGAGGGATAGGCAGACTGCTCTGTCTCCACCAGACTGCTGAACACCAGTCACTCATTGGCTGATCCGGGCATGCACTGCGGTCTCACGAAGAAACGCAGCTTTCTGATATGTTTTAATTGTACCCCAATACAAAATTTTTAAATACAAAATTTGTTCTAATTAATTATTCGTAAAATAAGTCATTATTCGTGCCGTTCCGAATACCGTATTCGGGTTCAGTTCCACCCATATAGCATACACTAGCTTCTTGGAGCACAGCACACAACAACATACACCTTTCCCCGAGTTATCTTGAACGCAGCATAATGGTAGGATTGTACAAAAGTGGTTTGGACATGGCTAAATGAGTTTGTGTTTGTCTGGGTCTTGTGTGGCAGATTCTTTTTTTTTGTTGGTCATATTGAAACGCCGGAATACTTTAAGCCCTGGTGCATGCTCAAAAATGCATGCGTACACAATTATCACCGACACTACCTGGTAATGTGTGCCACTAAGTCCACCTCATATCCCCCTCGTCAATATTGCACCATAAAGACTCGATGCAAAGCACCTCAGGAAGAAAAATGCACATGAATGAGCCTGTTGGTTCATTCCACTGCCAAAACATTTGTTACAGAACGGGTGACACACCTCCATGATGTCTTTGACCAATGGTGTCCAGCGGGACAGTTGATAGGTCTGCTCACTCACTCGCTCCTTCCTGTCCATTTTCTTTCCTCGGCGGAGAGTTGACTGAAGAAAAAAAATCAGAAAAATTTAGAAGATCTTAAAGGTCTAATATGTCATGATATTAAACATGACTAATTGATAATAAACATGAAAATACGTAGATGCAGTTGCATGTCTATGGTTCTTATAGGCCTATTCCAAGTCGTGAATGTGATGGATGGGCAGGAAAAAGAGAGGTGAAGAGTTACGTCTGTGACAATGGGGACGCCCAAGTGAGCCATGTTGCTGATGATCTCGCTGTCTTCAGGAGGGATCTGAGCATGCTGGATCAACTTGTTCAGGTTCTCCTCTGTTATGCCTGAACACACACATGCATAAATACATACACACGTAAACCATCACTAAATCACTATAAAGTAGGGGTCTCAAACACGCGGCCCGCGGGCCAAATGTGGCCCGCAGGACACTAGTTTGAGGCCCCCGCCTTGATATGAAAGTTTAATGTTAGTGCGGCCCGCGCAAGTTTGATATGGATGCTGTATGGTATCATGTACCCAGAAAAAATTATTACGTTTGATTAATGTTCATGTTAAAGGTTAAATAACTGTTAATAGTTATCCTCCCTATCCGTGTGGAAGTGGTAAGTTTTTGGCGATTTACGTTTAAAGGAAATAACTTGAAGGCTACCATTTAGGTCGCTAGTTCTCTAGTTTGCGAGTTAGCATGTGTCTCAAGACCCTGCAGTTACGCAATATGTTGTAAATAAAAAGAGTATAAATGTGACTATAGTCGTGTTTTGTCATGTCTACAGGGCTCTAATAATGCTTTGTTCATTTTAATCTGAAAAAAATAATTTGTCTACCCACCAACTATATGTGGTTTCTTAAGTTTTTATTATTTGCTGTTTTATTATTATTATTATATTTATTTATGTATTTATTACTGATTGATTGATTTTCTTTATTCTTGATTTGTTTATTTATTTTTCATCTTATTTTGTGTAGAAAAATAAAAAGTAAGATATTTGAGAACAGTGGAATGTTTTATCAGAGCTTTTCTTGTAGAAAATTGGAACCAAAGCGAAGTTTTTAAAACATTTTTGTTTTTAATAAATGCAGGTTTTTTGGGTTTTTTTTTTGGAAAACCTGATGCGGCCCAGTCTCACCCAGACCCGAGCTCCAGTGGCCCCCAAGTAAATTGAGTTTGAGACCCCTGCTATAAAGGCTATGTTAAGACAACACTGTATGTTTGTGATCGGTATTGGTATCGTCTGATTTGACTCATGGATAATCTTTAACAGCAGCATCAAATCTTGATCGGAACATCAGAACATCAGATGAATCAAAAGAAAAATATGCACAAAGAATTTCAACAAACTACTGCCAGTTTAAAAAGTGTTCGCCCATCCTCCTTATATCTCTGGTGAAAGTCTCAAGTGAAATTATGTGTCACTTGTGTCAACGTGAGTCCTAAACGGGTTCCACTGGAGTTAGGAAAAAAAACAGACAGGGAGTACGAAGCAGCACATAAATGGTGTAGTGTCCGCCATACCGTTCTTGAGGAAGATGTAGAGCAGGATGATGCGGATCTTGTCGTATGTGCTGACGTTGGCGTCAAGCAGGATGGGCACAATGGCCCTCATGGGATCTTTGATCTTCTCCCCCTCGGCATCCGTGCCCATTGCAAGATCCTACGACATGAAACATACAACGTATCTCTTGGTAACACATGTGTTTGTGTTATATTTATTTCCTTTTGTCCTTCCCTTTTTTCTCTCATTACCTCCTCACCACAATGTAACAAATGAGGCTAGCAGACTACGGAATAAGAATTCTTGGAATTCTTTGACGACAATACTACTGATCCTGGACCCTTTTACCTGTTCAACACGGCACAGCTTGTCCACTGTCCCCTGGTAATGTTTCATGCAGTCCTCAGCAAGCTGCAGGTGAGTGGAGTACTGGAAAAAAAACACACACAGTTGCCACATGACATACTAAACTCATGCAAAGAAACATACACACACACACATTCATCTGAACATACACACCTTGCTGAGCTCCTTCTGATACTGTGGCATCTTCTTCAGCATCTGGGACAGATCCCTCATTGTGGTCTGTTGAAACAAATGTGGAATTAGTATGAACTTAATGGGCTATAATTTTGTGGTGCACCCCATGCACTGGTCATTTCGTCCAGCACACCACTGTGCGCAGCCAATTTGGTAATTCGGTAGAGATGGGCGTAGCAGCGCACCAGGACTAATATTTTCAGCTTGGTGCAGTGGCAAAAACCAAAGGTGCCAGTGAAAGATCGCCATCGCAGACATTATCTGTTCTCGGTGCAGGCCAAGCGCACCCTGCGCAGTGGTAAATTGGCTGACAGGCGCACAGTGCACAAAACCTCACAAGCAGGGTTTTCAGAGTGTCAGGCACATTTCAATGCAATAAACAATCACAGCAACCACAATGTAATGTAACCGTCTGAACCAGCATGTACATTTTTTGTATTAATTGTCCCATCACATCTGATGTCAGATCAAATAATGGGAACTCAACCTGACAGCAGATGAAAGTATGATGCCAACTATGGCCGGCTGTATATCAAAAATGCAGCAATTTGCGAATGTTTCACGTTACCTTCTCTCCGGTGTTCATTCTCTTGCTTGAGGAAAATTCTTTCAGCTGACGTGTGACTTCCCTTTACGTCAATAAACAGCACAATTTTGTCATATTGTTAGGTACAGTATTAAGATGAAAGAGAAGATGTAGGGATCATTAGAAGTACTCACTGGGACACCTCGGCGATGTGTTTGTGTCTCAGGCTAACCCAAAGATCGTCGTCTTCATGCAGCAGAACCTCTTTCTCACGAGAGTCACCCATGCCGCTGGTGTCATACCTTTACCAAAAACACAATTGACAACGTGAAGTTGACGTTGCCGTTTCACTCTGCTTAGCAATAATGATTAAGTTAACAATATTATGACACATGTTGACATAAACAGACCCATTTTTTATCGAAAGTAGCCCCTTTGGATCACAAATTTTATGTTGGCAAAAGTGGTCAACTGTGTATATCAAGCAGGCACTTAATATGGCCCTACCGAATAATCATTATTAGTAATCAAATTTTAGCCACTTGATGTCAGTGTTAAAACTTATTTTTCAGTAATAAAATGTAGGTGATATGGTATTTTTTCTTAGAACTGAATGTCATTCATGACTCTGCCAGACAATTTAATCAGCTGGTAATAGCCGTTAGAGTACAGGTGGCAAACTCAAGGACCGGGGGCCAGATTCGGCCTGCCACGTTGTTTTTGCTGGCCCCAAAACCTTGGAAATAATGCAAATTTTGGTTGAAATGACATGTACCGAGTTGAATTCTACCCAAATGATAGTCGTTGGCAGGCCTCACTCTATTGTACCTTAATGATTGTCTCTTGGTACCACAAAAGAATGAAACTAGTATTGGTAGGGGCGTGCCTCAACCTGAGACATAAATACTGGGATCTTGCACCATCGAGAGAGAACATAGAGATTTGTTGGGCAGAAAAAGTTGGTCAATATATTAGTTATGGAGATTTTGTTATTCCCCAATATCAGAATCGGGCTCCATCCATCCATTTTCCTCTGCTTATCCGGGTCCGGGTCGTGGGGGGAGCAGTCTTAATAGGGAAGCCCAGACTTCCTGGTCCCCGGCCACCTCCTCCAGCTCCAACGGGAGGACACCAAGGCGTTCCCAGGCCAGCTGTGAGACATAATCCCTCTAGCGTGTCCTAGGTCTGCACCGGGGCCTTTTCCCGGCTGGGCATGCCCGGAACACCTCACCAGAGAGGCATCCAGGAGGCATCCGGACTAGATGCCCGAGCGACCTCAACTGACTCCTCTTGATGTGAAGGATGACTGAGCTCCTCACCCTATCTCTTAGGGTGAGTTCAGCTACCCTATGGAGGAAACTCATTTCGGCCGCCTGTATTCGCGATCTCATTCTTTCGGTCATGACCCAAAGCTCATGACCATAGATGAGGGTGGGAACATAGATCCACCGGTAAATTGAGAGCTTTGCCCTCCGGCTCAGCTCTCTTTTCACCACGACGGTCTGGTACAGCGACCGCATTACTGCGCCGATCCGTCTGTCGACCTCACGCTCCCACTTTCCCTCACTCGTGAACAAGACCCCGAGATACTTAAACTCCTCCACCTGGGGCAGGACCTCATTCCCACTCCACCCTTTTCCGACTGAGAACCATGGCCTCTGATTTGGAGGTACTGAGTCTCATCCCAGACGCTTCACACTCAGATGCAAACCGTCCCAGTAAACGCTGAAGGTCACAGCCCGAAGAGGCCATAAGAACCACATCATCTGCAAATAGCAGAGATGAGATTCTAAGGCCCCCGAACTGGACTCCCTCAACACCTTGGCTGCGCCTAGAGATTCTGTCCATGAAAATTGTGAACAGAATCGGTGACAACGGGCACAACAATTTCAAATCAAGGTAGACCAGAAGTTGAGTTCAATAACCAAAAAAAAGCCTCCATCTCAGTGTTATATGTGTTGTATTAGCTTTTGATCTGATGACATTTTAACTATTTTCTTGTAACCACTTGAAAACTTTTTATAATTTTCATAATGGCGCCTATTCATTTTTTATATATATAAACACCAGTTGCTGGACCGGACACCCCTGAATTAAAGGTATTACATGAGTAAACTATTATATTGTACTTGTAGACGTCATTTTCAATGGGCAGCAGGTCGTAGCCCATCGCCTGGAAGGTGAGCTCATGCAGGACAGGTGAGACTGGGTCAAAGGCTCTGTCCAAGATGATCAACTGTGAGCGAGCCTTATCTGGACCCTGCACATGGACGCAAACAAACAGAACAATAGCAATACTTTCCAAAAAAAAAGTTCTAAAAATAATACTATCATTGACAGCAGAGATGAAACAAGATGTGCTCGCCTCTCCCATGGTAGGATCATCAGCCTTGTAGGCGTCCAGTTTGTCCTGAACCAGCTGAGCCAAGGTGGCATTGTCTTTGTACTCCCTAAAGACATAGATACATATGCAAAACTTTAGCTAAGTTATAGGTTAGTACGTTGTAAGTTAGCTTTTAGCTACATAAGTTAGCTTTGTATGAGCTATAGGCAACGTAATGAACTGCTGATCTAAAATGCTGCTGCTGATGCAATACATGTGATAGTTGTGCGCTAACCGCAACATTTGCTTATCTCTAGCACATACACCCATACGTACTGGTTTTAACTCAAGACGACGCAGTAGCATCATAATACAGTGGAACGTCTGCCCTGGTTAGCGTATTTTTCAGTTAACAGCAAAAAATTATGACAAAATTTGGCTATCTTTGTGTACTTTTTCCAGTGAGTGCGCGTCTTGACATGAATACACTGTGAGAGTCCAGTTGATGTCATGTATTTTTATCACTTCTTCTACCAAAGAAGCTAGCTGGCTAACAAAATGGCAACCGAAACAGGATGTTTGCTACCTAGTCGGTTTTTATGACGTCATCAGTAGTTTTTTATACATAAAACCATTCTAAACGATGGATAAAATTAACATTTAAGGTTACCTATTTTTTTCACCTTCACTGAAGACATGATTCTTGATGTGAGTTAAGGCAGCAAGACAACACGGAACAACACGGACACCATCTTCCTGCCTTGTCATGAGCTAGTTCTCTAATTCAGTTTAATAGAGTTTCTCACTTCCTTTATCAAAATGCTGGTACTGGAAATTTTCTTTGGCTCCACTTTGGTTTGTTGAGGTCAGAAAAACTATTTCATTCAATAAATAACAAAACAGGAATGTGGTGTCTGACTGCCACGTCATGTCACACCAAGAATCAGGTATGCAAAACCAAAACACATGTTTACTGTATTGGCTTCTGGAACAGATTGGATTTACATTAATTTGTATGGGAAAAATTAAGTTTAAGTCCGTTTTAGTTAGTCAGACTTTCTAGAACGACATAATGAAACTAACCAAGGTCCAACTGTATTTTACCATTAAGGCTTTAGCATGAACGCTGTGGCTTAAACATTGATGTGGCTAATTTATGGCTAAAAGAACAGCAGTTCCCATGATACTTAGAGTTCTGAAACAGACAGAGTGCATTTCACATGTTTTGAAGTCTTATGCAGCAATTGTGTTTTGATCTGACACATCTTAAGTAAATTTGATCAGGTATAGAATTACGAGTCTACAGGTTCCGTTTGGACCAAAAACATCCGACATCGCACCGAATGTGGCAAGTGACGCCGGGAACACCGAGTGCAGGTAAGATTGCAAGGTTAATAGTGTGTCTTTTGTTGGAAATATCCCATGTTACAACATGGACACCTATGGCTGATTGACAAGTGCAACCTATACTGTTTTGCCTATGCCTTATCACAGTTAAAACACAACTTAAGTGGCATCTTTTAGTAGTAAAAACACAGCGGACCAGGACTTGATCAGGTCGTCTAGAAAAAAACTACACCAACGCAATCAGGTTCTACTGACCCCCTATATCTGACAGCCGGGTACTCCTTCAGTGTAGCACACAGCGTGGCCAGTTGCTCAGCCAGCCTCTCCATCACGGGGTTCTTCAGCTGGGTCTTATGAGGGCTGTAGAAACTGTGGAAGGCATCAGGATTGTCCAGAGAGTACACCTGTACACAGATACACTTCACTTAACCTTTTAAATCCGATGTTGGAGACTTGGAGAACATGTAAGATCAAGGACAACATCGGCATTGTGGGAGCTGTAAAGAAAGACCTTACGTTGCTATTATTTTTATTGCCATTTTTATCCTTTCCTTTTACTATTATGAAATTATTAACCGAGGACAAGTTAAACACTGGAAGTGAACAAACTGTCAGTAATTGCCGGGAGACAAAGCAGAGGTGAAATGCTTCTTTGTGATTCATTTCACACATGTAACATTATCATTTTTTTCGCTGCTTTGACCCTTTCCTTGTCACTACATGTCCTTGACGCATTTCCTTCATTTTTCTGCTTCCTATCCTCCCCTTCGTCAATCACTATCCCTGCCGCCTCCCACCCCATCTGCCTGTAGTCACATGACCAGGCTCCTGAATTGCAGAAGGGGCTCCGCGTGCAATTGGTCAAGGCCTGCTGTGTGGATTTGAGCTCATCTGATAGGAGGATGTGCCTCAGTATGTAGGCGGGACTCATGAGGCAGCATTTGCCTGAGGCAGAAAATCACTGACTCTGAATTAATAATAGTAGACAGGAGGGAGAAAAGCATTGTGGGTCGGCACATAGTGAGAATAAAGGATGGAGGGAAGGAGATGAAGGAGAAAGGGACATTCATCGTCAAAATGGGGATGGAGAACAAAAGAACAAAAATGTGAAACAACAGGAGGAATGATGCTTAGTGATGATAATGATGATAACGATGCTACAGCACATTTCGACATCAACAGAAACGACCGTTTTGCATCTAAAATTCAACATAAACAGCAAAAGACATTCAGTAATAAGAACATGGAGGATCTGGACTTGCATCTGGTACAGTTTTAAGCCGAAAAAAGGGCCATAAACAAGTACATTTTATAAGATCTTCCTCATTGAAAAACCGGAGTAGCCGGAGAAAACCCAAGCACACACAGAGATGCCCAAGTGGAGAATCAATCCAAGTTTTCCCGATATCCTAACGGTGTGGCCTACATGCTAACCACTCGTCCACCATGCGGCCTAATTGTATTTAATTTTCCAAGCACAAATTGACTTTATGTGGTCCAACAGTTAATATAAATAAAATATATAATATATATAATATAAAATAATTGTAATCTGGGGGCGGCACGGCGGTCGAGTGGTTAGTGCGCAGACCTCACAGCTAGGAGACCAGGGTTCAATTCCACCCTCAGGCATCTCTGTGTGGAGTTTGCATGTTCTCCCTGTGCATGTGTGGGTTTTCTCCGGGTACTCCGGTTTCCTCCCACATTCCAAAAACATGCTAGGTTAATTGGTGACTCCAAATTGTCCATAGGTATGAATGTGAGTGTGAATGGTTGTTTGTCTACATGTGCCCTGTGATTGGCTGGCCACCAGTCCAGGGTGTACCCCGCCTCCCGCCCAAAGACAGCTGGGATAGGCTCCAGTACCCCTGCGACCCTCGTGAGGAAAAAGCGGTAGAAAATGAATGAATGAATGAATGAATTGTAATCTGCCTAAGAAACATGTATACGAATGAAAATGTCAGATTTTTTAATCGCTAAAGTACAGGTTTTGTAACATTGCTACATTGCCAAGCTTTAAGGTCACGTTAGCCACCGCGAACGCTGCGAGTATTATTTCTCTACCGCAAAAACTCAATACAAAAACACCCTTATAGTCACCTTAACACTCCTATTATTCTTCTTCTTCTTCTTATTATTATTATTATTATTAGGCTATGGAATCACGACAGGGACACAACAGACAGCCAAAGCTGCATAGCATGCTCGCGAGCTAGCTAGTTAGCCTCCAATGTATTTATTCTAAATTTAAGAATGGGTTTCAAATGTATCGGGTAAGAACGCCAAAATAAGAAGCCAAAAACTTACCACTTCCAAACAGAATTGGAGGAGAACCTCTTTTTACTCTATCATGTTGGACATACCATGGCTGACTGCATGCCGTGTTAAGGTATGGTAAAAAAGTCTAAAAACCTCAGGTAGGGCTTAACAAGAAGAAACTGATCACCTGTCCAGACACAGTCTCAAGTTCTTGCTTTTTAATGCACAAGATTAGACACATGCAATCCAGAAAATGATATGTAAATGTTACACTTTGGGGGAAAAAGTGGGCAAATAAATTGACAATAAAAGCACACATACTGCGGATTTCAGAAAACAACAGATGGAATGATACAACACTCTACAAGAAGCAATGAAGTCTGTAAAATTTAATAATTTTAAAAATAAAATAAAATCCGGGGCGGCACGGCGGGCGAGTGGTTAGCGCGCAGACCTCACAGCTAGGAGACAAGGGTTCAATTCCACCCTCGGCCATCTCTGTGTGGAGTTTGCATGTTCTCCCCGTGCATGCGTGGGTTTTCTCCGGGTACTCCGGTTTCCTCCCACATTCCAAAAACATGCTAGGTTAATTGGCGACTCCAAATTGTCCATAGGTATGAATGTGAGTGTGAATGGTTGTTTGTCTATATGTGCCCTGTGATTGGCTGGCGACCAGTCCAGGGTGTACCCTGCCTCTCGCCCGAAGACAGCTGGGATAGGCTCCAGCACCCCCCGCGACCCTCGTGAGGAAAAGCGGTAGAAAATGAATGAATGAATGAAAATAAAAGCCAAAAATTGTTACAACTATAATGATGAAAATGGTAATATTAATGATGATTATAATGATGGTAATAATGATAAAGATTATAACAATAATGATAATAATGATAATGATAATAACAATAATAATAATGATAATAATAACAGCGGAAAACAAGACAGTGGCATGAACATGATTATATCTTGCAAAAAGGGTCGGCATTTATAAGCTTTTGCTTCAGCCTACTCCTTTTGGACTTGTGATCAGATAGCTGAATAAAAATGTAAATAATAGAAAGTTATATTTTGATCGATGTAAGAAATGCACTGTAATGTTTCATATATTTGCCCAAATTAAAAAAAAAAAGGTAATGTCATGTAAGGTAATGTTTCATCAATGTTGTGTGTCATTACTGATGGGTAGTGACCAGAAGACTACATACCGTATAATCTGTATTTTCTTACTAATAAAGGTAAATGGCATCCCTCTACAGCAGGGGTCTCAAACTCAATTTACCTGGGGGCCACCGGAGCTAGGTTCTGGGTGAAGCCGGATCGCATCAGGTTTTAAAAAAAAACCCAAAACGCATTTATTAAAAACTGGAAGAAAAATCAATAAAAAAAAATATCTTCAATGCTTTTGCTTCTGCTATACCCTACACTTTTTCAGTACTTTGGTTCCGGTTTTCCACACCAAAAAAACATCCCACTGTTCTCAAATATCATAATTTTTATTTTTCTACACACAAAATAAGATAAAAAAATAAATAAACAAATTAAGAATAAAGACAATAAATCAATCAATCAGTAATAAATAAGTAAAATAATAATAAAACAGCAAATAAGAAAAACAAAAGAAACCACATACAGTTGGTAGAGAAATTATTTTTTCAGATTCAAATGTCCAGTATTAACAGTTATTTAACCTTTAACATGAACATTATTGAAACTTAATAATTTTACCCAATTAGCAAGTTAGCATCGTACTCAGTTCCATCTGGGAGCAGCGTGGTAACTTTAACAACATGTTTGATGAGATGCTTTATCTTGACGTGTATTTTCCGTTTTAATCCAAATCATTTCCTGCATTTATTTGTACCCAGCGTCATAAGCGTCCTTTAGCTTCATTGCTAATCCAAAGCAAAACAGGGCGGGGTAACAGGGTAGGGTAACAGTATGGGCGGGGCAAAATCATGTTAATTGTGTCCGGTGTGCACACAGCTTTAAGCTGTCATTTCAACATTAAACTTTGGTATCAAGATGGGGGCCTCAAACTAGCGGCTCGCGGACTGCATTTGGCCCGCGGGCCGCAAGTTTGAGACCGCTGCTCTACAGTATGTAGGTTTGCTTACCTGAGACTCATAGGGCAGGAAAGCTATATTGATCTCCGTCAGAGTCTTGATGGTTTTGGAAGCTCGGCTCTTCACCAGCTCATTGAACAGAGGATCGGGACAGGCTTGTGGGGATAGCAACACATGATGTAGCTTAAACTATAATTAGTACTTTGACGTCTGACTTATTATATTTGAGTAAAAAAAGGCTGGGGTTGTCGCTGTGGTCTACCCCCTCACAGATCACAATGATTCGAACCGTACTTGTGAATACTCACAGTCAGTGAAGAAAACATGGGCTGCCTTGTATTTTGCTGAGTGAGGGTCTTTGAAGTCTCCAATGAGGGTGTGGACAGACTGAGGAGGAAGAGAAGCACAAATAATGAAGATGTCTGAGGCCTTCGAGGAACCATGTCAAAAACGATTAATAGCGCATATTTAAAAGGTGCATTTCATCCATACATATATTTTCTCTACCGCTTGTCCTCATTAGCGTCAAGAGTGAGTTAGAGACCGTGGACCAGCCACCACTCAACCACAATGCACATACTGTGGAACTTCGCGAGCGTCATTAATCCGCTCCAGAAAGTCTAACTAAAACGTACCCGTACCGTGGGGTGACCAAACTTTTTCTACCGAGGTCTACATACTGAAAAGTCAAAGGATGCGGAAGACCATTTTGATATTTATAGGTTATCACATGGTATCATGCCCCCGCGTGCCAATATGAGTGTGCCTGATACTGACACTTGGGGGCATGATACCTGGCCTGATACCAGACAAACCATGTGATAACCTATAATTATCACATACTATTTAATCATGAGCTTATTATCACGTACTATTTAATCAAAAGACCATTTTGTTTCCAGAAAATGTTCAGTTTATTACATGTATTATATCTAAACAGTGTAAACACAATAATTGCAAAAATATTTCAACAATAATATTTTATCAACAGTCTTATCTTATCAATGTCTGACAATTAAAGTTCCATTAATCAAGTTTGGGTTTTTTGGTGACTGGAGAAGCACTAGGCACTAAGCACTCGTGTGCTGTTCTCTGATTGGTTGTTTCACAGGCACGATACCAGAGCAGCGCGCTCTGAGTGGACAGCTACGGGGGCTGATACTGGACATGGTTAAACTCTATATTTTATCAGTATCACTGCCCTGGGCTTTGACACAGTATCATTTCGGCCTTTTCCCGTATCATTCATGGGCGGTTTCTAGGGTACAGGGCCAATTAATACTGTAGTATGTGATAAATCTGATTATCACATACTACAGTATTAATTGGCGGTTGGCGGTTAATGGGCGGTTTCTAGGGTACAGGGCCAATTAATACTGTAGTATGTGATAAATCCGATTATCACATACTACAGTATTAATTGAATGATACGGGAAAAGGACGAAATGATACTGTGTCAAAGCCCAGGGCAGTGATACTGATAAAATATAGAGTTTAACCATGTCCAATATCAGTCCCGTAGCTGTCCACTCGTCCACCTATGGTATCGTGCCCGTGAAACAATCAATCAGAGAACAGCGCACAAGCGTGAACACACAGTGTTTGTTTTGCTGCCGTCTGTGCTCTGTCAACATGTCAGCGGTTGACACTCCCGGCGAAAGACAAATAGGGAAAATAGCAAACAGAATATTAGAAATGGAACGTTTTATCACCATTAATGAGGAGGACACTCTTGAAATGATCGAAAAAACTAAAAATGCAAATACAAGTCGGAAAACCAAGGGCGACCTCAAGCTTTTTTCTGAATGGCTCATCAACTGCAAGAACGAACGAAGACTGGTAGAAAGTATTCTTGAAACACTTTTGCAATTATTGTGTTTACACTGTTTAGATATAATACATGTAATAAACTGAACATTTTCTGGAAACAAAATGGTCTTTTGATTAAATAGTACGTGATAATAAGCTCATGATTAAATAGTATGTGATAATAAGATCATCACATGGTTTGTCTGGTATCAGGCCCAGTATCATGCCCCCGTGTACCAGTATGAGCCCTCGAACTTCGGTCTCGGGCTGATACTGACACTTGGGGGCATGATACCTGGCCTAATACCAGACAAACCATGTGATAACCTATAAATAACACACTTAAACCTAATATATGCTCATTCAACCTGAGATTTACACACACAACCACACTAGCATGCTAAACTAAGCTAATTCGGCTAGCTTCCATTGGTGTAAGATTACAATGGTGTAAGATTAAGATTAAGATTAAGATTAAGATTAAGATTAAGATTAAGATATGCCTTTATTCGTCCCTCAGTGGGCAAATTTGCATTGCACAGCAGCAAGAGTACAGAATCAGTTAAGCAGTACAAAATACACAATATAGAAAAATAAACAATAAATAAAATCAACAGTTATATACAAATACAGTATGTAGATAATATGAAACGAGATGAGATATATAACCAGTCTATACACTATGAGATCTTGCTAGTGAGTTAATATGAGGCATTATGGAAATACTTCACATAGAACTTAGTATATTGCATTTAGAGCCCTTAATACTGCAAGAATTTCAACCTGGATGGAGACCAAGTGTGTTGAAAGTGGAGTTTTTTGAACAGACAGCGACCGACGCCATTGCCGACCATTGTTGTAATAAGTGGGTGGAGGAAGAGGAGTGAGCATACTAACCTTCTCTGTCGGCGTAATCAGGAAAATGGCCTCCAAGCTGGGAAGAGGCTCTCGTCGCTTGTTGATGTCCTCCACAACTGGAAGGAACATTACATTGCAGGTGTATTAGAGAAGTAGACATGCAGTATGACATTGGAAGGGTGAGACCATCTGACTTACTGGTGATGCCCTCTGTCATGATGTCTGTCATCTTGCAGCAAGAAGACAACATCCTCATACTCAGCTGGTCCACAATCAGGGCCTGGAAACAACAGAGACATTTCATACAACTATTTGGACTATCCAACCATTTAGTTGGTATACACACGGGAAATAATGTACTAAAAAACAACCAATATGTGTCTCCATGTAGTACAACATGCACCTCATGTTGTACTACATGGTAGGATTTGGAGGGGGCATAATACGGCGTCAAAGCATCAAGCATATTGTATCGTAATCTTATTAGTTTTTACCTTCCATTCTCCCTTCTTCTTCACCTTCTTGATGACATCATTCATAATCTCTGCAACACAGACACGACAAGCAATTATACACCTTTGGCACTGAATTTAATTGGATCTGTGCATTAAAAGCACATGTACACGCCATTGGCAGTAGTACTCATTGAACGTTTCACATACAGTGCAATCACAATTCATTCCAATGTAGAGAATATAGCAGAAATGATTCATCCTGAATTGCACAGGAATAAAAACATGCTAATAAACAAGATAATATACACCAGGGGTCCCAAACACGCGGCCCGCGGGCCAAATGTGGCCCGCAGGACACTAGTTTGAGGCCCCCGCCTTGATATGAAAGTTTAATGTTAGTGCGGCCCGCGCAAGTTTGATATGGATGCTGTATGGTAGCATGTACCCAGAAAAAATAATTACGTTTGATTAATGTTCATGTTAAAGGTTAAATAACTGTTAATAGTTATCCTCCCTATCCGTGTGGAAGTGGTAAGTTTTTGGCTATTTAAGTTTAAAGGAAATAACTTGAAGGCTACCATTTAGGTCGCTAGCTCTCTAGTTTGCAAGTTAGCATGTGTTTCGAGACCCTGCAGTTGCGCAATATGTTGTAAATAAAAAGAGTATAAATGTGACTATAGTCGTGTTTTGTCATGTCTACAGGGCTCTAATAATGCTTTGTTCATTTTAATCTGAAAAAAATAATTTGTCTACCCACCAACTATATGTGGTTTCTTAACTTTTTATTATTTGCCGTTTTATTATTATTATTATATGTATTTATTACTGATTGATTTTCTTTATTCTTGATTTGTTTATTTATTTTTCATCTTATTTTGTGTAGAAAAATAAAAATTAAAATATCTGAGAACAGTGGAATGTTTTATCAGAGCTTTTATTGTAGAAAATCGAAACCGAAGCAAAGTTTATTCATTTTTCTGTTTTTAATAAGTGTTTTTTGTTTGTTTGGTTTTTTTTTGGAAAACCTGATACGGCCCAGTCTCGCCCAGACCCTAGCTCCAGTGGCCCCCAAGTAAATTGAGTTTGAGACCCCTGATATACACCAATAGAGTTCATCTAACATTGGAAAATAATGGAAGGTCACAACGGACTGTTTAAACTAGTATAGTATATTGTAGCGTTGCTGAGAGCACTTCCTGCTTCCCAGCATGCTTTGCTAGACTGCTCTGTAAATAGTTGTAAAATTTTAACGTTTAATGTTATTTAAGTTGTTGTTTGTCATTCACTGTAGTATCAGTAGCTGCCCTGTGTGTGTCTACTTATCTGTTTTATCTTTTTTTATATTTCCCTGACACCTTGGCCATTCAGTGTTTCATTCCTATGGTGTGTCAGTCCCAACTACAATTAAAATAAAAAGCAACTTAATAAAGGATTAAAGCACATAAGGCGCCTCTGAGCGTCTCTTTGCCGACGCAAGATCAATATGATATTGTCACTAAATGACACGGTGTCTTCAGTCTTTTTTGCTTTCCTTTAACCTCTTAAAGGGGAACTGCACTTTAAAAAAAATTGCCCATTGTTCACAATCTTTATATGAAACATGAACACATATTTAGTTCTCTTTTCTATGCATTCCAGTGCGAAAAAACATATATATTATATTTATATGAGCCAGCTAGCAACAGGCGTCATGGGAAATACATATTTTGACACTAAAGCCCTCACAAAAATATTTATCTTGCGAAATAACAGCTTTTTTTAACCTGAGGACTGGAGCACACGTCTTGTGCTGGAAGACACGGCCATCCCAATGAGAACGGACATCGTAGTGTTGTCGCCGTATCTATGCTGCTGTTGTTGTTTTGGTAGTCTTTTATATATACTCAACAAAAATATAAACGCAACACTTTTGTTTTTGCTCCCATTTTTCACGAGATGGACTTTAAGATCTAAAATTAATCCCAAATACACAATATTACCATTTCTTTCAAACATTGTTCACAAATCTGTCTAAATGTGTGATAGTGAGCACTTCTGCTTTGCTGAGATAATCCATCCCACCTCACTGGTGTGCCACATCAAGATGCTCATCAGACACCATGATTAGTGATTAATTACCTTAGACTGTCCACAATAAAAGGCCACCCAGAAATGTGCATTTGTTTTGCTTTAGGGATCTGGAGACTCAGAAGTATCAACTGACGTCATGGGAAATACCTACGGGTGACCACCATTTGCCTCATACAGTGCAACACATCTTCTTCGCATAGTTTATCAGATTGTGATAATTGTGGCCTGAGGAATGTTGGTGCGCTCCTCTTCAATGGAATGTGCAAAGTTGCTGGATATCAGTGGGAATTGGTACACGTTGTTGTATATGCCGATCAAGTACATCCCAAACATGCTCATTGGGTGACAAAACTGCACATTTCAGAGTGGCCCTTTTATGGTGGGCAGTATAAGGTACAAATGTGCAGTAATCATGATGTCAGAGCAGCATCTTGATGTGGCACACCAGTGAGGTGGGATGGATTATCTCAACAAAGCAGAAGTGCTCACTATCAGACATTCATTCATTCATTTTCTACCGCTTTTTCCTCATGAGGGGTGCTGGAGCCTATCCCAGCTGTCTTTGGGCGAGAGGCGGGGTACACCCTGGACTGGTGGCCAGCCAATCACAGGGCACATATAGACAAACAACCATTCACACTCACATTCATACCTATGGACAATTTGGAGTGGCCAATTAACCTAGCATGTTTTTGGAATGTGGGAGGAAACCGGAGTACCCGGAGAAAACCCATGTTTTTACACTTTTAAGCCATTTTGTAATTTTTTTTAAATTCATTAATTTATTTATTCATATATTTTTTCTACTTTTCTTTAAGTCAAACCAAACAAGTGTTAAAAACTCCCCCCTAAATAATTAGCTTCCAAGCCATTTATTTAAACGGGGGCAAGTCATTTATTTAGGGGGGCATTTCAGCTCCCCAAATCAACTTTTTAGAAGTGAAAAACTCTGCCAGAAAAAGCACAAGATATCTCCACACATCGCTCATCTCCGTGGCTGTGCTGGATGCTTTTTCATAGCCCAAATCGCTCCATCCAAGAACCATCCAATCACTGTTAGTATCCAAATGAGCCAAAAAGCAGCGCAGACTTTGTGGAAAAATGAGCCATTACATAACTAATCATCATGACTTATTCATTCATTCATTCATTTTCTACCGCTTTTTCCTCACGAGAGTCAGCTGTCTTCAGGCGAGAAGTGGGGTACACCCTGGACTGGTCAACAGCCAATCACAGGGCACATATAGACAAACAACCATTCACACTCACATTCATACCTATGGACAATTTGGAGTCACCAATTAACCTAGCATGTTTTTGGAATGTGGGAGGAAACCGGAGTACCCGGAGAAAACCCATGCATGCACAGGGAGAACATGCAAACTCCACACAGAGATGGCCGAGGGTGGAATCGAACCCTGGTCTCCTCGCTGTGAGGTCTGCGCGCTAACCACTTGTCTGCCGTGCCGCACGTCTTAAATATTTTTTTTTTTTCAAAGATAGCATATATTTTTGTTGAGAGTATAAAACCTGTTACAACCTTCTAAACCTAATAAGAGCCCTCTAGACATGAAATAACACCCCTATAGTCACCTTTACACTTGTATTACTCAATATAGTGCACATAATAAGAGAAAATAAGACATAATATAGACTCCGCCGTGCCGCCCCCACTATCAAACATTTAGACAGATTTGAAAAGGCACATTTAAAAGAAATGGTAATATTGTTTATCCGGAGATAGAGACTGACCCATAGCAAGTCCTTAGCACGGGATTGTAAAGTTCTTTGGATCTGTGCCATAACGGTAAAGAATGTTTTTGTTCCTATGGATTGGAAGCAGTGGAAGTTCCATTGCCACAGGATGAGTGGTTTCCACAAACAAAGGTTTTTATCTATCACTCGTTTCCTCAGGTTTTGCATTTCAGCATTTTTCTGAGAATAACATGTCTCTATATAAAATGGTGTTTTTACTGTATTTCCATTTCCAATTCCCACTGCTAACCCAGAAAATAATTCCATTTTTGACCTTACTAGCAACTATACCTATATCCTGTTTGGTTTTGGTCTGGTGCAAATAGACCTACTGTCTGCTTCTTAGCTTCACCAAAGTTAACACTGAACTAAAAGAATATACAGTATGTACATAAATGCAACAACACTTGTATACGAAGAGCAGGACCACTTCATTAGACAACAACAATGGCGACTCGTCCCTGCTGATGTCCTGATACACAATACAGGAAAACACCAGTCAGTCCGACATAGGGGAAGGGACCTGATCAAACACGGTGCAACAGCTGTGTCAACCAAATAGGAACACACACACACACACACACAAAAGCCTCACAATCTCTCTCCCGTCCAGTTTAGCAGGATACACATCCTCATGGTTGAAACCTTCTAGAATAAACACGTAAGACTCAAGTCGTTTACATTTCATGTTGTCTTGGAAAAAACAAGCAAACTGGTTTTTGTGATAAAAAGACAGTAGAATAGTGATTCTCAACTGGTGGGTGGTGACCCAAAAGTGAGTATTTGGCTGTAAATATATATTTTATTTATCAAGCAGTTGTTTAAGTGGAATGTGCATCATACTTATCGCCTAATTGTCATATTTGGAAGTGTTCAAAATTGCCATGTGAAATTGCTAATGCTAATTGCTAACACATACTGTATATTGGATTTTCAATGTAAATTAGCATAAAGCTAACACATTTGTTAAAATGCATGCCGTTTATGTTGAGTGATGCAGAGAAATTATTTTGTATCAAATATAAGTCATGATAGGCGGCACGGCGGTCGACGGTTAGCGCGCAGACCCCAATTCCACCCTCGGCCATCTCTGTGTGGAGTTTGCATGTTCTCCCCGTGCATGCGTGGGTTTTCTCCGGGTACTCCGGTTTCCTCCCACATTCCAAAAACATGCTAGGTTAGTTGGCGACTCCAAATTGTCCATAGGTATGAATGTGAGTGTGAATGGTTGTTTGTCTATATGTGCCCTGTGATTGGCTGGCAACCAGTCCAGGGTGTACCCTGCCTCAAAGACAGCTGGGATAGGCTCCAGCACCCCCGCGACTCTCGTGAGGAAAAAGCGGTAGAAAATGAATGAATGAATGAATAAGTCATGATGATTAGTTATGTAATGGCTCATTTTTCCACAAAGTCTGCGCTGCTTTTTGGCTCATTTGCATACTAACAGTGATTGGATGGTTCTTGGATGGGGCGATTTGGCCTATGAAAAAGCATCCAGCACAGCCATGGAGATGAGCGATTTGTGGAGATATCTTGTGCTTTTTCTGGCAGTTTTTCACTTCTAAAATGTTGATTTGGGGAGCTGAAATGCCCCCCTAAATAAATGGCTTGCCCCCGTTTAAATAAATGGCTTACAAGCTAATTATTTAGGGAGGGGATTTTTAACACTTGTTTGGTTTGACTTAAAGAAAAGTAGAAAAAATATTCATTCATTCATTCATTTTCTACCGCTTTTTCCTCATGAGGGTCGCGGGGGTGCTGGAGCCTATCCCAGCTGTCTCCTGGGCTGGTGGCCAGCCAATCACAGGGCACATATATGTAGACAAACAACCATTCACACTCACATTCATACCTATGGACAATTTGGAGTCGCCAATTAACCTAGCATGTTTTTGGAATGTGGGAGGAAACCGGAGTACCCGGAGAAAACCCATGCAAGGACAGGGAGAACATGCAAACTCCACACAGAGATGGCCGAGGGTGGAATTGAACTCTGGTCTCCTAGCTGTGAGGTCTGCGCGCTAACCACTATACCGCCGTAGAAAAAAATATGAATAAATAAATTAATGAATTAAAAAAAAAATACAAAACGGCTTAAAAGTGTAAAAACACACAAATGACTTATAGGTGTAGTAAAAATAAATAGAATAAATAAAAATGATTTAAATTAAAGTGTAAAAAAAACAAAAATGACTAATAAAAGTGTAAAAAATAACAAACAAAAATGTAAAAAAAACCACATAAATTAAGATGACTCAGTTGAAAGTGGGTTGTGATTTACTGATCATTGGAAATATGGTTCCCAGGTCGAGACCACTTGAGAACCTGCCTCTCACATTTATGAAACACCATTTCAATTCAGCTTCATACATAAAGAAACAATTACAGGCATGCAGTATACAGTATTATACCTGAGCCATTGAGTCTGATCTGTACATTACATTACATTACATTACATTACATTACAACACACTAACCAGACCCAGGCAACACTAGCGTAAAAAACACAACAACAAACCATAACAAGTGTGTAGCCTCATTTACCCAGCCTGAGGCCGACTGGGGGACCTTTCCCATGACATTGTACTGGTGGGAGAAGTCCAAATGCTAATACAGTCTATATCACTCGTTACTGTCACAGCAGAGTAATTAGCTCCTGCTGGGTTTAAACCTATAGACTACAGTAAACCTCGGATATATCGGATTCAATTGTTCCCACTGGTTTTGTCCGATATAAGCGAAATCCGTTATATGCGTATACCGGAAAATGTCCGTTTTACGCATATATCGGATTTATATCTGGTATATGCGTAAATCAGATTTTATCCGTTATAAAAAGGCACTTCCTTGACTATGTTTCCAATGTACCTGGACGCGCAGGCAACGCTGCAAACGCTGCAAATGACGTCGTATAGCGGCCTGTCACGATTCGGCGAATCGGAGCGCCACGATGCGGCCATCCGATATATGCGAGGGAAATTTAATGGAAATGCATTGGAACGGGACTGGAGATTTTGTCCGAAATAGGCGAAATCCGTTATAAAAAATCCGATATATGCAATGAAGGCACGGCGGTCTCGTGGTTAGCGCGCAGACCTCACAGCTAGGAGACAAGGGTTCAATCCCCACCCTCGGCCATCTCTGTGTGGAGTTTGCATGTTCTCCCCGTGCATGCGTGGGTTTTCTCCGGGTACTCCGGTTTCCTCCCACATTCCAAAAACCTGCTAGGTTAATTGGCGACTCCAAATTGTCCATAGGTATGAATGTGAGTGTGAATGAAGACAGCTGGGATAGGCTCCAGCACCCCCCGCGACCCTCGTGAGGAAAAAGCGGTAGAAAATGAATGAATGAATGAATATGCAATGAATTTTTATTGGAAATGCATTACAGAAAAATCGGTTCTTTTTTATCTGTCCGTTGTGAGCGAATTTCCGATATATCCGAGTCCGATATATCCGAGGTTTACTGTACTATGGGTTTATGCTATAGACTCACTGTTGGGAGGTACTGTATGGAACGACTACATACTGTATAGCTAGACAGTCAGTGCAAAGTCTGCCTTCTTTATGACCAAAGGGACGGAGGGACTGTGCAGTGTATGTCTGTGAAAGGTGGAGGTAGCAACATACTTTACAGGTACAATGCAGAGTGGGTGGGAAAAGAACCCAGAAATTTTCATAGTCGATAAATCTGAAGCCAAATCAATATGAACCACCCACGGACAGTTAGCGGTTTGGTCCGCAACAAAAAATTGTAATGACTGTTTTCCAAAGTCAAAACGGATATATATACAGTAAACCTCGGATATATCGGAAATTCGCTCACAACGGACAGATAAAAAAGAACCAATTTTTCTGTAATGCATTTCCAATAAAAATTCATTGCATATATCAGATTTTTTTATAACGGATTTCGCCTATTTCGGACAAAATCTCCAGTCCCGTTCCAATGCATTTCCATTAAATTTCCCTCGCATATATCGGATGGCCGCATCGTGGCGCTCCGATTCGCCAAATCGTGACAGGCCGCTATACGACGTCATTTGCAGCGTTTGCAGCGTTGCCTGCGCGTCCAGGTACATTGGAAACATAGTCAAGGAAGTGCCTTTTTATAACGGATAAAATCCGATTTACGCATATACCGGATATAAATCCGATATATGCGTAAAACGGACATTTTCCGGTATACGCATATAACGGATTTCGCTTATATCGGACAAAACCAGTGGGAACAATTGAATCCGATATATCCGAGGTTTACTGTATGTGAATATCGTGTTTTGCCACAACGATAACAGGTCTTCTTTCATGGATGACGAAGGAAAAAATGATTTACCCAATACCAAAATGAATTGGATAATGGATGCATCTTTGATTGATGGATACATTGTTGCACCTTTACGTGTAACCCCTTCATTTCACCTTAGAATCAGTGCAGACAACAGCACATGTGTAGTGTAGTCCATGTGCAGACTGTTAAATATGTCTGGTGCTATATACAGTATGTCTGTGAGGGGGATGGTGAGTGCTGGTGAGAGCGAGATGATGATGAGGAGGAGGAGGAGGGGGAGGAGGAGCGTGCATGCCAGGTCTGACGCAGCGTTCTTCAGTGGAATAGCAAGATTTCAGTATATTTGCACTCCATTCCCGGACTAGCTCTACTTCAGTCAGCCCTTCTTCATGTAACCACAGCAACTCGTACATGCGGTGGGTGTGTAGTCATTGCTCGTATATATTTATTATGCTTGCGTGATTCATAGTGGGGCTGAGAGCTGCAAGCCCTGCAGCAGACATGGAGGTCAAACCCTATTTTTTCACTGGGAATCTGCCTCTTCCTCGGACACAAGCTAACCCCTGCTAGCTTCCGTTCAAGCTCTTTAAGAGGAGATGCATTTCAACCTGTTTAGGTCGGGCGGTCCGCCGAGTAAATACTTCCCCACATTAACGTTCCTTCTTCTCCTAATGACAAAATTACTAATCAATCAATGCTGTTCAGCAGTCCTTATTTTTATGCAGTCTGTAAACCTAAAATGCAAATATAATATTATACATATACTGTATATAATGCAGCACATGCCTGGTAATGTGCAAATATATACCTAAAATGCAAATATAATATTATACATATACTGTATATCATGCAGCACATGCCGGGTAATGTGCAAATATATACCTAAAATGCAAATATAATATTATACATATACTGTATATAATGCAGCACATGCCGGTTAATGTGCAAATATATACCTAAAATGCAAATATAATATTATACATATACTGTATATCATGCAGTACATGCCGGGTAATGTGCAAATATATACCTAAAATGCAAATATAATATTGTACATATACTGTATATAATGCAGCACATGCCTGGTAATGTGCAAATATATACCTAAAATGCAAATATAATATTATACATATACTGTATATCATGCAGTACATGCCGGGTAATGTGCAAATATATACCTAAAATGCAAATATAATATTGTACATATACTGTATATAATGCAGCACATGCCTGGTAATGTGCAAATATATACCTAAAATGCAAATATAATATTGTACATATACTGTATATAATGCAGCACATGCCGGTTAATGTGCAAATATATACCTAAAATGCAAATATAATATTGTACATATACTGTATATCATGCAGCACATGCCGGGTAATGTGCAAATATATACCTAAAATGCAAATATAATATTATACATATACTGTATATCATGCAGCACATGCCTGGTAATGTGCAAATATATACCTAAAATGCAAATATAATATTATACATATACTGTATATCATGCAGCACATGCCGGCTAATGTGTTCATTTGGCCTCCTTTCCCTCCTGCTTCCTCGTACGGAGTCATGAAGGATAAGGCTGAAGCGCTGCACACCCATCCCCCTTCCCTCTTTCCCTTCCGCTACTGCTGCAGAGAGGACCCATGATAGTTCACCACGCTTCCTTCCCTCCTCTCTGCCTCCACCAATCCCAACCCAGTTTCACCTCGGCCAAACAGAGCTCAGGTGTTTCCCAATGCATCCTAGCGACGACCTCGTACCGAGTGTGTATACAATGTGTGTATACAATGTTGTAGAAAAGACTCCAAGTGCGTGGAAGTCCTGGCTTTACTATGAGTGACAGCGGTATGTAAGTTACAAGTAATGAGAATACATTTTTGGTGCAATTTCTAAAAAAATTAAGTAGTCCTTAAACATATTGATATAAATTATAAAATCTGACATTAAAAAAAGAGTTGGTTCATGTTGACATATTGTTAACTTCATCATTATCACTAAGTAGCATGAAACAACAACAGTGATATTATTTCTGTCTAAAAATGTGCACATGGTGACTTCCTGTTTAGGGCAAAGCTATGTTCAAAATAAAAGCATTGCAGTATTAACCTGGATTCTACCATGGCAACATATTTTTTTACGTTGTTAGCCACCAGAAGAAGGGTTTACGCATGTATGAAAGATAAAGTGGTACCATGGCCCACTGGTTTGTTTATGCCGCCATCTTGGACCACACACACACAGCACGAAACCTTACGATATTTTGACGTGTTGGCACGTTTATATCAGAGATATATGATAAAACAAACACATGGACCGCACTAAAAGACAAAGGCCATGGACCGTACTGAGACAAGGGTCCAAGACCTCCATATTTTACGGGGCACTGCACTTTTGTGCCCATCATTCCCAATCCTTATTAACACATATGGCGTTCCCTTTTCTGTGCATTCCTCGCGCAGGAAAACAAGTTAATATGAGCTAGCTGACAATGGAATCGTAGCTTTATCATCAGACCTGTTGGTCGATCCTCGCTTACAAGAGGTTCAATGCAGTTTTCGTGCCGGTTGCGGAACACCGGACTAACTCTACACCTTTGTGAGGGTGCTGGAGGGTGCATTGGAAGTTGCTAAACCGGTCTACATGTGCTCTGTCCACTTGGAAAAGGCATTTGACCGTGTCCCTCACGGTGTACAAGAGAGTCGAGTTCGGGGGCCTTAGGATCTCATCTCTGCTATTTGCAGATGATGTGGTCCTGACGGCGTCATCGGGTTTACTGGGATGGTATACATCTGAGAGGAGCCAGTTGGGTCATGGGCTTGGGCATCTAGTCCAGATGCCTACCGGACGCCTCTTTGGTGTTCCGGGCATGCCCAGCCGAGAGAAGGCCAGACCAAGGACAGGCGGGAGGGATTATGTCTCACAGCTGGCCTGGGAACACCTTGGTGTCCTGGTGGAGCTGGAGGAGATGGCCGGGGACTGGGAAGTCTGAGCTTCCCTACTGAGATTGCTGCCTCCACAACCTGGACCCGGACTCGATAAGCGGAGGAAAATGGAATGAAATGGAATGGCATGCAAGAAAAATGTGTTAAGGGATGTGAATGACGGGCTAAATTCCTAAAAAAATGCGGTACATGCATCTACTCCGGTTCCCGTTTACGTCTATCAACCCGGCGGCACATCAAGGATGACAATGACACTATCCCATTTTACATCCATAACACACATTTTGGCTTCCAACAACAAAACATAAGCATTCAAACTACTACAACTGTAGCCTGACCAAAGCATCCTACACGTTGGTGACTCACTGGTTGTGCATTGCTAAATAACCCACCATGGGGCCAAACAAAGTTGCAATGCCTGCAATTTGATAAAAAGAGGGAGAAACAATATTAAATTAAACAAATAACTTGTTGAACGTACGAATATGTCCCTACTGTCCCCTCTCGCTCTGCTCCCTCGTTGCCAACAAGTCTTCAATAATAGCAAAAATTATGTTAAATGGGAATTTAGCCATTCATTCATTTTCTACCGCTTATCCTCATGAGGGTCGCAGGGGTGCTGGAGCCTATCCCAGCTGTCTTCGGGCGAGAGGCGGGGTACACCCTGGACTGGTCGCCAGCCAATCACAGGGCACATATAGACAAACAACCATTCACACTCACATTCATACCTATGGACAATTTGGAGTGGCCAATTAACCTAGCATGTTTTTGGAATGTGGGAGGAAACCGGAGAACCCAGAGAAAACCCACGCATGCACGGGGAGAACATGGAATCTCTACACAGAGATGGCTGAGGGTGGAATCGAACAAGGGTCTCCTGGCTGTGTGGCCTGCATGCTAACCACTGGACCACCGTGCAGCAGGCATTTAGCCATTTCAACCAAAATTGATGATAATTTCACAGTGTTTTCTGCACGGAAAACTAAAATGATTCTCTATAATATATTATTTGGGGGCATCACGGCGGTCGAGTGGTTAGCGTGCAGACCTCACAGCTAGGAGACTAGGGTTCAATTCTATCCTCGGCCATCTCTGTGTGGAGTTTTCATGTTCTCCCCGTGCATGCGTGGGTTTTCTCCGGGTACTCCGGTTTCCTCCCACATTCCAAAAACATGCTGGGTTAATTAGCGACTCCAAATTGTCCATAGGTATGAATGTGAGTGTGAATGGTTGTTTGTCTATATGTGCCCTGTGATTGGCTGGCAACCAGTCCAGGGTGTACCCCGCCTCTCGCCCGAAGACAGCTGGGATAGGCTCCAGCACCTCCCGCGACCCTCGTGAGGAAAAGCGTTAGAAAATGAATGAATGAATATTATTTATTTGGGTGCATGGAGCGTATTAATTGGATTTATATTATTTCCTACAGGAAAAATTGCTTTGGTTTTGAGATGTTTTCCGGTTGCTGTCTGACGTTTTTGCAACAAAAACCGAGGTACCACCATCAGATGAATCTAACAGACGAACTAAAATGGACACAAATGGAGGAAACGGACGTGAACAAACTGCCGTAGGTTAAAAAATGCTTTATTATCGGCATATTCTCATTATGTTTCCGGTCAAAGTCACAGTAAACGTGCAAGCCACAGTATGGATGGTTGAGGTTACGGTTGTGTCGACAAGTCCACCTGTCCGAGGGGTGTCGACATAAACGGGTGGTGTGCGCCATATGGAGGATGTAAGACAGATGATGTAGCACCACGTCTTAAAATGACACTACCGGGTGGCAATAAAAGAAGCATCATTTATTTTAAATGCTGCCAATCTTGATTATTATTCGCTTTGGTAAGCACTTTAAACAAATATCATTGGAAATAGAGCTGCTTAAATTCCCAACTAAGGAAGGAATATGTGACTTGGGGTGTCGAAGGGCAGGTATGCAGTTGCTGAGGATGAAGCTGCGCCTCCATATTCAGGCCTTGCATCAGCACCACACACACATCAACACTGCAAGAGCAACATCTCCACAACAAACAAACCAGTCTATATTTGGACTGATGGTGCAGTGAACATAGATGACATCCGTGCTTAAGGGTGTGGAGCTTTTCGCATTGCAGCCTTTAAAGGCAATTTTATGGTCTTGATAAGGATCCGCCATTAATGTGCAATGGAAGAGAGGCTAACGTGTGTTTTACGCATCCATCTGAGGGGTGAGGCTCTGCCGAAAAACACCAACATCTAAGCACCGAGTGGTAACCTCAAATAACACTGCAATGGAATTGATTCAAATGTATTTAATTAGCTAATCAATCCGTTTCTCCAATATCAGTGCGCAATACAGTGAAGCGATGCGCTATATTTTTATACATGGAATAAATGCTGATTAAGGCTAAAAGAGCATAGCAAGAATTATACGTTTCACTGATGTTTTAAGACAAATTTACATTTGCGCATCGGCGCCGCAGGAGCCTCTGCAGGTTATCTCCATCACTTCCATTGCCGTGCACTGTTTCACACGAATTATTATATTTACACATATTATATCACATGGCGATCATTCAAGCTAATTATATGCGATAAAAATAAAGAGTCTTACTTTCACCGACCACCGCCTTTAATCCGATTGGTGCCATATTGGTGCGGAGTGTATGTTGGACTGCTTTCTTCCTCTCTAGTGGTCACCTCGCATCACTGCGGAGGAGCCTCCGCAAGGAGCGGTCTGCACTACGTACGTATCCTTCCGCCTTGTCAACAGAGGCAATTGTGCGCTTTGACTACCACCCCTTATTAACCACAAACACGTCACTCTTTGTTAACAATCTACTTATTCTCTATGTTATGATAGTGTGGAACATAATTCGGATTGATTATGGTTTATTTTGGATACTGTGGATTCTGTATAGATCCGACACTAGATAAATATTGGGCCAATTCATTTGCAATTCAGCACTCACTCACTGCTTTGCAACTGTGCAGATTTATGGTCTTCATTTTTTTTTTCAAAGATAGCAAATATTTTTGTTATAAAACCTGTTACAACCTTCTAAACCAGGGGTCTCAAACTCAATTTACTTGGGGGCCACTGGAGCTCGGGTCTGGGTGAGACTGGGCCGCATCAGGTTTTCAAAAAAAACAAACAAAAAAAAACGCATTTATTAAAAACAAAAAAATGTACAAAACTTTGCTTTGGTTCCAAATTTCTACAAGAAAAGCTCTGATAAAACATTCCACTGTTCTCAAATATCTTACTTTTTATTTTTCTACACAAGATAAGATGAAAAATAAATAAGCAAATCAAGAATAAAGAAAGTCAATCGGTAATAAATAAATAAATATAATAATAATAAAACGGCAAATAATAAAAACTTAAGAAACCACATATAGTTGGTGGGTAGACAAATTATTTTTTTCAGATTAAAATGAACAAAGCATTATTAGAGCCCTGTAGACATGACAAAACACGACTATAGTCACATTTATACTCTTTTTATTTACAACATATTGCGCAACTGCAGGGTCTTGAGACACATGCTAACTCGCAAACTAGAGAGCTAGCGACCTAAACGGTAGCCTTCAAGTTATTTCCTTTAAACTTAAATAGCCAAAAACTTACCACTTCCACACGGATAGGGAGGATAACTGAACAGTTATTTAACCTTTAACATGAACATTAATCAAACGTAATAATTTTTTCTGGGTACATGATACCATACAGCATCCATATCAAACTTCTGCGGGCCGCACTAACATTAAACTTTCATATCAAGGCGGGGGCCTCAAACTAGTGTCCTGCGGGCCACATTTGGCCCGCGGGCCGCGTGTTTGAGACAGCTGTTCTAAACCTAATAAGAGCCCTCTAGACATGAAATAACACCCCTATAGTCACCTTTACACTTGTATTACTCAATATAGTGCACATAATAAGAGAAAATAAGACATAATATATAGACTCACACATTAGCACTGGGAGAGTCCATTGTTGTTGTTTCATTTTTACTTCCTGCAATGGCTATTGTCTCATCCATGTAACATTACTGACACCTAGTGACCAGTGTAGGAGACTACACTACACAGCATGTCTTTCAATGAGTCTTCCGAATGCCTTATATTTATATTTTATTTAAATGGTAAATAGTCTTTCACTGGTACAGCAACATTTGTATGCTTGAAATGCTTAATGTGCTTAATTTAATTTCAATATATATATATATATATATATATATATATATATATATATATATATATATATATATATATATATATATATATATATATATATATATATATATATATATATATATATATATATATATATATATATATATATATATATATATATATATATATATATATATATAATCTGCTTAAATATGCTTTATATTTTTACTTATAATATGTGATAGTCCTTTTTGAGCCACGGTTGGAAAAATGTTGCGGCACAAACTATACGAACATTTTACAAAATGTCACCACGCCCTCTCACGTGCATCACTCAGTGTATTGGCGGAATGAGGCAATCAGCTATGTGTTGCCACACGGAAGAATATTACATTGCACTGCCAGTCGACGGATACTCGACCATGGACACTCGACAATGGCATAATTTTAGCAGAAAATGATCAATAAATGTTAATTTTAAAAAAAGGGATATTGGATAATTCCTCACGGCACACCTGGTGATTTGGTGATTTCACTGCTATAGTCAACGACGGAAGAGTGATTATTTATAAATGAATATTTTGAGTGTAGCCGTAAAATTACACATTCAAAGTGGCGAGGGATTATAACGTTCTACATCTGTTCATCAATCATACTGCATTATCATTAAATTACTGGTGGATACCTATACATTTTATGCATTAAAATGCAGTTCATACGTGTGTGAGGCATATTTAAGAAAGGCGGGGGTTGGGCGAGGAATATCGATCACAACATCCCGGTATTGACCCGATACGGATACCACCCTTGGTATCGATCCGCCCACACTGCTTGAAAGGGAGACTGCAGCGGCACCAGAAACTGTATTAGGTGCACCTGCACGCTCTAATTGGATTTAGCACAAGCAATGTACCAAATTATGCCTTCAAAGGGGAGCATCGGGCATTTCGAAAAAAAAAGAGTTAACAAATATATGCCTCTTATTTATTGACAGTGTTGTAGTTAGGTTAAAAAAATAGAAGCCACTATAAATAATAGATAGACATCACAATACAGTATTTATTACACAGCACACCTACACAGAAATACTGTGTACAAACAGTACATTACTAATACAAAGGCAGCATTGACGAGGAAATGATATAATACAATACTAAAAATAAATGACAACAATAGCGCTGTAATATGAATACGACCACATGGGGGCAGCATGCATCTTCTTTCAATTGAACCACCCCACAAAGAAGAAAAGAAGAAAGACTGCGGGAATATTTTACAGCGAAACCGAAAACGGGGTGTATTTTGCCATCCGGTGGTGGGACAATTGCAATTAAATCCACAAATGATAGTAAATGTATATGACACACATGACGTAAAGAGACTGGATAGTCAGAAGGGAAGGGAAATGACGTGTTAAACGTCATATAGTTAGTTTTTTGTAGGTTGAAATGCACGAGTCGGACAACAGTAGAGTAACATAGAAGGTTGTGAAACCGAGGCGCTTGTGGACACACCCAAGCCAGGGCCGCCTTAACACGTTGGACCAGTGATGGCTTCCACAAGGTGTGTCCCGCCTCCCTCAAGCTGAACCGTGTGTGTGTGTGTTCACCTCCTCCTCCTCCTCCTTCTCCTTCTCCCCGCCAGGGTGTTGTCACCGAGGAGCACAAACGCAGCAGAGGCACGCATCAGCGCCAGGACCCTGCGACTCTCTGGGGGAGATTAACGATTAATGCCCCCGCGTCACTGCCTTTTAGGTCGAATAATTAATCGCTCTCCAACTGGGATTGTTCCCGATATACACTCCTGCAGCCCGTCCGGATCCTAACCGAAACGGAGGTTCTGTTGCAGCCATGGGGGACGTTGTTTCATCTCACCTGGATGAAGGCAAGCGGGAGATGATTACAGGTAAAATTGCATTTACAAAGCGATATGTCGGGTATAAAACTCATTATATGCAACATGCCTTTATGGCATATGCACCCCCACCCCCCTCCCCCAACTCAATCGTGCTACTGTTTTGTTACTCTGATTACTTCAACACTATGATATCATCCAAATTTGTACAAATACATGCAAAGTGATGTCCACATTTATTTTCCACATACAATATAATAAAGGATTAATTTTGTACATAAAAGTGCTGAATGTAATCCAATATACTGTACGATCAATACAGTACAGCTCCACGCGGGAGTTACATTCCGCGCCTACCAGCAAATGGCAAAATAAAAACAATTCATACACCCTTCAAACGATTATTTTTAACACACGGTTGGCTCCTCCCCCTCCAAAGCGTCCTGCTATAGCTGTAGATTTTCTCTGTTTCAGATCAACATTTGCAATAAACATATGTACTGTTCACTAGCAGCGGAAGCTAACAACTAAAACAGAAGATTCAGGTTTAAGCTTTAAATATGTGTGATATACATTTATAATGATGGTCACTAAAACTGATGAATCAGAGTCATCAATCACTCTAAAGCGGGTAGCAAAAAACTATTGCCCCCGGGCCGCACTTTGGACACCCCTGCCATAATTGCTTCTCTGCAAGGGTCATCCTTCCCTGTGTCATTTTATGTTTGTGTATTGGACTCCCCAGTCCGCTGTGGGCCTTCTTCCCAGACGTAATAAGTAGGTTCTCCCAAAGGGGAGCATGTTTGTAGAAATTGGTAGTGGCTGATGTTTAAGTCTCAGATGGCTCTCAAACGTCTGGATTGTGAATTCTGTGGTGGGATCTGTTCCAACCAGGCGTGCAGGCTGCGTGGAGCCAAGGAGCAGTGTAGAGCACTTTTTTTTTGGCTTTCACCCCGTGACACTCCTCCTTGCAGGAGGGAAGCTGACAGTAAAAAAAAGTTCCAAACAACTTGGGGAAAGGGGGGAATGCTTCAGAGTTGTGGTAGATGTTTGCTTCAAGTCCAGTTTGGACATTACAGTATTCTTATTTTGGCTCAGGCTGTGTGTTTTCAGGACAATGGTGGCAGGCTACAAGCCATGAAAAGTACAATACTCTTTCTTACTGTCTGATGTGCTTTCTTTACATTCATATTTATTGTTGCCAGGCAGAATTTAAGATTTACCCTGTTGATATTTAATGATGATGACACTGCAATTGCTATTCTGCCCTGCGGTACTAGAAAAATGGGCATGTTTGCTTTGGCATGTCCACAAACCTCATCAGCGAGTAGCTTGTGTAGGCTTAAGCCTCCTGCAATCCTGAAGAGGATAACTGGTCAATGGATGGAATCTGTATAGAGCGGTGTCAGGAGCAAGTCAGTCAGAAAAAGCGGTGTTTCCCACATGACTATAATCTATTTGTGGATATGGGTGGGGATGATGTCATTGTATCGGTTGCATAATTGGATGCATGTACACGTAATATTTTTGGACACACAACAAGCGTCACATCCTTTTGGTTTCGGTTTGGTTGCTTTCAATGAGGGGGACACAGCAAGACCGATCCCTCATGCTGCATCTTCTTATTCTCTGGCAGACCAGGTGCTTAGAAGGTGTGTTTGAAATCAGAATGATGTCATTTATTGCACAGATTCGTAAGAAGACGCTCCATTAAGGTATAGTCCCAATACAATGTGTTGATGAGCAAGGGCAAACAGGTAGCTTCCCTTCTACGTATTTGTGGTGGTACAAATTTCCCAAAAGGAAACACGACAAGCTAGTTACACAGTGAGAGTAATTGACTTCTACACACCATATTCAATATGAAATGCATGCAATGGCTGCATATGGTGAGGCGCTGGTGCCACTGGTTCTTACTAATGAATTAAACTTGTAGAGCATTTATAGGTAATACAAATCTAATTTGCAGCCGTTTGCCGTCATCCACACCCTCTGTCTCAAAATTACAAGGTCTTTGATTAACACTGACCCAAAAAGTTGTCTTGACCTTGGGAAAGGCTTGAGACATATTAATCTCAATCTCATCATCCTGCATTCTTACAAAGTGACTTAATCTGTCTGATGACGTCACTTCACCTGTTTGTTGTTTTTGATGGCAAGCGGTGTTATTTTGGCTGAAAGCTGGGAGATGATGTAATTGCTTATCTTAGTTGGATTGAATCATTCCATTTTTATTGTCTCATCAACGCATGTGTTGTTTATACAGTTTGAGGTATATTCATGCTATGCATTCTTGGCTAGATGGGATTTATTTCCATTTGTATGAGTTGAGTCGTTTTCCGTACAAGAGCTGATTCAATTTATTTCCCTGTGTTTGCTCACTTCATCAGTCAACAGGTTGATTTCTGCTGGTTACAATTGTTGTCATTTATTCAGATTTTTTAGTGCCCTGACATACTGCCGCTTGCCCGACTGTAAGAAGTGAATTTCCAAGAAGTAGGATTCATTCATTCATTCATTTATTTTCTACCGCTTTTTCCTCACAAGGGTCGCGGGGGTGCTGTCTTTGGGCACATATAGACAAACAACCATTCACACTCACATTCATACCCATGGACAATTTGGAGTCGCCAATTAACCTAGCGTGTTTTTGGAATGTGGGAGGAAACCGGAGTACCCGGAGAAAACCCACGCATGCACGGGGAGAACATGCAAACTCCACACAGAGATGGCCGAAGGTGGAATTGAACCCTGGTCTCCTAGCTGTGAGGTCTGCGCGCTAACCACTCGGCCGCCGTGCCGCCCACAGAAGTAGGATTCTTTATTTATAAATGGAATATTTTCATAGTTTACAACGTTCGAAGTCACCCCCAAAAGAAGTTTGGAACGGCTCAAAACGCTCGGTTACAAAAGTCGTGGTAAAACTGCCCCTTTGTGATGTCACAGAGGGGCTGACTTCCTTATATGGGTGTGGCTGTAAGCCAGATAAGCTCCCCCCGCCCCTAAGCTCTGCTTCTCTGTTTCCGAAACAAGCTCAGGCAGAAGTTATTATATTTGGTGATTCCCAGCAAGAGAAAAATATTTTCATCTGTCTGTTTTCACAAACGAACTTTCATCTGGCATTTCACACAGGACTGTTTTTGTGACTATGAACGTGAAATACCTGAAGCCAGAAGTTGTGCGTCCACGCGGTGCCCTCACATCCGGCTTCTGGGCTCCACCGCACCAATCACACCTCTCAAAGTGTGTCCGACAATGAGGGCTCTTTCTTGGGCTGGCAAGGTTGCCACACGTTTGGTTTCTCCTGAGCTCTGAGTTATTGTGTGTAGGGTTGAAAGGGTTGAAAAATGAGCATAATAGGTCCTTTTTAACACCCCTATAGTCACCTTTACACTCCTATTACTCAGTATAGTAGACATAAGAAGAATATTTGAAGGGGACCTCTTTTGCCTTTTCCACTTTTCTGACCTATGAATGTTGTATTCTCGTGTTAAACTATGCCAAAGTTTCAGATAATGAGATTTGCGCATTTGGAAATGAGCCCTGAAAGAAGTTTGGCATGCCTCTTAACACTTTTCATTGTGACAGCCTTCCTTATATGGGTGTGCCGGGGTACTTAATGTAGGCCCTCCACCCTGCTCTGCTGCACTGGTTTGTCTTGCAAGTGTGACCAATCACAGTGGAGTGGGCGTGCCCGGAGGCGGGCCGTGGGTGGAATAATTAAAATCAGAGCGTTTTGTAAATCCAAGGAAATACAGCTGGAATAGGTGCAGATTCTGGAAAATCTATTGTGTGTAGCTGCTCTATAGAAGTCCACAACTCAATACAAAGAGCCCAAAATGAGCATAATACGTCTCCTTTAAGACATAAAGCAGGGGTCTCAAACTCAATTTACTTGGGGGCCACTGGAGCTAGCGTCTGGGTGAGACTGGGCCGCATCAGGTTTTCAAAAAAAAAAACAAAAAAATGCATTTATTAAAAACAAAAGAATTTAAAAAACTTCGCTTTGGTTCCAATTTTCTACAAGGAAAGCTCTGGTAAAACATTCCACTGTTCTCAAATATCTTACTTTTTATTTTTCCACACAAAATAAGATGAAAAATAAATTAAATTAAAACAAATCAAGAATAAAGAAAATCAATCAATCAGTAATAAATAAATAAATATAATAATAATAATAAAACGGCAAATAATAAAAACTTAAGGAGCCACATATAGTTGGTGGGTAGACAAATTATTTTTTTCAGATTAAAATGAACAAAGCATTATTAGAGCCCTGTAGACATGACAAAACACGACTATAGTCACATTTATACTCTTTTTATTACATATTTATAACATATTGCGCAACTGCAGGGTCTCGAGACACATGCTAACTCGCAAACTAGAGAGCTAGCGACCTAAACGGTAGCCTTCAAGTTATTTCCTTTAAACTTAAATAGCCAAAAGCTTACCACTTCCACACGGATAGGGAGGATAACTATTAACAGTTATTTAACCTTTAACATGAACATTAATCAAATGTAATAATTTTTTCTGGGTACATGATACCATACAGCATCCATATCAAACTTGTGCGGGCCGCACTAACATTAAACTTTCATATCAAGGCGGGGGCCTCAAACTAGTGTCCTGCGGGCCGCATTTGGCCCGCGGGCCGCGTGTTTGAGACCCCTGACATAAAGACTCATCCTCGTATATGTTGCTGTAAATGGGGTCAGGTGTTAGGGAAGCTTAGTAGGGGGCGGACAGGAAGTGATTTCAGGGGTTCAGAGTTGAGCAGCCAGTGTTTTCATTTGGGATATCTATTAGGGATTATTGTGCCCATTATGCCTGTAATTGTGCAGTGCTTGTGTGTCTCACCAAATGTCACAGTTAACAGTGGGGTCTTTGATTGTGTCTTCTGAATGCCTTAATTTTCTATTTGTGTTTTATTTTTCCAGTTTCTGGATATACTGTGTATACCTATATAGTTTCAATAGCTCGGTGCTAGGGTATTGGCAGAGAATCAAATATGCAGCACAGCAGGGTGTACTATTACACTGCCGGTCATATGTCTTGACCCCTATTACAACCACACTCATTTTACTTTTTGCTGAACTTAGTAAAGTAAACATTACTGTGCAGTCACTTTGAAAAATGTACTTTGAATCTTGTGTGTGTGTGTGCGGACAGCTTGTGTATTCCTGTTTGTAGGGAGTATGTGATTTCTTCCTTCTCCTCTTAAACACGTTCTCACAGAACGATCTCCTACCCGGATCCCACATAACACACACAGCACATACATAAATGTTAGCTACAGTGCAGTCAGATAGAATTCAGAGGACCGCAGTTTTTGACAGCCCAGCATCACATTGGTCCAGGCCTCATCCCACGTATTAAAAGTGTCTTCTTCCAGAAGACGGGCGCAGTTTTCTTGAATCTATATACATAAAATGTTTGACTTATTTCAGGTTCTGCAGCTTTAGTTTGTGTGCTTGTCAGTCTAAATATTGCCCCCCTCCCTCGGGCTTTGTCTTCTCTGAGAAACGGCGCCATGATATTCCTGAAACATGTTTTTTTTTCTTCTTCTTCATAACAATTTTTTTGACTGATGCGACTTTTACAGTACGCATAAAAGCAATAACAACACATTCAACACTTTTACTGGTTAAACAATATTGCCCACGGCTTAGCATGCTTGGCATATATGAGGCCCTCTAACCCGGTTAGATGTTTTTTGACCGGAGTACCCGGAGAAAACCCATGCATGCACGGGGAGAACATGTGAACTCCACATAGAAATGGCAGAGGGTGGAATTGTACTCGGGTCTCCTAGCTGTCAGACCTGTGCGCTAACCACTCGACCGCTGTGCAGCCTGAAAATTGATATCTTCCTGAAATGTACCTATGTTCCTTTAATGCTAAATAATGGAAAATGGTAGAAACAAACAAACTAATCTTTCTTTTGGTTGGTTTCATATTTCAGATGAGTCAAAATCGTCAAAAATGGCCAGTACCGAAGGGGCTGGGATTGAATGAGTTAAAAACAGGAAGTGAAAGAAGCACTGTGTTGTCTGTCAAAATGAATGTTAAAGAAGACAGAAGGGGATGGACCTTGAAGTCAGAACATTACAGACCTCAGCTATTGTTCAAAGGGAACGACGAATAATCGAAAACACTTTGCTCGGACGCCTTCTTGTCCCAGAGACAAGAGAAACAGATAGATAGATAGATAGAACTTGCTGAAAGACATATTTTGTGACATGGCTATCTAGCTATCTAGCACAAGAGCTTACAAGATTGAAATGTGAATTCTCGTTCAGAAAAAAATGTGAGCCTCTTGTGGGCACTACGTATTATTGGGACAATAATACATGTATAAATTAATCACATAATCATTCATTCATTCATTCATTTTCTACCGCTTTTTCCTCACGAGGGTCGCGGGGGGTGCTGGAGCCTATCCCAGCTGTCTTCGGGCGTAAGGCGGGGTACACCCTGGACTGGTCGCCAGCCAATCACAGGGCACATATAGACAAACAACCATTCACACTCACATTCATACCTATGGACAATTTGGAGTCGCCAATTAACCTAGATCACATAATCAATTAAAATTAATAATTAATAATTGCCATGTGCATGCACGTCTGGCAGGAGGAGGGTTTCAGCACCATAGCGTGTTTTTTCTGTGTAACAACGGAGTGAGCTCTTTTGTCAGTCACAGTCTCTTTGTTTCGGTCAATGGAGGCCAGGGCGGTAACATACACACAGAATGCAGACGAGTGGAACATAATAGAAATGAAATGCATAGATTGCAATAGCAGCTCTGTTCCCATTTTGCCTGATTGCTGTGAGAACATTGTGACCCTTAATAAAAAAAGATACTGCTAGCTGATATACCACCATCTGTTTAGTGTCCTCCCTAGCATCACTTATGATGTGTTGTCTCAGTTTTGCTTAACACATTCTTGGGTTCAAAGTTGAGTTGAAATCTGGGGGTGGAATTTGTTTGTACTGCATGTGCCCTGTGATTGACTGGTGACAAGTTCGGGGTGAATCCGCCCCGTCTAAAGTCGGCCAGGATAGCCTCCAGCTCAACCGTGACCCTAATGAGGATAAGTGATATGGGAAATGGATGGATTAATTGTGGAACTCGGTCTAATCGCAATGGATGAGTCAAGCTCAGTGTTTGTCACAATTTGACCTCTGGAAACCATCGCAACAAAAATAATCTAGCACTGAAGCTATTTGGGGATATTTTTTTATAGGACAGAGTACATTGTGTTTTTATTTTGTTATTTCTCCTCCACATTTTTGTTACTGTCAGTCCTGCCTTTTCAGCGGTATTCTTCCTCCTGCCTTCCTATTTCCTGTTGTCACTTCCATAAACGGATCCTAGTCAACACTGTCTGCTGCTGACTGAGCCAACACATTGGCACTTTTTCCACCAATGGAACGTGGGAAAGACGCACTTCCCTTCCAGCAGTTCCTTAGATGGACCGATGAGGGAAGATGTCTGAAGGCAGCAGTAGAACTGGGTCAAGCACTGGCGAGACGTTGTGTGAGAATGGAAACTTTGATTCATTGATTAGTAAAAGGAGGTTCTGCTTTGTCTCCGAATGAATGCAGCAACAAACAATTGTTAATAGTTTAGTGTTAATAGTAGTAAGGCTTTTGTCTGGCTAGCTTTTATCTTTCACAGACAAAATGAATTCAGAAGTTATTCATCTGGCTCGACATACAGCTATTGTTTGCACTTCATACTGTATATGAATTGGAAACAGTTGAAACGTGCAAGACAGGGAGAGTAAAAGATGTGAGGAAGAAATTCTGATTTTTTTGGTCAGCATGCAGCAGTGAAGCACAATATGTCCCGCTAATACCATCATCCTACAAGTTGGTCCCAAGCATGACCTTGCATGACAAGGTTTGGACACATGAGTGATAATGTTTCCAATTGTAGAACTGGGTTTTATGTTCTGGATCACGGTGATAGTTTTTGCCTGTTAGTAGACCCGAGTTCAATTCCACCCTCGGCCACAAATGTCGCTATACAAGTGAAAGACTATTTACCATTTAAGTAAAATATTAATATAAGGCATTCAGAAGACTCATTGAAAGACATGCTGTGATATGTAGTGTAGTCTCCTACACTGGTCACTAGGTGTCAGTAATGTTACATGGATGAGACAATAGCCATTGCAGGAAGTAAAAATGAAACAACAATGGACTCTCCCAGTGCTAATGTGTGAGTCTATATATTATGTCTTATTTTCTCTTATTATGTGCACTATATTAGGTAATACAAGTGTAACGATGATTATAGGGGTGTTATTTCATGTCTAGAGGGCTCTTATTAGGTTTACAAGGTTGTAACAGGTTTTATACTCTCTAACAAAAATATATGCTATCTTTGAAAAAAAACATAATTTTTAAGACGGGCGTCACGGCGGTCGAGTGGTTAGCGCGCAGACCTCACAGCTAGGAGACAAGGGTTCAATTCCACCCTCGGCCATCTCTGTGTGGAGTTTGCATGTTCTCCCCGTGCATGCGTGGGTTTTCTCCGGGTACTCCGGTTTCCTCCCACATTCCAAAAACATGGTAGGTTAATTGGCGACTCCAAATTGTCCATAGGTATGAATGTGAGTGTGAATGGTTGTTTGTCTATATGTGCCCTGTGATTGGCTGGCGACCAGTCCAGGGTGTACCCCGCCTCTCGCCCGAAGACGGCTGGGATAGGCTCCAGCACCCCCGCGACGCTCGTGAGGATAAGCCGTGGGAAATGAATGAATGATCTGCCTGTTGAAGAGGTCTTCCTGTTTATTTTGACGCATGGATAAAAGAGCATGGGTGTCTCGACTTGTTTCTGCCGGAAAGGTGTGAGCAACAGGGGGATCCGTCATTCACACAACTTCTGCTCATGGTCCAACGTGATTTTCCACCGACGCCTAACTGATCTCAGCGTCTTTTTTGGCTAGATTAGAAAAGTGATTGATTTCAAGTTTTAATAAATGGTGGCATTTTGAACACTGAAAATGTGATAACCATGATTGCTATATCATTCCATTCTCTCTCTATCTTGCAGGAAAGACCAGAGATGTGATGAGACAGTTCAGTGACGTGTATGAACAGCAGTACGCGGTTGCTCTCTTCAACAGCGTCCGCTACGAGATTGAAGGAGGAGGTGGGCCGCAGTCGCAGCTGCTACACAGAAAGGCAAGTTCACCCCTTTTAGTTTCAACCTCAGTCAGTCATTGTGCAAACTAAAAATGTGTGTGAAAGGGATGAACTGATTAGCAACACCTTGTAAAGCTGGTTTTATGTCAGCCAATCTGAATGAATGTAGTTGATTAAAGGCAACGCCGTGAAACAGCATTTTTCCCTTCCAAATGATACTTCAAGACCCAAAGCAGCCAGAGTGCAGTTATTATAATCTGGATCATTAACCCTTAATTACTTTTTCACTTCCAATATAATGATGATATTGGGGCCTTGAATATCGGGTGAATCAGGGTGAATCATACATACTTTTTAATGACTTACTTTGTAGTGTAGAATACTCAGAGGTTCACATTGGGAGTGACCAGGATGGATAGGATCAGGAACGAGTACATCAGAGGGACATTACATGTTAGAGGCTGTGGAGATAAAGTCAGAGAGGCCAGACTGAGATGGTTCGGGCGTATTGATAGAAGGATGCTGCGTTTAGAGCTGCCAAGTAGGAGGCGTAGAAGAAGGAGGTTTATGGATGTAGTGAAGGAGCACATGAGGGTAGTTGGTGTGAGAGATGCAGAAGACGGGGTTGGATGGAGGCGATTGATTTGCTGTGGCGACTCCTGAAGGGAAAAACTGAAAAAGAAAGAAGAATAGTGAGCAACAGTAGGTAAAAAACTGAACCATTTTCTTCTTTGTGCATGTGAGGTATATTTTTACCCACCATGTAGTGGCGGCTGGACATAATATAGCGAGGCACCAGGTGCTTGGTGAAGCATTTTTTAAACCTGATATTACTCACCACCAACAGAGCCTGGCTCTTTTTTGTTGTAGCTAAGTACTTTTTACCGTGGTATGTTGTCATGCTTTGCAAAAGTCTCAGACTGCTTTGGATGTCTGATTTTTTTTCCCAATACTACTTCAAATATGGGGTGAGGTTAGTCATATTCAACTTCCCGAGTTCTGTACCACCACGGGAAACTTGTGCATGACAAGTTTTGCACTCAAAATCACGTTGACTCTACGCTAGTATCGGAGTGCTTATGTTGGACAGGCCGATTATAATCCTCTACTTTTTTTGCAGATATCGGATCAGCCCTGTACATTTCCGAAATTGATAAATCACTGGCTAAAACATTGTTGCCAATAATATTGTAATAATAATAATACTTTGTTGCATACATTTTTATGTGCATTCACTGGCCACAAATTCACATGAAACCTCCTGTATGTGAGGTTTGACACACAGGAGCCTAGGAGCCAGAGCCTTTAATTAGAAATGGTGTGGCATCAAATGGATTACATAATGAGCAGGAAGGAATAAATTATTTAGACATTTTTTTTTTTTTATGTGAGCAGCATAACCGATAAGCCACATGACGTCTCAGCTTGAAAGTGTCCGCTAAGTGATTTGTAAACATTGTCAGTCGTATCTGAATGGCAAGCCCTCTTGTGTAAACATTATGATGCCTGTGGGTCCACTCCTCAATCACAAGAAGGGAAATGGAGCACATTTCACACATGATCAGAGTTGTTGTTCTATGAATTCATCGTGTCAGCCCATCTCTCCTCACAACCTATGAGGACATAGCGTCTGCATGTCCGTGCATGTCCCTCTGACACATTGCATATTTGAAATAATTAGTTCCAAGCACATGAATGAAGACCACGTATTGTTCTGTTGGGAAAATTCAAGTTGGCCTCCTCCTTCATTTGTAAAAAATGAAGCTTCAGCAATTTGAAGTGGAAACAAATGTAACTTGGTTTTTGTATGAATGTTCTTTGTTCCAGGACCCTTTGGCTGGCCGATCGATCTTTTCAGGAAACTTGTTTCAGTACCTAGAGGAGAATCGCAAGTGGAGAAATCGCTTTGTATCAGTGCCAAACAACTACAGCATCAACCTCTATGAGAGCAGAACCGTGGGTGCACTTTGTTTGCCACTTGACATCATCACCTTGACTCCTTCAACTTATCTTTTTCCCTCTCATCTAACAGGCACAGGAGCGGGGACTGCATCCCAAAATAACCATCAACTGTGCCGGCTACAGGGCCTTGACCTCCATGGAAGAGTACATTGAACTCATTAACAACAGCCTTCCAGGTAACATAATAATGTCAACATAATCCAACAAGTTCCTTAATTGCTGCCCATCTTCTTATGTCTGATTTTTCTTGTTTTAGGTATTAAATCCAATTTGGGAAGCAGTCCTTTCATCAAATGTGCGACTCAGTTCCCTCTCATCCTGTGGCACCCGTACGCTCGGCACCATTACTTCTGTGTGATGACCGAGAAGGAGCAGCAGAAGTGGCACGCCGTTTTGCAGGACTGTGTCCGGCACTGTAACAATGGTAAGCATATAAATCATTCTTTTGTGCTGTATACAGTACACATGTTTTTCATTCCATGCAGTGTGTATGCACCTTAAAACAACAATTAAGCTATTTAAGTGTGCCATAATATCTCACTATGTTGTAACCTTACAGAGTACTGCAGGAAATTGTACCTACACTCCATTCCATACAGACAGATCATTATAATGTGATTTTTTAGCAAAGCGGATGAATGGGAAACCTTGGCGTAGAGTGAGCCTGACTAAGCAGCTTTCCTGACTTATTACGTGATGAAACATAGATATGCTGTCTGCTGGTTTATACGCTGTTTTTTTATTCTCTGCTATTTTTAACAGCTCAAATTTCACACAAAGCTTCTAAGAAAAGCTACTTTTAGGGGCATTGTTGTTGCACTCAGCCATGCACACGACACGGACCGGCATTAAAATTAAAACCCACACAAAATTTATGTTTGTTTTTAACACATTGTGGCATGAAAATATGTTTTTTTAGCTTTAGGGTAATTGTATGTATTCACTCTAGTAACATACCATACTGTTGTTATTTAGTTTATTGTCACAAACATTTTTAACATCCATTCATTTATTTTCTATGCCGCTTATCCTTATTAGGATAGCACGGGTATGCTGGAACATATCCCAGGACTGGTCGCCAGCCAATTCACACTCACATACCGAAAAACAATTTTGAGTCACCAATGAACCTAACGTGCATGGTTTTGAAATGATTTTGAATTTTTTTTTTAAATGTTATAACATTGTGAGGAAAAAAAGATTAGGCACAAAGTAGGTTTTTGCACTGGTACGCCCTGGACTGGTCGCCAGCCAATCGCAGGGCACATATAGACAACCGTTGTCACTGATATTCACAAACTATGGACAATTTAGAGGCTCCCATTAATGGAACATACATATTTTTGGAATATGGGAGGAAGCAGAGAACCTATGCACGCACAGGGACAACATTTGAACTCCACCAATGTTCCAACAGAGATACAAACCCATGATTTAGACTCTAGAGTGCTTTGTTGGGTCCATCGATTCTGCGGAATGATACCATACAGGACAAACGGACTGGTTTGTTAGGTGCCACATTGTACGCTAACCAAGACAGTGTATGACTACATTTTTTTAGCTTTGGGGTAATTTTATGCATTTACTCCAGTAACATACCATACTGTTGTTATTTAGTTTATTGTCACAAACATTTTTAACATCCATTCATTCATTTTCTATGCCGCTTATCCTTATTAGGATAGCACGGGTATGCTGGAACCTATCCCAGGACTGGTCACCAATTCACACTCGCATACCGAAAAACAATTTAGAGTCACCAATGAACCTAACGTGCATGGTTTTGAAATGATTTTGAATTTTTTTTTTAAATGTTTTAACATTGTGAGGAAAAAAAGATTATCTGCAAAGTAGTTTTTCTCACATTTCCTATGAACAAACCAAAGAGTGAATTGCAACCCAACCCCAAAGATACATAGCAGTCCTGTGTGAGGCAAGTATGTATGCATGCCTCACACATGTATGTAGGTTATGCTAATAAGGACTCAGCTTGATAAGAAAATTTCCTTCTCATTCTGGTTCATTCCTACCCTGAAAGAATGCATGCATTAAACATTTGCAGAGAACTCGTACTTGCACACATCGTAAGGTTTGACAATGTCTCACCAATGTTATCGATTGTCATATCTGCTGTTTGATCTTGTTTTCGAGCTAGTCGACAGTACTGGTACACAGTACTACAGTACTGAGTACTGCATCTCCCTGGGGGGACTCAAAGCAAGTCAACTGGAAAGCTGTCCTGTTCCCTAAAGGCACTGTCAACATGACCACAGTTGTTTGGATCAAAATGTTCAACATCCTTGGCTACAAGCTCAAGGACTTCTCTGTGGCGTCACGGTGCAATCCGTACATGAACCACTCGCTAATTCATTTATTAGTCACTTATTAGTCACTCCAGCAAACAAAACGAGATATCATCCAGGTATTTTTATTTTTCAGAGTTGAAGAACAAAATATTTTTCTTATTACGGAAGTAGCAGAAAGACTTTTTACCTCCTAATAAAGAGAGATTTCTATGGATTTGTCAAGAATCCTTCATTTAACATTGAGTAACAGTAAATCATAATCACGCTTCAGTACGGCTTGGTTTTAAAGTCATGCTTCGATTCATTTTTGGGACAGTTATGGTAAAAAAAAAAAAAAAAGCAAAACAAAAAGTTGCTCAGCTTTTGTGTAAAATAGTCGACTTAATTCCTTGTTATTAATACATTGGGAAAAGTCAGAAGAAAACCGAAGGAATTTCTCCCACTGGAAGTAACGTAAATCAAAGCAGTCTGTTCCAGATGCCCCAAAATCCACCCATTCATCCATTTTTTGCACTGGTACACCCTGGACTGGTCGCCAGCCAATCGCAGGGCACATATAGACAACCGTTGGCACTGATATTCATAAACTATGGACAATTTAGAGGCTCCCTTTAATCTAACATACATATTTTTGGAATATGGGAGGAAGCAGGAATACCTGCAGAGAACCTATGCACGCACAGGGACAACATTGGAACTCCACCAATGTTCCAACAGAGATACAAACCCATGATTTAGACTCTAGAGTGCTTTGTTGGGTCCATTGATTCTGCGGAATGATACCATACAGGACAAACGGACAAACGTTTGTTAGGTGCTACATTGTACGCTAACCAAGACAGTGTATGACTACATTGTTTTACATGTATACTCTGTGTAATTAAGTGCATTCACATGCAAATCCGTTCTTGGTGAATATAAGATTGAGTGCATGCAGGCTGGAGGTGCACAGCAGAAGGAATGTCTTTGATCCTTCTTCATGTTGTGTGCTTGTGCCACAACACATGACTTGTGTGTCAGATTTGTTGAGGACAAAACATACATACTGTAGCATTAAGACTACACTTTATGTAAGTTAAGTCATGTATCTGCTTATCAAGGGCTTATCCAGTAGAGTTTTCCCTTACCAGGATGGCTTGGATTGAATAAAGTAGTTAGTGGTGCAAGCTTGTACAACAAGGAATCTCATGCTGCCTGTCACACATTGTTGTTGTTAAAAAAAGGTTCAATGGCAGGGGTCTGGACTCAGAGCCATAACTTCTGTGGTCATGTCCACCGGTGGAAGAAAGAGTGAAAAGAACGAGCACAACAGGAGTACTTGAGGGTATTGTGTTAATAACGTGATGTCATGAATCATCAGCTGGACATCAGCAGAGCGGGGAGCTGGGTCAACTCAAGTTCAGAATACTTGAAAGACATTTCATTAGTCCCAGGAAGTAAACTGTGGTACTTTAACATGATTATAAAGACTGTTTTATCAGCCATGTTGTTTGGTCTAGAGAGCCACTGAGAGCCACTGAGGAAAAGACAGGAAGCAGAACTAGAGTTAGCAGAGAGGAGGGTGCTGAGGTTCTCATTGGGAGTGACCGGGATGGATAGGATCAGGAACGAGTACATCAGAGGGACATTACATGTTAGAGGCCTTGGAGATAGTCTTACAGGCCAGACTGAGATGGTTGGGACAGATAGGAGAGATAGTGAATATATTGGTAGAAGGATGCTGCCAGGTAGGAGGCGTAGAGGAAGACCAAAGAGGAGGTTTATGGATGTAGTGAAGGAGGGCATGAGGGTAGTTAATGTGAGAGAGACAGATGCAGAAGACAGGGTTGGATGGAGAAGATTGATTTGCTGTGGCGATCCCTGAAGGGAAAAGCCCAAAGAAGAAGTTTAATTTACCTCCTGTATTTAGGATTTCCTCATAATTTTATTGTTGTAAAGCTCTTCCATATGCCGTTTTGTTGTGAATTGCAATAAATTAGCAACAGGAGTTCATCACCTCAGTCACGGTGAAACTAAAATAACAGCAACATGTCAAATACACAATGTAACACCATCACACAGACTGTGTGTGTATTGAAATAGACCGTAATATACATGCAAAACAACACAGTACTATTTTATACAAATGTATAGCATGTTTGGTAACTTCCCAGCATGCCGCCTGGGTTGTAAATTAGTACACAATTGTCTTGTTTTGCTGGTATATTAGTGTGTAACGTTTTTTATCCACTAATATAGATCAAATGTACTTGATAAAGTTGCAGAGTATGTTTGGCATGTTGCCATGCCTTCTCATTGCTGAGCAAATTAACTTTAGGAGACATCTTCAGGCTGTCTGCTGAGGAATCCAGTGTGGTGTGCATTATTGGCTGGCTTCCAGAACGTGTTCCCTGTGTGAAGTGTTGACAGTACATTACATACAGTAGGTAGAGCTGCGTGAAATGTGCCTTTTGTGGTGCAGTGCAGCCATTCAGAGCCGATTTTAAAGAAAAATTAAAAATGGGTTTGTTTATATGGACTTGTATTGTATTATTGTTGTTAACTTCATTGTGATAGCTTGCATGTTTTTGCAATAGCAGATTTGTGGTTCCAAATGCGGGGTGGGTGGGGCCACAGTATGCCTTTAGCTATGCGGTATAACCTTCACTGTTGTTTGACAACACAAACGTGCTTAATTGGAGCTACTATACACCAAATTGTCCCTAATTGTTTGTGAACGCCATGTACAAATACTTTTTTTCTTCAGGTTTTTCTCCCTCAAATAGAGCTGCAGCAATTAATCAACTATGAGATGATTGACTGCCCAATTCATTGACAACAATTTTGGTATTACATTAATTGTTTTTTGTTTAAAATGTAAATATATTCTATAAATTAAATATATTTAAGCCCCAAATTAATTTTCTTAGTCTTCTATTTGTGTTTTAGGCAAAACAAATGTTTGATCCATACTGTATAGATTTGAGGCTGCACGGTGGTCGAGTGGTTAGCGCGCAGACCACCACTCGGCCATCTCTGTGTGGAGTTTGCATGTTCTCCCGTGCATGCGTGGGTTTTCTCCGGGTACTCCGGTTTCCTCCCACATTCCAAAAACATGCTAGGTTAATTGGCGACTCCAAATTGTCCATAGGTATGAATGTGAGTGTGAATGGTTGTTTGTCTATATGTGCCCTGTGATTGGCTGGCGACCAGTCCAGGTTGTACCCCGCCTCTGGCCCGAAGACAGCTGGGATAGGCTCCAGCACCCCCCGCAACCCTCGTGAGGATAAGCGGTAGAAAATGAATGAATGAATGTATAGATTTCATCCGTCTAGGGCCAACCCATTACTCTATACATTAAAACAACACATTCATGGACTAAGACAATAATAGTCAGTTGAATATTTTACCTAGAAATGACACAAGAAATTAGCAAAAGACTTAATGTTGAAAAAACCTAAGTAGAATTTTGATATAGAAATGGCTTTTAACAAATTTGATACATGTTATGTCCAATATTATTCATAGTCCTCCTCCAAATAATGATCAGAAATGTGCATTACTGTTATTTCTTACTCAGAAAATCACCTGATTTGGGTTAAAGAAAATCAGACAATACAGTTTACATGAACTGCTTATGGCTGTTATGTGCCTACATCTACAGTAGCACTCCAAATTATTCCACCCCCACTGGAAATGACGTTCGTTTTCAGTATGTGCAACCTTTTAATAAATGGCCAATTTAAAAAATTACTAATAATAGTAATAATGTGTTGAGCTATATAAGTTGTGTTTGTCTTGTCGGTTTATTGCAAGCTACTGCACGTTTATACACTTTGCAAATAAACTGAATTCATCATGAGGGCTGAATAATTTGGATTGCATGAGTAAATATTTCCAAAGGCTTTGCATGACTTTTAGCTGTGCAGACACACTTTCATACCGTTCATTGTTGTTTGACAGCCCACAGACTTCCCTAATTGGAGCTATTATGTGGCTAAATTGTCTATAATTATTTTTCAAAGTGTTTAGCGAGGTTTTTATTCATTAAATCTTCCGTTTTAACCCGTGTGAACGTTTTAGCTAGGAATGACAGAAGAAATTATACTGTTTATTGTTTGTTTTTTGTTCATACATCTCATCGTTGTTTACGTACTGTAGTTTCATAAAATATATACGATAACATAGACTCACACATTAGCCGTTCCTTGTTTTTGTCTGTGCAGCGTACTTTGTGCGACGGCTATTGTCTTCATCAATGCATTGTAATGGTGCCTTTTAAATGGCTTTACACTTGTGTCACACAATATAATACACATAATTAGAGTAAATAAGCTAATTTAAGATGTGTGTCACAGTAAATGTGTTCCTGAGTGGAGCTTAGTGGCTGGTGGACGGTAGTGTAAAGGACAGGAAGTGACATCAGAGGTTCAGAGTTGAGTTTTAGCTTGTCGTGGGTTATGGCCCCAATGGCATCCTGTGTGAGAATTAAATATGCATTTTTAAAAAAAACTTACAACAGGCTGTATTCGACTATGAAACAGCGATCATATAAAACGTGATAGAGTATAAGTACTAATACTCTACGTGGTAGAGTATAAGTATATTGTCAGTTTTAGGCTGAAAGTATCCCCAAACAACATTATGTGATATTAGGTGCATGTACCATGCCTGGGCCAGACCCACAGTGTAAATCCGAACAAGAAGGGCTTGCATTTTGGCTGTAAAACAAAGCTGGCCCCTTGCCTCTATGCAGTTTTGTTTGGTTTTACTTTTTAACACGACCTGTTTGGGCATGCTGAGTTTGTCTATGTTTGTCTACATTCCAACTGCAAGGTTGGGCTTCAAGAACATGTTGCAAGGAACTGAGGCTGTGTTTGTGTTTTACTGCAGCTGTGGCATGCAGAGGTTAATTGCATCACTGTGAATTGATGACATTCATGCCTTTGGCCTTTGTTGAACACGCCCGCTCTCACCTCTGTCATGTGACGTTTTGACTAAAACCAGAGCCGCCAAAGACTTCTGGGGTTACTGCTTGGTTTTCCTGACATGACACGTGCACTCTATTGCAGTCCATTAGGAGCATTTTCATAGATGAAGCAACCAAGTTAGTGATGAAACAACAGTGGTGGATCTTGAGCCAATGAACTTCCAACTCATGGTGGTAAACCTCACTGTGAGGACGGCCTCGTGTAAATGACTCGAATTCTTACGCCACAGTACACAAACACTCTTGCTGGTGGACATCCGCAGACCCCTTTAGAACGGGGATTAGATTACAAGTACAGTGGAACCCGTTTATGATGACACACCTTGGACTGGCTGAGTCATGTCAACACAAGCGGTTGTCAGAAGTACAGAAACCAAAATGACCCATTGTGTACACATTTACTTTGCCAAAGACATAATGGGCAATTAATACGTTCTTCATGTGATGATTTACACTCTCGTGTAACAGAGATGCTAGAGACAGTCCCACTGAAGTAAAGACAGGAAGCAGAACTGGAGATAGCAAAGATGAGTATGGTGAGGTTCTCATTGTGAGTGACCAGGATGGATAGGATCAGGAAGGAGTACATCGGAGGGACATTACATGTTAGAGGCCTTGGAGATAAAGTCCAAGAGGCCAGACTGAGATGGTTGGGACATTTCCAGAGGAGAGAGAGTGAATATATTGGCAGAAGGATGCTGCGGTTAGAGCTGCCAGGTAGCAGGACGAAGGAGGACATGAGGGTAGTTGGTGTGAGAGAGTTGGATGGAGGAGATTGCTAGATTGCTTGTTACCTTAGCAACAGAGATGCTGTGGTAATTTTGTTGTATGTATTGACTATATTGATTTTTTTTCACATTCCCCTATGCCAAATAATTTAATTTATTTACCTGTACAAACAACCGTATGGGCTGCTGGCACACTGACGGACCTGCCAACCTTCAAAAATGTTCCCCCCTATCTCTCTGTGTATCAGGTCCTGTCCACATGAGAATCCATTTTTTATTTTTTCCGGGTTGAAAAAATATTGTGCTCACACTACATGGGATGAGTAAATAGTCGCATCCTAACGAGCACAGTTTATTGGGTGAAAAACTAAATAATACATGTAAACAGACACATTCAGTTCCAGGTTGTTGTGACCACACCAGGAGACCAGCTGATCTACAAGCAGATCCATCACTGTCACTGACGAGGCCAATGACTGTGGTGTCATCTGTAAATTTCAGCAGTTTCATAGCTGGGCCCCCTGAGGTGGACTCATTTGTATATAAGGAAAAGAGCATGCTGACTGGAGTGAGTCATACCAGTCAAAATATTCAGATATCATGTTGGCATGTCAGCAGAGCTCATGTCTGGTCACATGACGGCGGCGGTGGAAATGATGTCATCTTTTTCAGAAAGTTGCAGTTTTTTGGTCTACGCCAAAGACAAGTCGGTGTTATCAGATTTTCCCACTCCGCAAACCGTTTTCAAAATATGCTGTTTGGGGAAAAGGCTCAGAGTTTGGGGTATTTTGTCATAACGTCAAATATTTTAGATCATTGTCACGGCCAACCACATTTCTCACATGCCAGCAATTCCTCCGTACTGACTTGCGACACCCAACACAACCATTGGACATTTGGGGCTGTCCTACTAAGAATCAGGTTCTTAAACAGGCATGTAAACCTAGTTGTACTAATCTGTCGTTTCATGGCTTACACAAGCGCATCAGGGTTTACAATTCCAAACTGGACAGCTGACAGGTAAAGCCCCAGGTACAGATCTGAAAAGGACAGTACTGTAGAACTAACATCTCTCCACAACCATGTGGTTGCTGTGGACCACACGCATCAGTAATAATAGCTCATGCAAAGCTGGATACAAACATCAAATGGCTTGTTGTTAGGAGTTTAAAAATAGCCACTCAAACCGAACATCAATTTGAATCCGCTTCATTGTCATAAAAGCGCTTTTCACTACCTTTGCTCTTTTGCACGGCTGTGGCCTGTTAATCATTTCACTTAAACAATGACCTCATCATACAGGAAGCTGGAGCCTACAAGAGAAGCCGTTATCCTTCTAAAAAAATAAAAGAAACCCCACTAGCTGTCCTAACCTATTTTACATGTCTGGATGGAAGTAGGATTCTGATGATTTGTCTCTTTAAAAAAAAAAAAGAAAAGCTGAACCCACATTAGTGAGAACCGCTTGTGTCAACGATTCAAGTCACAGTCTACGGTGATCATCAATACTAAAAAATGTCTGCTCTTTGGGGGACATACGTAATTTTATTGCTTTATTGTTTTTATTACTTTATTTTATTACTTACGACATAGATAGTCCAACGTACCTCGACATAGCCAGGTTATGAACAGTGCTACTGTGCTGGGGAGATCCGCTTTATCCGAACAACTGACTCACGCTTGATTGGTAAAAAGGGCCTAATCATGAATATGTGAGTGTCCACTGTACAGTAATCACTTGTTGCGGTCAATTGGTTCCACATCTGACTGTCATTTTGAATTTCTGCAAAATAGAATATACATGGAATACTTTTGTAGTAGCATAAAACCTTTTTTAGTACCTCCAAATACTATTTTGTAACATTATTAGAGCCCTCTAGATATAAAATAACAACCCTATAATCACCTTTATACTCATATTACCCGATATAGTAGACATAATAACAGAAAATAATACATATTAGACATAAATAATATATTACATAAGCCAGGGGTGGGCAAATATTTTGACTCGTAGGCTACATTGAGTTAACAAAATTGTCTGGAGGGGCCAGAACATATATTTAACACACACACTATTTTATGCTTATATTTTTCCTTGAATTATTTGTCTAATTTTCTCTGTAATAGTGTTATACTATCAGCCGTATGTTCTCATGTCCCTTTTTTCAGGAGCACTTTAAACATCAGACCACATCAAGCTATGTAATTTAATTTGAAAGTTTTGTTGTTGTTTTTTTTTTTTTTTTTTACTAAATAAGACATCTGACTTGCAAGTCGTGTTGCCAGTTTGTATGTTAAAAGTTGAAATACTTAGAAAGCAACTGGCGGGCCGGATTCAAATGCTTGGTGGGCCGCATGTGGCCCCCGGGCCGTAGTTTGCTCACCCGTGACAAATGCCTGACACATGTTTACATTGGTAGAGTTTTTTCTTGACAGCGTACTTCCTGCAGTGGCAATTGTCTTATGAATGCAACATGACTGACAATTGGTGACCAGTGTAGAATACTACATATATTTTCATCCATTTGGTCATTTTTATGTCTGAAATGCTTAATTCTAGCTTAAATATACACATTGTTGTACTAACAGGTTGTATTCAACCATGAAACAGCGATAGTTCATTTATTTTGTATAAACCGGCGAGGGACGGCTGTATATGCAAAATAATACATTGAGAAGTCTTCTGTCCGGTAGCACCATTCAAGTGCAGCAGTGTTTTTAAAAGCATTTGTCAAACTTGGCTAAACTAATTACGCAAACGCTTGAAGCCTTGACACCCAAATGCTTAACTGATAAGCACAATGCAGAATCATTGCTCTGAAGGCCTGAGAACTTGCTAAAAAAAAATCCCACCGACCAGTATGCGGTTAGCCTGGAAAAAAAAAAGGGAAATACCTCGAAAAAGAGACGGTGGTAAGTGCTGCCACATGTTCTATTTATACACACTGCAGAGAACGACCGTAGCCCGGTGGTTAAACTGCCTGGCTGGCAGAGGGAGCAAAAATATATATATTTATATGTTAAGACCTAGAGGATATTCATTTTCAGTGAGAAAGGAAGTCAACTACGGCCAACATCCAGTCACCGTTAACAGATACTGTACTGTGGAATTATTAACCAAAACAAATAAAACATTAGCATTCTTTCCTTGCAGCATATTAGAACAATGTTCCCGACTTTGAACTGAAACATGTCCGGGCTGGGCTGTATTTGTCTCAGTACTCACAGGGTCAACTAAGGTCCTTCAATGAAAGACTTGAATGGCCGCTGTCGGCTTTCCCTGTCTTATCTTCCCACATTATCCACTCATTTCCCAAGTTGAGAATGTCAGGTAGGGAAAAGCATTGTTTCAAAGGACACTGGGCGGCGATTCAGCGGTTGGGAATGTTGCAGTGCTCTTGATTAGGATGATTTTTAGGATGGGCCTTTTTAGTGGATGAACAGGTAGTGCGACATCTGACATTTGTGCTCATCTGAAAAGCAGGCAAATTTTGGATTTTGATGGCATAGGCATGGCTGATATGCATGACGTAATATTTAGTCTAATGTACACTTTTCCCACTGGCCACCTTTGCACCCATCACTGCAAACTTAGTGGGGAGGGGCGGCTTCCTGTCTGGCTCACCCTGCCCCCTCCCACCCACCATTCCTTGCTCACTTCCTGACTTTGACAGCCTCCTCTGAGTCACTGACCTGGAATCACAACATTGTGTTTGGAGTTTGAGGAGAAGTCATAACACAACGGATCTGTATCAGTAACATTGGAGCAATTATTTGTTCAAATGTCATCTACTAAATACAGTCATGGAATAAATCATTAGCTACTCATTACTGATTAGTGACCGATTCAAGTCAGTTAATTAATGACATAAGTTTACATTCACTCATTCATTCATTTTCTACCACTTATACTCACAAGGTTTGCAGTGGTGCTGGAGCCTATCCCAGCTGTCTTCGGGCGAGAGGCGGGGTACACCCTGGACTGGTCGCCAGCCAATCACAGGGCACATATAGACAAACAACCATTCACACTTACATTCATACCTATGGACAGTTTGGAGTCGCCAATTAACCTAGCATGTTTTTGGAATGTGGGAGGAAACCGGAGTACCCGGAGAAAACCCACGCATGCACGGGAGAACATGCAAATTCCACACAGAGATGGTTGAGGTTGGAATTGAGCTCGGGTCTCCTAGCTGTGTGGCCTGCGCGCTAACCACGTGCGCCGTGTAAACGCCATGCGTTTACAATACGTGCTAATTCAGGTAAAATTTAAAAAGCCCACATTTTTATGTTTATATACAGTATGTTGTTTTTTGTCAAACTTGTTTGACGGTCTTTGAATGCGCCATAGCTGCTGTGTGATGCAGAAGTGAAACTTCCAGTATACTACATAATTTTTACATTGTGACTTTGTGGATCATCTTGCAATATCATCCATTAGTGGTGTCTACTTACTCAATAAGTCCAACAGTCACTTTTATTGCAAAGGTTGCTATGAAATCAGAGAAAAATGCTACCATCGCATTTTTATTGGCGTCTCAAGGTGGGCTCGGCCAGAAAATGTCTAAGCAAAAATGCTGAGATAAGACCAATGATAATTATGATGTCTGATTGTACATATTGTAATCCCTTGTTGTGCAATGTACATGCTTCTGTTTTTCATGGGTTCAATTCCCGGCCAGTGTTGCTTCAGGAAGGCCATCTGGGGTGTAAACAAAACCAAAACCACTTATGTGATAGACTCCCTGTGGCGACCCCGAAAGTGTGGAAAGTGTTGAGGGGGGGGGGGGGGGCAATGTGGTGTTTGTGTGTGTGGGTTTTTTTTTTTTTTTCCAACACCCATTAAATCTCATCACATCAACACAACCACATGACAGTAAGCAACTTCCTAAAAAAAAAGCAGCTGCTGTTTAAGAACAGCTTCTGGTTTCCTGTCACTTGGGTGTGTCCGTAACAATAGCAACCTAATAGCAACAAAAACTATCTTCCTCTTTTGAGACACACATTTTGCTTTGTTTTGTTTAGTTACAGCGCTAGATTTCCTCTCTGGACACGCTCTTCTTTGTTGTTAATGTTGTCTGACACTGCAAATGTAGGTGTTGGTCATACCAATTAAATATAGTGTCGATTTTAAAATAAAACACAAGACACATATTTCAACTGAGTAGGTTTTCTCTGGGGACTCCGATTTCTGATTTTTGACAAATTGTCCATAGGTATGAATGTGAGTGAATGGTTGTTTGTCTATATGTGCCCTGTGATTGTCTAAGCGGCATAGAAAATGGATGGAAGGATAGATAGATAGCTGTTTTGAGGTTGAATACTTCCTTTTATTAACGATTGTATGTATTTTTGGCCTAAATTAATCATTGCTAAAACTAAACTAAAAAGCCAATATAAGGCATTCAGAAAATGCAAGTGAAATGTAGTGATATGTACATAGTATTCTGCACTGGCCACTAGTAATGTTACACTATGTTACACTGATGAGATAATTATAATAATAACAAATATATATAATATTTATGTTATGTTATTATTAGTTTCTGTATTGTCTGTATGTGCGCTGCTATTACTGGCAACCAGTCCAGGGTGCTCAACGCCAGTCAGCTGGGATAGGCTCCAGCATAGCCATGTGACCTTATTGATGGATGAATCGTTCTCAAAAGTTTAGTGGTGTATTTGAGAAAAAAAACGGAGAGGAAACGCTAGTATGCTAGTATCGATCAGATACTGAAACTGCCTTCGGTATCGATTCTGTCAATATATTAATCAATCCGCCCACCCCTACCCTAAAATGAATCTAACATCCTGCTGTAGAGATGGTTTTATTTAGTTTTCTAACGTTCCCATCCTCTTCCCTTCAGGTCTGCCGGAGGACTGCACCGTTCAGACGCCGGCATTCACCGACACTGTGAGACTGTACAGACAAGCCCAGGGACACTATGGGACCTGGGATATGATGTGTGGAACTCCACCACAGGTTAGACACGCTCTTTCAGGGTCTTTGTTTACTCAAAGTCTTGTTCACCTTTTTAAAAGCCCGGGGCCCCGGTACTGGGGGCTGCTTGGGTGTGTCTGTGTTTCTATGGTAATTGTCAATATCAGTAAACGCTGTGAAGAATGTCAGATACAAGACAAGACAAACTTGGCCTAGTTTGAAAGCAACACTCAATGGTAGACGTATCGTTCCTTGACTACGTAAAACTGACTGAACACGCAGCTTTTAGCAGATTCACACATGTCGAAGTTTGAAACCAGTTCATCTATCTTGAACTCCAGCTTCCTCCCGCTGTCCAAAAGATATATGCTCGGTGGAACCGAGCCTATGTGTGAAATGTTTGGCTGACATTTGGTTCAGCCATGTGATTGACGGTGGAGAAAGTGATTCAGAGCCGGGTGAAGGGTTTACAGGAACCTGTGAGCAATCCCTCTGTGAATGGAGGATTTGTAATTCTAGACCACTGAGTAAAAAAAAAAAAAAAAACATCACAAGTACGCTACAATACATGGACAAAAGTGTTAACACATACTGTATATTCCTGTACAAAACTTGGAGGGCCTTGAGTCACTATGGGATCAATGTACTGGTCCACTCCCCCAGAATGATAATGTAAGCATGTGTCTGTTAGTCATCCTCCATGAACCAGGATCTAGACTCCTAATTATCATTTGCCAGGTACTGTATCACGATCAATGAATCAGCCAGCTGAAAAATGCTCATTCATTCATTTTGGAGTCGCCAACTAACCCAGCATGTTTTTGGAACCACTCTGTCGCCGTGCAGCCATTGACCGCTTTTGTCGACATCAAATTTGAAACCCAAAGAGGTCATTTCTATGACAAATCAGTTTGTTTATGTTGACATGTGTTGCGATATTGTTGACCATCATTATTGCTAAGCAGTGTGAAACACAGTGGTGTGCCGTCAGGGCCATCAAAGCCTTCTCTGCTGGCCTAAACACAATCAGATAGATCCTAGATAGATAGATAAATAGGCTTCCTTTATTGTCATTGCACAAAAACACAGCAGTGAAATTGCCAACGAAATGTCGTTGCCTGGCTCCCCTATAGACAAAAGAAGATAATAAGATAAAAAGATAATAATAATATGGAGAATAAATAGATGACACCAAATATGAACAACATAATGTATAGCGTAAACGGTAAATTGCACAAATAATTTAAATTGAAAAGCATTGACCTACATTTACATGACTTAAATTTTTGGATTTGTTCCATGGAATTGTTTGAATTTATTCTAAATTGTACTTCTGTTGGATAAGAGTATAAAATATTCTATGAAAACACAAAATTCTAAATAGCGTGACCTCAGCTCTCACTTTTACATGTTGAATCGGAAAATTGTAAGCAAAGGGGAGACCAACTTCAATAGTTTCTTTCATTTAAGCCCCTGTAAGTTGTGAAGGAGGTGTTGGGGTGCCCCAGTACGTTCTCCGTATAGAATGTTGTATTTGTAGCAAACACACTGAACCTAGTCTTAAACATACAGTATGGAGCCCCGCCCTTGTTAAGGTAACCCCTTGAAATGCCACATGGCTGGTGAATTGGTAGAACAACAACACAAGCAAGGTGTTCTGCTACATAAATACAGCTTAGCAGACCAATTAGCTGCATCATGAGCACACGCCCACATCACACACTACAAAAAAAAGAATACATCAACACATAAACGTGAAAAACAGCATTAACAGCATGCAATAGGCAGCACACACATAAAACACATACACTCTCCACTGAATAGCTGACTTTGCTATTTTTGTACTCCTGAATCACCCTGTGTTCATTGTTGTCACCTTTACCCTCCTTATTGCTTTATGCATGGACTGCAATCTATCTGTGGTGCAGGACTGTGTTGGTTTGTGTCAAACTACCATGAGGTGGAAAAGGAGGAAGTGTTGTTCCGAAGATGGATGAAGATTTTTGCGATAACTACTGTATATGGTGTCAATAATAAGTATTTCATATTTGGGAACTTGGCTAACATATTGTCCAAATGTGTCCAGATTCTGGCGAACCTCGTGATGGAGACCCTCCATCCTGAGTTGAGAAATGTGATCGGGCCTCGTCTGAAGGGGAAGACACAGCAGAGACAGAGGAATTGGATGTTTGTGAGTTCCCATGAGACTCGACCACGCGTAATATTTAACGTCGCAGAAAACACAGTGGAATCGTAAAAGCAACACTTTGCTTTGTCTAGATATCTGATGCAGTTTACAGGCAGGTTTTGGCCCAGACCACCCATCAATATGATGCTCTGCTTGAAGGCTGTGAGTCTCAGAAGGTTCTACTGGATGCGAGGCTGAGAACCAACATGGACCAGGTCATTGCTTCCAAAGAGCATGTCAGCAGCAAGATCCGAGGTAACCTTGTTCAATAAAAATAATACTCTCTACAATGTCTAATATTTACAAGCCAGTTCCCAACAGAGGTTATCTCAAGGCACGGAGTAGGTTTAGAACCACAAGGCTCATACATTAAGGAAAACCAACTTAACCCCACATGAGCAGGCAAAAACGCCCTCTCGGGAAGAAACCTCAAACACAACTCAGACCCTGTGGGGGTTGAGATCGAGAGACAAATGGACAGATCACTTTTTCACAGGAAGACATTTTGCGTGTTGCTTGCACCAAATCGGCTGCAAACAATCCGCTGCACGTTATCAGCTACCTGAAATGCCAGCATTTCCACAGAGCACGGGGCTTGTTCCTATTGCCACAGTAGGGACAATAGTGAGTTATGTTTATCATTTTTGCATGAGTTATGTTTTCGAGGGGGGTGGGGGGACTGAACATAATTTCATTTCCAAAAAAGGGGCGCCGCAAAAAAAATTTTGGGAACCACACGGAGTTAGCACAAATCCAGTAGAGTTGATCAAGTCCAACTTTGTTTGAGTTAGTCTTTCAAAATGAATACATATAAAAGTGAAACATATAATATTTCAGTATTTTTACTGTGGGGGATATTGAATCTTGGCTTACTTGGTGGATAGAAGGAAGGAAACATTTTGGATTGTCCTCTCTATTGAGTGCTGTCATCCATCTGTGTATCATTTTTTTTATTTAATTAATTGATAAATGATCAGTGTTTGTGGTTGACTATGACCTATTATTATAAATACATATTTGAAGACGGGTCATATGTAGTATTTTGGTCATGACAAGACATTACATTACATTACCTTAACTTGCAGTCTGAAATGGCACGGTGAAAAAAGTTCTCCTCTCAATCCGTGTGGAAGTGGTATGGTTTTGGCTTCTTACTTTGTCCTTCTTTCCCACCCACTTTCAAATCTTATTCTTTAGTTTCGTATAAATAAATTGGAGGCTAACTAGTTAGGTCGGTAGACGATGGTTAACATTGCGGCCGTCTCTTGTGTCACTGGTGTAAACAAACCCAGCAGGATTGTCAGACTGGTAAACGTGACTGATTATCATTTCTACTATATTAGGTAATATGTTTTCTATGCTCTAAATAAAAAAAATATTCCAATTAGTAATATAGAATTCTCTTTTGCAGAAATCGCAGACCTTTAACCAACTATTAATCGCCATAAATGTGGGGAAACTGTACAGCATGTTTTTGCTGCTTGAACCCTTCTGAGTTAGCTTCATTATACATCATCAAACCTTGTATGAAAGCACGGTCAACATGTTTATAGCTCTGTTCAATTACATCAATTTTTGAAAAGATGCAGGTGCTAATAATATCATCTGTTTCTATGTTTCTCTTTTCCTTTACACGGCCACTGTGGGCAGCCTTGGTGTTGCCCAAAGCAGAGTCTCTCCTGAAGAGGAGCGTCCAAACCTATATCAGCTCCATCTTGGAGGCCCTGATGGAGCCCACCAGCCGAGGTTTTGCAGAGGTCAGAGAGGTTTTCTTCAGGGAGGTGGTGGAGATCAGCAAGAACTTGTTAAATGGAGGAGGCAAAGAGAAGCTGGGAGAGGTCAGTCATATTTTGCTGATTTGTTGTGTCACCTTGCACGCAGTCAATGTGAACTGTCCACCCCCCCCCCCCCCCCCCCCAGCATATGGAAAGGCTCTCCATGCTCGCCTTCCATCCGGTCAAAATGCAGAGCTGCTACGAAAAGGTGGAGGAGCTCAACCTGGAGGGGCTGCAGCAAAGGTTCGACGTATCCAGCCCCTCCGTGTTTGTCAGCAGGGCTCAGATCCTCATGAGGGAGGTGAGATGTTCACATGTCATCATCAGAATCAGAAGGTCAAAAAGTAGTAAACCTGCTGTAAACAGCTCATTTGTCAACAATGTAACAATATACTGCATCGCCGCATAATATTGATCTGATACTGATGTTACCCTTGGTATCGGGATATGGATTGACCCGCCCTACTTCTATGTGTGCTTTTACTTTGATAGCAAATGGACAATGCAGTACACACCTTTGAGCAGCTGCTGCAGCAGTCTTTGGCTGCTCAGGGAGACAACGACTTGTGCAAAACTATCCAAGGGTGCCAGGACAGAGTTCTCAAGGTAAACAGTAAATGCGCACAAGACAAAGAAATATGGCATTTCTTAGCATTAGAAAATTTCTTCTCTCTTGTTCCAGAAATATGATTATGACAGCAGCACAGTACGCAAGAAATTCTTCAGAGAGGCTCTGCTGCAGATCATAATCCCTTACATGCTGCAGCAGCTCTCCCCATCTTGCACGCCCGTAAGTAGCGCCCGGTGACAGTACACGTCATTTTCATATGGGGAACGGAGGGAACTGCACTTAAAAAAAAATAAAAAATCCCATCATTCACAATCCTTATGTGAAACATGAACATGAATCATTTTCTGTGCATTATAACATGAGAACACAAGTTAATACGAGCTACCTAACAATGTACGTCATTGGGACGTGTAAAAAACTCTGCACACAGGAAGTGACTAGTGGATGTGGCCAGCAATACCGGGTATTATCACATGCTACAGTATTAATCGGCCCTGTACCCTAGAAACCGCCCATGAATCATACGGGAAAAGGCCGAAATGATACTGTGTCAAAGCCCAGGGCAGTGATACTGATAAAATATAGAGTTTAACCATGTCCAGTATCAGCCCCCGTAGCTGTCCACTCAGAGCGCACTGCTCTGGTATCGTGCCTGTGAAACAACCAATCAGAGAACAGCGCACAAGCGTTTGTTTTGCTGCCGTCTGTGCTCTGTCAACATGTCAGCGGTTGACACTCCCGGCGAAAGACAAATAGGGAAAATAGCAAACAGAATATTAGAAATGGAACGTTTTATCACCATTAATGAGGAGGACACTCTTGAAATGATCGAAAAAACTAAAAATGCAAATACAAGTCGGAAAACCAAGCGCGACCTCAAGCTTTTCTCTGAATGGCTCATCAACTGCAAGAACGAACAAAGACTGGTAGAAAGTATTCCCCCGCCTGAGTTAGACAAATACGTGTCTATGTTTATTTTATCAATCAGAAAAGAAAATGGGGATGAATACGAGCCTGATTCTCTCAAATCAAAATTCAACTCTCTGGCACGTTACATGTAATAAACTGAAAATTTTCTGGAAACTAAATGGTCTTTTGATTAAATATTACGTGATAATAAGCTCATGATTAAATAGTATGTGATAATAAGATCACCACATGGTTTGTCTGGTATCAGGCCAGGTATCATGCCTCCAAGTGTCAGTATCAGCCCGAGACCAAAGGTCTCTGATAACCTATAAGGAACGCACTCATACAGTATCCAGACAGGATTATGAGTCTCCCATAGTTTTGATTGGATGTCAGATGAGGAGGGGATACTGAGGTATCAAAGGAGTTAAGAGGAGCTCGTATGTCACAAGATTTGATATAGGCTACTCAAAGTGTGAACCTGTCACGCAGGTTCCATTAAAAATGAATGAACTAAAGGGGACGTTGTCTCCTGTGTGTAGAATATGTAATGATCCCTTGATGAATGTACACACATGCACACACACCCAGACATATGCCAGGCTGGTGTATGATGTGTGTACCCTAGTTGAAGTACATGGCAGGTTTGTCTTTAGTTTGGTGCTTTTATGTATAACAAGTATTGACAAGTGTTTTGCTGCGGTCTGCAACAATTTGGAATACAAACAATAACCAAAACAATGAAACTGTTATCACACATAAACTTTCATTCATTCATTCATTTTCTACCGCTTTTCCTCACGAGGGTCGCGGGGGTGCTGGAGCCTATTCCAGCTGTCTTCAGGCGAGAGGCGGGGTACACCCTGGACTGGTTGCCAGCCAATCACACGGCACATATAGACAAACAACCATTCACACTCACATTCATACCTATGGACAATTTGGAGTCGCCAATTAACCTAGCATGTTTTTGGAATGTGGGAGGAAACCGGAGTACCCGGAGAAAACCCACGCTTGCACGGGGAGAACATGCAAACTCCACACAGAGATGGTTGAGGGGGGAATTGAACTCGGGTCTCCTAGCTGTGTGGCCTGCGCGCTAACCACTTGTTCGCCGTGTGGCCTGTGCGCCGTGTAAACGCTGTGCGTTTACAATACGTTAACTAATTCAGGTCAAATTTAAAAAGCCCACATTTTTATGTTTATATACAGTATGTTGTTTTTTGTCAAACTTGTTTGATGGTCTTTGAATGCACCATAGCTGCAGTGTGATGCAGAAGTGAAACTTCCAGTATACTACATAATTTTTACATTGTGACTTTGTGGATCATCTTGCAATATCATCCATCAGTGGTGTCTACTTACTCAATAAGTCCAACAGTCACTTTTATTGCAAAGGTTGCTATGAAATCAGAGGAAAATGCTACCATCGCAATTTTATTGGCGTCTCAATTACTTGCAGCTTTTAGGTGGGCTCGGCCAGAAAATGTCCTATGGACAATTTGGAGTCGCCAATTAACCTAGCATGTTTTTGGAATGTGGGAGGAAACTGGAGTACCCGGAGAAAACCCATGCATGCACGGGGAGAACAAGCAAACTCCACACAGAGATGGCCGAGGGTGGAATTGAACCCTGGTCTCCTAGCTGTGAGGTCTGCGCGCTAACATAAACTTAATCATGTTAAATCATGACAACCAAGGCACATAAAGTACAGAAATCAAGAAAGAAAGGAAGTCAGTCCAAGGCTTTACTGCGCTGAAAAAGCATGAGATTATGCAGTAAACAAATACAGTATGCACACAATCACACAGCACAGAGCTAACAACATTATTTAGCATCACCACTGTGCATTTTCACACAGCATTAACATTTGTTAACAAGGGCGGGGGAAGGGACGATTAGAAAGTACATGTCTTTCTGTAGGCTGCACGTTGCTCAAGTGGCTAGCGTGCGGGCCTCACAGCTAGGAGACCCTAGTTCAATTCCCCCCTTGGCCATCTCTGTGTGGAGTTTGCATGTTCTTCCCGTGCATGCGTGGGTTTCCTAAAAAACATGCTAGGTTAATTGCCGACTCCAAATTGTCCATAGGTATGAATGTGAGTGTGAATGGTTGTTTGTCTATATGTGCCCTGTGATTGGCTGGCGACCAGTCCAGGGTGTACCCCACCTCTCGCCCGAAGACAGCTGAGATAGGCTCCAGCACCCCTGTGACCCTCGTGAGGATAAGCGGTAGAAAATGAATGAATGAATGTATAGATTTGATCCGTCTAGGGCCAACCCATTACTCTATACATTAAAACAACACATTCATGGACTAAGACAATAATAGTCAGTTGAATATTTTACCTAGAAATGACACAAGAAATTAGCAAAAGACTTAATGTTAAAAAACCCAACTATAATTTTGATATAGAAATGGCTTTTAACAAATTTGATACATGTTATGTCCAATATTATTCATAGTCAATACTGTTTACATGAACTGTTTATGGCTCCAAAAACATGCTAGGTTAATTGGTGACTCCAAATTGTCCATAGGTATGAATGTGAGTGTGAATGGTTGTTTGTCTATATGTGCCCTGTGATTGGCTGGCGACCAGTCCAGGGTGTACCCCGCATCTCTCCCGAAGACAGCTGTGATGGGCTCCAGCACCCCCCGCGACCCTCGTGAGGAAAGGCGGTAGAAAATGAATGAATGAATATCCTGGGAATCCAATGACCTGGATGAATGAGACTATTCAGGACAGGAACTGTCCCTTTGCAATCATATTCAATACCCTGCAGATCACCCCCCCAACACAATAATCATGCTGATTGCTGGAATGTCCACATGAATTGAATGTCCACGTCTCTGCCTTCCCCAGGAGCTGCCACGTTTTAAAGAGCTCATCTTTGCCGATTTTTCACGCTTCCTGCTTGTTGAAAATCTGTTTGAAGAGGTGGTGCTGCAGTCCGTCACCAAGGACATCATGATGGGTGGGTGTCGAGAAGCATTAAGAATGATGGAATTGTCCCACGACGGAGACGCATGACTTTGTATGTGTGTGTTTGTAGCTGTGAAGGAGGCTGCCGTCCAGAGGAGGCACAACCTCTACAGGGACAGCATTGTGATGACCAACAGCGACCCCAATCTCCATCTACTGGGGGAAAACTCACCGGTGGACTGGGCCGCCAAATTCTGTAGCGAGGAGACCGAGGGTTCCAACAGCAGTGGGGAGGATGGAGGTTCGGGTAAACGACGCAAGCAGGTGGTGTCCATGATCCAGTTGGATGGAGTACCTCTGCCATATGAGTCATGTTTGGAGGTTCCTGGGGTGGAGCTCATCCCGGAAGAGGGCTCTGGTGCATCCAAGGAGGAGGAGGACGACGAACCCAATGTGGACCCGTGCACGGAGCCCAAGTCTCCTGATAGTGTGGAGGAAATCCGAGATCTCATCAATCCCGTGGTGGAAGTGGTGCTACCGGACGAAGCCCACGGCGACACCCCCAACGGGACGGTCAGCCCGGACGACGACGTGCAGGAGGAGGTGAGCCACGTCACCACCGTCGTGGAAGATGTCCCGCATGACAGGAGATCTCCACGCTCGCTCCTTCGGCAGCTGGTGGGAAACAGGAACCAGGAAGCTGAGAAGGAGGAAGCGGCCATTAAAAGCGCCATCGAGGAGATAGATTTAGCGGTACAGGAAGGCGACGGCAAACAAACTGCAGCGTCTCCTTCCGTGACGCCATCACAGCCTCCATTGGCGACAGACTCCAGCCCACGTGAGGAGGCAGTCAGAAAGAGCCTGAATGGGGAGGACACCGTCATCGATGCTGTCGAGGTGGAAGTGGTCGTGGCGTAGGAGATTTTGCTGACTTTGATGTATGTATGATGTTGCTTTGTTGACGTTGCACACTTGAAGACCAATTGTATGCTGGAGATACGTTCTTACTCTCTTTAATAATTATCATGCAAGCTTCTTTTCCTATTTTATATACGACACTGAACACACCACATTTTTATAATAATCTGGACCTGACTGCGGGATACATTAAAACATTAACAATAAGCAAGACAGTTATTATACAGTATAATAATTGTTTACAGTCCATCAGCAAGGGGTGTCATCATAGTTGGATTGCTATGTCTTTTAACTGCTACAGTTTTTCAAACTAGTCTATATTTTTGTAAGTGTTTTTTTTTTTTTATTTATACCGTAGTCTGTATTCCAGTGTCTTAACAAGGTATCTTCACGGAACGTCAAACAGATGGTCCTCCGGTTACACTGTACACGGAGCACATGAAGGGTGCATAAAATATAGCAATAAGATTAAATACAGGGATTAAGTATGCTAGATCTCCTTGTAACAGCGCACTGAATCCATGACCCCTCTTTATCCTTAATGATGGGGGCAACAGTGAACCAGGGCGGCCAATATGAGGTTTTTATGACGTTCATTTTGTGTTTACAGGCTAACATTTGTTGTAAACCGAGGACCACTTTGTAGGTGTTTCTATGAACATATAATCGCAAGTAGGAGACATAAAGCTGAAGATTTGTGGCTTCCAGCAGTGTTCATTCAAATCTCACTTTGATATTTGCCCAGCTTCAAACGTTGGAGGTGTTTTCTTAAGCACGTTTTCTTATATCACCTTTCTTCCTAAGCGTCAATTTTTCTCCCATCAAATTGTTACTGTGAGCTGTAATTGTACGTACACAATTTTACATTTAGATCAGTTGGATGGAGGAAAAGTCACATGGAGTTTTTCCTTCCCTAGCGCAACCCCGGAGCCGTTTTCAGCCCGAATCCCGTTTTTTTTCCACCTGAAAATGTTTGGACTTTGATGCATTGTGACATTTTTCTAAACTTTAGGAATATAAATACGATAGAAAAGGAATCTCCTCCAGCAGTTGTATCTTAAATGTTGAGAAGAGAGTTGCAAATCCTTCTCACTTTTTAAAAATAGTTCATGGTTAGTTGTAAAAACACATAAATTTCTCCAGTTTTAGACTTTTGAATCCATATCTTAAATAAAGTACGGTTTTAAGCACAGCAACCCCCGTTTTATTTATTCTGAACACATGCGTGATTGTGCTTCCCAGAAATGTAATGTTTTTTGTCATCTTGATCTATGTATGAACATTTACTGCTTAATAAAGTTATTTCATCAACGATGCGTCATTTAATCATATTTTGGTCTTTTTGTTTTTAATTGTACAGTACCTTGCTTGGGAAATTCCAAATTAAATTCAAATATGCTTTTGGTTTTGTATTTGTTTACAAGCTGAATGTATTAGAAAACATTAGAACGTTCAATGTTTTTTTTAAAGAAGCAGTACCACATTATGGGCCATACTGCAAATTTTGGTAACCGTTTAAACACAGGTCTCGTATTACCGAGACTGATACTTTGTACTTTCAAAAATTCCAAGATTCATTGAATAATTTGGCACTGTGGCGTCGTCGCCGACGCCATGGAATAACAAGCTCTTTATTGCACACAATAATGGCTACGGTCGGCCGTAACCCCACCACCAACTCCACCATTGCTTCTTTCCTGGTTACCGAGCGACACGCCTGTACCCCTGGTGCATTCAGGGCCACCCGAAACCGTCAGACATTCTGGATCACAACGTGCCAACAAGAACAAATACAATATGTCGCTACAATATGTTAGGCAAACAAAACATTTTACCAAATATAAAAATACATATACAACACAAATAAAAATGCAACGGTAGCGACAAAGTAACAAAATGATGCCCTTTTATTATATGCAATTTTTGCTAACTAAAGTCCATAACACTACAAAAGCAAACATATCAAAATACAGGAATGAGAGGCATTTTTAAATGTAAACTAAAAAGGTGTTAGTATGGACATGAAGGAAATACGAATTGGTCATTAAACGCAGACAATGTGGGTATTTGGAATATGTTCATTACAGATAGAAACTGTAAGCCAGCACTCACACTTCATTTTACTAAAACGCAGCCCGGATGTTGCACTCAATACGCCCCAAATGGTAGATGTACAGCAATAGCGGGTGTTTATGGTGCTATTTCTGTATACATTATTGTTTTTTTTACTATTTACGTTCAATTAAAAAAACAAAAAACACTGGGAGATGGTGTTATGATCGTCATTTCCGGTAAGTGCGCCATGACGGTAACGATTTGAGACAGTACTCCGCCGTCAAAAATTCACGCCGCTGGAATTAAGTACGCAGTCATAGTATACTTAAGTGTAAGTACGGAAGTGCGTGATTTGAAAGAATGTTTGAACCGGAAGTGGAGAGGAACCGGTTCCGGATAAGTTCCTAAACCCACACGCGCTGACCATGCTTCACGGAATTTCAGACAATATTGAAGCAGTTGAATCGGTTGGGTTTTTTTTTAATATATAATTTGTGTACCGTAATACACTGACGACATGTCATGACAATTCGAAGGGGGGAAAAGCTTGTTTACTGTATATAGCTTTAGTTGAGTCTGAGGACCAACATGTCCAGACTTGTTCCCTGGGACACCGAGGGATCACCGGATGTCTTTGTAATAATTTAAACAAAAATGGACTACCAGTTCCCCCAGCAGCTTTTCTCTTCATTCTACAACTGTGGACCAGCGGACTCGACGCTGAAGCACTGTGCTGGACATTGGGGCAGCTATGATCGGGTCAGACTTAAGGTAGGTCTCTGCTAATGTTTATTTCAATGTTGAAAGCCTTACATGGAAACTACTGTAAACATTGCACGCTAATGCTTTTAATGTCATCGTGTGAGTTGTCGGAATTACTTTAAAGTAGCAGCTAACACTGCTAGGTATTGTTGTCATTCTTGTTGCACTGCATTCTATATTGACAGCTGTACCTCAGATAGGAAAAGTCTTTTTGGCTATTGGTGTTTTGATTGTTTCCATTATAATGTGTGTTTTTTTGTTTCCTGTCATGGTTTCAGGGCGGTTCTGGATCACAAAACAATTGGACCTTTACACCCAGACATCATGTTAAAGGGGAGATATTGCGTCACACCGAGCCGGTACCAATTCCACTCTTCAACCCCAAAAAATGTAAGCAACTGACAGCTGTGTTTGCTTCTCCTACAGTACAGTAGGGAGAATGAATATTCCCGACTTAAGCGATCGCTCCTCCTCGCCAGTTGTAGGTGATAACTGTCACCTTTTTATATAATAACATCAGTGGACTCCAAGATAATCCACTAAATCAAAACGCACGGCAGGTTGCTAGATGTGTCATTACTTCGATAGCTTCCACCATACTCACAAAAGAAGCCATAGAAGGAAAATAAAGACATGCGCATACATCCTTGCTGTATTATGCAAGTTAAAAGATGACAACAAACTAACCATCCACTCGCAACCCATGCCACAGGTCAATTACAGGCCTATGGGAAAAGAAAGACTCCAAAATAATGTAACCTACGTTTTTTTATATGATAAAACTGGTGTTTTACACTACACCACTACTCCACTAAAACAGATGACGAGCTTATGAAACCACAATATGCTGGTTTACTGATCAAGGCAGGGAACTCCTCCTCCAATGGTGCAAGGCCCGCCCCCATGTAAGCATCATATTACGGTAGTTGTGTTCATTAATTCATTAATTTTCTACCGCTTATCCTCACGAGAGCTGCGGGGATGCTGGAGCCTATCCCAGCTGTCTTCGGGCGAGAGGCGGGGTACACCCTGGACTGGTCCCCAGTCAATCACAGGGCACATATAGACAAACAACCATTCACACTCACATTCATACATATGGATAATTTGGAGTTGCTAATTAAACTAGCATGTTTTTGGAATGTGGGAGGAAACTGGAGTACCCGGAGAAAACTCCACACAGAGATGGCTGAGAGTGGAATTGCACTCTGGTCTCCTAGCTGTGAAACCCAAAGAGGTCATTTCTTTGTCAAATCGGTTTGCATGTGTTGTGGTATTGTTGAGCATCATTATTGCTAGTTTTGTTTGTCAGCTAATGATAGCAATTTACCAAAGTCTATCTACTAATGTTGTTATGACTATCAATATCATAACCACTGCAAGTGATGGTTTGACAACCATGAAAGGCAGGTAGAGTTCTTATAATATTTGTTTTTTTATGTTACATTTTCAGCTTTCCTTTGGTATTCAGCTCCTCCCGATCCACAGGACTTCACTGAGCATGTGAGTGTGTACCTAGGTCCAACTCCAGGTCTTGGCTCCAACATGTTTCTTCAGGAGCGCTTTCAACTTTTCTTAAAAAAATTTTTTTGTGTGTGTGTAGATGCAGAACTTCTTCATTGATCATTGCCAAGACGCTTTCGGGTGCATGACTGAAATTCTGGGCAACCATATCTATTTGAAGAAGGGACCGAAAGGGGTAAGTTTTGCCTTCACCCTAGAAAGAAACTTTTTGGACTGAGGTAGGATGTTCAAGCCAACAGAGGCAGCTAAGAATGCACGTGATGGGATGTGACTATTCCGCTGATAAAACCTTTTGGGAAAAAAAAACTCCCAAAACTGCCACCAAGACTGCATTTAGACCAGGTGACCTGCGTATCAACCAAGCTACATTGTTACGCCGAAGAACTATGTAACTGGCAAAGTGACACCTTTCTGTGTTTTTGTTTTTGAATTTGGAAATGTTGCTATGTGAACTTCCAGGCACGAAGTTCTGGTAATGCTTAAAAGGACCATAATACTCTAAGTAAGGCATGTTGTCATGAATGTGTTACTAATTCAAACCCTTTTGCAGGTGTTTTAATAGCAGGCTTTCTAAGCCGTCAGGTGTGCCGTGAGGAATTATCCAATATTCAATTCAATACAATAGTATACATGGACCCAAATATTCCAATTGCATTTGGTTTATTTGCTCAAACGGAAAGAATTGAACAGGGATGGAATATTCCTTTAACCAATCCGATTGAGGTATCTTGTACCCGCTCAAACGGAAAGTTGTCAGGGTGCGTTCTTCTTCGTGGTGTTTTTCTTCTTCTGTTGTTTATTGGCGGTTGGCAAGCAGCTTTCGTGTGCATTAGCGCCATCTGTGAAACAGAATCTAAACCCTTCTCTTCTTTATTCACAAGTGCAGTTTTATTCATAAAGAAAATATATGTCTATATAAAACATGTCCTGAGTTTAATTATAAAATATTAGCAAGATTGAATTTGATCTTTTCCTGTTTAAATTTATCCCGGGTGTGTTCTTTCAGCGCATGCTCAGATATGACGTAACACGCAGATCCAGACGTTCTTCAGTTTTAAAAATGGAGGCCAGCAATCGGCACTGGACTAAGCAAAGTTTGTTTTTGATTCAAACTAAATTTCAAGACTGGACAGACAAAAAACTGGCAATACGGAGTTATTCCGACAAGTGAAAGAAAAACTCGGGGAAGCCGGTATCACGTGATGTTGATGTTTACGTTTTACTGGGCATGCCCTATTGACTATTCTGGTTGATTTTCACGGCGCATGTAGACAAGAGATTGGAATATTCCTTTCTATGGATACCATTGTTTCCCGAAAGGTCATTCGGAAGGGGAAAAAGTGGTCATGTAAAAACGTGGCTACTGTGGAGTGTCTGTGGTGTAAAGACTGGCAGAGCAATGTAATATTGGTCCGTGTGGCAACACCTACCTTGTTCCTCCGATAGACTTATTGATGCACGTGTGAGGTCGTGGTGACATTTTGTAACATTTTTGGTTAGTGGTGTGCCACAGGATTTTTCCAATGTAAAAAAACGTGCTGTGGCTCCAAAAAGGTTGAAAATCACTGTTCTAAGTGAACGGAATAGGTGTGTTCCATTACGTTAAATAATTACCTGCCTCTTTTTACCTGTTTGTTTATCTTTATACCTCGCAGGAAATAGAGACGTGTTCATGTTTCCGAAAAGGATTGTGCATGATTCCTCCATCATCAACCTCTGCAGTCGATATAAAGCAATTAGTGAACTAGTACACAGTCTGACATAAGTCACTCCCACTTGACGATTTACCTGGTGACGTGAAGGTGAATATGCGTTATTTGGATGGAGGAAGTTACACAACGTTATGTTGCACCTGTGTGTATTACAGCACCAACAAAGAAATGCTGGTCCCCCCCGGAAACTAAAACGCTTCATCAACATGCTGAATTTGCCAATGTGAGTGTCCAAATTCACAAACTTAATGTGAATCAAAAGAAAAAACACTTGACTGATTAATGACATCACCTTTTCAGATGCCACCAGTCGTATTCCTCCAGGTCAGTGCAAGCGTACAGTGCCCTGCTGTCAGATGCCTTGCCAAATGTGCCCGTCGAGCTGCTGGGCTCTCTGTTGTACGAGGAGCTGACGGAGCAAAGAGACAGTCTGTTGTTTTCTGAAGCAGCCACAGGGGGCGCTCTCGACTTCATCCCCTTTTCTCATAGTGGGAGCTTTCAGCGAGGCTGCCTCATCTACCCTGGAAACCAAGGACTGGACCGCCTCAGTATCCTACCCCCCAAATCTTTGTTGTAACCTTTCTCTCTTCTATGACACCCCTGGCCAATAGCAGTCATCTTAAGTAAATTTAAAAATGTACATTTAATTCATGTGGTTGGTAATAGAACCCCCACTTTCCACTAATACACACACACTGAAAATTTACACCGACCTCCACAAGTCTATCCAACACTGCTGTGCTGCTGTTCTTGTATGAGGTGACAGTCTTGTCAGGATGCATGTTTGATGGTCCTTAAAGCAGTATCAGATTACAATTGAATGCATCACATAATCAGTTCACAGTTCCACATGTCCAAAAGGAGTAGGAAGAAGCAAAGCTTATTAAATCCTACCCCTCTATCTGGTACTTTTACAATCAGTAACTGTTACATTTGTTCACTTCCTGCTTTCCATAATGCAGTTTAAGGTTTTTTTGTTTTTTTTTAATAATGTACTTTGGTACGAGGTACTGGTTCAAGACCGGTTCATCCTTGTATTTAGCAATCATCAACTGCTTGTATTGTTTCTTGAATTGGCTCATCGTTGTGCATTGTTTGAGGTCCTTACTCAATCCATTCCATAGTTTGATTCCACATACTGAAATGCTATGGCTTTTTAACGTAGTCCTAGCATAGAAGTGTTTCAAATGTACTTCTTCCCTGAGATCATATTTCTCCTCTCTTGTAGAGAAGTATTGGATGACATTTTTAGCTAATTGGTTGTTTTTAGCCTTATGCATTATTTTAGCTGTTTGAAGATGAACTATATCAGCAAGTTGAAGTATTTGTGATTTTAGAAATAAGGAGTTAGTATGTTCTCTGTAGGCGGCATTATAAATTATCCTTACTGACCTTTTTTGCAGTACATTTAGGGAGTGAAGATTGCTTTTATAGTCTAACAGCTTTTATTCATTCATTCATTTTCTACCGCTTTTTCAGTAAAACAAATGTTTTTGTTGGATGGAAATATAAATATATGTACAGGTGGTTCTAGGATGTTCCCTTCCTAGTAAGCTGCCTAAGGTAGATTACAGATTGTATGAGGTGACAGTCTTGTCAGGATGCTTGTTTGATGGTCCTTAAAGCAGTACATCAGACTTCCACACGATGGAGCTAGAGCACCGTAGAGACCGAGGTTTCTCTGTCAACTCCAGCCTCAGCAAACCATTCAGCTTTCAACTGAAAGGTCCAATCAGACAAATAAGCTCTGCATCTCTGTTGAATGAATGTAAGGAATGGATGTCATTTACAAAAATGTCATTGGAGGAGGGGGGGGCACAGTTGTGTTTTGTAATCTGTGTGGGTCTGCAGGTTGCGTGGCAGTGAGGTCCGATCACCTGTGTGGCGTTTGGAGATGCAGCGAGAGAAACGAACCACAATTGCTGCAAGTCGTGAACACTAGAGAGGCCGCCACCTGTGTCAGCGTCAGGTGAGTCCATCATGACACCAGCCAGGAATCCACTGTAACCTTTGTTGTGTGATTTAGTCCTCACGTTTTAGGTGAAGTTCTGGTGGCCAGTAAAAGTGGAACAGCTCACCTGTGGACTGTTGGGAAAGGGTGAGGAATTACTTGTCGCTTTGTTGATCTTGTATTGAGCTGATTTTATTTTTCTGCCCCGACAGGATCCAGAAGGTTCATGACGATGATGGCAACCTGTACTTTAATGCCAAGTCGTCATGGCGATGGTGCGAGTTCTCTGCTCACCCTCGAGTGGTGTTGTACGCTGACAGGACTGGTGCCGAGCTGTGTGATATCAGGGTGAGAGTGAATAACGTTTAGTGTTGATGAAATATCATTTTAAATGTTGGTAATGGTTTTATTTCATTTGAACATGCATCAGATTATAATTGAGTGCATCCCATAATCAGTTCACAGTTCCACATGTCCAAAAGGAGTAGGAAGAAGAAAAGCTTATTAAATCCTACCCCTCCATCTGGTACTTTTACAATCAGTAACTGTTACATTTGTTCACTTCCTGCTTTCCATAATACAGTTTAAGGTTTTTTTTTTTATAATGTACCTCGTACTGATGTATACAGAATGCAAAACCTGTCCTTGTCGGCAGAAAACCTGATACGGATATGAATTAATATCAAATATTTATACCAATATCGGCCAATATGATATTATTGGACATCCCTACTAACAAGCGATGTTATTGGTTGTCCTTGACCCGCCTATGGTCCCTGTATTAAAAAAGCCATAGTCCCTGAAATGCTATGGCTTTTTAACGTAGTCCTAGCATATACGTGTTTCAAATGTACTTTTTCCCTGAGATCATATTTCTCCTCTCTTGTAGAGAAGTATTGGATGACATTTTTAGCTAATTGGTTACTTTTAGCCTTATGCATTATTTTAGCTGTTTGAAGATGAACTATATCAGCAAGTTGAAGTATTTGTGATTTTAGAAATGAGTTAGTATGTTCTCTGTAGGCGGCATTATGAATTATCCTTACTTACCTTTTTTGCAGTACATTTAGCGAGTGAAGATTGCTTTTATAGTATAACAGCTTTTATAGTAGAACAAATGTTTTTGTTGGATGGAAATATAAATATATGTACAGGTGGTCCTAGGATGTTCCCTTCCTAGTAAGCTGCCTAACGTAGATTACAGATTGCATATTTATTGTACAAACAGAATGTAAAACCTGTCCTTGTCGGCAGAAAACCTGATACGGATATGAATTAATATCAAATATTTATACCAATATTGGCCAATATGATATTAGTGAGGCGGCACGGCGGTCGAGTGGTTAGCGCGCAGACCTCACAGCTAGGAGACCAGGGTTCGATTCCACCCTCGGCCATCTCTGTGTGGAGTTTGCATGTTCTCCCCGCGCATGCGTGGGTTTTCTCCGGGTACTCCGGTTTCCTCCCACATTCCAAAAACATGCTAGGTTAATTGGCCACTCCAAATTGTCCATAGGTGTGAATGTGAATGGTTGTTTGTCTATATGTGTGATTGGCTGGCCACCAGTCCAGGGTGTACCCCGCCGGATAGGCTCCAGCACCCCCCGCGACCCTCGTGAGGAAAAAGCGGTAGAAAATGAATGAATGAATGAATGATATTATTGAACATCCCTACTAACAAGCGATGTTATTGGTTATCCTTGACCCGCCTATGGTCCCTGTTGCCCACATCGATGCTCTCCATCTGACTTGTTCTGTCTCTCCAGGTGAGTCCCGCCTCCATCCACACTCTGTTTCGAATCAGCAACACCATAGAGTGTCGGAGTGGGGAGAGACTGATCTTCTGCAGATACCTAGGAGGCTCCCACCCCTTTCACCATATCTTCACAACTCAGGTACTTACCAATACAGGTACAATTACAGGTACTACCAATATAGTAGACATAATAAGAGGCCATAAGCCATTCAATACACAAATAAGACCGGTATGGATGTGTTCCCTGCAGAGAAGAATGACTGGACAGGAAGTCTGTACCCACCCCAACCTTTGAGGTGGCACAGGCGGGACCCGGCAACGTAGAAAACATTATAAAAGCGAAAGCTCATTTACAATTCTTCTCCTAGCACTCGGCCTACATCATGGACGAGCGATTCCCGTGCCTGCCCATGCTGAAGCTGGATCACATGATGCAGTTCCCACCCATGTTCTGTCACGTCCTTCCCGGGGTGTCCTCACCCGATCCAACCGGAGGTGGAGGTAGAACCACTAAGGTTTTTCTGGGTTCCCAGAGTTCTCAGGAAATCACACTGCTGCAATACTCAGGTTTGTCTTAAACTGGAGTTTGTTGGGGGTTTTGGGGTATTTATTAGGTGAGGTTATTTTGAACGTACCGTATGTTTGCATCTGCAGGAGGCAGATTAGAGGCATGTGTCAGTCATGGTCCTCCTCAAGCTCTACTTCGGCCTTGTGACAGCCTCAAACAGCTTCCTGTCCAGATCCCACACCGCATGGACACGGCGGCTAACAGACTGTCTTCCCCTGCTGCAGGTATGGATGGGACACTGTCACACACTGTGTGTGTGTGTGTGTGTGTGTGTGCGTGCTAATACAGACTTGAAAAATAATATAAATGCTTTTTAAAGGAAAACTGCACTACTTTTGGAATTTTACCCATCGTCCACAAACCTTATGTGTGCATTGCAAAGCTATAAAATCAGAGAATGTAATTCATAGGGTTAATTTATCCAAATCCAAAAATGTAAACACAGCAGCGGTAGTGGCAGCTCCAATAATGTAGCTTTACCATTCGGTGGTGGCCTGAGGCTTTGTGAGAGCTGCAATGACGCACTGCGGTTGACTGTCTGGAGTGGCGAGGTGGCGAGGTGTCACTACGCCAATAACGTAGTTCTTTGGTATAACAATGTTAAGGACGGGAAGTCACTGTGTAACTAGACATTAGTCATGTCTCTAGCCACGTATATACATGGACCCAAATATTCCAATTGCATTCAGTTTATTTGTTCAAAAGGAAAGAATTGAACCTTTTTATATTCCTCATTCCCAAAGAAAAGTGCCAATCCGAATGAACATATAATCGGATTCACAGGGGTGGAATATTCATTTCCCCAATCCGATTGAAGTATCTTGTACCCGCTCAAACGGAAAGTTGTCAGGGTGCGTTCTTCTTCGGTGTGTTTTTCTTCTTCTGTTGTTTATTGCCGGTTGGCAAGCAGCTTTTGTGTGCATCACCGCCATCTGTGGAACAGAATCTACACCCTTCTATAGGTTCAAAAGTCCAGTTTTTCTTCATTCATTCATTTTCTACCGCTTTTCCTCACGAGGGTCGCGGGGGGTGCTGGAGCCTATCCCAGCTCTCTTTGGGCGAGCGGCGGGGTACACCCTAGACTAGTCACCAGCCAATCACAGGGCACATATATGTAGACAAACAACCATTCACACTCACATTCATACCTATGGACAATTTGGAGTCGCCAATTAACCTAGCATGTTGTTGGAATGTGGGAGGAAACCGGAGTACCCGGAGAAAACCCACGCATGCACGGGGAGAACATGCAAACTCCACACAGAGATGGCCGAGGGTGGAATTGAACCCTGGTCTCCTCGCTGTGAGGTCTGCGCGCTAACCACACGACCGCTGTGCCGCCCCAGTTTTTTTTAAAAAAGAAAATATATATCTATATAAAACATGGCCCGAGTTTAATGATAAAATATTAGCTAGATTGAATTTGATCTTTTCCTGTTTAAATTTATCCCTGGTGCGTTCTTTCAGTGCATGCTCAGATATGACGTAACACGCAGCTCAAGACGTCTTCAGTTTTAAAAATGGAGGCCAGCAATCGGAACTGGACTGCCGGGGAAAGTTTGTTTTTGATCCAAACAAAAATTTCAAGACTGGACGAACGAAAAACTTGCAATACGGAGTTATTCCAACAAGTGAAAGAAAAACTTTGGGAAGTCGGCATCATGTGATGTAGATGTTTACGCTTTACTGCACATGCCCCATTGAATCTTCTGTTTGATTATAGCGGCGCATGTCGACAAGAGATTGGAATATTCTTTTCCATGTATACCATTGTTTTTGGAAAAGTCATTTGGAAAGATTCCATTGGGAAAGAGGAAAAACTCCACATGTAAACGTGGCTATTGTTGTTGTTTCACACTGCTTAGCTTACAACCAATTTTGACAGTAATGGCGTTAAAAGTATTCTACTTTTAAACGTATTTCTATTTTCACATTTATTTCCAGGGCTGACGTGTATCCAGGAGAGTGAAGGCAATGGGCAAAGTCCAGAGTGCTTCTGTGTGCTCCAGCTAACGGAGGCAGGGGATGTTTTCTACCAGATCCTTGAGCCTGAGCGGTCAGACCCCGTTCCACCACCAGCCACTGAGGACGAACCCCAGCCTCAACAAACTGCCAAAGTCTGGACGTTGGACAATGGCACAAAATCAGGGAGAGATTCTTCTTCATCGCACAATTTGGCACAGGCAGATTCTCAGTGGGCGGTGCCTGACACATCCAGCGATGAGGACGTCATCGGACAAACTCAGGATTCAGTGTTTCCCACTTTCATTGCGGAAACACCACGGAGGAAATTTCCAGATGATGCTTCCTCTGAAACTGGATCTGAGGAATCGGAGACACAAGAGAAAGGACAAAAGCTGAGCAGGTTGAACCTCCAGGTTCTAGTCAATGATGGTCCAGACGGAGAGGATGGGAAGGAGACCAACGATAAAGCTGATGATCCAGAGCAGCCAGACGCTAATCAGGGGACAACCAGCAATGTGACCCCTCCCATCCAGCGGGCTCCAGTGAAGCCCAGTGAGGCGGCTGTCTCCTTGTGGAAACACTGGCTCCAGAAACTGATGCACATCAGCCACAAAAAGAAGCCACGCCCTCAACACCCGCATCATTTGGCGTTTAACTCATGTGGCCTCCTCCGCCTGTCCAGGGACAAAATGAGGGAGTTATCTGAGGAGGTGACGAGCGTGCGACACCAGCTGATGGCGTGCATGTCCAACCGTTCACTCCTAGTGACAAGCTCCGCCCCATCAGACTCTACGGGTATTCTGCCATTTCCAGACCAGGTGGACACTGAAGCTTGGAAAGACGGGCTCAGCGAGCGTCTGACGCTCTCCTGGCAGGGCGAGGAGATGTGGCGAGCATGGTGGGAAGACCGGCTGGGCCTGAACAAGGACAAGAAGATGGATGCTCTCAGGAAGAAGAGGAGGAGAGCGAGGGAGGCGAAATGGGCCGCCGGACGACGACTTGACCTTTCTGGAAGTTTCACTTCATCCGTCAGCTACCAGTCGGATGTGGATAATTACTCCGACTTCACGGGCTGGTCCTCCGGAGCCAGCCAGGGGGCGCTCTCGGATACAGAAGAGGCCAAGATGTTATCGCAGTCGGAGGACTTGATGCCAAGATCCAGGACACCCACCAGCGTGCTGACAGAATCCACATTCCCTACGCCAACCACCACGCCTCCACATGGAAAAAATACCCAAGATAACCTGGGTACGCCCAGCACCCCGAGAGTCTTTACTGAGCTGAAGACCGTCCAGCTTGAATTCACCCCATCCAGTCAGAGGAGGAGCAAACGCCCCGGAGATGACTACCTCAGCTCTTTGTTTGGCTCACAGGTAACTACACGCTGGAATATGCTACCTTCATCGTCACATCCATAGCCAATTAGGAGTCTCCCAGATTTGGAGGGAATTGCGGGCTATCAAAGTAGTTCAGATGAGAAAAGTTCATCAAGTACTCTTGGTAATGGTAATGGTTTTATTTCATTTGAACATGCATCAGATTACAATTGAGTGCATCCCATAATCAGTTCCCAGTTCCACATGTCCAAAAGGAGTAGGAAGAAGCAAAGCTTATTAAATCCTACCCCTCCATCTGGTACTTTTACAATCAGTAACTGTTACATTTGTTCACTTCCTGCTTTCCATAATACAGTTTAAGTTTTTTTTGTTTTTTTTAATAATCTACCTCGTACCGAAGTGCGAGGTGATATGACCATACAATGACATAATGTGTACCATAGTAAGTGTCAATATAGTGATATATATAGCACATCATGACTGGTTCAAGACCAAGGGGCTCAAACTCAATTTACCTGGGGGCCACCAGAGCTAGGTTCTGGGTGAAGCCGGGCCGCATCAGATTAAAAAAAAAAAACTCCAAAACGCATTTATTAAAAACTGGAAAAAAAATCAATAAAAACTATCTTCAATGCTTTTGCTTCTGCTATACCCTACACTTTTTCAGTACTTTGGTTTCGGTTTTCCACACCAAAATATCTGATAAAACATTCCACTGTTCTCAAATATCTTAATTTTTATTTTTCTATACAAATAATAAGATAAAAAATAAACAAATTAAGAATAAAGACAATAAATCAATCAATCAGTAATAAATAAGTAAAATAATAATAAAACAGCAAATAAGAAAAACGAAAGAAACCACATACAGTTGGTAGAGAAATTATTTTTTTCAGATTCAAATGTCCAGTATTAACAGTTATTTAACCTTTAACATGAACATTATTGAAACTTAATAATTTTACCCAATTAGCAAGTTAGCATCGTACTCAGTTCCATCTGGGAGCAGCGTGGTAACTTTAACAACATGTTTGATGAGATACTTTATCTTGACGTGTATTTTCCGTTTTATTCCAAATCATTTCCTGCATTTATTTGTACCCAGCGTCATAAGCGTCCTTTAGCTTCATTGCTAATCCAAAGCAAAACAGGGCGGGGTAACAGGGTAGGGTAACAGTATGGGCGGGGCAAAATCATGTTAATTGTGTCCGGTGTGCACACAGCTTTAAGCTGTCATTTCAACATTAAACTTTGGTATCGAGGTGGGGGCCTCAAACTAGCGTCGCGAGTTTGAGACCCCTGTTCAAGACTCTTCATCCTTGTATTTAGCAAACATCAACTGCTTGTATTGTTTCTTGAATTGGCTCATCGTTGTGCATTGTTTGAGGTCCTTACTCAATCCATTCCATAGTTTGATTCCACATACTGAAATGCTATGGCTTTTTAACGTAGTCCTAGCATAGAAGTGTTTCAAATGTACTTCTTCCCTGAGATCATATTTCTCCTCTCTTGTAGAGAAGTATTGGATGACATTTTTAGCTAATTGGTTGTTTTTAGCCTTATGCATTATTTTAGCTGTTTGAAGATGAACTATATCAGCAAGTTGAAGTATTTGTGATTTCAGAAATAAGGAGTTAGTATGTTCTCTGTAGGCGGCATTATGAATTATCCTGACTGACCTTTTTAGTATTGAAGATGAACTTACATAAATATATGTGTATGGTAACTTCATGTAAACTTACCTGGTATGTTTACTCTGGAGCCAACAAGTTCCAATGCCGCTCTTTCCTCTCATTTCTTTTTTCTGACACGGCAAGTGTTAGCATGTTTACTTGTGAGAGCGTACTTTTTAGCACCCTTTCCTCTCATTGGTCACTCCGTCGTGTGGCTTGGCTGGACAGAGGCTGTCAATAATTGCCCCCATTGTTGCATGTTCCATTGAACATGTGGAAGAGGTGACTTGTCATCATGCATGAAATGACCACCGGTCTTACTTACTTCCTCCCTGCCTTGTGTGCAGGACGGTCCCTTTCAGCATGACAGCTACTTCCTGGATGAGGGCGGCGAGGACCACTCACTTCCACCCATGGCCCACTCATCGCAGCACCACAGCTCCCAGCATCTGCCCCCCTCCCAGAATTCACTGGGGCGGCCGTGGTCGCAGTTATCCCAACCCAAGAAAAAGAAAGCACAAATGGGGTTTTGATGTTGGATCAGTGTACGGCCTTTTTGGTGGAAGATGCTTTTTTTTTTTCCAAGGACTCTAACAAGGACATCTTGAAGACACAGCAACAGGATCTTAATATGCAGTGGAAAATCATATGATTTATTTTCAAGCAAACACTGGATTTAATCTTGGAGAGGATTCAATCATGGTTGGTGCCTGAGATCATCATGTGGTGGAAGAGGATGGAGTGCTGTACTCTGGTAGGACCAAGTCACATTTTTGTTACACTAAAAATCCTGAATGAAATGTATGTGTGGCATATGGAAGACGAAGAACGTCCAAATAATTCATAATGTTGCTGATTTCAACTGGGGACTGATAATTCACTTCACTTCTTCACTTCTTGGCTTGATAAGTGCTGTAAGACACACACACACACACACACACTACGCTACGCTACATTACATTTACACGCACAAAACCAAAAAATACTCCTTTCCGTCTTTCCCATGCATTCATTTCTTGAAATACATCTAAAGGTACCTGTTTGGTTTTGCTCATAAACACATTCTAATGGGATTGTGTGAATGTAGCTGGTTGTTCCGCAATTCTGCTTCAGAGAATAAGAAAACGTAGCAGGAGGGTTACCAACTTTCAGACCCCTCCTAAGGTTATCTTTGTCAAAAAAGCAACTCAGGACAAATTTAGTGACTTTTTCTGGTCTTATTGATAGGACACATACAGAGACTAACGTGAAGGTCCATAATGCTCTTCTCAACGAGCAGCGGGTCCTTCTGAAAGCACTGTCATTTGCTAAGATATCTGAACAAATGTCCCCTAGACCTCACTTTGGGCAGCTTTACAGATACTTTAGGTGCCATCAGGGTCAGGTGGACCTGGTGTTACCTTCTACATACCGTCTGGATTGAGTAGTTTGACAGATGAGTAATTGTCTGACGCCTGGAATCAAAGTTCCACCTCGGCACACCTAGACTCTAGACTGCAGTTTGTCTTACGATCATGATGCAGGTCTGATGCAGGTTCATGTCCTTAACAACGTTGGGGTTAAAGTGAAACAACAAAAACATTGTGCCTCTTGGGACAGAACAGGATTGCAAGTAGTTGTTGGAGAAATGCTGCTGATGAGGTCACAGCTTGAGTTCCTCCTCGCTCTGATTGGCTCTGTGCGGTGTGCAACACAACATGCACCGAGTACCGAGTAATCCCTCCTTTATGGCGATTAATTGTGGCCTCCTTATTTATATTGGAATATGTATGAATAAAAGTACATATTTTAACATTAGAGCCCTCTAGACATGAAATAACAACCCTATATTTTTTTATATATAATAAGAGAAAATAAGACAAAAGACTCTTGCTCATGTGTGTTGCTGTAAGTGTTAGGGGAGCAAAGTGGTGGGCGGACAGGAAGTGACGTCAGCTGCAACAGTAGCCCATGTTAGGGATTATGCCTGCAATAAAAGCCTTGTTGTTCAGGTGATCAAATCTGGTGCTTGTGTGTCTCACCAAGCGTTACCGTCACATTACTGACACCTAGTGATTATTGTAGAATACTACATATAATCGCTATGTCTTTAAATGTGCCTTATACTTGGATATTAGTTCATTTGGCCTTTTTAATGCTCGAAAATGCTTAATTTAGGGGAAGAAAATGTAACCTTGTAACCTTGAGGTTATCAGGCTTCAAGGTGAGTCCTAAAAATAACCCAGCAGTTGTAAGTCGTCTAAAAACTATTGAAGCAAAGAAAGCATAACACAACATCTTAGCTTCCTAGCTACACTGAACAGGCAAAACAGGATTTAAAGAAAATACGGATCGTACTCCTACGTCATATTTCACAAGCTGTACAAACAATCGCAGCGTTGCAGGCTGGGAGGTGCTTTTCAAAAACTTAGTCATGGAACGTGAATATTTTCGACACACATCCGTATGAATATGCCATTGTTAATTTCCCAAATGGTGGAAATGTTCCGCCTCTTTTGCAACCGTGACATCAGTACTTGCGTCATCTTGTACATCATTTTGCCGTGACTCAATATGAGCTGCTGTTGGCTGAAACTCTCCTCTATGGAAAACACTTTCTGTAGCAATTGCATATGAATGCTGAATATGTGTAAATACATGTGCACTCCTGAACAAAATGTAGTATAGCCAGATTTTCCATTGAGTGTGTGATCCAACATGGATAACGGAGCACAAAATCAGGCAAGTCCAAATCTACGGTATTCTAAAGACTGGAGCCATCAGGAGGTGAGGACAGTGGGAGATGACATGAAAATGAATACAGTAGCAGGCTGGGGATAAATAGATGATGCACTGCTGTCCACTTTTATCACTGAAAATTCACTGTGGGTGTACATTGATATTTTTTATTTTGTATTAAAAAAATATATAAAGCCAGTATTTTTTGCAGTCCAATTTTTTGAAAGTGCCACAAATGGACCCCAGTCCACATTTTGGACACCAATGTAGCTGAACCTTAACAATTGCAGGTGCAGCATTTTATATTTAATTTATTTGCAGTGTGACATTACCAAAATAAAAAAGAAAAGAGACAGATAACAGTTTAAAAATAATATTTTTATAAGATTTTTTTCCCGCACAAGTGACAAAATAATAAATTAACTTAATATCTACAAAAAACTATTAACATTTTTTTATACATCATTTACATTTTTGTGTGCATTTTGTGTTATACATATTTTTTTGTACTTTTTTTCACATTCTTTTTGGACAATGTCAGAGCTACATCTTAAAATTGGCAACTTTTAACTCGTACAAACACACGCATTAGCACAAACACAACACGCTCATCAGATTATTCAACAATGTTTTTTTTTTGACCCTGCTTTGAGCAGGAGCAACCTCGGAAGAAACCCAACAAAAATGTTAATCGACATTTGTCACACGTTCGTCCCAAAGTCATGCATTCAGTCTTGAATTCTAAAGTGTGCAAATGAAACAAACCGGGAAGGTGAAGAGCAGCTGCAGTTGCTGGATGTTTAGTCACATGTGGACATTGTGTTGCCTCCTTTCCATCTTTTACCATTCAAATGCTGAAAAATTATTTTCAGGAAATTATTCATGATGTATTGCCAAAAATGTTTTTGTTCCGCTTTCGTCTGACATCCTTGCGGTGAGGTGGACGTACGTACATAGCAAGACCCGAGCAGACTTGCATGATGTCCAGATGACCTCAACTGTAGCTGCCTTCTTCTTCTGGAGATCAGTAAACTGATTAATAACAGTCAACACAACTCTCTGTTCAATAAATGCCATACTTTGGCAAATCAACCTTCCTAAAGACAACTGGAAGGTTTCCGTTGTAGTTGTGGCACCCTAACCAAGTTGTCTTGGAATGCGACATTGCACCATGCACCGACGACACGTCTACAAACAAAAAAAAAAGGACAAAAAAAAGCATATCTTCAGCTGCCACATGTTGTGCGTTCAGGTCGAGTACAGGAGCTTATTAGAAAATAAATTAAAAGACGTCGCTGGCGGAGGCATCAGGCGTTGAGGTATTGGCGGCGTTTTTGGCGGCGGAGGTGCTCTGGAAAGAAGGGTCCTTCTGCGTCGCTGCCCAGGGAGCTGCTGAGGGACTCCTCGCCTGAACTCATCATGTCCTCGCAGGAGTCCTCACTGTCAGCGGGAAGGAAACATGTTTGAGTTAAAAGTGCAAAGTCATTGCAAACCAAATGATGAGAGAGACAGACAAGCTACATTCACTGATTATGACGTGTTTCCGAGCTAGTGCCAAATGTATGTGTGGCCATCACCAATAACTAATGTGTGATGGGTGTGAGGGAGCTGCCAATCCTCCCTCACTGATCAGGTGTATCCCCCACCTACACTGTCATGTTTCTTTGTGTATATAGTTGGCTTTTGTTATTTACATATATTCTAGTTAGTACTTTGATTATATTTGTTTGCCATTTAAGTTGTTCAATTGCCACTTTAGTTAGTTTTTCATTTAGAAGTCATTTGTTTTGTTCCTAATTTCTCACCAGTTTCTCCTTTTTTTTTTTTGAGCGGATTGGTCAGGGCACAAACATGGAGGTGCGCCCATGTGAGTGCAGGCCAGAGGCTGATCGCCTTAATTGGACTCTCCCAAGTGTCACCTGGAGGAGGGGGGGATTAACTGGATGGTAGTTCAGTAATCTAAGTTATGTGTACTTGAGTGTTTAAATATATACAGGAAGTGACACTTCAGTGTGGGACTCTTGAAAGACTTGTAATATAAAAGAAGGGTGTTATGAATGTAAATAGGGTACCTTTTTAGATGTATTGCCTCACCCTCTCATTGGGAACTATGGTTGGTCCTTCACAGGTAAAAAGGGGTGGGCGAATTGTTTGGGGGAGGCCTGTTGTGTGTGTGCTGGGGGAAATGCTGTTGCACTATCTTGCGAAATAAACCTGAAGAGCTCTCAAGCCCATGTCTGGTGTACATTTCAGCTGCTATGGCTATCCCGGGCTAGTAAGAGGCCATTGTTTTCCAACTGAAAATCTTACAATGGGCACCAGGTCCATATTCCAACAGTAGGAACTTCCCCAAGCCATCCGGTGTGGCTTTAAACAGCCAAGCAGCCTTGTGTGACGTCACGGAAACCGGAGTCAGTGGGACGTGACCGCTGACTCGCAAACGTCCTGTCATGCAACACCAGGAGATACGAGAGGCCCCCAACAGGGCGGGGCCTGTCACGTATGTGTTACGTAGTGTGTGTGTGTGTGTTGTAACAGTTGCCCTGGAATGCAAGCGCAACGAAAACAACTCACTTTGACAGAAAAAATAAGATTGAGCGTGTGTTTCTCTTTCGTTTGCCCATGAGTAGTGTTATTGAGGAGGTAGTGTCCTTTTGACGGGACATGCTGCCACATGACTACCACATGACTACCGCCTCATAGGACCCAACCCAAGGGCTTGCTTGTTGACGTTTTATAGCCCATGACAAATCAGAGTGACTCAAGCAGACCGAGACTGTAAGACATGGTTGCTAAGTAACGGGCAGATCATTGTTGTGTTTTTCTATGAATTCAGCCCAACTTGTTTTGTTGTATTACGATATGTACGTTATATGTCCACACGTTAGGTGGGCAAACTCAAGTCAAAATTACACCCGCAAGGCATGCTGGGTATCTGGTACGCTCTCCCAAGTATATGTTGAGGAGGTCGCGAGGGGAGTCGATGTATTCGTTTTTTTATTGTTCATAGCTCATCACTACCCAGCATGACTTGCGGGCACTTGTAAATAACAATTTATGTTTACTGTTAGTTGTTTATGACCAGCATATTGGTTGATAAATGTGACGTGTTCGTTTTGTTGCACTGTAAGTATGTTGCTCTCTTTGATGACCACCCATATATGGACACCCCAGAGGCAAAAAGTTTGGCCACCCATGCCTTAGGGGCACCGTGTATATTTTATCTCGTTGGCGTCTTAGTCGTCCATTTTATTTTCTACCTCACGAGGGTCGCGGAGGGGTGCTGGAGCCTATCCCAGCTGTCTTTTGGCGAGAGGCAGGGTACACCCTGGACTGGTGGCCAGCCAATCACAGGGCACATATAGACAAACAACCATTCACACTCACATTCATACCTATGGACAATTTGGAGTCGCCAATTAACCTAGCATGTTTTTGGAATGTGGGAGGAAACAGGAGTACCCGGAGAAAACCCACGCATGCACGGGGAGAACATGCAAACTCCACACAGAGATGGCCGAGGGTGGAATTGAACCCTGGTCTCCTAGCTGTGAGGTCTGTGCGGTACCCACTCGACCGCCGTGCCTTCCTCTTAGTCGTCCAGATATTGCTAAAGTAGGAACTAGGGTCCAAGGAGACATAAATCAAGTGTCCTCACCTCTCGCTCTCGTCCCAGCAGCACTCAGGGATGGTGGGTAGTTCGGGTACACTGCGGTAGCTGCTGTGGAGGTTCTGGGCGGTCCGGCGGGACACGACCCACTGCAGTTTCCTGTGATTGGGTTTGCTGCACTCTGGCGAGTCGTAGTCCGACAAACACTGGGCAACTTGACCGCGCCACAGCAGGAGGTCAGCATCTGCAATCTGAAACCAAACAAAGACACCAAAGTGTTAATCTGTTTGGCCCGCATACACCATGCGCCGCTGCGTTGCAGAGTGGTTTCTCTTTCTAGGTCACAAGGGTAAAAAGCAAGCACTGTGTTTAGGTTTGAAACCTGATCGGCTGCCCGTGGGGGTGAGGGGTGATGATGCAAGTAACGTTATTTCAAAGCACAGCCAAAGCCTGGCTTTTACCTAGCATAAATATAAACTATTTATCCGACATATGACAGTTGATTGACAGGGACGTCATCATGCTCTGCCTTCATCCATGAGAGTGAAGTCCTGCTGCAGTGTTTGCTTACCTTCAGGTGTCTCTGGATGTGGCGAGCTATTTCCAGCATGTCCTCAGAGTGAATGGCTTCAATCTCCCGCCTCAAGAGAGACAATGCTAGGACGGAGGGCTGGGTGGACAAACGAATGAAGATTCAGTGAGCCAAGACAGGGGGCAGGAAATGGAATGACGGTGACCTCTGAACCCTGCTGTGAATGCCTACCTTCGCTTTGGAGAAGGAGATCCGGCACAGACAGGCTTTGAGCTGAGCCTCCAGCTTCTCCAAGCTAAGCATCTTCTTCCTATTCACACAGACACACAAAGGTCAGTCCTATGTTTCCTATACAAGTATTTGCACACAATTAAAAAAACATAATAATAATAATAATAATCACAGATCCAAATCAAATGTACAAACAAATATTCCTGCAAAACCCAAAGTGACCCACGAGTGGTTATGCAAGTGTGAACAGCCGTCAGCAACAAATCTTATCAGTGCACTTCAGCCAGACGCAGCTGTCTGATAGTTTGGCGGCGGGCCCAAAAACTACGCACACAAACAACCCGGAGTGCGGCGGACAAGCAGCGGCCAGCAAAAACAATGAGGCGTTGTAGACGCTGGCAGCAAAAACGTTGACCGACCGTTGAATTTGCAGATGACATGTCTGCGGCCATAGAAAGGCTCAACATGCAGAGAAAATATGTCTAGTCTATCCACAAAATATGCCAAGTGTTTCAAAAGTTCAATTCAATATTCATTTTGTCTTTATTATTATTTGATATTTATATCTGTGTGTGTGTCCTTTTCATTTCAGATGTGTCAGATACGGAGCTGCAGTCTGTGTTGCATTCAAGGACCACCCATAATGGTGAAAAACTGAGTAATTGAGTATCTAAATAGAAGCTTACACTTCTATATTCATGCAAAACAATATTGTTTATACTAATGTATAACCCACAAGGCATGCTGGGTAACTGAGTAATTGAGTATCTGCGAGTATCTAAATAGAAGCTTACACTTCTATATTCATGCAAAACAATATTGTTTATACTAATGTATAACCCACAAGGCATACTGGGTAACTGAGTAATTGAGTATCTGCGAGTATCTAAATAGAAGCTCACACTCTTATATTCATGCAAAACAATATCGTTTATACTAATGTATAACCCACAAGGCATGCTGGGTCACTTCCTGTCGGGGAAATGCAGTGTGCTACCCAGCATTCCTTGCGGGTTACAAATGCGTATAAGATGGTAGCGTTTTGCATGTATATTAGTGTGTGGGCATCTATTTGGGAGCGGTTTTGGTTTTTGGTTGCACCGTGAGCAAGGCAGGGATGGTCGGTTAGTGATGTCCGAGTAACGGTGTAAATATCAAGTATCACTGCATATAAGAAGACCTCCTCAATTAGGTTGAAATGAGATTTATATGCACAAAATGGCGGGTTTCTTGCCAAGTTTGAAATGTTTTTATCAAAACCTGCAAATTAGCGGTGTTGCTAATGCCGAGTCCCAAATATGCAGGGTTCCACAGTATTTTACAGTATTTTGCGGTCATTCTCACCTCTCTGTGGAGTGAGACAGCGTGATCTGATGGTACAAGTGCAGAAAGGTTAAGGCAGTGACAGATTTGGACGTGAAGTCCAGCTTCTCCGTGATGATCTTCTCCATGCGGCCGAGGTCGGACACGGTGAACCTGCACTGTCCGATGCGGATGAGCTCGTCCGTGGGCGTGAGGTTGCACTCCTCCTCCGTCACTTTTGCAGCCAAGTGGAGACAGCTGAGACTGACGCAGGACAAGTGTTTCGGTTGGATCTGAAAAAGGAGGACACGCTATTGAACACAACGCAGGCTGTTAACAGCAGCCATCAAAATGTAAGGACTGTGTACCCTCATCATGGCCAAGAATCTGTCCAGCAGGTTTACAGCCAGGACGAAGGTCTGCGTGGTGTAGCCAAAGAAGCTGGTCAGACTCCACAGGTCCTCCACTTTGGCATCTCTACACTTGGCAGAGATCCGCCCATCCTTCTAGAAAAATAAAAATACATCAGTTTATATGACAAGCTTTTTGGGACTGGTACCAAGACTAGTACTATACACAAAAACATCTGGAGTCACACTGATGCTTCGTGCCCAACTATGCAAATTAGATGATGTCATCTATCCCCCCTCAACGCAATGCCACATATCGATTGTAGTCCAACATAGGCAACATCAATAATACATGTACATACGTATATACTGTGCAACAGTTTTGCACCCATTTATACTACAGATGGCCACCCCACATTGTCTTATTGGTATTTGTATCCTCTCTCCATCACAATATCATGTGCTTCCCTCCATTCAACCCAACTCAAGTGTTAGTTTTGTGTTGGTTCTTGTGTTTTTTTTTGTAGTTGTGGTTCTCTACCCCTGTAGAGACATGCTGAATGGTGGTCCCAAACAAATAAGTAAATGGTGTGGACTCACCTGATTAGTGGACTCAATGAGACTTAGGCCAGTCTCCTTGGGGAGATAATAGACCTCCTGGTCGTAATTCAGCCTCAGCTCCTTCATCAGTTTGAAGGCATCCATGTCTCAGCTGGCTTGTCTTCTCACTACAACAAAAAACAAGTATCTTGTTTTTATTCTATTTGTTGTATAATTATAAGGGATAAGCCATAATACTGTAATATATCTGTAATTTCAATGTAATCATGTTGTGTCCTTACATGAAAATACTAATCTCGATGTATTATTCTTACGTTCTGTACGTGTACCCCCCAGGCTGAGAACCATTACTGTACAATACAAGCCCGGCCCACTTCCCTCAGCTGGACTCCGGTGTCAGATTTCCACTGGTAAACGCCTTCTTTGCCTCCGACGGAAAAAACAACTGCTTTTTGATGGCCCAGTTAGATGATTAAGCCCACACGAAAATATTTCTCATATTTATTCATTTTTGTTGCATTTAAATGACAGTAACCAAGTATGCTAGCGTCGAATACAGCTAGCTAGCTAGCTTTAAAATCCTCTCTTAAGAGCGGGGGAGGGGATGTTTTTCCCAGTCCTCAATTCAAACAGAAAGCCTGCACGGTTAAAAACCACATAAAAAAACATACATTTACACATCATGGCACAGCACCTATATAATATTCATGCCGTTTTTTATACGTACTGTCGTGGTTAAAAAATGTATCTCGGACAGAGCAGGATGCCAAGATACCAAAAGAAGACAAGAAAAATAGCTAGACAGTATTAACGGGGTAATAATTCACGCGAACCGTTAGGAAATTACTGTTTATTATCCTGGAAGAATATATATTATCAGGAAATGTTGCTAAATGCCACTGTTGCCTATTTTTTTTTATCCTCCGTCGATTTACATAGAGAAAGAAACCAAGAGGAAATTCGCGCAGTATTACTCTAATACTACTACTTCCGATCGATAGTCAGGAGTGATCCTTACCTGTTAAGGCAAATTAGATCCACATATCTGATGTATTCCTTCTGGGGGTCCGTAAACTCCTTTCTCCTTTTTCTCTTTTGTTGATGTTGCTAACATATACGCCCACTTAGTGACGTCACAGCGGGGCGTGTCGTGAGAATAGAAATTCCTTCTGGTCTACAAGAACAATTTTATCTAAGTACATAAGCCTATCATATATATTACAACTTGAGTATAATGTATTACAAATTCAGGGAAATTTAACACTGGAATTTAAATACGACCGACACTGGAGAAAAGCCGTAGGCTGACTGACGTGTTTATTAACCAATCAGCGAGCTGTACTTTGCAACGTTCAAATTGTCCGCCCAAAATGGGTTTCTTTGATTGGCTCTTGAGCGGGCAGGTTCCTGAAGCAAAACTGGCATTACGTAAGGTTTTAGGTTGATTTGAGTATCTTGGAATATGATCATAAATAAAGTTTCTGTCCGCTGTAAATAATGCTATTAATCCACGTCTGGGGCGATCGACTGAATTTTAATGAAACATAAAGTAACGAAGTATAAGTCCGCAAAATAAAGCATTTTAGATGTATATCCTTTTCCGAGAGAAGAGCACAGCAATTTTATGCATAATGTCTGTCCGTTGCTTTGTCGGCCAATGTAGTTGTGTTACAATTAGCCAAGAGTAGCTAAAAAACGATGCGTATTTTAGAGTGTATACTTGTTTTATTCTCCCCGTCCGCTTGGAGGTGGGCGGGGTTTGTTTCATTCCCTCTCCCCAGTCCCTCCTCGGAAGTGGACACTTGCTGTCTACATTCCCTTTATTTATTTTTATATTTTGCAACAAAATCCCCAAATGGAAGCCAAGATGGACGACTGAGCCTCAAATCGCCCCCCCTATTTCACCATTTATTTATCAATGAACTGAGAGGACCGGATGAAATCCAACTGGGGTTTTCTCCGCTTCGCAGGGGAGGTAAGGCTCTGGGCTCCGTCTACTTACTGGATACGGGGAAAGCCAGGGTATTTAAATGGTACTGGCTTCAACTTACCGCCGTTGTCACAGCGAATATATATACATATATAAATCAAATGTAACGCATGTTCATGGTCGTATATATCTAATTCAACTCTTAAAACATTAAGTTAGCTTGACATATACGTACGTTGTAAGTTATCTGCGACGTCAGGTCAAGCAGCTTAGCTGTGTGAACACCAGAGCTAATGTAGCTGTTTTATTCCATTCCTCAATGGAACAGCAGAAACCACTTTGGTACTGGGTATTTTCTGAAATTAGGTTGTTTTATGAGACAAATGCGGACAATGTGTAGAGTCAATGCCATATACAATCCTTGACAGGAGTATATCCCAATTCCCAGGCAATTTCAAACAAATTCATGTAGTACATTTTATCACAGTGTTACTTTTCAGTCCAGTTATGATACATTTCCTGTGTGCCTGTGCACAGGTAGCTGTATCCAGTGGGGAGGAAGGCTTGACCGGGGTGGGAAAGAATGAAGATCACCGAACCCTGGGGAGTCCACAGGCTGGCTTTTCTTCTAGAAAAAGCCATGTCGAGGGAAGCCAAGATGTGGAAGGGCTATGTGGCAAAGAAGCCCTCATCACAGGTGAGGATGACTTGTAATGTTACATCATGTATTTCCATTAGCAGTATAGTATAACTTTCATTATATTATATTTCAATGGAAGTGGACACATTTAAAAAGGTTGGAATGCTTCTATTCCAGTGAATATTCACCTTATCAAGTAAATGATAGCCAAAAGCAATCTATCTGTTATTGCTGATAAAACACGTCAATAAAAGGCCGTACGTGGGAACACTGACGCACATCTAACATGTGAACTGATTTGAGAGGTCAAGGAGGCAGCTGGACTTTTCAGTGCCATAAAAACAACTGCAGCATTGCTGACATAGTTCCAGTTTATTGTGTTTATATGCTCAAACAAAGACTTTGTTGTGCTGCATTTGGGGAAATCAAGCTGTAAGGATCTGTGTGTATAGACCTATTGGCAAATGGGTTCCTTAGAGACTTCCTAAGGGAAGACCTCACCAATTGTCACTGGTCCTCACCGGTTCTTACTGGTCACCACTGGTCTGCCGCAGGCAGGGCGATGCAAGGTTCTGACGGTTGTTTATTGATGTGTTATTGCAGGATACAGATATCTCCCCAACTCAGCGGGATGAAGCGGTGTGCTGGCTTTTGGAGCTCCACAGCAGGCTGCAGCTGTACCCAGAAACCCTGGTGTTAGCTGTTAGCATACTGGATCGTTTCCTTGCTTCCATCAAGGTAATGAAGTACATTGCAGCACTTTAGTTGGGTGTTACAGGTGACTGACTGATTATCACCAATGTAAACAAATGGGGAGGATCGATTTGCATATGGATATTATTCTGACAAGGGGGCCTGACATGCACAGGTGGGTTGATTTCATTGCTTCATTTTCTACCGCTTATCCTTACCAGGGTATGCTGGAGCCTATCCCAGCTGTCTGTACACCCTGGACTGGTCGCCAGCTAATCGCAGGGCACATTTCGACAACCATTCACACTCGCATTCATACCTATTGACAATTTGGAGTTGCTAATTAACCTAGCATGTATTTGGAAGGTGAACATGCAAACTCCACACAGAGATGGGAATCAAACCCAGGTCTCCTAGCTGTGTGGCCTGCGCGCTAATCACTCGTGCCGCCGGGGGTTGAGTTAATGTGTTAAAATTTGAAACATACGCTTTTAAGGATACCCACCATATAGAAGAAGTCCACACCTTGCTCTTTGATTAACCAATTGAATTGATCTTATTCACCCATGTCCAATTCATCACCTGCACGCAGAGGAGTGGGTCATTTTGGTGTATTTCAATTGCTTTTTATGATTAACTTTTGCCATACTGCGTCCATGCATATGTTTATGTCGGTGATGTTCACCTCGATTCCCTCCCAACCCACACATGCATGTGTGCACCCCCCAAGCGTAACTGGAGAGGAGCGATTACATGATCTAGTTGACTGCATGCATGTGCAAGCATGTGATCTCATATTTGTGTCACCTCCCACCCCTAGTATTGTTAAATAAGCACATTACATAACACAATAAAAACATCGATATTTCAACATCAATAACTTTCTTACACTTACAATTATGTTAATTTCTAATTGTTATAAACCATTTGATACATTCTGAGAGAGGTTCCACTGTACAACCTAAAAATGCCTTGCGTGTCTTCAGGCCCGTCCAAAGTATCTGCGCTGCATCGCCATCGCCTCCTTTTTCCTGGCTATCAAGACCTGTGAGGAAGATGAGGTAAACACTGCACACAATTTTAAATATGGAAACTAATCAAGGAGCGTGATACTGATGAATGAGCGTCTTCATCTGTCTGCCTCCCAGTGTGTTCCCTCTCTGAGGGAGCTGGCTGCTTCCTGCAGCTGTGGCTGTTCTCCATCAGACATCCTGAGGATGGAAAGGATCATCCTTGACAAACTCAACTGGGATCTGCACAATGCCACGCCGCTGGACTTCCTGCACGTAGTATGTATCCATACATTTACACATACTGGATGCACATGATCACAACCTCATGATGAAGCGCACAGGATTTAAGGAAGTTAACTTAAGGCTCTGCAAAGTTAATCTTGTATTTTGATTGCCTTCTTCAGCCCATACCACGAAAAGAACCCCAAGATATGTTATATCTTTGGATAGATCTCAATGAGAGGCAGAGAGGACTTTTATGATTAGCATATTTATATATGAATTTGTCATACTCTGCATGGAATTTGACTGTTAAATACGCGTGTCTGCTTCCCTGCTCTCCATTTTGTTGCATTTCACCAGTGTCAGTTTTGACTTCAGTCCATACAGTACGGATGGGGAAAGGGGCAAAACATTCCTGTCCCCCAGATGGGGGCATGACAAAAAATAATTGCGAACCACTGGTATACAGTACTCCGTTGTTTATTGCAGTTATCTTTATCAATTGAATATTTTTGTAGGGCTGTTTCCGATCTTCTACATTTGTTTTTTTAACATTATTAGAGCCCCCAAGACATGGAATAGCACCCACATAGTCACCTTCATCCATTGTCGTATATACAATCAGACAAAATAAGCCATTTAAGACATTTTACCCAGTAAGGGAGCACAAAAACCTGGTGGTTCCAGAGATTAAGTCTCGTGCTTTTCTCATTGAACAATTACTGACACCTAGTGACCAGGGTAGAGTACTACATTTACAATTTGAATGTCTTGTATTTGTATTTTAGATCATTTAGCCAATTTTTTGCTTGAACATGATAATTTAGACAGTTAAACATATTTTCGTACTAATAATAAGCCGTATTCAACCACAAAATAGCATGATTTATTATGATATATTTGAAAAGCGTGATAGAGTGAATCTGCAACATTGGAACCACAACGTGGTGAGGGATGACTGTATAGTCATTGCCAGTTGGAATAAATCGATGAAATATCAGATTTTGGGCTCTTATTTAGTGCAATTTTGGTATGTGATTTCAATGTATGAAAACCAAATTGATATGCTTGGTTTGACCTGAATCAAAGTTAAGTGGGGACTTATTGACCAGTGGAAAATGGGGGTCCCAGGTTAAGAGCATTTGCAAAACCCTGGTTTAAAACATGCCATTATTTACTGTGACAGTAGTTTTCGGTGTTGTATATTGTATTTTGGTGAAGAATACCGTGCTTGTCCGCCAAGTGTAATGAATGGTTAATAAGTAACTGATGTATTCTAGTTGTGTACTTTGCATAAGTTACCCTTTTGTACTTGGCAAAGGCGTGTTTTTGTAATGTTTTTGGAACGTTTGAATGGAGACACTTTTGATGTGACGAGATGACAAATGAATATGGATGAATGATTTATGTTTATATGGTATGAAATTACTACACTGGTGAGGGGTATTGAGGTTTTAAAGGAACTGCATTGATAATTGATGATTATGTCTGCCATTTTTCTATTCATTCCCTATTGTCTTCTTGCATAGTTCCATGCAATGGTCTTGTCATGTTCCTCTGGGCTTTTGGACTCCTTGATGGGACTGAACCGGTCCCAACACCTTGCCCTGCTCACACGCCGACTCTACCACTGTTTAGCAGACCACACACTTATTAAGGTAGGCGTTTTGCTAGGGGGGTAATATAACCTAAACAATGTTAAGCGAGTTGCTAGCAGCTCCTTTACTGTAGATTTAAAGATACGACTTGTAAGACTTGTACTACTTCATTGTGGGCAGAATTCCCCCATCAGTGAGACCCTGCCTCTCCACTTATGACTCTTATCACTCAATGTTGTTTCCCTCCTGTTGAAGCTTGACTAAGCCACACAAAATTTGCAGTATTAGTTGATTGCTTTTGTATGTATTTGTATGTTTTTGTCTGTACACGTACGATATAAGTTTGTCCTCTCTTGTTGTGTAGCTGAGAGGATCCATGCTGGCCTTGGCTATCCTCACTCTGGAGCTGGAGACCTGCTGTCCCGATTGGCTGGCTGTCACCATCGAGCTGCTAAAGAAGGCCCAGGTACTCGTCTCAAGAGAACAAACATTGTTATTGTGGCTCGGCTGCTCTGTATCATACTGAAGGTTGTTTCAATATTCCATTTTCAATGGGGGAATCATGTTCTGATCTATTTGATAATGAAATAATAATAAAGACACATGAAGGGAAATCAGGAGATCAATTTCCCGACAGTGGAAAAACCAAACAGCACAGTTGTCAGTTGTACACCACAGTATTTGTAAACAAATAGCTCTAATGACAGCCCTGGCATTCCATCTCATTAGACTGTGAAGGCATACCTCATCAATATAGTCATAAAAAGTGGAAATGTTCTTCATCTTCCTTCCCTCCTCTTAGATCGACACCTCTGAGTTGATCCGAAGTCGAGAGCTTGTTGCTTGGAGTCTTTCGGCACCGAGTGCTGCCCTGCCGCCAAACACCGTCTACATCTACCAACCCGGTCAGAACCAAACCACCCTGCAAGCTCCTACCCAGGACCCTCCTGGTATATATATCACTTTGCTTCCAACTACATGAACCTCGAGTGTCAGATGATGCTGTTTGGAGAGAAGAAAGTGAAAGTGAATTTTGGGTGGAAAACCTTTCTACGCCCGAAGATGAGACCCCCGGTGAGTTTGTATAGTAACCTTATTCTGCTGTTTTCAGGGAGCGTCACCTCCTCCACTGAGTCTTCCACACCAGGCCGGCCTCAGACCCCAGCTGGAGAGGAAGGGGTGTGCCAGCAGCCCCGCGGCTCTCCCACCTCCTCCAACGACGGCAGCCTCCCAGCTCTCCTCTCACCTCCCAAGTCCTCCTGTCATCGTAACCACCTGCACAAGGTCACGCTGCGCTGCAAGGTGTCTACAAAGCGCAAGGTAAAACCAGCCCTCATCTTCCTGGAGCACCCCCCACTTTTTATCCTCCAGATATTTCATTTGCACCTTCTTGTTCAGGTGGAGGAGATGGAGGTGGATGACTTCTATGACGGCATCAAACGCCTCTACAATGAAGACATCACCGCCGCTGTCCAGGAGGGGGCGTCACCTGCAATGGGGGCGATAATACCAGCAGGTGAAGAAGGCCTCCTGATGTCCTCCCCCTGCCCGCCGCTACAGCCAGTCGGTGCCCCCTAAACGCCGGTCCAAGTCGTGCTGGTCAGAACCATCCCATTGCTGTCGTTAGCGGCAACACCATCAGAGGTTTGCGTTTACATAAGAAGCAGTAGATGCAGCTTCTCTAACATCCTCAGTGGTTTAGATGGTTTGGATTAGCACAAATTGTCTGTTCAGGTAGACCTGAGCTCCCATCACCCCCTTCGGCCAGAAAACAGAGCCCCCAAAAAAATACTAAAAAAAAAAAAAATCTGCTGCTATTATGACATTTGTTTGACAAATACAAAAAAAGTATAGAAATATAAAAGTATCCCTTAAAAACGTATTCACGTTTGTTCACTTTTATTTGTTGTTAACCCCTTAATTTAATGTTCCCCTCATCGCTGTTAACACAAACAGAGAAAAAAGTGACGTATTTAGCAACATGCACTTTTTCCTCATAAGATGCTTCATAAGATGGCCATTTAAAAGTCTGTGTTGTCTATCCTTTGCCATTCCCTCTATCAGCTTGTTGGAACCAAGGCTTCTCAGGGTGTTTTGGTGATGCATTTGAGTTTCAACTGGACAACTGATTACAAAACTGAAAGTTTTGGCAGGTTTGTACCAACCTCACCTTTAACCAGAAGCTATAATACAACCGTAAAGTTATGACTGCTGTAGAAAAGTCTTGTGTTCTGCCGGGACACACACACTGGGGGAAATAAGCACCGTATTTGATCCCCTGCTCGACTTGAAAGACACGAACACTCCTTCCTGTTTATGCTAGGTTTCAAAATAAACATAAAACCAAGCACGTAAACATCCTAAACCTAAACTACTGTGGAACTTAATTTCATTGAAAATCTGTGGTGATAGTAGAAATAATGAGTTGCCAAGAAACAGCCTCAAAACTGGCCTTCATCCTTGTGAATTTTATTGTTTATTGTCACAATAAACCCAACATATGGACTGTTGATGTCTTTGTAAGTGTGTAGCAGGGATCAAATACTTATATGTGATGGAAGAGGCATACTGCCAGCCAGAGAGATTGAAATTCTACTTAATATATTCTCATGTCGTAAACCATAAGGGCATTTTAACATGACGCAACATAAAAGTGTGCGTGTCTGAGTTTAATCCATAGATGTTTTTATTACTGCAAAAAGCTCTGTTCTACTTCCTGGAGGGGCCCGTTGGATGCAGCTCTTTGGTCCCTGAATGCACCTTGTGGCACAAATAGAGTATGAAAACAAACAATGGTGTCTATGTGTATTATTTGGGGGGGCTTATTGGAATTACTAAGCTGTTACGAGGACGACTGGTGTTTTTCCCCTGGGAAAGCCGATTCCCGTGTGCTAAAGGGTACGCCTGTTAGTCCAACCATGGCTACAAGAGGTGCAATGTGGACCACTGGACCAGCTCTACACCCTCACAAGGGTACCGGAGTTGGAGCTCGGTTGGCATTGCCAGCAGTAAGTCCAGCCTGTTTCCGGTCAATGCTGGCTTCCTCCAAGCCTGCCGTTTGTCACCGATTCTGTTCATCAGTTTCATGGACAGAATTTGTACATGCAGCCGAGGAGTTGAGGGAGTCCAGTTCAGGGGCCTTAGGATCCCATCTCTATTTGCAGATGATGTGGTCCTGATGGCCGCTTCGGTCTGTGACCTTCAGCGTTTACTGGGACGGTTTGCACCTGATTGAAGCTTCTGGAATAAGACTCAGCCCCTCCAAATCCTTGGTTCTAAATCGGAAACAGGTGGCGGTCTTGGCCCAGGTGGAGAGTTATGTCGGGGTCTTGTTGGCGAGTGAGATCGAAAAGCGGATCGGCAGAGCGTCTGCAGTAATACGGTCCCTGTACTGGACCGTTGTGGTGAAGCGAGAACTGAGCCCGACTCAAGTTTCACCGGTCAAGGGTTCCCCACAAAGACTAAAGTTAAACGCGATTTACGGGTCCTTGACAGACTTCCGTTTCACTGACTCATGGATGCTTGACCAGGATTTGTGTTTCACCGATGCACGGTTGCTTGGCAAATATAAGTTTCCCTGACCCGCAGGCACTCAAGGAAGACTAGAGTTAAACTCGACTCATGGGTCCTTGACTAAGACTCGAGTTACACTGACCTACAGATGTTCAACAAAGACGGTTGCTGCAGGAAGAGAAGTTAATGTTGATTCACAGTTGCTCAACACAACTCAACATAAAGGCTTAATGTCTTTGGGATGGTTGTCTAATGATGATGCAGCCATCTTTACTGTGAGCCAGTATGATTCTAGTGCAAATTATCCATCACACTTTATGAAACAATCCACGAAAAAAGACACGTTCATTTGTCATTTAATATGAAGTGACTGTACAAATACTGTACGGTAAAATCAATACCAAAACTCACCAGCGACTGTAGGGACTTTTTTTTTAGCCTGACGATATTTTAAATATCAAAATGGCTCCTCTCGAATCCTTTGGCTTTTCAGTTCAAGTTAGCATGCACCTGTTCTACCGTTTATGTGCGACACCTTTGGAGTTTTTCACCCGTTACGTACTTCCTCACATCAACACACTTGCTACATCCAACATCAACACGACAGAGAGGCGGACATTTGCACGAATGTCCGGCGCCATCTGCTTTGAGGTTTGGTTGCACAGTCCAACTGCCAGTATTTGCCAGTACTTGAGAGTCCAAACCACTGGAGGTCATCAAATCGCCTTTTTCACGGTTCAACCAGAAATAAAACGTTAACACAATGTGGCTACCCTGCGATACATCAACTACAAGGGTATGGAAATAGATGCTCACACACTAATATTCATGCAAAACAATATTTTAGCCATTTATAACCCGCAAATCATGCTGGGTAACTTACCTGTGTGGGCTGTCCAGCATGCCTTGCGGATCCTAAATGAGTACTATAAAATGTTGCATGTGTGTTGGTGTGTAAGCATTGTGTTAATACCCATTTCAGTTGCACCGTGAGTGAGCGATTAGTCACGGTATTTCACTCCTGCAGTGAACCGTCAGCCATCGGATTTATATCCGTGGAAGCGACTCAGTGATTTGTGTTTTAGGAACGCCGCGATTGATGTTGATCGTTTAACTTTGGCACCTGAGCCGGTCCTGGGTCTTTCTCCCGAAGACGCAGAGGACAGGTGATGGCGGCGATGGCGGCGATGAGGCTTCTGTTCACCGCTGTGGTCTGCACTCGGGGTGCCTCCTTCTCCTCGCCTGGCCGCGGGCATGGGCGCTCCCAGCATGTGCGCCACATCCGCGGGTGCGCTGTGGCTCAGGTACTGCCAGGGCTTCTTCCCCGCCGTATCCCTCAGCTTCACGTCCGCGTGGAACTTGTTGACCAGCAAGCGGATCATGTTCTTGTTGTTGTGCATGGCGGCGATGTGAAGAGGTGTTTGGCCGCATGATGACCGGGCGTTAATGTCAAAGGTGGAGCCTGCCTTCTGGACTCCATACCTGAAAGCAAAAGAAAAAGAAACGGGAAGTAAACGTAGTGAGATAGAAGGAGTGTTCATTGTGATTGTCTTCACATTCAGAGGTTCACAGACAATGAAGCTACTAAGAAGAATAAGAAGGCACTAGGGGTACCACAGGGTGTTGAGGACTCGGTGGTCGCCGTGTTTGGCAATCCAGTGCAGCACAGTGAAGCCGGAAATGAAGTCTCGTCTGTTGAGAAGGGAGGGGTCCTCCCTGAACAGGGAGTAGATGTCTGGCCACGCCCCCGCTGCCCCCTTTACCAGCCAGGCATGCTCCTTGGGCTCCAGAGGAACCAACGACTGTGGCAGAAATAAAACATCAAGCCATTTCCCTCCAGGGAATCATTCAAAAAAGTAAGTATTTGTTTTGTGACGTTTGGCGGTTATGACACATAATTTGAACGCTTATGTTTTGAGAAGCTTTAAGCTTTTTTTATTTTTTATTTCAACCCTCAACACTGAAAACCCACCAGAACGAGAGGGAGGAACCGAGGTCCTAATCTACTGTCTCACCTGTCTGCTGGGGCTTTCATGATGAGTGCTGGTTGCTGCCGGAGGACTGTTTCCTGTCGCTTCCGCCCCCTCCGCCAGGTCGGCGAGGCTGTTGCAGCGGGACGGCGTGGAGCAGGACGACAGCGACGAGGATGACAGGTTGTAGCGGAGGCTCAGCGAGGACGAGATCCGATGGAGGCGGTTCAGTCGCGCCGCTTCGTTCCCTCCAGCTCTGGCCGGAGCGGCCTCGTCGTGGAGCAGCTGGTCCAGGTCGGCGCCCACGCTGCGGCACATTCTGCCTCGTAGCCGACTGCTGACACGTCTGGCGAGGGTCGGCCGCTGATGGGCCGCCGGTGAAGAAGTGGAGCCATCGCTTGACTCGTGGTCGTCATAAAGATCACCTAGAAGAGGCCATCACCTCGTCAGTAGAAGATCTGATCATCAGACGTTTCGTCACAAGCCTCTGCAATTTGGTATGCAATTGTATTGTGAAGCAGGGCTGTCCAAAGTGTGGCCTGGGGGCCACTTGGGAGAACAATCAGCATTCATTTTACAAGAATTAAATAAAAATACAGTATTACACTAAAATGTTTGAATCTCATCACGCATGAAGTTTTCTTTTTTTTTTAAGCGAAATATGAGAAACAAACTAAGCAAAATAAATGGAAAATTTTTTGGAAAATTACGTTAGGAAAAAGTGTGGATATTATGGGAATAAAGGCAAAATATTGTGGGAATAAAATTATAATATGAAAAGAAAATGTCCAAGAATAAAAAATTGAGGGGAAATTAAATAAAAAAAAAAACAGACGGAATTTTATGTGAATAAAGTCAAAATATTAAGAGAAAAAAACATATTTTAGTAATGCATACTATAAATATTGAATTTTTTTTCTTAAGTTTTAATATTATGACAAACAAACAAAATAAAAAGTTGTAAATTTAGAAAAATTTGAGGAAAAAGTTTGAATATTATGGGAATAAAGTCAAAATATATACGGGAATAAAGCCATCATATTACAAAAACAAAAATGTACAAAGATTATTCATGAAAAAAGTTAAAATATTCAGACACCGAAAAAAAAGAGTTGCTACTAATATGATTTTTCACCTAAACACCACAAACCTGAGTTGCCGGTTAATCGCATCTTGTCTGGAGTTAAATCATAATTAATCACATTTAATCGCGAATAGAAATAAGTAAGGATGTAAACCGATTTGATACGGAACTATGATAATTACATGACGTTTTATGTAAATATCAATTTTGGGAATATGGGCTTAACAACATACATGTCAAGATACCATTGTATAAATGACAATCACATAACGGCATTGTTTTTGTACCTTCTTGCAGCTGGTTTCTGTCCGTTTCCATAGCGACCACTACTGTGTTGAAATTCCTTTGACAGCCCTAATTTATGTATTTATAAATTGTTCATAATGCAGTTTGTCGGGGAGCTGACCTGTCGAGCGATGCCAGGATGTCGTGACCTTGGTGTCAGCGTGATGCGCCGCATAGCCAAGCTTTGTTGTTCCATGAGCTCGCTGGAGGTCTTCTTCACTCTTTACGCCGCCCATCAGGTCACCTGATGACATAAGAGAGACAACAAAGATGACACGCAGCCTTTGTTTCTTCTTCTGTAGTCAGTGGAGACGTCCACTGACAACAACATCCAATCGTTATGATGATTGTTGAATATGACCATTAATAAAAAATGCATACTGAAGGAAATATTACTGACTTTTCCCCCCCTAAATTAAGGCTTTCCAAGCATAAAAAGATGCCTACATGAAGTACAATACAAATATAAGACGTTGTAAAGAGATGCAGTACTCTAAACTGGCCACTAGGTGTCAGTATTGTCACACAAGCACTAGGCTTGTTGGCCGGAACAACAGGCTTTCATTGCAGGTTTGAATTATATCCCTAATGACGGCTGTCACTTCCTGTCCGCCCCTCAATTAGCTCCCCCAGGGAACACTTCCAGCAACACAATGGAGTCCAAGTCTTTATGTATTTATGTCTTCCATCCATCCATTTTCCATTGCTTATCCTCATTAGGGTCACCTGACTTTGGTTGCCAGCCAATGGCAGAGCACGTATACACAACCATTCACACTCACATTCATACCTATTTGGAGTCAATTTGGCCTATTTGGAGTCAATTTGGAGTCGCCAACTAACTAACTGCTTTGCCAACAAGCTAACCACTCGTCCACCGTGTGGCAACTTCATTGGGTAACAAGTGTAAAAGGTTACTATAGGGCTGTTATTTCATGTCTAGAGGCTCTAATAATGTTAAAAAGCATATTTCCAGTGAAAAGTGGGTGGTGGTCGAGTGGTTAGCGCGCAGACCTCACAGCTAGGCGACCAGGGTTCAATTCCACCCTCGGCCATCTCTGTGTGGAGTTTGCATGTTCTCCCCGTGCATGCGTGGGTTTTCTCCGGGTACTCCGGTTTCCTCCCACATTCCAAAAACATGCTAGGTTAATTGGCCACTCCAAATTGTCCATAGGTATGAATGTGAGTGTGAATGGTTGTTTGTCTATGTATATGTGCCCTGTGATTGGCTGGCGACCAGTCCAGGGTGTACCCCGACTCTTGCCCAAAGACAGCTGGGATAGGCTCCAGCACCCCCACGACCCTTGTGAGGAAAAAGCAGTAGAAAATGAATGAATGAATGTCTACATTATTGGGTATTACATTGTAAATGTGACTATAGGGGTGTTATTTCATGTCTAGAGGGCTCTAATGTTAGAAAATGAAAGTGAAAGGTGGCTTCTTCTGGACGAAGATATTAATATAAAAAGTTTGATCTACCTGCCACCACCTGTGGTTTCTCAGCGCTGCCATTCCATCCTGCTCCTCCAGGGCCGGAGAGCGTCCTATCATCACCACAGGAGAGGCCAGCAGGAAATGAAGGCGAGAAGATGCTGTTGTGGCTGGTAGACATCCACGCCCGCTCAGGTTGTCTGTGATCCCACTGAGCACCTCCAGGATGCGAGGACCGTCCTTCCTCCTCCACTTCTGGCAAGGAGCGCTCTGCGGGTAGACTACGTCGGGTGGGCATCACCTCCTCATGGAGACATGCAAAGTCCAAACTCTGCTTGGGTGGTCTTAGCTCCTTCCCCGACCCCAAACCCGGCCCCTTTCCCTGCTCCACATTCTGGATGTAAATCTTGGGAACGGTATTCTGAGGCTGATGTGTTGTGGAGGCAGTGACGGGGCCAAGATGGCCTCCTGGCCTCATCTGGATCCCTTCATCTTCATCTTGATCTTGATCATCATAGGAGACTGCGGTTTTGTAGCTCTGCCTGTGTCTGGCCCGGCGTGGCTGAGAAGGACTCGGACCCTGATGAAGACTGGGTTCGGTTTCTATGATATGTTGAACCGAGGCCGCCTTCTGTGGCCCCACATGAGGGTACTGGTTTCTGGTTTCTGGTCCCCTCTGGACTGAGAGTTGAGGTTGATAAAGTGGTGGTGGTGTCTGGTTCAAATTAGTTTGGACGTTATTGTTGTTGTTGAGTACGATACCCGCCACAGGTAAGACATTTTTCATGCCAACGTCTCCACTCAGCACAGTGGGTGTTGGCGCCTCTTTCTGCCGAGCCCTCCCTCTGCCCCACGCCGGGTTCAAGGCAGCCTTCTCCGGGGAGGGCTCAGACGTCCTCCCGGCGACAGTCCCGGAAGTAGCGCCTCCACCTCCACCTCCACCTCCGACTGGTGCCGAAGTTCTGAATTTCTTCCTGAGAACGACGTGCGAGGCTCCGTGCTCCTGTTTGACGGTAGCCACGGAGTTAACGAACTTCTTGAAGAGTTCGCGGTTCTGGACCTGCTCCGCATGATCCCGCAGGAAGCCCCGGAAGTGCAGTAGCAGGTCCGAATTCCTCACCGAGCCGCCTCTACTCTGGATAAAACGTAAAACCGAGTCCTGTGTGAAATCCGTGGCCATTCCGGATTTGTTTGTTTCAGTCTTCTTGCTGGTTTCGAAGGTCGGGAGTGAACCGAGTTTCGCCCACTTCAGGTATTTAACCCCTTCCTGCCTGGAGCAGGTGAACCGGAAGTAGTGCATCTAGCCCATGTTTGCTCTTTAAACTTTAATCATATTCACAGTTCAAAATACTAGCATGTCCAGTATTAAATATGTGTATTTAATAATAAAAACACATTCTATGAAAAACTATTTAAATTAAAATTATTTTTATTTTACACACTACATCTACAAGTTTTAATTACATATAGCATTACAAATAAATTCTAAATATAAAATATATACACATACAAAATGTAAATGCAGCTTTTTTATGCACACAAATATTGTTGACAAATCTGTCTAAATCTTAGTAATTTATAATCCATTCACCTGACCGGTGTGACACAATTATTGTTGCCTTAGGCCACTTTAAAATGTAATTTGCTTCAAATACCGTATATGCAGACCCAGAGCATCACAAACATGGCCGACCAAAGGCACACCTGAGGTCAACAATATGTGGGAAACGGGCCTTTTGTGTACGCAGAAACTTTACATTGTGGGGTTCAGCTTGTGAAAAATGGAACAAAAGCAAGTGTTTATAGTAAGGATGTCCGATAATTATCATTCTGATAAAAATATGATATGCGTTAATTCCGACCTCAATACGTTAAAATACGTATTATTGTAAATAAATAAAAAATATGTACAGTAGATGCTCCATGTGAGATTAAAAATGCATTTTGAATTTGTCATTTGAATTGAATATATAATCAATTCAGGTCTGCACGGCGGACAAGTGGTTAGCGCGCAGACCTCACAGCTAGGAGACCAGAGTTCAATTCCAAACTCGGCCATCTATGTGTGGAGTTTGCATGTCCAATTAACATGCTAGGTTAATTGGCGACTCCAAATTGTCCATAGGTATGAATGTGAGTGTGAATGGTTGTTTGTCTATATGTGCCCTGTGATTGGCTGGCCACCAGTCCAAGGTGTACCCCGCCTCTCGCCTGAAGAGAGCTGGGACAGGCTCCAGCACCCCCGTGACCCTCGTGAGGAAAAGCAGTAGAAAATGAATGAATGAATGTCTACATTATTGGGTATTACATTGTAAATGTGACTATAGGGGTGTCATTTCATGTCTAGAGGGCTCTAATGTTAAAAACCTTATTTAGAAGATCCTAAACACTTATTACGGTTGGGTATGGAAGCAATTAACCATAATAAATGAGGGGTCACTGTATTTATAAATTATTGCTGATTTCGGATTTTTGGAGGAAAGAAAATGGTGGTGGGGGGGATCCACTGTACTGTTTTTGTTTGCCTTTCAAATGAAGATTTAGTTGGGATTTGTGCAGTAAAAAGAAATGAAAAAGAGACAAAGTGTAACCATAAAAAAACATAAAACCAAGTTTTATCAGGTGCCATTTTAGTTTTTGACATTTTTGACCCGTGCAAATTTTCCTGCTAGGTTAATTGGCAACTCCAAATTGTCCATAGGTATGAATGTGAGTGTGAATGGTTGTTTGTCTATATGTGCCCTGTGATTGGCTGGCCACCAGTCCAGGGTGTACTCCGCCTCTCGCCTGAAGACAGCTGGGATAGGCTCCAGCACCCCCGTGACCCTTGTGAGGATAAGCGGTAGAAAATGAATGAATGAATGAATGAATGAATATAATCAACTCTACTGTAAAATAAATACATTTTCATGTCGCCCCCCCCCCCCAATAAATCCAAACACATTGTATGACAGTGGCAACCTGAACTGAGCATGAACACCACAGACCACTCACAGAACTTACAAAATACTTTTATTTAGCAAAAAATCCCCAACAAAACAAAACCGAGACATTTTTCACTATATAAACGCCAAATCACACGAGTCAAACATATGAGTTCATATTTTGTGTCTAAGACTAAATGGAACAATGAGGGTGATAGGCTTTCCGGGTGTGATATTTGGACAATAGGACATATTGACAATACCTACAATGTGCTCTCCAACTACAAAGATAAGTCAAATTTGTAGGCGGAGGATAAAATACGGTCCTTTAGTAGACATTTGAGAGTAACAAAGAACCTCTGACAACATTGCATTCAGTGAATAAGTGCAGTAATACTCAAATAAAACTTGCTTTTTCAACCTTTTGACAGTTTGGATTAAGAAAGATGTTTTATCAAAGACCAGGAAGACACACCGAATAAGCAACTAGACCACAATAAAATAATGCTACGTCCTGTTTCATTCATTATGACATTAATACGCAGCTCATCTATTGTTTGGTTTAAAATCAATAAATTATATCCAAATGTGGCTGGCGACCAGTGAAAGTCAGCTGGGATAGGCTCCAGCATAATTACAACCCTAATGAGGATAAGCGACAATGGTTGGATGGATTTCTGGTTGTTTTTGTACTCTATATGAATCAACTGGGGGTCATTTAAAATATGGAATATGACACATACGATTAGAATCTTTGGACTCCTCAACATTGACATCAAATGTTTCCATTGAAAAATAAGCGGAATCAAATTTTAGTGGCATTTTTTTTTTATTCTTATTTTGTCTTTGGCCCCCAGCAAACCTGCCCCCATTCATTTTTTAGCAAAATAGCTGTTTTTCCTTGCATGGCAAACTCTCATTAGTGATGGGGAAAAAATGCAAATACAATATTTGACTGTGAATTCTGGCTCCTAACATGCCTGCATGAGGATTAGAGTCCATTTGTTATTCAACATTCATTTCTCCTCAGCCTTTGCCAGCGACTTATGGTCCACTTACCTTGATATCATTTAGATACTGCTAACAAATCTGTGAAATATTACGGTAAAATAAAGAGCTCACCCTTAAACCCGACGTATCTTGGATGTACAGTGGACATAACCAAAATGGAAGCTTTTCTTTCAGAGCCATAAGGAGATAATATAGGATGTATTGTCAGGTGAAACATTCAGTCAGGTGTAACTAGAAGGAGGCACGTTATCATGTGACATTATGCATAGATCCACTCTTCTTCTCCTGTCCCACTCTTTCATGGCATCACAGTGATGTTACTGTGGTGGGCCTGACCGAGTGGGAGGGGCCAGAAGTCAGCTGTGGGAAGGGGGAGGAGCAAGGGGTGGGGTTCGGGGATGAACGAGAAGATCCTCCAGACCGATCCCGGGCCGACGCCAGCTCTGGCGGGAGGGTCTCTGCCAGCCTCGTCAGCTGCTCCTCTCGCTGACGCATGAGGTCATCGAGGTTCCGCTGGCGAGTCAGCAGGGAGGGTTTGGTGCTGACAAAATGGCGGTAGTCTTGGAGTTGGGGTTCAGTGAGGTAGCCTAGCAAGATGGCGTGAACGACGCGCTGCCGCCGGTCCAGGTTCTCCTTCAGTTCCCAAGCATCCTCCGTTTGGCTGAGGAGCTGAGAGCGCTTTTGATGGAGGGAATCCTGATGAGACAAAACAAGCTTTCAGGAAAATTTGCACGGGTCAAAAATGTCAAAAACTAAAATGGCGCCTGATAAAACTTATCATGGTTACACTTTGTCTCTTTTTCATTTCTTTTTACTGCACAAATGCCAACTAAATCTTCATTTGAAAGCCAAACAAAAACAGTACAGTGGACCCCCCCCCACCATTTTCTTTCCTCCAAAAATCTGAAATCAGCAACAATTTATAAATACAGTGATCCCTCATTTATTATGGTTATTGCTTCCATACCCAACCGTAATAAGTGTTTAGGACCTTCTAAATAAGGTTTTTAACATTAGAGCCCTCTAGACATGAAATAACACCCCTATAGTCACATTTACAATCCCAATAATGTAGACATTCATTCATTCATTTTCTACCGCTTATCCTCATGAGGGTCACAGGGGGTGCTAAATGAATGCAGACCTATCCAGTGACGTCTCACCCTCTGTTCTGATGTGCCCTCCTGTGGGACCTCCTCTCGCTGCAGAGCAAGCAGGGACCTGTCAATCCTGGACAGCCTGCTACACAGCGACAGCAGCAGGTTCATGATCTTCTCAAGATCTCCTGTAAAGCAAATCCAGTGAAGGTTTCACAGCAGATTCAAGCCCAAGTGGCCCCATTTTGCCTTCTGTAGTACCAAAGGTAGTACCAATGAACATGCTGTACTTGTCCCGCTCGTTGATTTTACATAGATTGTGCACCAGGGATTCGATGCTTGCCCCGAGTGCCTGGTGCCGCCTCTGCTCTTCACACAGAGCTTCCTTTTCTTGGCGCAGAGCCACTAAACTGCACCTGAGTGCGTCACACAGCTCCACCTAATGGACACGGAGGGAAATGCAGGGAAAAGGCCATCTTGACGTGACATGAATAGATTTTGTTTCGCACAAAACTTTTCTACCTTCTTGGTGTTGATGTCTTTCCCACCCTCATCCATCTCCATCCTTGGATCCACGTCGGTGCTGAAACCATCCTCCATCCTGTGCAGGGTGCAAGAACAATTATTCTGGATTATTCCTTTAAAAATAGTAGTAGTAGAAATGATATTAACCATGACCATAGCCCCGTGTGATACACTTTAAATGGTATTTTTATTTCATTTGAACATGCATCAGATTACAATTGAGTGCATCCCATAATCAGTTCACAGTTCCTTCCCTTCCTCCCTCCCTCCCTTCCTTCCACCTTCCCTTCCTCCCTCCCTCCCTTCCTTCCACCTTCCCTTCCTCCCTCCCTCCCTTCCTTCCACCTTCCCTTCCTCCCTCCCTCCCTTCCTTCCACCTTTCCTTCCTTCCTTCCTTCCTTCCTTCCTTCCTTCCTTCCACCTTTCCTTCCTTCCTTCCTTCCTTCCTTCCACCTTTCCTTCCTTCCTTCCTTCCTTCCTTCCTTCCTTCCTTCCACCTTTCCTTCCTTCCTTCCTTCCACCTTTCCTTCCTTCCTTCCTTCCTTCCTTCCTTCCTTCCTTCCACCTTTCCTTCCTTCCTTCCACCTTTCCTTCCTTCCATCCTTCCTTCCTTCCATCCTTCCTTCCTCCCTTCCTCCATCCCTTCCCTCCTCCCTTCCTCTGTCCCTTCCCTTCTTCCTTCCTTCCTTCCTTCCTTCCTTCCTTCCTTCCTTCCTTCCTTCCTTCCTTCCTTCCTTCCTTCCTTCCACCTTTCCTTCCTTCCTTCCTTCCTTCCACCTTTCCTTCCTTCCTTCCTTCCTTCCTTCCTTCCTTCCTTCCTTCCTTCCTTCCTTCCTTCCTTCCTTCCTTCCTCCCTTCCTCTGTCCCTTCCCTGTCTTCCTCCCTCCGTCCCTTCCTCCCTCCCTTCCTTCCTCCATTCCTTCCCTTTTTTCCTTCCTTCCTTCCTTTCTTCCTTCCATCCATCCATCTGTCCTTCCTTTTTTCCACCGTTCCTTCGGTCCTTCCTTCCACCTTTCCTTCCTTCCTTCCACCTTTCCTTCCTTCCTTCCTTCCTTCCTTCCTCCCACCTTTCCTTCCTTCCTTCCTTCTTCCTCCCTTCCTCCCTCCGTCCTCCCTCCCTCCCTTCCTCCTTCCTTCCTCCGTCCCTTCCCTTTCTTCCTTCCTTCCATCCATCCATCCTTCCTTCCTTCCATTCATCCATCCTTCCTTCCTTCCTTCCTCCCTCCGTCCCTTCCCTTTCTTACTTCCTCCCTTCCTTCCTCCCTTCCTTCCATCCATCCATCTGTCCTTCCTTCCTTCCACCTTTCCTTCCTTTCTTCCTTCCTTCCTTCCTTCCTTCCTTCCTTCCTTCCACCTTTCCTTCCTTCCTTCCACCTTTCCTTCCTTCCTTCTTTCCATCCTTCCTTCCATCTTTCCTTCCTTCCTCCCTTCCTCCATCCCTTCCCTTCCTTCCTTCCTTCCTTCCTTCCTTCCTTCCTTCCTTCCTTCCTTCCTTCCTTCCTTCCTTCCTTCCTTCCCTTCCTTCCTTCCTCCGTCCCTTCCCTTCCTTCCTTCCTTCCTTCCTTCCATCCATCCATCTGTCCTTCCTTCCTTCCTTCCTTCCTTCCTTCCTTCCTTCCTTCCTTCCTTCCTTCCTTCCTTCCTTCCTTCCTTCCTTCCTTCCACCATTCCTCCCACCTTTCCTTCCTTCCTTCTTCCTCCCTTCCTCCCTCCGTCCCTTCCTCCCTCCCTCCCTTCCTCCTTCCTTCCTCCGTCCCTTCCCTTTCTTCCTTCCATCCATCCATCCATCCTTCCTTCCTTCCTTCCTTCCTTCCTTCCTTCCTTCCTTCCATCCTTCCTTCCTTCCCCCCTCCGTCCCTTCCCTTTCTTACTTCCTCCCTCCCTCCCTTCCTTCCTGCTTATTAAATCCTACCCCTCCATCTGGTACTTTTACAATCAGTAACTGTTACATTTGTTCACTTCTTGCTTTCCTAATATAGTTTAAGGTTTTTTTTGTTTGTTTTTTTGTCACATACTTCGATACGTGACAAAAAAAAAAAGAAAAAGAAAAAAAAGCTTATTAAATCCTTCCCCTCAATCTGGTACTTTTACAATCAGTAACTGTTACATTTGTTCACTTCCTGCTTTCCATAACACAGTTTAAGGTTTTTTTTTTTTAAATAACGTACCGAAGTACGAGGTGATATGACCATCCAATGACATAATGTGTACCATAGTAAGTGTCAATATAGTGATATATATAGCACATCATGACTGGTTCAAGACTCTTCATCCTTGTATTTAGCAAACATCAACTGCTTGTATTGTTTCTTGAATTGGCTCATCGTTGTGCATTGTTTGAGGTCCTTACTCAATCCATTCCATAGTTTGATTCCACATACTGAAATGCTATGGCTAGCATAACGTAGTCCTAGCATATAAGTGTTTCAAATGTACTTCTTCCCTGAGATCATATTTCTCCTCTCTTGTAGAGAAGTATTGGATGACATTTTTAGCTAATTGGTTGTTTTTAGCTTTATGCATGCTTATGAAGATGAACTATATCAGCAAGTTTAAGTATTTGTGATTTTAGAAATAAGGAGTTAGTGTGTTCTCTGTAGGCGGCATTATGAATTATCCTTACTGACCTTTTTTGCAGTACATTTAGCGAGTGAAATGTCCTAAAGTGTTAAATGTCCTAGTGTGTTTGTGTTTGGCTTGAACTCTTAATAAGGTATCAAATACTACACTTCAACTCTTCTTACTTGTTATTTATTGAATGAATTCATACAAAAGTGGCTAAAAAAATTGACTGAAGGTCAATGTGTTTGGCTTTGTTTAGCATAAGCTGTCCCATTGTCGTTGGGAGGGTACGGTGAGTAGCGGACGGGAGACGTGAAACATGAAAATTCCCCCAACAGTCTTTCTAAAACCAGAGCTCACTAAGTCCCAACCGGTTCAGTGTTCAATAGAAAACAGTGTTCAATAATAAAAAAAATTATTATTTATTATTTATTATTTGTTATTTGTTATTTGTTATTTGTTATTTGTTATTTATTATTTATTTATTATTTATTATTTATTATTTATTATTTATTATTTATTATTTATTATTTATTATTTATTATTTATTATTTATTATTTATTATTTATTATTTATTATTTATTCATTCATTCATTTTCTACCGCTTTTCCTCACGAGGGTCGCTGGGGATGCTGGAGCCTATCCCATCTGTCTATGGGCGAGAGGCGGGGTACACCCTGTATTTATTATTTATTATTTATTATTTATTATTTATTATTTATTATTTATTATTTATTATTTATTATTTATTATTTATTATTTATTATTTATTATTTATTATTTATTATTTATTATTTATTATTTATTATTTATTATTACACGGGAGCCAGGCAACGACATTTCGTTGGCAACTTCACTGCTGTGTTATTGTGCAATGACAATAAAGAAAGTCTATGTCTATGTCTATCTACTATGGCCTATTATTAGTCCAAACAATGCATATTTAAGCAAATGTTAATATTCTTGACCTAAATTATGCATTTTAAATCATAAAAATGTTCCAAATGAACCAAAATATAAAAACACCAAGGCAATACAAGACCCGGATAAACTGTTGTGTACCCTGGCCACTAGGTGTCAGTAGTAACATGCACCAGACTTCATCGTTAAAGACAGGCCTTTAGATTATTTTATAATTAATTATCTCACAACATGCACAATAATAACATAATAATAATAGTAATAATAGTGATCATCATCATAACAATAACACAGACTACTGTCGTGGTCGTACTCCAGCTAAAACTCAACTCTGAATCACTGCTGTCACTTCCTGTCCAAACGTCTGAAAGGCACGTATAGAAACACACATACACAGAGTCTTATTTACGTCTTCAATGGCTTATTTTCTCACAGCTAGGAGACCCGAGTTCAATTCCACCCTCGGCTATCTCTGTGTGGAGTTTGCATGTTCTCCCCGTTTATGCGTGGGTTTTCTCCGGGTACTCCGGTTTCCTCCCACATTCCAAAAACATGCTAGGTTAATTGGCCACTCCAAATTGTCCATAGGTATGAATGTGAGTGTGAATGGTTGTTTGTCTATATGTGCCCTGTGATTGGCTGGCGACCAGTCCAGGGTGTAGGGGATAGGCTCCAGCACCCCCGTGACCCTCGTGGGGATAAGCGGTAGAAAATGAATGAATGAATGAGTGTAAAAGTGACTGACTATAGGGGTGTTACTTCATGTTTAGAGGGCTCTAGTAGGTTTTCTATGCTCTAATATTTCGTTTATTAATATTGAATCCTACTTTGGGTCTGGAATCAAAAGCCACTCTATAGCTGTATTTCCATTCTCACACTTCATGTGCATTAGTACGTTCACCCTGAGGAGTACAGCAAAATGCAGTACCCGAACGTTGTACTCCAAAATACTGAGTGTGCGGTGATAGACACTCATCCCCGGCAATAGGCTACATAGGCTACGTAGCGGAAGGGGCAGGACTGAAATAGTGGCGGAAAGTAGCAAACTGAAGAAGAAGCAGCGGGTGAATTTTATAATTGTCCTTTCCTGTAACATCTATTAATACAGTGGAACCTTGGTTAGTGTTCATTCATTCATTCATTCATTTTCTACCGCTTTTTCCTCACAAGGGTCGCGGGGGGTGCTGGAGCCTATCCCAGCTGTCTTCGGGCGAGAGGCGGGGTACACCCTGGACGGGTCGCCAGCCAATCACAGGGCACATATAGACAAACAACCATTCACACTCACATTCATACCAATGGACAATTTGGAGTCGCCAATTAACCTAGCATGTTTTTGGAATGTGGGAGGAAACCGGAGTACCCGGAGAAAACACACGCATGCACGGGGAGAACCTTGGTTAGTGTTTTTCACTTAAATTTTGTGTCTTGTCGTGTTATTGATTCCGCTGTGTGAATCCAACTGTCTTAACGTCCTTCAATCCAAATACCTGTCATTCATGTTGCTGCCTTGCCAAGGCACTTTAGCACCCAGTCTGCTGTTTCGAAAGATCCCCTCCACGAGCTCCACAGTTGATTTACCATCCCTTGTTTGGAAGATGGATGACAGAGAGCGATCCTGCAACACCTGGTGAGTCAACACAGAGGAATTTTAACTATCAAGAGCAGGGGTGCTCACACTTTTTCAGCATGCAAGCTACTTTTAAAATGACCGAGTCAAAATGATCTACCCACTACAAAAATGCAAAACATCTATTTATTTTCAAATGTATTGAGGATTATTTGTACGTACAATGTATGTTGATGTACCTTACATAACCAAATGAGCCAATATTGCAAAACACACATAATTAACTATTACATTTTTTTGTAATTACCTGAGTTTACTTTGATGACTTGCACTGAATTGAACCAGCCAGGGATGCATAGTCCGGACAGTAGCTGCTGATAGCCAGCCTCAAGCACACTTCCAAATGTTTATCAGTCATGGATAATATCCGTATCATAATATCCGTATCATATTCCATATCCGTATGGAAGTGATATGTTTTTGCCTTTTTACTTGGTCCAGCTCCTTCACTCATTTTAGTGACCATAAACTTTAGCGAGGGCTTAAAATCTCGCAATTCGCCGACTAGCTTAGCACTTAGCATCGTTGTTTACGCATGAGCGGTGACCTAAAGGTCAAAATTCAGTTGTCATCTGACTGGTTGTCCTGTATGTCAATCAAGTAACGGGGATGGATGATAGGCTGACATCGTAAGTTCTGCTGCACTTAGAGACGTTGTTTGATTTGATTGGTTGCCCGAAGGGCAACATTCAGTTGTCATCTGAATGGCTGCCCTGTATATCAATCAAGTGACGGCATTGATGCTGGGATGATATTTTTTTAATATCACGCCGCGATCGACCAGCGATCGACCAGTACCACCTCCGCGATCGACCGGTAGATCGCGATCGACTTAATGAGCACCCCTGATCAAGAGCAAAGGTAGACAATAACAACAAACAGGAGCTGATAGGCGAAGGCATGCCCGTATGCCAAACATGTAGAATAAATGACATGAGAATCAAAACACGCCCACCAGCTTCTTCCACAGCGTTTCCACTCGAAGCTCCTCTGCCGTCTTTTCCCTCTTGAGCAGCGGCTCGTACTCAAGGTTGAGGTCCTCTTCAAAATTGTCCACATCCAGGCTGGAAAAACTAGACGACGTGGTGGATGTGAGGGTGGACGACTGCGCTTTGAGAGATGGAGGAAGGCTGGTGGAGAATGGGGAGAAGGTAGGAAGATCCATATGAGTTGATCACATTTTATCTGCTCGGCCAACCAGTTGTCAAAGAAATGTGATTGTTCGACTAACCTTGCGGCATTCTGCAGGGAGACGTTCTTATTCATCTCAAGGATGGGAGGAGCAGGAGGAGGGAAGTCCTCCATGATGTCAGTCTCTTTGACGGGAGGAGGCAATGATGGAGGAGGGGGATTTTGGAGAAAGACCTCATCTAGGTCCTCGTGGCAGGTCCGTGATGTTGGTTGCAGGTCAGTAGAACCGTCAAGAGCTGGCGTTTTCCGTGGGGACAAGTGCTGGTGGATGGACTGATGATGAGAGGACGGTGTGGACTCAAACTGGAAATGCATGTGCGGTGACGACGTCACTGCTGAGACTTCCTTTTCGTTACAACGTTCTCCTCTCTGGTCTAAACTAAATGTTCTCTCTCTTGCAGCGTCCTTCATCGCGTCTTGGCTCAAACTGTGCCTTGTGGGTTTGTCCATCACTAAGGTTTCAAGATGGCCGTCCAGGCTGAGTGCTGCACCTTTCCTGTCTCCGTCGCTCTCTGGTATGGCATCCTGGTTGGCTTGACTCAGACCCTCGCTAGTAGGCCACTCAAGCGCACCGCTGTCCCGGGACGTGAGGGGGCACGGTAGGCCAACTGAGGCTGCAAGAGAAGAGGTGCTATAGGCTCGCTGACGTTCCATGTTCCTTTGCCGTTTCTCTCTCAGAGGGACAGGAGTGTGGGAGAAGGTTACTTCTAGGAAATAAACAAAGATGGAGTTAAAGTGCTGGGGTAAAACAACCAAGAATACATAATATGGGACTTAACCAAAACCCAAGTTAACTATTGCTTGCACATTTTCACTTTCACTTTTACTTTCACCAGGCATAATGACAATGGTCTCTGGAAATTGCAACAAGCCAGACTTTATGATTACATGAAGAAATATCAGCGGCAGCCACTGGCTAGTTGGTTGATAAATGCTTACCTGGTGCACAGGTACTTTAGTTCCATTTTGGAGTTATGTCATAAAATAGAAACAATAGAAACAGCGAGACTGAAGTGTACAAAAGAAAATTCATTTTAAAAAACCTTTCAAGATTTTAAGTGATTTGCTTTTTGTTTTTTTTTTACATTTTAAGGCCTTGATTTCACATAATTGGATTTTATACTTTTGGAAATTCTGGTCAGAATATATTATTATTATTATTATATTACAGTTATTATAATTATGATTAATAATAATAAAATACTTTTTATATACATTTAATATTTAATATATTGAATATATGTAATATATTAATATATTATTATAATATATATAATTTTGTATATAATAATAATAATTATTATTATTATTAATAATAATGTACAGCATATATGTACAACTGTTAAAAAAAGCCCACAATTTTTACATCTTTATGCTTCATTAAAAAAACCTTTCAAGATTTTAAGTGATTGGTTTTTTGTTTTTTTTTTACATTTTAAGGCCTTGATTTCACATAATTGGATTTTAGACTTTTTGAAATTCTGGTCATAAAAGTATATTATCATTATCATTATCATTATCATTATCATTATCATTATCATTATTATTATATTATTATATTGTTATAATTGTATTACAGTTATTATAATAATGAATAATAATAAAATATTTATATATATATTTAATATATAATATATTAACATTATATTATTTTTATATAATAATAATAATAATAATAATAATAATAATAATAATAATAATAATAATAATAATAATAATAATAATAATAATAATAATAATAATAATAATTATTATTATTATTAATAATAATAATAATGTACAGCATACATGTACAACTGTTAAAAAAGCCCACAATTTGTACATCTTTATGCTTCATTGATAATGTTGTTTTTAGTCAAGTGATGAGACTTCGCACTTTGTTCGCCGGTCCTTAAACACACCATAGTTGCTGTGGGATGTAAAAGTTCAACTTACTATGCAACTTCTACACCATGACTCGGTAGTGGTGACTACCTATACATTTTATCCTTCAAATATCACTTTTATTGCCAATACTGATCCAAAATCAGAGAGGAGCATCAACGGCAAGATAGCTGAAGGGTTTTGAGAGGGAGGAGTGAGCCACGTGTATAGTAAAACTTATATTGCTCACCTGAAAAGGATCCGGCAGGACCATTCTGTGATGAGGGGGGAGATGACAACTTCTCTAGCAGTTTGTCATCTGCAAGCCTAAGAGATACAGATATGTCAGATTAATATGCAGTAAATAATTACATAATGTATGTTTTAATGTGTTTTGAGTGTAATCATACACCGATCTCTCGTCAGGCAACGACACCCGCCATCTTTGTCTAGTTCCGTTAATACACTAATACTTGATATTGCTCTTTTTTTGTTATCCTTAGTCCATCTCTAGCTGGTTTCATTCTCATAATCCTCACATCCTGGGGTTACTTTTACAAGGCAACTGTACTTGCTTTACAACGCCACCAGAGGTCTCCAAAGTGCAGCCTGATGTTTTTTTTTTTTTAACTAGCCCTTGGAAAATGTTCCCTTGGTCACTATTGCTTCAAACCTCCATTGGACTCCTTCTCACTGGTGCAGCATGGCACTTAGAAGAAAGTAAGTGTGATGGTCATGTGGAAGTATTTACCTGTCCACTGTCCCAGGTTCAGCAATGGAGGCATCAAACATCTTCTCTTCATTTGGTGATATGTCCTGAAATGCAGACATCCATCTTAATTTCTTCAAACATACAATATACTCCTATGCTAATGAAGGAAAATGAATGAATGAATGATTTATACGTATAGGAGACCGGAGTTCAATTCCACCCTCGGCCATCTCTGTGTGGAGTTTGCATGTTCTCCCCGTGCATGCGTGGGTTTTCTCCGGGTACTCCGGTTTCCTCCCACATTCCAAAAACATGCTAGGTTAATTGGCCACTCCAAATTGTCCATAGGTATGAATGTGAGTGTGAATGGTTGTTTGTCTATATGTGCTCTGTGATTGGCTGGCGACCAGTCCAGGGTGTACCCCGCCTCTCGCTCGAAGACAGCTGGGATAGGCTCCAGCACCCCTGTACGTTTTTGTCTTTATTAGTTTAATTAGATTATAAGTGTATACCCTCAAATACCGACTGCAAATCTAAATGTGTAAGAATACTATGCTAATATATGTAAATTGCAAAAACACACTTTTGCTTGAAAGTCTCTGTGTCTGTGTGAAATGTAACAAAGCTTATGTGATACGGGTCACGCTGATAAGTCAAACAGATAACGGTCAAGTTCATCTTTTATTGCTGTCCATCAAGGACCCCGAGGATGGCCCATGCATACGTGTGTGTGTGCATGTTGTATCTTTCCTATCAGCCACATCAGACATCGCCCAGTCACCATCTCCAGCTCTCTGGCACCACACAGGAAACACTGTTTGTTTCCATGCATGTTTCCTGAACAAAATGTCCCCAAAGCTAAACTTTGATCAGATTTAATGACCAAACCAGCAATGCCATGATTATCTCCAAGATGTAGTGTTTGTTCCACATACACTGTTGACTGCGCACCACAATATACACAGCATTTGGAGAGTGGAGGAGGCTTATGGCAAAGTTTTCTACCCCATATAGACAGATACACATGCCAAACATATAGCGTATTGTGTGTAAATATGGGGTAATAACTATAAAAGCAATCTTCACTCACTAAATGTACTGCAAAAAAGGTCAGTCAGGATAATTCATAATGCCGCCTGCAGACAACATACTAACTCCTTATTTCTAAAATCACAAATGCTTCAACTTTCTCTAGCCACTTTTGTATGAATTAATTCAAGAAATAACAAGTAAAAACAGTTGAAGTGTCGTATTTGATACCTTATTAAGAGTTCAAGCCAAACACTTTAGAGGACATTTAACACTTTAGGACATTTCACTCGCTAAATGTACTGCAAAAAAGGTCAGTAAGGATAATTCATAATGCCGCCTACAGAGAACATACTAACTCCTTATTTCTAAAATCACAAATACTTCAACTTGCTGGTATAGTTCATCTTCAAACAGCTAAAATAATGCATAAGGCTAAAAATAACCAATTAGCTAAAAATGTCATCCAATACTTCTCTACAAGAGAGGAGAAATATGATCTCAGGGAAGAAGTACATTTGAAACACTTCTATGCTAGGACTACGTTATGCTAGCCATAGCATTTCAGTATGTGGAATCAAACTATGGAATGGATTGAGTAAGGACCTCAAACAATGCACAACGATGAGCCAATTCAAGAAACAATACAAGCAGTTGATGTTTGCTAAATACAAGGATGAAGAGTCTTGAACCAGTCATGATGTGCTATATATATATATATATATCACTATATTGACACTTACTATGGTACACATTATGTCATTGGATGGTCATATCACCTTGTACTTCGGTACGAGGTACATTATTAAAAAAAAAAACCTTAAAAACCTTAAACTGTATTATGGAAAGCAGGAAGTGAACAAATGTAACAGTTACTGATTGTAAAAGTACCAGATGGAGGGGTAGGATTTAATAAGCTTTGCTTCTTCCTACTCCTTTTGGATATGTGGAACTGTGAACTGATTATGTGATGCATTCAATTGTAATGTGATGCATGTTCAAATGAAATTAAACCATTAAAATCTGCACACATTTACAAGGAGTCCAGAAAACATCATGAATGTTTTTTTTCATTGCCTATGCGTCTTTTCACACACTAAAAATAACCTGTTGTTAAATACGGTTCAGAAACACGACATGTGGCATATTTCTTATGACCCAAAGTAAAAATCTGCAGCGTTACCTGCTTGATTATCTCCACAGTGGGCGATGAGCGAGAGCGGGAGTGGTGAGGATGCCTTTCTTCTGATCGCTCCAAAAGATCCTCAACAGAGGCAGATTTGCCAGAACCCAACCTGGACTGAGCCTTTTGCAAAGCCCTGCTTAGGTGCCTGGGCCCCCCCCACGTCTGCTGAGGCTCTGCTTTCTGTTGTGGTGATGCTCTGCTTGGAAATGGACTGTGTCTATTGGCGTCTGGCCCAGGGAAGTGACTGATGGGGGTGTGGTGCTCATGTGGAGAGTCACCGCTAAGGGAACATCAGGGATAGGGGTCATGAAACAATAGCATTACAGTGGAACCCGTTTATGTTGACACCCCTCAAACTGGCTCACACTGACATAAGCGGTTGTCGACATATGTAACCAGAACCAAAACGAGCCACGGTTTGCACATTTTCTTGTGGATTTTGCCAGCAACATAAAGGACAATGGCCGATATAGGATTTTTTTTTACCTAATGTAAACTGCACAGGAAGTTAAATAGCTAGTCAACAAGCGCTGTGGTCGCTGGGTCTGAGGCAAACACTGCTCTTTAGAGTTTTGGTAGAGAATTGCAAGTCACCAGCTAAACCCTTAGCCCTAATCTCATGAGACGTTTACATATTTCAATATATTTCAAATAAGTAACACAATCACTACAATGACAATAAAGCTTTTAAATTGTTCTTCCATTGGTTAAAAGGAAAAAAAATGGTGCATTTTGTTAGTTTCTGTGGTGGAATATATGTTCATACAGTCATGATTTTACTTTGAAACTTATTTTGCACAAACCAGGAAGACACTGTGTGTTGAAACCTATTTTGCACTGAACAGGAAGTCTTGTGTGTATGTTTTAATTTGTTTTGTCACAGTTGTCGTTTCACACAGACACATTTTTCATGGAAATATGTTAGGGTCTCAAATTTTATGTTGATGTCGATTTAAATGGGAACTTGGAATATAGTCGTCCTTCACCACATCACACTTCGCATTTTGCAGATTTTTCAAAATATATTAATAAAATCGTCACTCTTTTGTGGTTAAATACAGCTTATTAATGGCAAAATATGTGTGGATGTTTAAATTTGACGTATTCCTGGCTTAAATGAAGCGTTTCCCAGCATAAAAATAGGAGGTATTCATAAAACTCACTGGGTCACTACACAACACTAAAAATCCCAGAAAAAAACAACAACAAAACAAAACAAAACGATGGAATTCTCCCAGTGCTAACGTGCGAGTCTATATGTCTATTTTCTGTCTTTGCTTCCATATTATGTCTCCTATATTGGGTTATAGGTGTGTAAATGTGGCTACAAGAGCCTTATGTAATGTATTTATATGTATGGTCATAAACAAGCTTTCTATAGTATATTTACAAAAATACGTCATTTATAGTCTGCAACGACCGAGTGGTTGGCGCGCAGGTCACACAGCTTCAGAGACCACACAGAGACCCGAGTTCGATTCCACCCTTGGGCATCTCTGTGTGGCGTTTGCATGTTCTCCCTGTGCATGCGTGGGTTTTCTCCGGGTACTCCGGTTTCCTCCCACATTCCAAAAACATGCTAGGTTAATTGGCGACTCCAAATTGTCCATAGGAATGAATGTGAGTGTGAATGGTTGTTTGTCTATATGTGCCCTGTGATTGGCTGGCGACCAGTCCAGGGAGTACCCCGCCGCTCACCCCCGCGATCCTTGTGAGGATAAGCGGTAGAAAATGAATGAATGAATAGTCTGCAACCAATGAACCTGCTGGTTTAAGGGAATATTAATGGGACACTGTGGACCAGGACTTGATGAGGTGGTCAACATAGACGGGGTGTAGACTTAATGAAATGAAATAATTCCACTCTTCCTACCTCGGTAGAGAGTATGATGGAGGCCTCGGGGTGGTCACCCTGCCTGGATGGTAGAAGTTAGCTTGAAGGTTTCTTGTGTCAGCTGCAGGGGAAGATGACATGTGAAGCCTATCACTTGAGGTGGGGCCAGAGTCCTGGAGAGAGAGCAGGCTGGACGTGGACGAGAGGCTGAGGGTGTCTGAGTGGAGTTTCCAGAAGGGCAGGTAGAGAGAAGATAAAAGGCGTCATTGAGTACATTATCTCTCACAAGTTCAGAAAGGAACCCACCAAGAAATCGTTTTTCTCCCGTTTATAATTCACAAAGTTACAGCCTTGATGATGCACCCACCTGAAAGGTAGGCGTTCTCCAACTGTAGATAAGCGCTGAGAGGCCTTGGCCCACTCCTCTGTCTTGCCTCCTCTTTCTTTGCACTTTTCTTCCTCTGCACGTACTGAGCCAAAGCGTCTTGCTGAAGCTGGCGTAAGTCAGGCCTTGACATGGCGGTGTTTGAAAACCCGAGCTCAAACATCTTACGTCTGTCTGCCACACTCGCCTCTGTCAGATAAGGAAATTCAGGGTCAGTTGGCTGGGTTAGCTGAAAAGCATCCACATCCTGGCATCACTCCACAATCCACATTTATACAGCTGTAGGAAACAATAATCAACCCCCTTTTTTGGTTTCTAAAGGACAAAACCGTCAGCTGATAGCAGATTAAAAAAAGAATCGTAACCTTTTTTGTGTTGAATTAGTTCAACTGTTTGTTTGCAAATGCAGTATTCCCGCATTTATCACGGGGGGTTCCCAAAACAGCCTGCAATAAATTAAATCCGCAAAGTAGAAGCATTTTTTTTTGTTATTTAACAATCTACTAATTTGGACACAAGAAATTATTAAGTGACTCACGTGTACTCACCTCTCCGATCGTGTCTCGTTCTACTGTAGCGTTTTTGTATCCTTGTTAAAACAATATTGCTCCTCTTTTAGTATTTTACCCCTCCTTTTAGTCCTCCGTGAAGCGAAGACTCATTTACAGTATTGCATAAGGACACCCTAGCGGTTGCTAGCAAACAAGAACTTATTTAACAAGACTTATTGACAATGGTCTACAGCCAATCAGAACGTAGGACAAAATGGGCAGGTTCTCCCTTAGCCAATCAGGACTGTGGTGGCTCTAGATTTAGCCGGCTGATGAGCTGTATATACGTCTTCAACATGAGTATACAACACCCTCTACTGGTAGCCGTAGTAAATACAATAACAGATAGAATGGATAGATAGATAGATAGATAGATAGATAGATAGATAGATAGATAGATAGATAGATAGATAGATAGATAGATAGATAGATAGATAGATAGATAGATAGATAGATAGATAGATAGATAGATAGATAGACTCCCTTTATTGTCATTGCACAAAGCGCCGATAGATCGCTCTAATACACCACAAGGCCGCAAAAGGCAATGAGAGTTCATACGCTGTACATCATGATGCCAATGTCAGCTTAATGGTCAATGTGGATGGGTTGTCGACATAAATGGGACCAAAAAGGTCCGGCAGGTTCCACTCTTTTCCACACTTTTTTTCTTACCTCCTCCGGGCTTAAAGAGGGACGATGTCTCCGAATCCGAAATCCCAACCTCGTTTATGTTGTCCGGTTCAGAGTAGGAACGTTTCTTCTGGTCTGCAGTCATACGTTTACGTCCGCAGATTCTCAACAGAGCAGGAGGACCAACTGGTGCAACGCTGGGTAAGGCCGGGGGACTTGGCCCTCGAGTTTCTGGTCCGACGACGTGACGCTCCTTTGGAGTGTGAGGGGATGTAATTGGTGGTGAGATAACAACGCCGTCTGGCTTGGGCATGGTTTTAGGGCCTTTCTTCCCAGAGGGATGGTGTTTTAAGGAAGCAGGATGATAGCTGCTGGGTGAGGAGGAAATGGGAGGAGGGCCTGCATGTGAAGTACGAGCGGGGGAGAAATTGTGTCTCAAGGAGGTGGAACGGACGACCTTAGACTGCATGTCTTTCATTGAGTCCCTGTGAGATCTGTTTGAAGACAAAGATCCCATATTAGGAAGGTTGACGACATTTACTGAAAACCATTTTGCATTTTGACTATGACCTCTGACCTGCGGAAGGACGTGTCCTGATGAGAGCCCAGCATGTTCTGGATATCTTGTGTCCAAGAAGTCTTGCTGTCACCTCCCCTTGATCCGTCCGACTGAAGGCTGCTCATGCTCCTCTCCAGGGCTGAATTGGGATCAGATATGGTCCTGAACAATACAAGAACAATACAGCACTGAGTGACCACCAGGTCCAAAGCCAAAGGTTTTGTATGCCCCACCTGCAAAAATATTCCATTCATAAATAAAAAATCCTACTTGGAGGAAATTCACTTATCATGGTCGGGGCTTGAGCCAATTAGCCGATATTAGCCATATTTGATGTTTTATTAAAAAAACCTACATCAGCGTCATACACCAACCTGTCTTTCTTGCAGTTGATGCTGCCTCCTCTGTAACTCATAGTTCTATGGGCTTTGGTGCTTCTTTCTAGCATGCTTCTGAGGTCCTCTGCTCCACGGGGGGCACTGTGGGCTTTGTCAGAGATTTGATTCTAAAATTGTTCAAAAACATAAAGTAGCAAAGCGTGATCAGTGTCAATTTGTCAACATCGGAGGCAAAGATCTTTTTTTTTCTAACTGACCCGATGAAAGGACTTGTGGTGACTATGACTGATGCTTTGACTGCGTTGTTTTCCTGCACGTTCACGATGCTCAAAGCGGCTGACCCTCTCCAGCACAGAGAGACTCCGTGTGGGTCCCTGGATGCCCTCCCCCAAGGCACTGTTGTCATTGCTACCGACAGAAACAACACTGCTAGGGCCGGTGTGTTGTTGGACCTCAGCGAGAGCGTTCTCCAGACGGGTCAGCGGGTGTTCTTTGTCTTTGTCCTGCTCTTTCTGGTCCCGGTGGTGGTGATGAACAACTGGCGAGTCGCTGTAGTGACGGGGAGAGACCTGAGAGGAGGAGGGGTGCTGATGTTGAGGGTGAACTGGTGAATGGGAAGGTGGAACCTGTCCTTGGGCCACTCTGGACGAAACCACTGGATCTGGGTGAACGTCGGATTGGTCTACTGATCTGTGACTGAGGAGAGAACGGAAGAGGAGACTTTATGAACACGTATAACATCATTCCTGTGCAATCTCTTCAGTTTACGTTTATTTCTATTGCGTCAATTAAAGACACATGAGAAAAACAAAGGAAATATATAATGTGTGTAACTTTATTGTTGTGTATTACAAGATGTCATTGGGCAAATCACAAAATGATTGGTTGTTTCACGGGCACGATACCAGAGCATCGCGCTCTGAGTGGACAGCTACGGGGGCTGATATTGGACATGGTTAAACTCTATATTTTATCAGTATCACTGCCCTGGGCTTTGACACAGTATCATTTCGGCCTTTTCCCGTATCATTCATGGGCGGTTTCTAGGATACAGGGCCAATTAATACTGTAGTATGTGATAAAGTATTTTATCATGCTGCTCTATGCTGCTCTATGCTCTATGCTTTGCAAAGCCCTGCTTAGGTGCCTGGGCCCCCCCCACGTCTGCTGAGGCTCTGCTTTCTGTTGTGGTGATGCTCTGCTTGGAAATGGACTGTGTCTATTGGCGTCTGGCCCAGGGAAGTGACTGATGGGGGTGTGGTGCTCATGTGGAGAGTCACCGCTAAGGGAACATGGTGATACTTAGAGGTTATCACATGGTTTGTCTGGTATCAGGCCAGGTATCATGCCCCCAAGTGTCAGTATCAGTATCAGTATCTAGCACGCGTGCTAGAATCAGCCCTCGACCTTCGGTATCACCCATAATTATCACATACTATAGTATTAATTACGACCTTTGGTCTCGGGCTGATACTGACACTTGGGGGCATGATACCTGGCCTGATAACAGACAAACCATGTGATAACCTCTAAGTATCGGCAATACTGGTCCTGTGTTTACATGGTATCAATATAAAGTCCATTTACTGGCACACTGCAGTGTAACAGCCAATTATGCCAATTAGCCAATATGCAGCGTTTTGCACTGCAAGAATTCAAAAGTCATTTTGTGAAAAAAGTATACAAATCCTTACCTGTCTGACTTGTGGATTCTTTTGATCTGCATTGATGAAGAAGGAGAGTGGGGGTACAATGACAAAGTGTTAAATTGGTCTCCGTTTTCACTGGATGGTTGTATTCCATCCCTCCATCGCTCTGTAGGTTCTTCTTCCTGTCCTCTGACATTTTGTAGATCTTCCTTCCGGTTGCTGTCCTTGGCCAGAGCGGTGTAAAGTCCAGAAGTGGGTGACACGGGACTTATAGTGGGTATCTGTGCATACTGTGGCTCTGGTTGGGGTACAGTGTATACTCCTGTGGGGAGAATGAGGCGTCCCGACTGGGGAGCAGGGCTGACAGGACCTGTGGAAGATGCTGAAGGTGAACCTTGCGGAGGAAAACCCTGTCTGGGCTTTGTGGTGGGGCTGCTTTCTGGGCTCTTCTCTATGACCGTGTGAAGCTGGACCTCAGTCATGTACAAGCCTTTAGCTGAAATTTTAGAAAATATTGGTGTAGTTGATTTGAGTCTTGCTTTGGGTGTTAAAATGAATCATGATAAAATGTAGATGACGTCACCATCTTACCTGCCACGAGGCCACTGGAGTGATGCCAGGAACTTTTCTGCAGAGACCTAATTGGAGCACCAACTGGTTAAATTCATTGTGAATATGCAAAATGTGTGAGTGGAATGGTGGGTTTGTCATTGGGGGCACTGGGGTGGTGAAATACATTCATCACAAACCAATATCCTTATGTACCCGTGTGCTCTCTATAGTCCGAAAATGATGGTAGTCACCTGTTAGCTGAGCGGGAATGCTCCACACTGGACCAAGAGTTGGGTCTCTCGTGGTTCTTGATTGCTGCATAGCTGTCGCTGCGCCTTGGTGGAGCGGGAACCCCTCTCAGGTTCTCATATGAGCTATGACTGGTCCCAGGTGCCCATATTGGACCCACACTGTGCCTGTTTGCAGCCGGTGCACCACTGATCCTGCCACTGCCGCTGCCACGGTAGCAGACCGCACCTCCTGTATCGGAGTGAAACCAAATCATTGATGCCACCGAGCCAAAAGTTACACTTCCTTTGCGTATTATGCTTTACCTTGCGGATCTCTGCCTTGCCCTGCTTTCTCACCTCCGGCACTTCTGGAGTCACTGTTGCGTAGCGACAAAGTCGATGCAGAGGTCAGTTCCTGCTCCGGAGCAAGTTCCTGCTGGGTGTTGTACACCGTCCGGATGTAATGAATGTCGGCTTGTTGTATGTCTCCGCTTCCTCCTTTCTGAGGGACGGTGTCCAGAGAATAGGAACGCTCGGGACTAAAAGTCGGCGCAGAAGCGAGGTACTCTGGAATACTGGAGCTAGTGGAAAAGGAGGAGTATGCAGAGTCTCGTTTGCTGTGGAGGTGATCAATGCTGTTGGACGACCTAAAACAGGAGAGACAAGTCGACTGATAAAATAATCTATTCATGTTTATAGTACGGTTTGTGGAGAATAGTTCAACTGCCCCTTGCTTGCCAATCATACAGCTGGATTCTACTCTTTAACCCGCCTCTTTATTAATTCATTCATTCAGGCGGCACGGTGGACTAGTGGTTAGCCCGCAGACCTCACAGCTAGGAGACCAGGGTTCGATTCCACCCTCGGCCATCTCTGTGTGGAGTTTGCATGTTCTCCCCATGCATGCGTGGGTTTTCTCCGGGTACTCCGGTTTCCTCCCACATTCCAAAAACATGCTAGGTTAATTGGCGACTCCAAATTGTCCATAGGTATGAATGTGAGTGTGAATGGTTGTTTGTCTATATGTGCTCTGTGATTGGCTGGCCACCAGTCCAGGGTGTACCCCGCCTCTCGCCCGAAGACAGCTGGGATAGGCTCCAGCACTTTCCACTAAGTAGAATTTCTACCCAGCTAACTAGTTAGCCTCCAATTTATTTGTTCTAAACTTAGTGAACCGTTTCAAATAAAGTGGGGAATAAAGACAAACTAAGAAGCCCAAAACTGTACCACTTCCACACGACATGAATTCATTCATTCATTTTCTACTGCTTTTTCCTCACGAGGGTCGCGGGGATGCTGGAGCACATATAGACAAACAACCATTCACACTCACATTCATACCTATGGACAATTTGGAGTCGCCAATTAACCTAGCATGTTTTTGGAATGTGGGAGGAAACCGGAGTAACCGGAGAAAACCCACGCATGCACGGGGAGAACATGCAAACTCCACACAGAGATGGCCGATTGAACTTGGGTCACATCGCTATGAGGCCTGCACGCTAACCACTCGTCTGCCGTGCAGCCCCGCCTCTTTATACTGAATCTAAATGTAGAAAAGTACTTTTCTTCTACTGGCTGTTAATACCAACCTGGCAGAGGACAGCTGCTGGCAGGAGGAGTAGGCAGGGTGTGGCCCGCTGTGGGGTTGGTAGCCCAGAGCGTGGTGGTGCTGGAGGTGTGCAGACTGAGGAGGATCCAGACTCTCCATGCTGCCTCTTGAGCTGTATTGGTCTGGGCTCTTCCTCAGACAGCCGCCATCGGACTGAAAATCACCAGCGAGGTCTGTGGTGGAGGCACTGAGCAACGTACAAATGGGCACATTTACAAATATGATGATAAGACGGAAGGACCAGGCCCTGAGGATGATGCTGATATTCATCTCTGTAGTTAGAGAATACTGTGATGACTGAAATGAAACTGAAATGACCTTCTAAATACGCTTTAACATTATTAGAGCCCTCTAGACATAAAATAACACCCCTATAGTCACCTTTACACTCAAATTACCCAATATAGTAGACATAATAAGCGTGAGTTCCCCACCTGTAGTTGATCCTGACTTAAAAGTCACACTGTATTGGACAGGAAGTGACACTGTTCAAAGTTGCATTTTACAGCCGCAACATTGGCCATGTTATGGATTATTATGCCTTAAACTACAATAAAAGATGGTAGTTCCGGTGATCAAGTCTGGTGCTTGTATGCCTCACTGAACATTACTGTAACATTACTGACACCCCAATATTATATCATCGCAATGCCTTTGAATGCCTTATATTTGTATTTTACTTTCAATTAGCTTATGGTTGATTTAGGTTAAAAAATACATAAAATTGGCTTAAATAGGCATTATTTTTTAATAATAATAAGTCAAATTCCACTATAAAACAGCCACATTTCAATGTGAAATACAGCAAAAACCATAAATGGTTGCAAAATTGTGATTAATCATAATTAATTTGAAGCCTGACTAATTTGATTACGGCTGCACAAGTGCTTTGCGTGCAGGAGACCCAGGTTCGATTCCCTGCTCGGGCATCTCCGTGTGGAGTTTGCATGTTCTCCCCGTGCATGCGTGGGTTTTCTCCGGGTACTCCGGTTTCCTCCCACATTCCAAAAACATGCTAGGTTAATTAGCGACTCCAAATTGTCCATAGGTATGAATGTGAGTGTGAATGGTTGTTTGTCTTTATGTGCCCTGTGATTGGCTGGCGGCCAGTCCAGGGTGTACCCGCGGTTCTTGTTGGGTGTTGATGAAACACGGACTGCGTAATTCAGGTGGTAATTTGCAAACCAATCCTTGCAAATCTTGAAATGGACCAATCAGAATCGTTTATTTAGACCAGTGATTTTCAACAACTGTGCCGCGGCACACAAGTGTGCCGTGAGAAATCGTCAGGTGTGCCGTGAGGAATTATTCAATATCATTTTTTTAATTAACATGTGTTAATAATTTTCTGCAAATATCATGTTGTCGCGTGTCATTGGTGTAAAGACTGGCAGAGCAATGTAATATTGGTCCGTGTGGCAACACGCAGCTGATTGCCTTGTTCCTCTAATAGACGTAGTGATGCACGTGAGAGGTAGTGCTGACATTTTGTAACATTGTTGGTTAAATTAGTATGCGGATCAAAAGGATCTGCTGTGGCGAGTCCGTAATCAGGAAAAAGCTGAAAGAAGCAAATAATGTTGGTTAGTGGTGTGCCGCAAAATTTTTCCAACGTAAAAAACGTGCCGTGGCTCAAAAAAGGTTGAAAAACACTGATTTAGACAGCGGTGCGCAGTCCACAGTCCGCGTTTTACCCACACCAGTTCTTGTTCACGATCAACCAATCAGCGATGGTTTGACTAGGAAAACATCTATCATGGCGTCCCTGCCAACATGGTCTAATTCTTCAACAACTTGTGAAGGAAAACAGCAAAAAGTGATGAACCAGTGCCTCCTAAACAAGTATTTTATTAACGGCAGCAAATCAAATGATGGCACAGGTGAGTGAATCACATTGCTGTGACAATTTGAAGTGGTCACAATGAAACACCACAGATTAGATCCAATACCAAGTGCTGATTTTGCACAAGCTACAAAATCTAGCGCTTCCATTTCTCTGTGGATTTTTCTCACCTTTGCTTCACAAATTATTGTTTGACCATTGAGCATTTTTTTCTGGATTAAAAACACTTTACTAGTACACAAATGTGTCTATTCAATAATGTTTCATTGTGGTGCACAACTTATAAAAGGCAAAGTGCCTAGAAGTCTCTTGACAATCCAGATTTCCATGCAACGTCATGATCTATGTAGGAAAACAACCACAAGAAATGATAATCATTTCATCTTTATTTGAGATTCTCATGTGATGCCACAAAAATGAGATGATATCATTATGGCAGTCTTTTCATTTTACATGGGGTAAGTTCGGGCAAGTGGTTCTCACCTTAAGGATTCCCCATGGGCAAGTCATTTTTGTTTTTAATGTAGAGCCCTGTGTGAGTATGTGTGTAAAAAAGAGAGCAAGAGAGAGTGTCTAGGTTACACTTTGACTCCCCATCGACTCCTCCAAGCGAATACAATGCAATTAGTGCCTTTGAAAAGAGGACAGTCTTTGTCTGTCTTTCCCCATTCTGTGTCAGTAACTATCTCTGCTTCTCTAACGTCACCGTTCACCATTCCTCAGGTCTACTTTCCATTCACATGGTCTCAGTATGAACAAAAAACACCACAACTATCGTCAACAAATTGCCTATCTGCTGTAGGGGGTGAGATGTTGCCCCGGGAGACCGGAAGGAGAGGGGGACATGAAGAATTCCCCCTCTCTTTGGGCATTAGCGTCAATGCCCCCCTTAACAAACAGAGTCATGTCAGAGCCTTTTCACTCCCATTTACTGCTGTTTAACAAATACACTGACGTAACATTGTCTGATGTCAACCTCCTGACCAACAGCTCCCCTTTACATAACAAACACGTAACACATAACAACACCATCACACGCTACCATAACAAAACACTTCAATGATATAACACACACAGTAGTAAACAAACCATTCAATACTACTCCTGTAGAGCATAGAGCAGCATGATACAATACTTTATCACATACTACAGTATTAATTGGCCCTGTACCCTAGACACCGCCCATGAATGATACGGGAAAAGGCCGAAATGATACTGTGTCAAAGCCCAGGGCAGTGATACTGATAAAATATAGACTTTAACCATGTCCAGTATCAGCCCCCGTAGCTGTCCACTCAGAGCGCGCTGCTCTGGTATCGTGCCCGTGAAACAACCAATTAGAGAACAGCACACGAGTGCTTAGTGCCTAGTGCTTCTCCAGTCAGCAAAAACCCCAAACTTGATTAATGGAACTTTAATTGTCAGACATTGATAAGATAAGACTGTTGATAAAATATTATTGTTGAAATATTTTTGCAACTGTTGTGTTTACACTGTTTAGATATAATACATGTAATAAACTGAACATTTTCTGGAAACAAAATGGTCTTTTGATTAAATAGTACGTGATAATAAGCTCATGATTAAATAGTATATGATAATAAGATCATCCCATGGTTTGTCTGGTATCAGGCCAGAAATCATGCCCCCAAGTGTCAGTATCAGCCCGAGACCGAAGGCATGTGGCATGTGATAACCAATAAGAATTGTGCTGTTCACACTGACAGGATACAGATTGCATATTAGCAAAGAAATCGGAACTGACCTGCAGTGTGAACATAGCTAAAATTTGGGTTATGAGCTGCAAGTTAATGGCAGGCATACTTGAGGACAGCTATTCGGGGGCTTATTTCAATGAGACCATGGCTGAAGAGTGGGCAGCGCTAGCATTACCAGCGTACTAGCTCATCATTGGGAAATATTTTGAATAGGAACAACATCAAATTAAAAGCACAAAATGAATACAAACCCACCATCCACCAGTACGAGCCTGGACTTTGTTTTTCAGAGAGGTTGTGCAGTGAACAAATATGCACATTAGGACTCAATAAGGTCATCAAATCTTACTTAATGTATTCCCACATAGTATCAGCATTTGGGACCGAGTATGAGGTGAAAGAAAACGAGGAAAAAATACAGTACAGTATTTTAACTGCACATTGTAGGGACAGAGTTAGAGGGTGCGTTCAAGGACCGTCAAACAAAGCTTGTAAAAAAACTGGGGGATTTCTGTATATTATTGTTTAGGAATAAAATAATGGCCCATATTTCCAAAGGTGATATCTCATTATATAAAATTTGATGTAGTTGCGTATCAAATATTTACATCCTAACTTTCATTCGTTTTCTACCGCTTTTTTGCGGGGGTGCTGGAGCCTATCCCAGCTGTCTTTGGTCGCCAGCCAATCACAGGGCACATATAGACAAACAACCATTCACACTCACATTCATACCTATGGACAATTTGGAGTCGCCAATTAACCTAGCATGTTTTTGGAATGTGGGAGGAAACCGGAGTACCCGGAGAAAACCCACGCATGCACGGGGAGAACATGCAAACTCCACACAGAGATGGCCGAGGGTGGAATTGAACCCTGGTCTCCTAGCTGTGAGGTCTGCGCGCTAACCACTCTCCCACCGTGCCGCCCCACATCCTAACTTATTATTGATAAAAACTTATTTCTATCTGCAATTAAGTGTGATTAATTATGAGTTACATCAAATCAATCATACATCAATTACATCAATCATATTACATCGACACCTAGTGATCAGTGATAGCATCACATCTCTGAATGCATCTCCAGAATGCCTTATATTTGCAATTTCCAGTGTATAACCTGCCACTTTTTTAATTCAACTACAGCGGTGCAGCTAATTTATGAGCATATTCTACTATCGTGACATCAACTATATACTTCACAAGTACTACTAATCGTTTAAATCAGGGGTGCTCATTAAGTCGATCGCGATCTACCGGTCGATCGCGGAGGTGGTACTGGTCAATCGCTGGTCGATCGCGGCGTGACATTAAAAAAATATCATCCTCGCATCAATGCCGTCACTTGATTGATATACAGGGCAGCCATTCAGATGACAACTGAATGTTGCCCTTCGGGCGACCAATCAACTCAAACAACGTCTCTAAGTGCAGCAGAACTTACGATGTCAGCCTATCATCCATCCCCGTTACTTGATTGACATACAGGACAACCAGTCTGACAACTGAATTTTGACCTTTAGGTCACCGCTCATGCGTAAACAACGATGCAAAGTGCTAAGCTAGTCGGCGAATTGCGTCAGATTTTAAGCCCTCGCTAAAGTTTATGGTCACTAAAATGAGTGAAGGAGCTGGACCAAGTAAAAAGGCAAAAACATATCACTTCCATACGGAATGGGAGGTGGACTTTTTTTTGTCTTTTTCGAAGTGCGTTTGCCTCATATGCCATTCTACCATCGCAGTACCAAAGAAGGGAAATGTGGAGTAAAGTGGAGGTAATTACAAAAAATGTTAATAGTTAATTATGTGTGTTTTGCAATATTGGCTCATTTGGTTATGTAAGGTACATCAACATACATTGTACGTACAAATAATCCTCAATACATTTGAAAATAAATAGATGTTTTGCATTTTTGTAGTGGGTAGATCATTTTGACTCGGTCATTTTAAAAGTAGCTCGCATGCTGAAAAAGTGTGAGCACCCCTGGTTTAAATGATGTGCCAATATTAAGACATATTGACGGAGGCAGGTTTCATGTCGTTCTGACTCCTGTTTTGAGTGATGTGCGGCTTCTTTGACGCTGGAAAGCATGCAGAGGGACCTGTTTCTCATTAGTAGTAGCACTACTGATGCGATGTGCTACTACCACGGTACCGTATTATTCTATCCGGACTATAAATCTCACTTTTTTTTTCATGGTTTGGCTGGTCCTGCGACTTGTACTCCAGAGCAATTTATGAGGACGTTCGAGGTTTGTATGCCAGTATCTGCTACTTCAAACGTCAACATCTGAGAAACAGACTGCAGGTTACAAGCTGCAAGTAATAGTAGTTATGTCATATTGTTAATATGTTACGTTAACAAATGTAAATTATAGTCCAGTCTTCTTCAGTGTGCATTTTTGCATTATACTCCAGAGTGACTTAAAGTCCAGAAAATGTGAAAAATTCACACTTGCATATTTTTTTGAGTGTGACTAAAGTGTCACACACCGTTGCTATAACACACACACTGACCTTGCGTGGTAGTTGTGGTGCCAGGCACTGCTCATGGTGTCCATTCCTTCCTGGTCTGAGTCCGGCTGACCTTCACCAAGCTTTGTTGAATGCCACGAGTGAGGACGAGAGGAAGGCTCACTGCGTCTGTGGGGTTAAAACACGTTTATTTTTTGGTGGAGATTAAACCGTATTTACAGTAACAAAAAGAACACATTATCAGCCCCAAAATATGCAACTTTACAAGACAAACATCCATCCTTTTTCTATACCACCGAGAATTGAGTCCTTGTCAGCCACACCAAATTCAGTTGTGTGAACTGCTACACTACCAAAGTCCCCACCAAATTAGCATCAAGTTCAGGAGTTGACTCTGAAATCCGGACCACAGAGCCCACAAAGAGACCATGAAACATGATGAGAGCCAACGGGCATACCAGCAGATAGAAGTAAGACCACTGCAATTCTGCTTTGTTTTACCTGGACGTGAATCTGAGGACTCTGGAGATGAGGCCTGTCGCCAGGGTGTTGACATTGGCCTCCTCCGGCGAGCGACAAAGCGCGCCCTCAGAGCGGTGGAGCTCGGCTTTTTTCTGTTTCCTGCGGAGCTTCCTACGGTAGAACAACTCCAGCAACTCCATGGTCTCAATCCAAAGTCCACTTTTTGGCGTTTTCTATTCAAACGCCTCACTTTTCAGCTGAAAAGTCTCAGTCTTTCAAAGTCCTAGAGCGGTACGCAATCACGCTTGTTTGATGAGGCCTTGTTTAAACAGATCTGATATCAATTTCTCATGAAACTGCAGCCTTGAGGGTTCCCTAACATAAGCTCAGAAGCTCTTCTGCAGTGAAATTTAAGCTTCACCTTCCATCCCTTTTTGTGCCTTAAAGATGCAATCTCTGATCTCCTATATTTGTGGACTGCACATCCGAACTGTACAACTTCTGCTCTGGTACTGGTGTGCCGGAGAGCATCCCGCTGCTCTGCCCCCTGACCCTGAGCTTGTTAAGCAAATGAAGCAATTACCAGTCATCAGGCTGCCGCATTTTAAAAGCATGAAGTAAACATTCCCAGTCTGGCCTGAAGGTAGCGATGAAACACACACTGAAAAAGGAGTGAGAGAGAAGAGGAAGGGAGGTGAGAGATACTGAGAGAGAATGAGTAGCGGAGGGATGGAAGCAGATAAGAGTTGTTAGAAACAAAACATGTACAGTACAACTAGATAAAGGAATGTCAGTATGTACAACTATAGTCAATGGAAGGATGATGATGGGTGAAAGGAATTTCCGTCATAATTGTATCCTTTATAATAGTTACAGATGGGGTATTCAACTCCCTGAAAAATAAATAAGGGACCTTGTTGGCAGGGCCAGACAAAAATTCTAAACTTAAAATTCAAACAATGATGCAAAAAAGGTTCTGGAGCAAAAAAAATGCATGTACAAAACAATGTTTTATTTATTATTATTCAGGCGTTTATTTGCCCACCACAAACACATTTGGCCCACCACAAATAGATTTAGTGCTACCATTGTTTTTGTTTTAGTCTCTCTCTCTCACTCGCTCACTCTCTCTCTCACTCTCTCTCACTATCTCTCACTCTCTCTCTCACTCTCTGCGTGGGTTTTCTCCGGTTTCCTCCCACATTCCAAAAACATGCTAGGTTAATTGGCGACTCCAAATTGTCCATAGGTATGAATGTGAGTATGAATGGTTGTTTGTCTATATGTGCCCTGTGATTGGCTGGCGGCCAGTCCAGGGTGTACCCTGCCTCTCGCCCCAAGACAGCTGGGATAGGCTCCAGCATGCCTGCAACCCTCGTGAGGATAAGCGGTATAGAAAATGAATGAATTTGATTACAAACTTGATTTAATCATTTTCCAGCCCTAGTTGTATTATTAGTTATTAGTATCAACATTTTAGCTTTTTGCTTGATTTTATTACAGGGGGGGTTGAACTTTATTGTGCTACAATGTGCCACAGATCCCCCAAGTGGCCCCTGAGTCACACTTTGGACACCCCTGCTTTAATAGCTCTTTGTGTGGGTTGTCATCTCCATGAACCATGAATCTTATTTTGCAGTGAGCAAACAAAGGTAATGAAAAAGAAAAGGAGAGTGTTACTGCAGCTGGATGTAATCAATGTGTTGCAACTTTTATTACAAATGTTGAGCCGAAATTGAAGGAGAAGGTGTTCACGAGTCATATATACATACACACAAGCAATGGTTTTCCACAGGGTTCGATTTTTTTGGGGGAGGTGCACGTCACGCTACAAAAGAGGGTTTCCAGGGGAGGAGTGAACAAGTAACAGATGGTGCAGGAGCATAATCCACGTTTCAGACTGAACTCAATACTGAAAGTGAGAAATGGAAACAAAATGTGTACCTGGAGAACAGCGGTGAAAAGGTGTGCAAAGAAGAAAAAATGGTTATAGTGTATATTGGCAGGTCTGCAAGGCACTTGAAGCACTTTTCAAAGCAGCAAACCTTTCAAGAAGCACTATAGTATAAGGATGCAATGGTTGTCAGAATTCCCCACAAAACTCCTCTTTTGTTGTTTTATCTCATTTTATAAAGCAAAATGCACTCGCAGCCAAAAGTGTGCTTCGAGGTGTGAGTACGTGTGTGTAAAAAAGAGAGCAAGAGAGAGTGTCCAGCACCCCCACAACCCTCATCAGGATAAGTGGTAGTAAATGAATGAATGAATGAATATGCAATGATTATACTGCAACAAATGTTTGCAGTCAAATGGGTGGGAAAAAACTAAAAAGCATTTCTTATACTTAAATTGCTTTTTTTATCCACTCCAATGAATGATACACTAATGCGAAAGATGCACTTTAACACTTTGGAGTAACAGTACCTATGTACCTGGACGCACAGGCAACACTGCAAACGCTGCAAATGATGTCGTATAGCGGCCTGTCACGATTCGGCGAATCGGAGCGCCACGATGCGGCCATCCGATATATGCGAGGGAAATTTAATGGAAATGCATTGGAACGGGACTGGAGATTTTGTCCAAAATAGGCGAAATCCGTTATAAAAAATCCGATATATGCAATGAATTTTTATTGGAAATGCATCACAGAAAAATTTGTTCTTTTTTATCTGTCCGTTGTGAGCAAATTTCCGATATATCCGAGTCCGATATATCCGAGGTTTACTGTACATTAAAAGGTGCTAAAACCAAACAGATGTATATCAATACCTGACATAAAAGATGCAATATATGCATAAGCATCAGTCAGAATATGTGATTATAATGGGAGTCCATGGGGCCAAATTGGTCCTCAGGGCAAGGACTGTAAGCATATATGTAAATCTCATTTTCGTTGCGATGGAGGCTATCATTACATTTAAATAAGAATAGAAAAACTGAAGTATATCCAACAATGAGGACTCTTCCTCGGGCAGGCGAGGTTGCCACAACTTCTCTTGAGCTCCACCGCACCAGTGGTGCTGCGTTCATACATGGTAAGTCAGGGGTCTCCAGCCAGTAGCTCATGAGCTACAAGTAGCTCCTAAACACTTTTCAATTCGCTCTCCAAAGTCTTTATTCATTAATATCAACTCCTATACCCACTATGATAGAAAGTGGGGTTCATGCATACGTAGTTAGGAAGCACTTTGGTCACAGCGAAGTGGCCGTACGAGCTGTGGGTGGAACTAATTAAAACAGATCGTTTTGGTGGGAAACACAAATCCAAGGAAATACAGCTGGAACAGGTGTAGATTCTGGAAGATCTAGAAAGTTCTCTGTGCAGGTTATTGTGTGTAGCTGCTCTATGACTCCACAATTAAATACAAAGGGTAGAAAAATGAGCATAATAGGTCCCCTTTAAAATTAAGCAATATATTGAAAATAAATGCACATTTGGTCCTCTAAGGTTAAATATGATTAAACGTAGGTTAAAAATGAGTTCAATATCATATAATAAACTGCATACAAACTACAGGCCTGTATATTTTTCTCAATTGTTTTCCTTATTATTTCAATTATTAATTGAATTGCTATTTAAATAATAAATAAATATTTCATAGGCTAATAATTTTTTTTCAATATATTTTCTAAATCTGCAATGTTAAATAATTGACATATTTCCTGATGATCCAAATAACATATTCATATTTCATAGGCCAACATTTTGGACATAGTGAAATATAATAGGGGCTGCCTGCGCAGTGGTGACTCCGCAGGCCTCACAGCTAGGAGACCCGAGTTCGATTCTACCCTCGGCCATCTCTGTGTGGAGTTTGCATGTTCTCCCCGTGCATGCGTGGGTTTTCTCCGGGTACTCCGGTTTCCTCCCACATTCCAAAAACATGCTACGTTAATTGGCGACTCCAAATTGTCCATAGGTATGAATGAGAGTGTGAATGGTTGTTTGTCTATATGTGCCCTGTGATTGGCTGGCCACCAGCCCAGGGCGTACAACACCTCTCGCCCGAAGACAGCTGGGATAGGCTCCAGCATCACTGCGACCGTTGTGAGGATAAGCGGTAGAAAATGAATGAATGAATGAAATATAATAGTATATGATGGATTACATTTTTTATGTGTTCTAATGTACAGTTGTGAAACATGAACAAATAATTCCTGGCTAGTAGTCGCTGTCGAATGCAAAGTTTTTTTTTATTGAATTTGTTTACTTTCATTGAAATTATTCTTGAATATCGAAATCGGGCCCGAAACGTCTCTTTTTTTCAACGTAGCAAAAAAAACATTTTTACGTAATTTTGGCCGTGGCCGGACTTTGGACACCCTTGCTCAAGGACACCTTCAAGGATCAGTTCAAGGACTGATGAAACATGACATCATTCACTCCAAGTCCATAAGCCCAGTGGAAAATCCCTTCCTTAAAGCGTCCCGTTTGTCATTCAATTACAAGAGACACCTTTTCATGGCAGGTACTTTTATTGATTATGTATTTTGGGTCAACTCAATCACTATGAATGAGTAGAGAGACATGACTTCACTTTTAATAATCAATGGGACAACAAGGGTCATCCCATAAAAGACAAAGTGTTTGTGTTCCACTGCAGTTTCAAGAAGTTATGTGATGATCTCATTTTCAGAAAATGTGAGTCAGCAGACATGAGGAAGAAATAAACTGAAGCAAGAAGAGGTCGGGGAGGGCATGGGAGGACAAGACATGCGAGGCGAGGATGGACGCAGTGGGAAGTAAGAAAAGGGGAGGCGGGAGGAACTGAGAAAACACCGCAGAGGAGGATGGAATTTAGGAAAAGAGCAGAAACGGGATCGGGATAAAAGAAGACAGAGGAAAAGTGGTTAGTAGAGGAATAAGACAGATGTGGTGGTTGGCTGGGGGCTGATGAGAAAATGAGATAAAAGGGACGAAGGAGAGGAAATGAAAGGAATGGGATACCGTTATCAACATCTGTCCTTCCCAAATCAACACCCAGCCTCAAGGGGCTCTGCTACACTTCCTGTTTTTGGACGAATCAGACACAAGAATCCTCGCCATCCCCACCCAAATGTTATCTGATAGCCGCCCTTAGCCAAGGGATTTTGTGGGAGGAGAATAGTTTTATCTGTTGAGTATGCTGAACGCTTGGCTCAGGTTGCATGTGGTTGGCTTGCAACGGACAGGCCGCCAGTTTGATCCTAGCTCAAAGCATCTTGAGCTGGATACTGAAGCAGATGAATATTTTATATCTATATACTGTATATATATTTTGTTAATATATTTGAGTGTCTAAAATTGTCTACATTCCTTGCCACAACACAGTAAAATATATTCATGAATAAATCATGTTTTGTGGTTGAAAACAACCTATTATTAGACAAAAAATAATTCTTAAAATAAATTAAATTAAGCATTTTCAAGCATAAAAAAGGCTAAATAAACTAAAATATAAATATAGGGCATTTAGAAGGCACACAACAGACAAAATGACCTCTAAGGCGGGCTATTGTTCCGCTACTGTGGAAGTAACACACACCTAGCTAAAACTCAACTTTGAACCCATGATGTCGCTTCCTGTCAGCCCCCCCACTCTGCTACCCCTTGCACCAGCAACACACACAAGCACAAGTCTTAAATGTTTAATTTTCTCTTATTATGTCTACTATATTGGATAATACGAGTGAAACAGTGACTGTAGGGGTGTTATTTCATGTCTACAGGGCTCTAATAATGTTAAAAAAACATGCTAAATACAAAAAGATACCATTTAGAAATAAGAAATCCTACTTTGCGGAAATTCACTTATCATTGTTGACTGTGTAGGCAATTGACGGCAAAAAATAAGCGATTTAGGTATGTCTGTTTTGTCGTCGGACAATGTACTATGTCAACTTCCAGTTAACACACATGCTGAAAACTCAAGGCTTTGGCAGCTTTCCCCCCACAATAACAGTAGCTTGTGTTTCGGGAACAGATTATTCCATAAAGGCACCCAATCACGACTACACATTCCACTCTATTTAAACTGCAGCATGCAAGACGAATCAACCCAGGAATCAACATCAATGTCTTTCGTCACTTTAGCACCCTCGTGAGGCTGCACCCTCTCACTCGCTCTCTCTCTCTCACACACACACACACACAAAGGATCTGACCTCCATATTTGGATGAAAATGGCTAAAGACGAGGGATAGTATTTATAGACTGTTTGTATGGATTGAGAGTACACATGGGAGTAAGAGGTGTCTCAACAAGCAGTGTGATGCAAGAAAACCAGAATACTGCAGATAAGATGCAAGGCACTGACCTCATTCCCAGCATGCCTTGTACTCAATGATTTTACTTTGCATTGGAGTACACTTACTGATGGTTCCTGTCAGATTTCTACACTCACTCACTACACTCACATACTGTTTCAGTCCCAAGAGACCTTCAAATGAATAATAAAATAATTCATCAAGTCAGAGACGTGGTGCATTCACTCACTCCAGACTTAGTTACTTCATGTGATTATTCCCCCTAACAGCCAATGCATGATACCCAGCGGGTCAATGGGTAAGGAAGAGGGCAGGTGGGGCCAAATCCACATCCACACCCTCCTCCTCCAATTTTGGACCAACATTTGCAATTAAATTTACTATTGTGCACTACTGTTAATATTATGTGGAAAAATAACTTGACTCTATAGCATAAAGTTGAATATTAAAGAAAAATTGTAATATTATGAAAAACAAAACAAATCAAGTTTGTATTTTTTGGAAAACTAGGTTGGGGAAAAAGTTATGTTACAAGAAGAAAGTCAAAAAAATATTATGAAGATAAAGTTGAGAAGAACATTTACATAAGGAAAGTGGAGATTGTTCAAACAATAGTTTAAAAAACATCAGAAAATAAACAAAGAGCTGTGATTTGATGAGAATAAAGCAAAAATATATATATTCTAACAAAACAATAAGTCAGAATTTTACAACAATACAGTCATTTTAGTCAAAATATTGAAACATTTCTAAGTTGTAATATTATAAGAACAAAGCAAAATGAAGTAAATTATATTTGCGGGGAAATTTGGTTAGGGAAAAAGTTATATTATGAGAATAACATAAAAATATTATGAGGATAAATATTATAATCATGAAAAGAACATTGACAATAAGAAAGTGGAAATTGTTAAAACAAAAATGTAAAAAAAAAACATCAGCAGAAATTAAACAAACAGCTGTGTTTTTATGAGAATAAATAAAAATAAATTATTGGAACAAAAGTCAGAATTTTACATTTTAGTCAAAATATTGAAACATTTTTAAGTTGTAATATTATGAGGACAAAACTAAATGAAAAAAATTATATTTTGGGGAAAATTTGGTTGGGGGGAAAATTATGTTACGAGAATAAAGTCAGTATGTATGAGAATAAAGTCATGAAGTGATTATTATGAGAAGAACATTTACGAGAAGAAAGTGGAAATTGTTATAACAAAAATGTAAAAACACATCAGCAGAAATTAAACAAACTGATGTGATTTTATGAGAATAAAGCAAAAAAAATATTCTAACAAAAAAAAGTCACAATTTTATAAGAATACAGTCATTTTAGTCAAAATATTGAAATGTTTTTAAAGGTGTAATATCACGAGGAACAAACAAAACAAAAAATTAGCTTGGCTACAAAGTTACAATATTATAAGAATAAAGTCATAATATTACCAGAAGACAGTTTATGAAGATTGTTTAACAAGTTGAAAGTTGAAATATTTGGAAACATATTTTAAAAATGGGGAAAAAAACAATCCATGTTCATGTCAATAATATGCTTTTTCACCTATATCACAAAGCTGAGATGTATATCTTTCTTCATATATACAGTATGAAACTTTACAGCCTAACTACATGTGTTGGTTTGGACCCCCCTGATTTAGAGTCTCCAGGTAACCCAAAATGGATGTTTTGGGGATGTGTGAGGAAGCGGCTGTACCCGCAAAAAAAAATCCACTTTGAGCTGTTCCAACAGAGATTGGAACCTGGATCAGTGTGAGGCAGATGTGCTAACCATGAATCGTCAGTTTTCATTTCCTCAATGGTGCAGCTCATGTAAACAGTCCAGTCCAGCCAGGACGTCCAGCAGGGGTCATGACCTACTCAACTTATGGCCCAAAACACTGACATGCCAAAGCCGCAACCCAACCAGCCTAACTGATACAGCCATTTCCTGTTGAACCTGCAGCACCCATGCCACTATTGTCTTCATCCAATCATAAAATCCCACGCAGCCACAAACTAGACGATCGCATGTTGTTCACCAGCTGTCATTGAAATTGATGTCACCTACCTGTTCTTGATGCGTAGCTGGACGCCCCCGGTTGAGCATGGTCTGTTGTGGCAGCTTTGTTTTTGTAGTTTCTGATGCGGTGGCGAAGATGGAGAACAATAAGAAGTAGGATGTGAGGGAGGTGAAGACCCAAATTCCTCTATGTATCCCAGATCAAACTCCCTGAAAAAGAAAAGAATAACATATTAGAGTGGATACCGACGCCTGCACATTCACCATTCTGTATTTTTATTTGTGGTGTCACGAGATCTCACAAGAAACGGGATGATATTTTTTGTTTAGAGCAGTGATTTTCAACCACTGTGCCGCGGCACACTAGTGTACCTTGAGAAACCGTCAGGTGTGCTGTGAGGAATTATCCAATATCACTTTTTATAATTAACATTTATTAATCAGCATTTGCAAATATTATGTCAATAGCCATGAATATATGGACCCAAATATTCCAATTGCATTTGGTTTATTTGCTCAAACGGAAGGAATTGAACAGGGATGGAATATTCCTTTAACCAATCCGATTGAGGTATCTTGTACCCGCTCAAACGGAAAGTTGTCAGAGTTCTTCTTTGTGGTGTTTTTCTTCTTCTGTTGTTTATTGGCGGTTGGCAAGCAGCTTTCGTGTGCATTAGCGCCATCTGTGAAACAGAATCTAAACTTTATTCATAAGTCCAGTTTTATTAAAAAAGAAAATATATATCTATATAAAACATGTCCTGAGTTTAATTATAAAATATTAGCAAGATTGAATTTGATCTTTTCCTTTAAATTTATCCCGGTTGCGTTCTTTCAGCGCATGCTCAGATATGACGTAACACGCAGATCCACACGTTCTTCAGTTTTAAAAATGGAGGCCAGCAATCGGCACTGGACTAAGCAAAGTTTGTTTTTGATTCAAACTAAATTTCAAGACTCGACAGATGAAAAACGGACAATACGGAGTTATTCCAACAAGTGAAAGAAAAACTCGGGGAAGCCGGTATCACGTGATGTTGATGTTTACGTTTTACCGCACATGACCCATTGACTATTCTGGTTGATTTTCACGGCGCATGTAGACAAGAGATTGGAATATTCCTTTCCATGGATACCATTGTTTCCCGAAAGGTCATTCGGAAAGAGAAAAAGTGGTGATGTAAAAACGTGGCTACTGTGGAGTGTCTGTGGTGTAAAGACTGGCAGAGCAATGTAATATTGGTCCGTGTGGCAACACCTACCTTGTTCCTCCGATAGACTTATTGATGCACGTGTGAGGTCGAGGTGACATTTTGTAACATTTTTGGTTAGTGGTGTGCCACAAGATTTTTCCAATGTAAAAAACGTGCCGTGGCTCAAAAAAGGTTGAAAAACACTGGTTTAGAGAACAGGGCAGCCAGAAGCCAATCAAATCCTGAACTATGGCATAGTCACCTTTACACTTGGATTACATAATACAGAATCCATAATAAAAGAAAATAAGACATTATTACATTGTGTGCTGCTGTGAATGTGCTAAGGTGGTGCAGACAGGAAATGACGTGGGCGGGTTCAACGTTTCGTTTTAGGCACAATATCCCTAACAGTAGCCTGCAATGCTAATAATAGTCCATATTGGTCAACAGCATGATATATTCATTCATTCATTCATTTTCTACCGCTTTTCCTCACGAGGGTCGCGGGGGGTGCTGGAGCCTATCCCAGCTGTCTTCGGGCGTAAGGCGGGGTACACCCTGGACTGGTCGCCAGCCAATCACAGGGCACATATAGACAAACAACCATTCACACTCACATTCATACCTATGGACAATTTGGAGTGGCCAATTAACCTAGCATGTTTTTGGAATGTGGGAGGAAACCGGAGTACCCGGAGAAAACCCACGCATGCACGGGGAGAACATGCAAACTCCACACAGAGATGCCCGAGGGTGGGATTGAACCCTGGTCTCCTAGCTGTGAGGTCTGCGCGCTAACCCCAGACCACCGTGCCGCCCAGCATGATATATTAATGAATATATTTTTGATATATATAAAAGCACTCACAGGCTTTAGGAATTATACATGCTTCCATTTTCTATACCGCTTATTTATTCTCATTAATGTTGCAAGTTAAAGTCATGGTTCAAAGACAAAACCTTATCTTACTGAACATTGAACCTCTTTGGACCAATTTTTCAGTTTTGCTACAGAAAATGCTACGAGGGAGACATGTAACAAACACAACATCTGTTATTAATTTCACTCGTGTGCCGCCCATTTGAGGTGTTTAAACCAACAATCCTTTGAAACAGAAATAAAAAGTGAACAAGAAGGAGGCGCACAGAGAAAGGCCTCAAAATAAAACCTGTTCCACGGGTGACAGGAATGTGGAACACCCTGAACTCAGCTTGACAGGAGGGACCATGGAGCATTCCGCTTGCCATTAAACACACTGAAAAACCACACACTTCAAGTGCAGCGCTGATCTGTTTCGATTCTCAGGATACGTGGAGCACAATCAATACACGGGTGCATCTCTTTGCATCTCTCTTCAGTGTCAAACTGTAGTTTGCAATTTTATGATCCTGGATTTGATGTATGCTTTTCAAACGCACCAGTATTAGCAAACAGAGGATTAATATCTCCCCTGTTTGTGGTCTGGTTCTTATCATTTATTCATTTTCTACCGCTTATCCTCACAAGGGTCGCGGTGGTGCTGGAGCCTATCCCAGCTGTCTTCTACACCCTGGACTGGTGGCCAGCCAATCACAGGGCACATATAGACAAACAACCATTCACACTCACATTCATACCTATGGACAATTTGGAGTCGCCAATTAACCTAGCATGTTTTTGGAATGTGGGAGGAAACCGGAGTACCCGGAGAAAACCCACGCATGCATGGGGAGAACATGCAAACTCCACACAGAGATGGCTGAGGGTGGAATCGAACTCAGGTCTCCTAGCTGTGTGGCCTGCGCTCTAACCACTCGGCCCTGGTTTAAACAAACACAGCAAAAATGGACAGAATCAGCAGTAATTTTACAAGAATAAAGTCCAAATATTATGTACCATTATGAGGGGAAAAAACACCATCTGAATAGCATCAAGAAAAAGTTGCAATTTTTGGAAAATGAGGATACAAAATATTATAAAATGTTGTGGGTGTAAAGTCGTGGGGCAGGCCCTGAACCCGATGGTGGACACCAGAGGTCTCCACACAGAGATAGCCGAGGGTGGAATCGAACTCAGGTCTCCTAGCTGTGTGGCCTGCGCTAACAGGAAGGCTTTGGGGGCAAAAAGCCAATTAGCCAACAGCAATTACTAATAGTAATAGAAACCAAAACAGTGCAAGCTTTCATTTTTCCCAGACTGTGGAACTCGTTACCATCAGACATTCGAAATATCTTTGTATCCAGACTCACAACAAGGCTTGGGTAATATGGACTTCAGCATACATCACAATATTTCCGGGATGTTTTTTTCACTAGGGATGCTGAAAAACCTGGCGGACTACTACTAGTCAGGATAATGGGGAGACATGAAGGCAAAATTCAACTGAAATGATGACAGGTGCTACAGTAATCCCTCGTTTATCACAGTTAATTGGTTCCAGGCCATTACCTCCAAGTAGGATTCCTTATTTATAAATGGAATATTTTCATAGACCAAGACATAGATCATAGACCGGTTTACGACCTTCTAAACACAGTTTTGAACATTATTAGAGACCTGTAGACCTGAAATAACACCCCTATAGTCAACTTTACACTCGTATTACACAATATTGCAATAAACAATAAGCCTTGTGCTCCTGTGTGTTGCTGCTTAAATGTGCTCTGGTAAAAGACGTCTGGGGTTGAGAGTTGAGTTTCAGCTTGGCACTCGGCAATTGTGACTGTTGTGAGATCATTCAAAACTGCAATAAAAGCCTGTTGTCCTGGTGGTCAGGTCTGGTGCTTGTGCTTCTCACCCAACATTACAGTAACCTTACTGACACCTAGTGTAGATTACTACAATCTTTAACTGTGTCTTCGGAATTTGGATTTTAGGTTATTTCACACTGCTTAATTTAGGTAAACATTATGTAACATTTGCTTAAATATGTGACCAGTCCAGGGTGTAACCTGCCTCTCGCCCGAAGACAGTTGGGATAGGTTCCAGCACCGCGCGACCCTCGTAAGGGCAAGCAGTAGAAAATCAATGAATGACTGTTCATGAGCAAAACCACCTGTGTTTGTTGTGTTTCGTCAGAGAGATGAAAGTCAGAGGTTGGCGAGGAAGTGGGCCGGTGCATATGCTCAAAAAGCACCAGCCTACTGAATCTACTCCAGCGTCACTGTCTGAAGTAAAAAATCTTGTCTCGGAACTTCAACAGAAGTAGAACAGAATGGACAGACACAAAAAAAACCTGTGGTGTTGTCACTGTGTGAACAGCTTGTCTCCAAAATCTCATGAAATCACACACCCGCAGGAACACACAGATAAACACTTGGACCCACCGGTCATCAGGGAAACGCTTTTGTTGCAGTTGTGCTTGTAATGACTTCTTCCTGTTCTTTTTTGAAGAAGAGAAAGTCAGACATTCATTCAGATCGAGCACATCATTTAAGCACGGAGGGAGAGAGTTTGACAAAGACGATACAGACAACATATCTCTGACTTTAACTCTTAAGAAAGCAAAGTCCTGATACCCATTACTTGGATTTTGTATCAAAATACAATCAATCACACATTTTGACCTATTCAGAATGTCAACAGGGTTTAACTTGGCAAACTTAGCCAATATCAATGGCCAATAAAAACATACTAGGAAAACGCTATGAAATATTATAGCTGAAGCAAACGAGCCTTCAGGTAGGGCTGTTCAACATGTTAATTGAGCAACGGGGTTGGCTGACACCGCAAACCTGGGTATCAATCCGATACCAAGTAAATACAGAGCCAGTATTATAAAAAACAATATTTATGTGGTTTTGTAAACAACATGGTAAATGGTTTTTCACTTGTATTGCGCTTTTCCACCTCCAAGTCATTCAAAGCGCCTTGCTCAAGGATACTTTTACATAATCACAGGAGGACGGACCTTCATGTTTGAGCAATATAAATAGAAAATAGGAATCCCTCATTTGTCATGCTTCGTTGGTTCCAGACCAACCATGATAGGTGCATTTAAACATGCAATGTTTTTGTAGTTACAGCAAAGGAAACCTCAGTACGATTTCTGACAATAGAGCCTGGTAGACATAATATAACAACCCTATATTTACATATACACTCGTATCACCCAATATAGTAGACATAATAAGATAAAATAAACCATTTAAGACATAAACAAGAAATAATATAGACTATAGACTATAATATAGAAGTTATGGCATTGGGGCATTTCCTTGTTTTGTGATTGAAAATGCTTTAGGCAAACAATTTGGGCTATGACTCAATTGCCACTGGACTGTTCAGCTTGTCTGAGAATATGTGTTGCCTATCAGTCTGACTGATGAAGGCTGCTCGGATAAAACAGCCACTAAGACAGGGGGTGGGTAAACTATGGCCCAGGGGCCACATCTGGCCCGCCAAGCTTTGAATCTGGCCCGCCCATTCCTTCCAAAGTAGCTAATATAAACTTTAACATACAAGCTGCCAACATGACTTGCAAGTAAGTCAGAGTCAATCTGAGACAACCTTTCTATGGTTTAAGTAGTTTCTCACATGCAGCGACACATTCAAGTGTCTTATTCAGTAAAAAAAACAGCAAAATTCCATTTCATTATTTGATGTGGTTTGATGCCTAAAGGGCACCTATTATGCTTTTTCCACTTTTCTGACCTATGAATGTTGTATTCTCCTGTTAAACGATGCCAAAGTTTCAGATAATGAGGTTTGCGCATTTGAAAGTGAACCCTGAAAGAAGTTTGGGGTGGCTCAAACGCTCAGTTTCAGAGGGCGTTGCAAAACTGTTCCTTTGTGATGTCATAGAGGAGCAGGCTTATGTGGGCGTGGCTGTCGGTGCGATACTCTCTCTGCCCTCCCCCAAGCTCTGCTACTCTGTTTACGTTGCTAGCAATGGCTCGTAAGGAAAAGCCACATGTGTGTACAAGTCCCAAAGACGCCACCATCAGGCACAAGTGGTTGGAATTCCTGATTCCCTACCAGCAAAAGAATCTGTCATCGGCATTTCATACTGGACTGTTTTGTGAACATTGGCCTGTATGCAGCTGGACTAGCCGACAAACTTGCAGAAGCCCAACGCCTTTCCAACGTTACTTGGTCGTGTGGATAATATTGATAATATTGGTTGCCGAAACAAAGGACAAGCGAGGAAAGGAATGAAACAATAGAAAGGAATCCTAATTCTATGTTTCTGACAGATGTAACAAAAAAGGAAAATCGACATTGTCAAAAATTGTAAAGCAAAAACATGAACTGATTGTAATGGAATGGAAATGGACACTATAAAAACGGTAGTCAACGAGATCGTAGAACCGCTTATGTACATCAGTAATTTATCTTTTCAGACCGGAAGATTTCCCCAAGAAATAAAAACAGCTAAGGTTGTTCCAATTTTTAAAAATGGTGACAAACACCAATTTACAAACCATGGGCCAGTCTCCTTACTACTACAATTCTCCAAAATTATTGAGAAGCTATTCAACAATATGCTGGATACATTTATTAATGCAAACGCATTACTATCAGAAAGTCAGTATGGATACAGAGCTAACATTTCTACCTCCATGCCACTGATCAAAATTACGGAGGAAATCACTAACGTGAAGTGTGCAGCCTCAGTATTCATGGATCTGACAAAAGCCTTTGATACAATCAATCATGACATCCTAATAACTAAATTAGAAAGGTACGGAATAAGAGAATTAGTTCTGAACTGGGTCAAAAGCTATGTAGCTGACAGGAATCAATACGTAAAGCTAGGAGAATACACATCTTTAAGTTCATATATTACGTGCAGAGTACCCCAGGGGTCAATACTGGGACCAAAACTGTTCAACTTGTACATCGATGATATCTCCAAAGTCACGAAAGACTTAAAGCTGGTATTATTTGCGGATGATACCACTGCTTTTTGTTCTGGAGCGAGTACAGACGAAATCATTGGAAAGGTCAGAGAAGAAATGGTCACACTAAAAAGATGGTTTGATGATAATAGATTGTCCTTGAACCTAAGTAAAACTAAAATCATGCTGTTTGGTAAAAAGCGGAAAGGACACGCACCAGCAAATACAAATAGACGGTGTGGACAATGAAAGGGTGAAGGAAAATATATTTTCTGGGGATCACAAAAAATGAAAATATGAGCTGGAAACCTCATATTACAAATATACAACATAAGGTGGCCAGAAATATTTCAATATTGAACAAAGCAAAATTTGTTCTCAATCAGTCGTGAGGATAAGCGGTAGAAAATGAATGAATGAATGAATCAGAAATCACTCCACACTCTTTTTTGCTGTCTGGTTCCACCATATCTTACTTATTGTGTGGAAATATGGGCTAATAACTATAAAAGCAATCTTCACTCGCTAAATGTACTGCAAAAAAGGTCAGTAAGGATAATTCATAATGCCGCCTACAGAGAACATACTAACTCCTTATTTCGAAAATCACAAATACTTCAACTTGCTGATATAGTTCATCTTCAAACAGCTAAAATAATGCATAAGGCTAAAAATAACCAATTACCTAAAAATGTCATCCAATACTTCTCTACAAGAGAGGAGAAATATGATCTCAGGGAAGAAGTACATTTGAAACACTTATGTGAAATATGTGGAGTATGTGGAATCAAACTATGGAATGGATTGAGTAAGGACCTCAAACAATGCACAACGATGAGCCAATTCAAGAAACAATACAAGCAATTGATGTTGGCTAAATACAAGGATGAAGAGTCTTGAACCAGTCATGATGTGCTATATATATATCACTATATTGACACTTACTGTGGTACACATTATGTCATTGTATGGTCATATCACCTCGTACTTCGGTACGTGATAAAAAATAAAAAAAAATAAAAAACTTAAACTACATTAGGAAAGCAGGAAGTGAACAAATGTAACAGTTACTGATTGTAAAAGTACCAGATGGAGGGGCAGGATTTAATAAGCTTTGCTTCTTCCTACTCCTTTTGGACATGTGGAACTGTGAACTGATTATGTGATGCATTCAATTGTAATGTGATGCATGTTGAAATGAAATAAAACCATTACCATTACCATATATTGCTGTTTATTATGAACTCCTATACCGATATGTTTATCAACTCCTATAATGTTGGGTTCGCAGATAGCGGCACAACAAGTTCTTCTAACAACTGGGGAGTGTGACCCACCACAGCAGAGTGGGCGTGCCACATACAACACGTGTACTAAAATGACTATAATGCTGTAGAAAGAACTTGTTATGCATGACAAATGTGTAGGGAGAGTAATACATAATCCCACGTTGTTACTTACACAAGGAAAAATGTCACGTATGTTTTTTTTTTTTTAACTCTTTCAACTATAACCTCCATTATGTCTCCAGTGATGAAGCAGACGCTTCTGATGGCAACGAATACAAGAAAAAGTAAGTGAAAAAAAGGAGGTACTCTTTTAATTTGGTTCCTGAACGCATCATAGTAGCATGCAGCTAAGCGAAAATGAAACTTTAATAATGTTCTTCCATCCTGCCACAGCTTAATAAATTAGATTTTATGGTATTGTATCATACATTTTCATTGATTAGTGGTGAGTACCTATACATTTTATAATTTAACATGTGTTTAATAAGTCTGTGAGGCATTTTTAGGGTTTAAACCTGGTTTAAACATTCATTCATTCATTCATTTTCTACCGCTTATCCTCACAAGGGTGCTGGAGCCTATCCCACACCCTGGAGTGGTCACCAGCCAATCACAGGGCACATATAGACAAACAACCATTCACACTCACATTCATACCTATGGACAATTTGGAGTCACCAATTAACCTAGCATGTTTTTGGAATGTTGGAGGAAACCGGAGTACCCGGAGAAAACCCACGCATGCACGGGGAGAACATGCTAACTCCACACAGAGATGGCTGAGGGTGGAATCGAACTCACGTCTCCTAGCTGTGTGGCCTGCGCTCTAACCACTCGGCCCTGGTTTAAACAAACACAGCAAAAATGGACAGAATCGGATTAGATTCAGGGTTGAATTAGGATTGACTGATTTGGACCTTCGCATATATTACAATATTTTTAGGATTTATCACGATATGACGATCTAAGGTCTATGATGGACTTTGTAGTCGTATCATCAGACCTGCGTCCGCATGTTCTGGACAGACGGGTGAAGAGAAGGGCTGAGCTGTCAACTGATCACCACCTGGTGATGAGTTGGATTAGATGGCGGGGGAGGATGCTGGACAGACCTGGTAGACCCAAAGGAGTAGTGAGGGTGTGCTGGGAACGCCTGGCAGAGTCTCCCGTTCGTCGAGTCTTCAACTCTCACCTCCGGCAGAGCTTCACTTGCATCCCGGGAGAGGATCGAGATATTGAGTCCGAATGGGCCATATTCCGTGCCTCCATTGCTGAGGCACCTGACCGGAGTTGCGGCCGCAAGGCGGTCAGTGCCAGACATGGCGGCAGGCCCCAAACCCGATGGTGGACACCAGAGGTCCTATCGAGGAGTCCTATCGAGCATTGATGGCTTGTGGGACTCCGGAAGCAGCTGACGGGTACCGTCAGGCCAAACGGCACACGGCTTCGGCGGTTGTCGAGGCAAAAACTCGGGTGTGGGAGGAATTTGGTGAGGCCATGGAGCACGACTTTCGGTCGGCCTCAAAGAGGTTCTGGCAAACCGTCCGGCACCTCAGAAAAGGGAAGCAGTGCCCAGTCCACACTGTTTACAGTGGGAAGGGGGCCTGCTGACCTCGACTGGGGATGTAGTCGGACAGTGGAAGGAATACTTTGAGGCCCTTCTCAATCCCACTGACATACCTTCCATAGAGGAAGCAGAGTCTGAGGACACATACGTGGACAGTGCCATCACCGTGGCTGAGGTATCTGGGGTGGTCAAAAGGCTCCTCAGTGCCAAAGTTCTGGGGGTGGACGAGTTCCACCCAGAACTCCTCAAGGCTCTGGATGTTGAGGGACTGTCTTGGCTGGCACGTCTCTTCAACATTGCGTGGAAGTCGGGAACCTTTGGATTGGCAGACCGGGGTGGTGGTCCCCCTTTTCAAGAAGGGTGACCGGAGGGTGTGTTCCAACTATAGGGGGATCACACTCCTCAGCCTCCCTGGGAAAGTCTATTCCAGGGTGCTGGAGAGAAGAGTACGACCGTTGGTCGAACCTTTGTTACAAGAAGTCCAACACTGGACCAGCTCTACACCCTCACGAGGGTGCTTGAGGGTGCATGGGAGTTTGCCCAACCAGTCTACATGTGCTTTGTGGACCTGGAAAAGGCATGACCCTATTGGCATCCTTTAGGGGATGCTCCGGGAGTACGGGATTGGTGGCTTGAGCTTTCATGACCGAAAGAATGAGATCGCGGATACAGGCGGCTGAAATTAGTTTCCTCCGTAGGGTAGCTGGACTAACACCCCAAGAGTTAGGGTGAGGAGCTCAGTCATCCGGGAGGGGCTCAAAGTAGAGCCGCTTCTCCTTCACTTCAGAGGAGTCAGTTGAGGTGGCTTGGGCATCTAGTCCGGATGCCCCCCGGACGCCTCCCTGGTGAGGTGTCCCGGACATGCCCAGCTGGGAAAAGGCCCCGGGGCAGACCTAGGACACGCTGGAGGGACTATGTCTCACAGCTGGCCTGGGAACGCCTTGGTGTCCTCCCGGTGGAGCTGGAGGAGGTGGCCGGGGACCGGGAAGTCTGGGCTTCCCTACTGAGATTGATGCCCCCGCGACCCGGACCGGATAAGCGGAGGAAAATGGATGGATGGATGACGATCCAAAATGTTACTTCAACAGTCTTGTATACAAAGCTACCAACCTTAAGCCATATAATGAAATACACTTGTCGCAAATTTTAAAGCACAAACTGGCTAACTTTTCTCTGCATTACTACGAAATATTGAGGAAAATGTAATGCCTGTGCTTGTGATGAAGGAAGATGAAGTCACATGGATGGATAGATGGATGGATGGATGGATGGATGGGCTTTCTTTATTGTCATTGCACAAAAAATATCTTCCAACTGCATATGGAAGATATTTTTTATGACCCTCTTGTTTTCTTTACAAATACATGGGGCAAATAGCATGTGTGAGGAGAATGTGCATTCACGGCTAACACCAGCTGCATTCAAAAATAAAGGTTTATCATTTATATCGGTACAAGATGTAATACAGGAGTTGAGAGAGTTAAGGTAAAATTCTGGGATGATGTTGTGCGGTAAAGTGAAAAAAAAGATACTGAATGAAGTCAAGCACAATAGTGAAGATCACTCACGACTACACAACAGTAGTACAAAGTCAAAACATCTTGACAGAACATCAACTCTGCCGATGACAGCTATGTCATTTTCATGATTTGGTAACTGACTTGTCCTGAACTGAACAAGGTTACAAAATGCTACAGGCACCAGGACGACTGTAAATCATGTTGCTACTCAATACTGTATACAAATAAATGGTTTTTGTCTAGTATTATTTCTGCTATGATTTGAAATACACTACTTTTTAAAATTTACCAGACACATTAGGTGTACTGGCACAAAGCATTAGTTTCGGATCCATATCACCAATATCAGCCTGGATTTTACTCAGAATGCGATCGGAAAGGAAACAAGCTCTCACTGCATGTCTTTTAATGTTAATACTATTTGGTGTTAGGTTGCATTTATGCAATCAGTCATGATGATGACTTGATGGACTGATTTAACAGACTACTTGATTTATATCGTTAGAAAGTGAAACAACCATTCTCGCTCACATTCATACCTATGGACAATTTGGAGTTGCCAATTAACCTAGCATGTTTTTGGAATGTGGGAGGAAACAGGAGTACCCGGAGAAAACCCACGCATGCACGGGGAGAACATGCAAACTCCACACAGAGATGGCCGAGGGTGGAATTGAACGCTGGTCTCCTAGCTCTCCTAGCTTATTGCACGCTTTGTATAAATCCTATAAACTTAATTTCACTTCTCATCTATCACTGTGTTGGTCTGCTATATGATATAGTATTTAATTGGAATGGCTGATCCAAACAACCAGAGATTTATAAAGAAAAATCTTGAAAATGATCAGGGGTGCCCAAACCTTTATGAAAGGTTGTGAAATACACAACCTTAATGAATGAAACCCCTGATTATTAGTGGACGGGCTGCAAGATACTGGACTTTCATTGCTTGCTGCAGTACAGATCATATGCAGTACATATATGCATACAGTATGAGTCTGTTGACACTGAAAAGGGCTACAAATGACAAAATGTACGCCATTCGTAGGGATTGCCCATTTATACTGACCACTCACAGTTGGTAAAAAAACACAAATAATAAACCCAAAAGCCTCCCTCATTCACGATATAACTAAAAATAACATAATAAGTAATACAAGTTGAACACACAATGTAAGAGCACCACACGGACTATGCTGGTAGCAGAATAACACTTACACAAATGTTATACTAATTTATAACCCCCAAGGTATGCTGGGTAACCTCCTGTTGGCAAAGTCTGAGGGTGGGCGTCCCGATGTAGGACATATGAGATGAGTTTTCTACCAATTGGCTGCCTGATTATGTAGATTATGAGCATAAATTGGATACAACGTTTATGTTATGATAGCATCTGGTCCCACAGTGTCAATTCTGGTCATTGGACAAATGTAGTTGATGACTGTGATTGATGATTAATTGTAAATAAATCAAATGCATTCCCTCTATTCATGGTACAAAACTGGCTTTTTCCATGCAGGTTTCCATCCGTTTTCTACTGCTTATCCTGTTCGGGATCAATGTGACCCTGGATGGGCTGCCTGTCAATCACAGGACACACATATACAAACAAACAAACACACTCAAATTCACCAAATGGGGACTGAACCCACGTGAGTAAGCATCTACGTATATTGTTCGGGGAAAAAAAACAACAAGGAACCATCCCAGTGCTCTCAAGGTCATTTTTCATTCCTATCAATAATCCATTAATCAATAACAATACTCATCCTTAATTGAAACAGAATTACTAGTGATGAATTATTTTACTTTGAAAGCATGATACTTTGTGATAAGCAGTCCTTTATTCGTCATTATTAGCTATAATTAGATTAGCAAGATTGATGATGATGATGAACTTTGTCAAACCTGCTCAACGACTAGAAACAAACATTCCAGCGCAATTTTCTCCACAATGCATTTTAGATCTTTGACTAATCTTCAGTGCAAAAGCCACCGTCACAACAACAACCTATTTGACTTGTTAACCCCTTTAATATGCTGGAACGGTATTGTGTGGGATCTTTTGTGTGTATAAAATATATATTTTTTGTATTTTGTACAGTAATTTGCAAAAATGCTTTCAACTTACATGGACCAACACATCAAAGAGAGAACCTAACATGAGCGTAGTATGAAAGTTGTAATATTACACCAGTGCGGTGAAGAGTGTTTGGAAGGGAAGGGAAGGGAAGGGGGGATCGAATGACAAAACATCTGCAGAATGTGGAGAAGGAAAGAGATACATGTGACACAAACACACGCAGTGAGACTTCGAAAAAACCCCTACTGAAACGTCCACACAACTCAAAAAGCACATGACAAGCGATAAAAACTAAGTCTATGCTCTCTCATACAGCTCCATCTATCAAATTTCAAAGTTTCAACACAAAACCACAACTGAATAAGTGAAATAAATACACACACTCGCACACTTACAGCTCTGATGCGAAGGTCTTCGGAAAACCTGATTGTTTGTTTTGAAGGCACTACTGGCAGCGAGCATGTGTCTCTCCCACATTGTCTATAACCTCCATCTTTAGCCAATCAGGTTTCGCTGGAATGCACCAATCAGAGGGAGCACGCCAGGTATGGAGGAGAGACAGGGAGTGAAATGGACATACAGGTATGGCGAGTGACGTCGCGTTTTGACAGGTGTGCAGAGAGCCACGCACCTTTTGTCTTACAGAGTACACACACACAAACACCTGAAGGGAAAAAGATGTGCGAGTTCAAAGTCCAACCGGGACTCAAAAGGTACCAATCTCCGTGAACTCATTCACTTACTAAACCCTGCTACTGCTAGATACAGTTAAAAAAGGACACCAGGTTGTTTTTTGTGATGTCACTTCCTGTGTGGGTGGACTCCAACTACTTTGGCACATTTCCTGACCTCCACAACAATTACACCCATTTACTGACACCACTTGCTGGGGAACCATCGAGCATGAGGAACTAACTTATCAAAACACATAGACTACTTAGCATCACTAGCTAGGCAAGCTAATTGTTGCTAACATCCCATCTGCTTCTGATTCTGATGCTGCAATTCCAATGTAGCAAGATGTGGAAGAACGCCAGGAAGCAGGTACCAGAGGCGTGAGAAAGTCAGTGTTTTGCAAGTCCAAGTCAGGTCGAGCCTCGTCCGAATTCTTAAATTTGACATTTTCAAGTCCTTACATAAGGACAAATAATCCAAATAAAATCCCACACATACACATTAAATGTTTATTTAACAATCTATTCAATTTGACAAACACAATGAATGCACTTAGAATTTTTTTTTTTTTTTTACATGAAATACTAAGACCAGTGTGGGCGGCACGGCGGTCGAGTGGTTAGCGTGCAGACCTCACAGCTAGGAGAACCAGGGTTCGATTCCACCCTCGGCCATCTCTGTGTGGAGTTTGCATGTTCTCCCTGTGCATGCGTGGGTTTTCTCCGGGTACTCCGGTTTCCTCCCACATTCCAAAAACATGCTAGGTTAATTGGCGACTCCAAATTGTCCATAGGTATGAATGTGAGTGTGAATGGTTGTTTGTCTATATGTGCCCTGTGATTGGCTGGTGACCAGTCGGGGATAAGCGGTAGAAAATGAATGAATGAATGAAGACCAGTGTGACACGACTTCAGCATTCAGGATTTAGTCGTAAATCCGTCATTCGTAAATCCGACCAGATGCTATATTCATTGAGGAAGATACCGTAGGAAAATATGTTATGTTGCTGAAAATGACAATAACGATCATGTGACTTCAATACTTTGAATGGGAACACATTTTACATTCATAACACATTCACTGAAAATCTCAATTCATCAGACTAAGTCCAAATCAAGTCCCGAGTCATTGATGTCAAAGTCTTTAATGATACTGTCAAGTCCATTATTTACATGATTTTTTTTTTGTTTTGGTTAACATCCGTTTGGGTTAGAGTCTGACCTTCTGCTATGAACTAACCAAGGTATGGTATGCTAAACAAGACTCCATTGTATTACATTCCAGATTCAAGTACTGTATTCTGAAGAAAATAGGTGAAGTAGCCGGTTGAAAACAATTTTGACCTTAATTTCAGATATTTCATCTTGCTGAAAGACGCTGAGACACTACACTTGTTCAACCGTATGTGTGTGTGTGTGTGTGTGTGTGTGTGTTTGTGAAGTCCTGCATTGAGCCAGACCGCTCACACAGCTTCCACTAAATAAAAGCCGCAGTCGCAACAACAGCATTGCAAGCAGTCACACCCACACTCAAACACATAGCAGCTATAATAACCAGCAGGGTGTCAACAGTCAATTCTAAAAGATAATATATGGAATAACACAACCTCAGCACTGTGAACAACAAGTGATATCATCCAGGTGAAAGTTGGGCTTGTTTGATGGTTTAATTCCCACCCATTTTGATATCCACACACAAACTGTATACTGTATTACCTGCGAACGGTGATGTGTAGAGTCTTGTATGATCCTTTGACCAGAGCAATGGCTTCATGTCGATATCCCGTCAGCTCGATGTCATTTATCATGATGATCTCATCCCCCACCAGCAGGGGGCACTTCAAATTGTCCACCTTCCCGCCCTGTTCCACCTGCAAAAGACACACACCGCGCTAGCGAAACGTTGACACTCGGATACATTACTTCGCATTTCTCCTCATGAGGCTCCCTTGCTGCACTGTGTGTGTATGCTAGTTGCCCCGCCCCCCCCCAAAGAGACAAAGTGATTATACAGTATGCCTGCCAAGTGGTCTCACTCTGTTCTATGAAACGCTGTTCTATAAAGCATCTGGGTGCTGAACCAATGCACAGGGTGAACTCTCTTCCTGCCAATATATGGAGGCCGGCAAAATTAGCAAATGAATGAATGACATATTTCATCACATTTGAATTTTGCAATATCCTGTGATACCCTGAGAAAAAACATTCAAAAACATACCAACGACACCTGGGTTAGCGTCCCCCTGGTTAGGTTATGTGTTTTTTGGTTAACATAAAAAAATGATGCCATAATTTTGCTAGGTTTGAGTACATTTTCCGGTTAGGGTACATAATGGGACACATCTTGCCGTGTTATTAGGGGGTACCTATAATGCTTTTTCCTCTTTTCTGACCTATAAATGTAGTTAGAATGTTGTATTTTCATATCAAACGATGCCAAGGCTTCAGATAATGAGGTTTGCGCATTTGGAAGACGTTAGAGGTGGCTCTGAATGCTCAACACCGACTTTTTGTGACATCACAATGTTCCGACACTGGGCCCACCCCCGACTGAAACTAAGCTAGCTCGTATTTACTCGTTCTCTCACACTACAATACACAGAAAAGGGAAAGAAATGTGTTTATATGTTTCACATGAATTCAACAAAAGCACAATTCCCCTTTAAATGTTTATTTATCCCATGTTCATTTATATGTATTTATATATACATTTTGCATACATCTAAGACTATAAATGCATAACTCTAAAAAAGTGTTTTGTGTTAACATTTTTGGCTTTTTACAAGATTTCTTATGGAAAAAATGTATTTGGTTAGCATCCATTTCAGTTAGAGACGGACCTTCTGGAATGAAGTAATGACACTAACCACTGTACTACACTGGTCCCAAGGTGTCATTGATGGTCGGTAACATGGATGAGACAATAGCCACCGGAGGAAGTACTCGGTCTGGAACCAATTAACTGCAATAAATGAAGGATTACTGTTTTTTGTTGTTTTTTGATATTTGGTTTAGATACGTTCCGGTGACTTTTTGGAACAGATTCATGCCAAAAACTGAGGTTCCACTGTATTACCACAGAAATTACCACATCAAGTAGGTTTTAGGCTTCAAACGCATGTATGTAAGATACATTGTAGACTCTAAATCAGGGGTCTCAAACTCACGGCCCCCGGGCCAAATGCGGCTCGCGGGACGCTAGTTTGAGGCCCCCGCCTTGATATGAAAGTTTAATTTGTTCCTTTGTTTTTTGATTTGCTTATTTATTTTTCCATCTTATTTTGTGTTGAAAAATAAAAATGAACATTAAACATTTATTTCATAATTTAATAATAAATACAAATTAATTAGTTAATTTGTTTCATTTGTTTTTTGATTTGCTTATTTATTTTGCCATCTTATTTTGTGTCGAAAAATAAAAATGAACATTAAACATTTATTTAATAATTTAATAATAAATAAAAATTAATTTGTTAATTTGTTTAATTTGTTTTTTGAATTGCTTATTTATTTTTCCATCTTATTTTGTGTTGAAAAATAAAAATGAACATTAAACATTTATTTAATAATTTAATAATAAATAAAATTTATTTGTTAATTTGTTTCATTTGTTTTTTGATTTGCTTATTTATTTTTCCATCTTATTTTGTGTTGAAAAATAAAAATGAACATTAAACATTTATTTAATAATTTATTAATAAATACAATTAATTTGTTAATTTGTTTCATTTGTTTTTTGATTTGCTTATTTATTTTTCCATCTTATTTTGTGTTGAAAAATAAAAATGAACATTAAACATTTATTTAATAATTTAATAATAAATAAAATGTATTTGTTAATTTGTTTCATTTGTTTTTTGATTTGCTTATTTATTTTTCCATCTTATTTTGTGTTGAAAAATAAAAATTAACATTAAACATTTATTTAATAATTTATTAATAAATACAATTAATTTGTTAATTTGTTTCATTTGTTTTTTGATTTGCTTATTTATTTTTCCATCTTATTTGTGTCGAAAAATAAAAATTAACATTAAACATTTATTTAATAATAAATAAAAATTAATGTATCATAATTTATCATAATTTAATGTTTTATCAGAGCTTTTCCAAAGAACCAAAGCACTGAAAAAGTGGAAGGTATAGCAGAAGCATTGAAGACTATTATATTATCTATATATATTTATTAATATTTAATATAATTAATATTTTTATTATATTTTTATTTTTAATACATATATATATATATATATTTTTTTTTTACCTTTTTTTTTTACCTGATGCAGCCCAGCTTCACCCAGACCCTAGCTCCAGTGGCCCCCAGGTAAATTGAGTTTGAGACCCCTGCTCTAAATGATTGTTTGTTGATACATGTACTGCATGTGCCGTGCAAATGACTGCAAAATACTCAATATTCAGGAAGAAAGAAAATGTGCTGCTGCATCCAGAGCTACTTCTAATACAAAACAAGACATACAGTAAGTGGTAACATGGTAACATGTAAATGGCTTTTGGTTAATTGTCAAAACCCACATTGGAAGATCACACACAAGAATGCGGCGAATGTGATGATTAATCACGCACACACAATTACTATAGTGTCTCAGCAGTGTACCATATGCTTTATCAGGCGTGTTGATGATGGCTCTTAACAGCTTGTCAAGTGAGTAAGCTGGTGGGTGCCTACATGTGCAGCTATCAAGTGTGCAAGTGTCCTGTCAAGGTCACAAAGTATTTTTGCTTTGGTTCCCTGTGATATTAAGCAGGATTTGCTACCAAAATATTTTTTTCTGGTTGAGTTGCTAATAATTTTAAAATATGTAAATATGTAATCATACAAATAAATGCCTGAGAAGTCTACTAAAGAAAAGGACCCGTTGGTCTGTTGCCGATCCTCTTGCCCCTCCCACCCTTCCTCGGTTGTTTTTATTATTTTGACACAACCATACATCTGCTCTCAAAAAAAACACAACAGACCCGTTTTTCATAATAATTACCCCTCTGGGTCTCATATTTTATGTCAACAAAAGCTGTGGACCATACTGGATGTTGAGGGCACTTTTTAGTGAGAAAAATAGTATGTTGGACCAGGACTTGATGAGCTGGTTACCCTAGACAGGCTCCATTGTAGTGTCAACATTTCACCTTATACTACACCTTCTTGCTAGTTTTTTCCAATTGTTGCGGGCCAAAATGGCCTTCGGACCCCACTTGGACACCCGTGACACAGTTCATTCATTCATTTATTTTCTACCGCTTTTCCTCACGAGGGTCGCGGGGGTGCTGGACCCTATCCCAACTGTCTTTGGCCGAGAGGCGGGGTATACCTTGGACTGGTCGCCAGCCAATCACAGGGCACATATAGACAAACAACCATTCACACTCACATTCATACCTATGGACAATTTGGAGTCGCTAATTAACCTAGCATGTTTTTGGAATGTGGGAGGAAACCGGAGTACCCGGAGAAAACCCACCCACCCCTCATCTAAAATGGCACAGTCCATAGTCAGCATATGATCCCAATCAGGGAGTATTATGACAAATCTCCTGGATGTAAACACCATAAGAGTTGACAAAGACACAGAAACAATCTCTAGAAATTGAGGTTATCTGATACGCTGGAGTGAATGCCAAAGTTATCTAGCACATTTGGGAACCATGAGACTCCTCCGCTCTGGTCCTCTTCAGATGTGAAAACAACTGCCAAGAATTTGTTACAGGGTGTATCACACCCAAGCTGAACTGCTATGTGTTTTGTCCCTCGCGCTGAAGATCCAACATTTTTAAAGGTCCTTCCTTCATCTGCAGGGAGGAATGGATTATTGTTATTACACACTTACAGGAAATAATGATGGTAATATTTACCCTTCTTCTTCTTCTCTTCAATACTTTCCAGCACAGCAAGTTGTCCCTCCCCTTTTGCTATGTTGCCAAAAGGGCGACTATTGAGGGTTGCCCGTCAATATTCTCATTCATCCATGTCATTGTCTTCTCAGGGCAATTACAAGTTGACTCTTCAGGTTGTCTAACAGGACCTTTTGGCTCTCATCCAAGCAGGCGTCTTCAGTTCATGCTCCACTTATCCAAAGTCGGGTCGTGGGCCCAAGAGCCTAATCGGGGACCCCTCCCCGGCTAATTCGTCATGGTCCTCCCTCTGGATCCCAAGGTGTTCCCAGGCCAGTTTAGAAATAGTCTCTCCAATGTGTCCTAGGTCTTCCTGAAGGTCTCTTACATGCCCTGAAACCTCCCTTTGGATGCATCCTAACCAGACGTCCGAAACTCTTCATCCGGCAGAGGAGCAATGGTGCTTGTCCAAATTTCTCCTGGATGACAATGCTTCTGACACTCTATACGTACATAAACTCATTTTGGCCGCTTGTCCATGCATGGTCCTAACACAAAACCCAGGACCACAGGTGAGGGTAAGGATTGAGAATGTGGTCTTTCGACTCAGCATCCTCAGCATCCTCAACATTTAGAATTCACATCACTGCAGACGTTGTACACAATCCGCCTGTCAATCTCGCGTTCTATCCTTGCTCCTCACTCGTGAACAATACCTTGTGAAAGCCTCCACTAGGGGCAGGATCTCATCCCCGACCCATAGAATACTGCTCAGGTTACGTATCATGTCATCATTACAAATTTCCCCACTGAGGGACGAATAAAGGCATATCTTATCTTAATGTCACACCGAACTTGATGTTTATTCTATTAAATTAGTAATGCAGACAAAATGGAAATAAACATAGCAGAACAAAAGAGGCCAACACACACTGGGCAATGAAAAATGAAAAATAATAGTGTATATGATGATGATATAGTGTATATGATAATAATCTTAATGCTCATATTTCATATTTAATTATTTAGCAAGATCCTATAGTGTATATACTGGCCATATATCTCATTCATATTTCATATATTGTATATAATTCCTGGGTAAAATTGTTAAACTGTTATTACTTTTAGGTTGTTTATATTGTTTATTTTATATTGTTTATTTTTTATCTATATCTTTGCTGCTGTGTAATGTAAATTTCCCTACTGAGGGACGAATAAAAGTATATCTAATCTAATCTAATCTAATGACTAGAATGTTACGGGTCCAAATATTGTGGGTGCAGGGTTATTCTCAATGCAGCATTGCAAAGTTTTGATCAAAACAGTACTGTTGATCAAAACAGTACCCGCCATTTTCTGCTTCATCTCCATAAATAGGCTGATAATGGTGTCAGCTTCATCTACAACGTCACTCACACATCACAAACCAACAGAAGCTTGTCAACCTTCACGATGCAACCGAAATAACAAATAATAAGCCAAACATACGACCATACTACTAAATAAATTCTTGTACGCAAATACATATGCAAACCCAAGGCATGCTGGGAAGCCCACATGCACAAACCACCAACAGGAAGTTACCCAGCATGTCTTGTGGGTCTTTGTTGTCTTTGTAGGAAATATTGTTGTTGTTTTTTTCGCCATTCAAGAGCGGTTCCGGAATGTAAATGCTGCAAAAAGCAGGGCTCTGCTGTGTTAAAAAAAATAATCAGACAAAATAATTTGTGGAGGGAATTAACAAGCATGCAGGAAATAAATACCATTATGATTCTGGAAGGTGGACTCACACTGAAAATACAATTCTGTATCTACAAGTTGGAGTTGTTGCAATGATGCTTTATTTGTCCGACTAACTGTTTTACTATGTAAACATGGGAAAATGGTCACTGAGACATCAAAACCAGTGGTCTGGCGAGTCTTCAGCAGAGCTGCTACACAGTACAATATACACGCAGCTTCATATATTTCTGCAAGTATGCAGTGGTCTAAGATGAACAAGACTGAATTTTCCCCACTATTGCTGTCCATGTGCACGATTGTCAAAACTTGCAGTTGTTGTGCCGTGGGAGTTATTGGAAACAATTGGTTTCCAAGTGTTGTTGTCGTATGATGTGTCAAAGACTCTTTTATCCCTAATTGTGGGCCATAATATGAAAACCGTGGATTTGGCATTTGTGCTATTTGACAGGGCAATTTCAAGGCTCTCAACAAGCTTCAAAAGACAATATTATTTGGATGGCGATCTCCACAGGTCAGTTACAGTACAGCATATCATTATCATTACACCCTATTCACATTTTAAGTTCAAGGGAATTTGGTGAGTAGGTATCATTTAGCTGGAAAAAGAAAGTGGTAAGAAACAAAAAAAACACACAAATGCTGCACATGCACCTAGTGTCACAAAGTTACGATGTTAGCATACTGTTAGCAACTAGCATCGTGTGTGTGTGTGTGTGTCTATACAAGTTCATAGCTACAAAACTGCTAAAATGCAAACATCCTCGCATTGGCATGTTAACAATGCTAACATGCTAACACCTAGGCTGACACCACTAAGTATGTTTATACCTACAAAAAAGATAAACTGTTAGCATACTAACAATGAGCATCATGCGTGCATGTCTATACAAGTTCATAGCTACAAAACTGCTAAAATGCAAACATCCTAGCATTGGCACGTTAACAATGCTAACATGTTAACACCTAGGCTGACACCACTAAGTATGTTTATACCTACAAAAAAGATAAACTGTTAGCATACTAACAACTAGCATCATGTGTACGTGTCTATACAAAATAGCTAAAATGCAAACATGCTAGCATTGGCATGTTGACAATGTTAACATGCTAACACCTAGGCTGACACCACTAAGTATGTTGATACCTACAAAAAAGTTAAACTGTTAGCATACTCAAAATAGCTCAAATGTAAACATGCTAGCATTGGCATGTCAACAATGCTAACACCTAGGATGACAGCACTAAGTATGTTTATACCAACAAAAAAGTTAAAATGTTAGCATACTAACAACATGCGTATGTGTCTATACAAAATAGTTAAAATGCAAACATGCTAGCATTGGTTAGCATACTAACATACTAAGCACGAATGCTAACATACTATCCCTTACCATGCTAACATATATCATAATGACACTGTAAGTTTGTATGTACGTTTGTACTGAAAAGTGCTGTGGAATTTTACAGGTGTGAATACTTTGAAGATTTCACGCATGGAGGAAGATCATGCAGCTCTATAAAATGAAAGTTACATTTGTGTACAAGTGAGAGTTAAGCTTGTATGAGTGAGAAATATGTCTCTCCCCAGTATTTTTCCATGGGTTCCATAAGTATTGTACTACTCTAGTTTTGCTATGTGAGTGTACTATGTGAAAAGGCTGAATAGACTGAATCTAAAAGGTATTAAAAAAAACTTCCATAAAGACCGTAATATCTGAAATCTAAGGGGCTACGTTTACATGAGATAATTAACTTGGCAATCATCAGAGTATATCAGGAATATATTTACACAGCCACAAACATAGATTTTTTTGTTTGTTTAGATTTGGAGTTAGCTGTTTGCCCTTGCTCATTAATACACATTATTATAGGTCTGTCAACAAGATTTCCCCAGAACAAACTTTAACAACAGGAGTCAATCAGCTGAGGATGTAAAACCCTCCCATCTGGTTTGAGGATACATTTGTAACAACAATTGCACGCTGGGCCACCATTCATTCTTGCAAGTTTAATGACAGTCACATGACCACCAGATTAAACTCATTAAGACTATTTAGCCTGAGCTAAAATGTGACAAACTAAGAAATGTGCTGATGATAAACAAGAAATTCATGAAATACTATAGCTGAAGTGAAATAGTCTTTCTTCATGTGCTAATCATTATTTGTATGTACAGTCGTACCTCACTACAGTCTACCACAGGTTTTCACAAATTAATACATAATTGCTGTTTTGTGGTTGATTGGTTATTGTCTATTTCTAGTTAAAAAATATTAAAAGATAAGTTATATGTAGTATTCTGGCCACCAGGTGTCAGTAATGACACAAAACATTTAAAAGACATGACATTACGTCACATTACCTTAATACTGCATGAACCATGAATGGTTCGACATGATAGAGTGAAAAGTTCTCCTCCTCGTCCATGCGGAAGTGGTAAGTTTTGACTTATTTAATTTTCTTCCACACTCATTTGAAACCCTTTTTTAAGTGACACCACTAAGTATGTTTATAACTACAAAAAAATTTAACTTTTAGCATACTAACAACGAGCATCATGTGTGCGTGTCTATACAAGTTCATAGCTACAAAATAGCTAAAGTGCAAACATGCTAGCATTGGCATGTTAACAATGCTAACATGCTAACACCTAGGATGACAGCACTAGATATGTTTATAACTACAAAAAAGTTAAAATGTTAGCATACTAACAACTAGCATCATGTGTGCGTGTCTATACAAGTTCATAGCTACAAAATACCTAAAATGTAAACATGCTAGCATTGGCATGTTAACAATGCTAACACCTAGGATGACACCACTAAGTATGTTTATAACTACAAAAAGTTAAACTTTTAGCATACTAACAACGAGCATCATGTGTGCGTGTCTATACAAGTTCATAGCTACAAAATAGCTGAAGTGCAAACATGCTAGCATTGGCATGTTAACAATGCTAACATGCTAACACCTAGGATGACAGCACTAAGTATGTTTATAACTACAAAAAAGTAAAAATGTTAGCATACTAACAACTAGCATCATGTGTACGTGTCTATACAAAATAGCTAAAATGCAAATATGCTAGCATTGGCTAGCATACTAACATACTAAGCACGAATGCTAACATACTATCCCTTACCATGCTAACATCTATCATTTAATCTTTCTCCCACACTCATTTGAAACCCTTTTTTAAGTGACACCACTAAGTATGTTTATAACTACAAAAAAGTTAAACTTTTAGTATACTAACAACGAGCATCATGTGTGTTTGTCTATACAAGTTCATAGCTACAAAATAGCTAAAGTGCAAACATGCTAGCATTGGCATGTTAACAATGGTTTTCAAATGAGTGTTCCACACTCATTTGAAACCATTTTTTAAGTATAGAATAAATAAGCTAGAGGCTAACTTGTTAGCTCGCTACCATCCTATGTAGCCGTGGCCATCTCTTGTGTTCCTGCAGTGATCCCATAGCCTGCGCATTAGTAATGTTATGTAATCCAAGAATAATAAGAGAGTCAAGGTGAATATAGGGGTGCTATTTCATGTCTTCTGGGCTCTTTAAAACATGTTTTCTATGCTCTAACAATGAAAACATTCAATTTATTAACATTGACACCTACTTCGCAACTGCAGCTCGAAAATGCTAGGTCAAGATGCCTTACATTGCAGATTGTATAAGAATACTTTCACATTCTGCAACCGATTCAAACCATTCCAACAGCTCTACACATTCCAAAAATGAACACTTACTACTACTTGTACAGCATTCCAGTTTGGCTTCAGCTATTTAGCATTCACATGCAATTTCTACATAAATTGTTTTCTCTAGTTAACATGGTTGCTCTATTTACCAGCCATTTGGCTTTGGTCCCAGGAAAACACTCTTTCGTGTTTCATAGCGAGCTCGTCTGCTGATTTGCATTTTAATAAAATGAGGCTGCAAAGTAAATCTTTCCTGTCATTGTACTAGCTGCAACACAAGATGAACTGAAGGATGAATGGAATTACCGGTAGTCACTAAGGCAACATTTACACTGTATGGTTCAAGTAATCCGGACTTTTTTTTTTTCCAAAGTGGCCCATTTCTGATTCCTTCAGGTACTATTTGGTTGAAGATTACTTCAGGATACAAGGACATGTTGGCAGATTGGATCAATAAAATAATTTATTAACACAAGATCGGCTTACACAGAGCGCCACAAGAAGCAAAAATGTCAAAATAGCAAAATAATGAAGGCTAGGAGGTACAGCCAAGGCAAACAAAACACTCACCATGGGAGGTGGAAAACAGGAAAACAGAGTAAAGGTAATGCATTCAGCCCAAATAGGAAACAGACAACAAAATAAAAGCAGAGAAATTAAATGAAGGAAGGTATGTGCCCAGAGCCCTGACCTCAAGCCTTTCAAATATCTTTGGAAATATCAACTATCTTGCATAACAAAGAAAGGGTAAGCGGCCACGGACGGACCACAACACAGATGATGAGCCAGCAGGCCCCCTTCTCAAGTCCAAAACCAGTGACACCTGACCTCACAAATGTTCTTCATGATATTCCCACCTTACAAAGACACATCTTAATTCTTCACTTTCTTCATCAAGTGTTTGTTCAGCAGTGCATGAACGCACCATAGTTGTGTGCTGAGACACAAACGTTTGTTTAGCTCTGGAAGTACTAGCTTCAACAGTCAAAAACTACTGCAGTGAGGTGAACTCCAGTTTATATATGATAGTCCTTGCTGGAATTACAACAGGCAAGCACTATGGGTTACCATTGCCCCTCACTTTGTCGCAGATCAAACACCGAATTAAAAAATAAATAAATAAATTATCACAGTTTTGTGGTTCAATATGGCCTATTATCAGGGCTCTACATTAAAAACAAAAATGACTTGCCCATGGGGAATCCTTAAGGTGAGAACTACTTGCCCGAACTTGCCCCATGTAAAATGAAAAGACTGCCATAATGATATCATCTCATTTTTGTGGAGTCAATTGAGAATCTCAAATAAAGATGAAATGATTATCATTTCTTGTGGTTGTTTTCCTACATAGATCATGACGTTGCATGGAAATCTGGATTGTCAAGAGACTTCTAGGCACTTTGCCTTTTATAAGTTGTGCACCACAATGAAACATTATTGAATAGACACATTTGTGTACTAGTAAAGTCTTTTTAATCCAGAAAAAAATGCTCAATGGTCAAACAATAATTTGTGAAGCAAAGGTGAGAAAAAAAACACAGAGAAATGGAAGCGCTACATTTTGTAGCTTGTGCAAAATCAGCACTTGGTATTGGATCTAATCGGTGGTGTTTCATTGTGACCACTTCAAATTGTCACAGCAATGTGATTCACTCACCTGTGCCATCATTTGATTTGCTGCCGCTAATAAAATACTTGTTTAGGAGGCACTGGTTCATCACTTTTTGCTGTTTTCCTTCACAAGTTGTTGAAGAATTAGACGATGTTGGCAGGGACGCCATGATAGATGTTTTCCTAGTCAAACCGTCGCTGATTGGTTGATCGCGAACAAGAACGGGTGTGGGTAAAACGCGGACTGTGGTCTAAATAAACGATTCTGATTGGTCCATTTCAAGATTTGCAAGGATTGGTTTGCAAATTACCACCGGAATTACGCAGTCCGTGTTTTACCAACACCCAACAAGAACCGCTTTTAAAAAAACTCTTGGCAGTATGGCATGCCAAAGTGCACTTGCCCGACGGGAATATCACTGATTGGATTTACTTGCCCCAATTTTGTTTTAACTTGCCCCGGGCCATCGGTACATCGTTATTGTCGAGCCCTGATTGTTTTTAAAATGCATATATAAGTAAACGGTACATATTAATGCACTAAATGGAGGAAAATACAACTATAAATGAGTTCAGAAGACATGATATGAAGTGGCCATCTGTGACTTGTGTGCGTCTGTACGACCTGGGAAGTGACATGCATGACATCAGCTTGCTACAGTTGAACGTTAAAAGAGTGGCCGACAGCAGCTCCTGTGTGAATGTTCACTGCATACTATGTTCTCTGCTTGTTAAAATAAGCGATTGAAGTGCATCGCGAGTTTCCTTAACCACAGTTACAGTATTCTACACTGATCACTAGGTGTCAGTAAAGCTACTTTGATGAGACAATAACCTGCTTGTGCGCTTATCTTATTAATGTCTAGGAAAGCTTATTTTCTATTATTATGTTTACTATTTTGGGTAATGTAAGTGTAAAAGTGACTATAGGGCTGTTATTTAATGTCTATAGGGCTCTAATAGTGGTAAAAATATAATTTGGAATGTGATAAACAAGTATTTTATTGAATCCGACTTCACATAAGTTTTACTTTATGTTTGGGTCTAGAACAAATTAACTGTGATAAACTTGGGGCGACAATGTAGAAATGCTCGGGCCTGTCTGACAACCAGGCTAAAGGCTAAACCGTGTCTCTGATTCCATCTGTTCGCAAATCATCATACTTTTGTACTTTACATAAGTTTAAGAAGTGTGTGAGGCATATTTTGGATTTAGACTTGGATTGTGCATCTAGCGTTTAGCTTGTTAGCTTCCGTCGCACAAATGAAGAGCGGATTCTGGGGCTGAATCTAACCAAATTATTGCAGTTTTATTTTATCGCATGTATAAAAACTAAACAGTTGTGTCGGTGTTTCACGTTTTTTTGCCATTCACCGGTGGTCCCGGGGTGTAACTTACATGAAGTGTAAAATCTACTTTTCAGTTCCAAAGGACAGTTAAACACACATTCAACAAATAGTTGGTTAATAGTTAATATGTTGGTCTGATTGGCGTTCATGGTTGTCACTTACTGCTGAAAAACTTGCAATCATCTTGTGGCTATGCAACTTTGCCAAAAATGCTATTATTAGCTGACAACAAACGTAACTAATACGCGGGTGTTACGTGGGCGTGGCTTGCAATGCCGGAACAGGAAGAGGGCGGGATGCACACCTTAGAAAGTTAGCCCCCTCATGCAGTACCTTCCAAAGGACGACAGCATATTTCAAGGGTGTGCATTTACAGTTTAAGTGGTCTCAAGTGTCTTTCATCTGTCATTTGAAAGCAGCAATCCCAAATCCACGCGTACCCACTGTTAACTAGTCCAAATGTAGTACTTGCAAATGTATATTTTCAACACACCTGGCAACATTTGCTCAACTATCAAAGTAGTTTTAAGGCTACACTTGTACCTTGGAGATGATGAGCGGCTCTCCGTGCTCCAGGCCCCCCTGAAGCGTAAAACCCCACGGTGCTCCACCCTGCAGCCGGGCCTCCACCATGACCCATCCGCCTCCTCTTGCGCCGCCCAACGCCTGCTGGAGCCCGACCCGGCCACCGTCCATGCCCGGAAAGGAAGTACTCATACCGGGCTACGCGGTGCTCAGTGCGGCTGAAGAGCCTCTTCTCCTTCACCAGTACATGTCCGGCGATCATTCAGAAGCCCGGCTTGAGAGCAAGCAAAGCAGGAGGTGTCCGAAAACCGAGCTGCAAAGTGCACCCTGCATTCCTCAAGCACAGATTCGGTAAAACAACACCCGGCAAAAAAGTGTCAGTAGAAACAGTTATTTAAAAAAAGTTGAAATGTTGAATGTAAAGGGGATAGGATCACACTTTTTAGCTAAGATTAAATCAGATCTGTCCAAACAGAAATCCAAACCTCTCCGAGCTACCCAACTCTCTCTTCCCCAAGTTTAGCATCACAAAAGCATTTGATGCGACTCACTGGGCAAAGAGAAAGAACCGGAGAGAGAGAGATAGAGAGCGAGGAGGGGTGTTGGTGATCAAGACAGCGAAAAGAGTGACGTCAAGTGGGGGTGGGGGGCATAAAAACGATTATGACGTCTGTGTGATTTGGTTTTAATGTCAATCTTAGTTTCAACCTGCCAAGTAGAGATGTGCGAGTCATGAACGAGTCACTCAAACCTCGCATTTTTTTCTGAATCGGGACTCACGGGTACTCGTGTCCGTTAACTCGTTCAACTACTCACCCCTGCTGCCGCTCGCGAAATTAAAAAAAAGGAAACCTTGTTGCGCATGTGCGGGTCTCTGCGCATGTGTATTGTGACGACTGACTCGGCAATACTCGATATACTTCCGTGAGTGACTCATAAGAACTCGAGTCAAGTAGAAAGAGTCGAGTTTACCAGCACTATTGCAATAAGTGGGTGTATAGTCGTATAGATACCTTGGATAACGTTAGTATTGCATCAATATCTATATTTATGGAATGAAAAATAAGGACAACAAGGTTTACTTTAATTAAAGTGCTAAATTAGAAATAATTTTGAATAAGTGGAGACATTAAATACAGACAAGCAAAGCAAGAATAAATACATAAATATTGGTGTAAACAGCTATTATTTTAATAACAGATTAATTTTCGATTAATTGATGGATCGGATTGAAATAAAACATTTTACATTTCCTCTTCCTTATTCATAAATAGAATATTTGCACTGACAGGGGCAAACACCAGGTTGCTGCAGGGGGTGCCTCGCCTCTCGCCCAGACACAGCTGGGATAGGCTCCAGCATTCCCCCGTGACTCTAGTGAGGATAAGCAGCATAGAAAATTGATGGATGGATGTCAAATAGCTTCAGTCAAACAATAAATGTACAACAAAAACAGAAATGACAAAATATTGACATTTGAGAGGCTGAAATCCGAGGACATTTACATATTTAAATAAAAAAAGCGATTAATCTAATTGATTAATCAATGAATTGTTACAACTCTAGTGTAAATTATGCAATAACTTATTTGTGATGATGAATGAATGAAATGGGTTGCTTAATTGTTCTAGTCACAAGATGCACCAGTTGTCTTTTATTTCCTTGTAGTTGAGATGACGTCATCATCAGTACTCGTCCAGTTCCTTGATGTCTGTGATAACAAGTACTTTGGATTCCGGCGTCTTCCATTTCACTTTTTTAGGTTTGTTGTTGGCACTTCCAAGTGCCTTTAATTTTTCCCTGCTTCCTTATCCTGAAAATGACACTAACGGTATTTGTAATTACCAGGGAAGAAGGGAAGTAGAATATACAGCAGTTGCTATGAACCCAGTACATGTAAACAAATATCGCCATCTAGCGGCCGGAAGTATCATTTCCATATGAAACTGACTCATTCACACGATGATACCTCGATGTACTTTGAAGCCAAAATAACCCGTTATCATTCGGTGCCAACATGTAAACACATCACGGTGAAGAGGATTGTATAAATAGCCATCCTAACTGAAGCAAGGCATTTATTGCTCCATTCATGGATAACAAACCTGTTGCAAATTCATGTTGCCATGCAGCAGCTTGGAAGAGTAAGAACACTGAGCAGCCAGACACGTGCATTCAAAAGCTGAGACAAGGTCAAACCAAAGTCACCTGTAAAGATGCTCGTGTTTTTTTGTCATCCTGTATAGTAATCCTAATTTATCGTAGTTACCTTTAAAAAATGGAATCCTTTTGTACTTGGAAAATAGAGCACACTTTTTTTTACATTATTAGAGCCCTCTAGACATGAAATAACACCCCTATAGTAATGCTATGGGTTACGGCTGCAACAGTGTAGCCCGTGGAAGGGATTATTGTGGCCGTTGTGAGAACACCTACAATAAAAACCTATAATAACAGCCTGTTATTTTGGTAATCAGGTCTGGTGCTTGTGTGTCACTGAACATTACAGTAATATTACTGACACCTAGCGACCAGTATAGAATACATACACATATCACAACATAACCACAATTTTTATGCTTGATAATGCTTAATTTAGGCAATAAATGAGGATATTTTGAGTGAGTATGTATATTATTTGGGACTAATAATCAGCCATATCCAACCATAAAACAACAGGGTTTATTAATGTATTTTGAAAAACTGTAGTAGAGTGAAGCCACAAAATGCGGGATTGCGCTAATGGATATGTTACATGGGCGCTCATGGTAAATGTATTCCTTGAAAAGAACACAACTTTACACTTTTGTGTGCTTAGTAGTACAAACGCAATTTGAACTGAACCAAATAACCTATAGGAACATCACGGTTTGAAGACCGCTCCCTCACTCTATTGCAGTTTTTCAAGAATGAATGATTGCTGTTTTATGGTTGAGTCTCATATAGTACTCTGGTCACTAGGTGTCAGTAATGCTATGCTATGGGATGACATGTTAGAGTGAAAATAGCTTCTCCCATTCTGTGTGGAAGTGGTAAGTTGACTCCATTTGAAACCCTTTATTAAGTTTATGCGTCTTGTGTCCCTGCAGTTTGACAGTGTGGTGTAAACAAAGAATAGGAGAGTAAAGGTGACCACACGGATGTTGCTTCATACCTACAAATGGTAAAACCTGTATTTATGAAGTCATAAACAGGTTTTCTATGGTCTGAGTACAAAAACAATGAGAAACTGGTTGAACTAATGGAAATAAAGAAGGTGGAAATGACTCATGAGGCTTGGGGTCAGGTGTGTTCTCTTTTAATTTCTACTAACCAACAACTTGTTTTTTTCTTAACACATTCAGAAAAAACATACATTTAAAGTCAATCCCATGTACATTTGGTTTCATGACAAACATTGAATCTATGTACAACATTTACAGCATTGAGACCCTTTCAGTGCCGTGGGTCACAATCAAATAACACTTTCATCGGAATTATGTTATGGGTTTGGACAATTTCCTCCTAAATACAATCATCATTCCTGGGAGAGATAAACTATTTGATTTTGATGATTTCAAAATAGAAGGTGATGAGAACATATTTTGGGTTGTCAGTTAAACACCATTAAAAGGTCTCTACGATGGTTATAACCTTTCAGTGTTACGGAGTCTAATCCCAACTCCAAGCAAGAAGACCAGACCCATGGCTCGTGTTCAGTTCCATTTGAAGGTCTTAAAGCAAGTCATTATGTACACTGTAACTGGTCACTACAGTCCAAGTGTTCCATATTTCCTCCTCAAGGAGCAAATGGTCCAAACATGGCATTTAGGAGGACGTTCAAACCAGATTTACGGACATTTTTATGTGTTGGAATGACTTTGGTGAGAAAATACTGGGAGTACATTCACAAGTTGGTAGCATACATCTGTGACATTATAGTGTTATTATAGTACATGTGGTCCTCGGTTTACACGCCATGTGTGCCTCCTTCTGGGCGGATAAACATCGCTTGTTGGTGAACTTTTTACACTTCATTTTATGTCCCAAGCGACCAAAGAAAAGGAAAGCCATCACCGTGGGAGTGAAAATGAACATCATCAGAGACGCTGTTACAAAGAGAGTTGTTGTCTCTGTATTAGTCTAATTGATCTCGATTAATCTTTCTATGACTGTTAATTGACAATATAATAAGGTCCAAATTGGGCCAAAACTCAACTTGCATCGCCTAACCCAAGGACCAACTGTATTTGAATATGAACAATTTCAGGAAAAGCAGTCATCCACTTTCTTTGAACAGCATACTATTATGTTGGTTACATAAGTATTTGGACATTTAGGAGTGTGGTTGAATGAATCTTCTTTTGACAACATGACTTTTCAAACTTTGTTTTGCCTTCTTGAACGTGTATGAAAAGCTGGCTTTCGTTCGGTCAAATCAAATCGCTGCCTTGATCCAGTTAAGCAATGGCTTCACATTGGGAGCACTTTGCAGCTGCCGCATTAAACTGGTCCGTCCAGTAAAATGCCATGCCCTCCGGCAAAGCAACAACGCTATTGGCGCTTCCTGCTGTCAATCATAACAACAAGACAATCAACAGCTCATTACACCGCAAATAAAATGTGCTCTCCTCCCTTTTGAACAAAATGTTAATCACAATGTTAGTTCCGCACGCTGTGGTCCATCAAACGATACTGTCCTGCAGCAGAGGCTCAAAGTCCTCCTCGCTTGTGGCGGGAGGAGATTCTTCGTCGCTGCCCGGGAGAGGTGTGTTGATGTGGATGCCTGCCAGAGAGGACAGCGACTCTTTGCTGCCTGGACGGGGCTTATCGCTAAGAGGGAGCGGAGAGGACGCGGCAGCAGAGGGCGGTTTCTCCGGTATGAAGAGCGCAACCAGGAAGGCGACAACCACGGTGCAAGCTCCCAAAAGGAAAGGCGGGCCGGGGATGAGAGATTGCTTATAGAAACAAGAGAAGTTATTATTAGGATGGCAACTGATGATTTCTTGATGATTGAGGAATCAGTTAGGCCCAAGACCAGCGGTGTCCAAAGTGCGGCACAGGGTTTTTATTGTAACCAAAAACCTGATCCAATATGTGGTATTGGTCAAAATTTGGCCAAACCTCTAGCTAACTATTGTAGGGTTGTCCAAAGTGTGGCCTCAGAGCCATTTTATTGCCCGGGCTCGTTTTCCATTGGCCTGAGGTATGTTAAGGTAAATCAACAATAACATTTAAAACTATAAACAACATAAAAATGCAAATAAAGGTGGACTGTAACGAGACAAAGCAGAAATGTTATGACTAAAAAAACAAAGTATCATTGTCTAAGTTGGATAAGTGTCCATGATGCATGTCTTTGTCATTTTCATGGCTGCTGCGTGAGACAAAAAGTGAGAAAAGTCACTAAGTTGGCAACACTGAGTTGTGTTTCTCAGCGCATTTGCAATAGATAGCTATAGCAACCAGCTACATTCCCATTATAATGTGTTTATAATAATATGTATAATATGTATATATTTTCTTTCTACCTCAGTGGGACTGTGCAGAGGCAGGGGGTCAAAATCTCCCTGGATGGGGTCCATGCTGTTGAGCTCCACATTGAAGAGGAAGAAGATGAATCCATACAAAGCTGGACCCAGACCGTTACACAAGCCTCTGATCCCAGTGATCATCCCCTGGACTACACCTGTGAGGGGTGGGGGCAGGTCCTCAGGTCAACTGATCAGATCAACAAGCGAGGTGATCATGATGCTGAGAATAGATCCTTGCATGCAACACTAAGACTCTCAAGAACAATAAAAGTCCCATCAGCAAGATCAATCGTGACACGTTGACCTATTGATGTGTGGAAGATGAGAACATGGCGGAAAAGAGAATCGCTTTTCTTTGTCACCTTGTTTATCGGGATCTGCAGACTGTGACACCAGAGCTGAGACTGCGGGGAAGGTGATGGAGGACATGGCTGCCACAGCACCAGCTGCCCACATCATCCTGGAAACACACAAATACATGTGTGGGTAAGGGTGGAAACACACAAAAACACACACACTGCTCATGACACCAAAATACATGCTAATTGTGTTATTTCTTCCATGCAAAATAACTGAATGACACTTTTTTGTTTACATATTTCACCAATACAAAAACAATCCTGTTGGAGACTGGAGAAGAAAGAGGAAGTAACGTTGAAACATCATCATTTTACTCATATTTTAAAGTTCTCACCATGGCTCTGATCCAAAGCCGTACCAGGCCAACTGAAGGATCTGGAAGCCCAAACCCAAGAGAACAGTGTTTTTATTACCCAGAGTCCTCATCAGCAATGTGAGTAGAAGGGTCTGAGAGGGGGGAGGAAAAGAAGTTTAAAATTTGTGCACTTATTCTACATAATTCAACTGCAAAAAAAATACTTTTATGAGCTGTTAATGCACATAGAGTATCTGTCTGTCTTACCTGTGCTACAATGGATAGAATGCCCACAACCCCAATAAACACAGCAATGGTTGTAGAGGAGAAATTTATAACCTGTGGCAAAACACAAAATGATATATTATCCAGCATTCTTGTAAAATACTGCCAAGGCTTAAACAGTGAAAAATATAGTCTGTAGTTGTACAGTAAATGGGTATGGAAGTATTAGAAATGTACTAATTGTGATGGTCAAGGTTCTTGTCGTTGAGGAGAAATCGAGTGGCGAAAGGTTGCAAAGAGGATTTGTGTGGTAGGAAGAACACATGGTTTCTTCTACCCATGTCTTAATTCACCTCACTGTAGTGGTAGAGAAGTGGACCGTCTTACCTGCCTCAGGTAGAGGAAGAAGCTGGAGTACTGTCCAGCCTCTGGCAAGTAAGAGAGGAACACGGTGATACAGATGAGTAAAACTGTGGTGTCCTGGCCCACCTTCCTCAGAGACTGAAAAAAGGGGGTGGGGACACAGGATAATGGATTTAAGTTTTTACTTTCGATGAATTTAAAAAAGGTGGATCCACATCCCACTGTTCCAAATAACATTTGTCCACATTTTCCCTAATTTCTCAATGAAAGAGCATCAAGTAGGATTGTGGGTTACTTACAGCAAAGGGATCAGCTTGCTCCCAGGATATCGGTGCTCCCCAAGTATTGAGCCTCATCTTGTCTGGCAAAGACTCGGGCACGGCCAACAGGATGAAGCAGATGTCAGCGAGGGCGATCAATGTGGCCACCAGGACCACCAGGTTGTCTCCATACCAGGCTGACAAGTACGCCCCGATTGCTGGGCTGGTCACCAGGCTAGCAGCAAATGTAGCAGACACCTGAAGGGTTCGGATAATAGGATAGTGCATGAGCAAAAAGAAGCCAACAACTGACAGAGCACAGCTTGTGCGGTGACAAAAGGATAGATATGGATGGATGGATGGATAGTATCATCACATTCCTGGTAATGCCTATTCATACCAAATTGCAATACTGACCAGACCGTAAGCTGTGCTCCTCTCTCGTTCATCTGTCACATCTGCAACGTACGCAAAGATGACCGAGAAGGTGACGGAGAACGCTCCAGACATGGAGATCATGGCAAAGTACCACCTGTAAGTTAAGGAAGATTACAACTCTCCTCAACTCTCTCATATCTGTCATTTTCATATAAGATAAGATAAGATTTGCCTTTATTCGTCCCTCAGTGGGGAAATTTGCATATACGTACACTCCTGATCAAAATTTGAAGACCATGTGGAAAACTTGCACCAATTTACATGGAGAATAAAACTTTCTTCCACCTCTCAATGTCCCTTGTTTGGTGCTCTTGTGCAAATTACAAACATTATGTGTTGTTGAAGGAGATGAGTTTCATTATAATTGCACCGGTTGAATAAACAAAATCAACTGCATGATTAAGCTACAGGTTAAAAAAAGGGACCTACCAGGGGCTGAGTCTCATGAGGGGGATAGGGGCACAGGTGAAGAAGACCGTGACCAATAGGAAAGACCGTCTCCCCCACACATCCGACAATGCACCAATCAGAGGAGCAGACATGAACGACAGAAGACCCTTGACAGGAAGAGGTGGAGTCAGTGACAGGAGAAAAAAACGTGGAACTGCAATGTAAACCATTAGTTCTAAGACCTCCAACATACAAGTCATCATCATGCCTTAAACAGTCCTATCTAAAATGTTCAAGTATGCTTGTATTGTTTAAAGCTGCAACCACAAGATGTCTACAGTCTAGTAACTTTATCTTGCTTTATCTTGCTTTAAACATTACAAACTGTCCTCTGTTCGACACTATCGGTTCGGATTCATATGCTATCTATGTATGTAAGTCCCAGTAGGAATAAATAGTCAGCAAAGGTCCAGTAGATACACCCCAATTGCTTGTAATAATATCACAATTACTGCTATACTGCTATAGCTACAGTCATGGCTGTTTGTACTGTTCCTTAATACCATACCTGTTGTGACTTGCAGGGCGCATTGGGTTAAAATATTTTGCGCAGGGGCTGTCTTCATATAGGTATAGATCAAACAGAATGACATACTTGCTCACGGTGCAACGAAGCAAAAACACCATACAGTATCCACAGCCAGTTAACACTTCACATATATCAACTGCTGCCACTAAGTGGTTTCTAAATAACTGCTAAGCGCTAAACATAACATACTTAAAACTGTTATTTCCAAATGCCCGCAAGTCATGCTGGGTAGTCCGGCTGCAACCACAATATGAACTATAAACAATAAAACATTGCATATCCACTCTTCTGTCTGTGAATGGCGCTGAGGTGAGCAGTTAGTGAGGTGTCGTGCTAGTTAGCATCAACGAACCGAGGAAAGAAGTTTCGGTAGTGTTTTGAATCATCAAAATACGGCAAGATAAGGCAACAATTACATGTTATCATCAGTGTATTAATGCATGATCACAGCGTGTATATCAAACCATGCAACATTGTTAGAGGTTTTTTTTAGAGGGATTCATAGTCGAAATAGGTGTATCCCAATGACAGCATTGTGAGCTAGCTGAAATTAACTTGTTTTCACGTGTTGCACGTAATGCACAGAAAAGGGAAAGAAATGTTTTACATAAGGATTGTGAATGATGGGAAAAAAATGTCATTGTCTTTCATTGCTTTGTGGTTCATGACCCCAAACTAATGAAAAATGATTACCTTCACGCCTTGAATGAGTCCATTCATCAGGAAAGTATGCTGGGGGAATGTTTCATGGAGCACCTGCAGTCAAAAACAATGAAAGGTTATACTAAGGTCATCATAGTTTTATCTTTTTCATAATGACTACATACTGTATATCTATGTTTTATCTTCAGAACTAACAGACTCACATTGCAATATGAGCTAAGCGTCACATCGTCACAAAATGGGTTACAAATGCATGTACAAGGCCAAGACACCAATTATCGTAAATGATGGTGCCTGATTTAGCAATCAGAAAGTGCACACACCCACTGCTACCCCTCTATAAACATAATATGGAAGCTTCCCCTTGTCATTCCGACAATCCTTTGTGTCTGTTGTATGTACAGTGGGAAAGATTCAATTTAAAAGGTTAAACCTCACACTTTATGGGGGGTCTGACGAATACGATGAGGACATTTTTCTGGGATGGGAATGACTCTTTGGGAAATGACTCATTTGTGCTATAGGGATGACTCGCCGGTCTATAAGCACACGTTCTCCCACTCTTAGGACAGGCATCTCACTTGACACCATTCCCCGCCCATTTCTTTTCTGACGCTACATTAGTTGTCAGCTGTCCTCTGCCTTCTCATGACTCAGCACAAAGTGGCAGAATTGTTGGCGCTCCCAGAGGCTGGGACATTGTACATGTACATTGGCTGCTGGTAAATATAAATACGCCTTGGCATTGTCGGTTTTTGAAATCCTAAGCACTTCACCATGACAAAATAGCTGCCCTGTTGGAGGCCTTTTTTCCGCCTCCAAGTTGATAGTTGGTAAATGTGCAGTAAATCTAGTAATCCCTTGCGAATATCTGAGTGACATTGAGGACTCTGCGGCTGCTTCGGTATCCCATGTTATTATTATTTTACTATTATTTTTGTGCCGTTGTGAAATAATATAAACCTGCAATAAAGTATGCTTCAATATTAAATGGAATATTCTCAAGGCTAGAGCATAGAAAAGCTGTTAATAACCTTCTAAATACAATTTTTTAACATTATTGGAGCCCTTTAGACATAAAATAACACCCCTATAGTCCCTTTGTTGTTCTGGTTGTTGGACAGTTGCAGTGGCTATTGTTTCATCAATGTAACACTACTGGCACATAGTAACTAGTGTAGAAGAGTTTTTCAATGTATGCCTTTAGTTTGTATTTAGGCTACTTTAACATTGCAGGGTATTATGCCAAATTCTAATTTTTGGGGCAGTTTCAAGGGTTTTGGTGCAATGGGAGTCAACGTTTTCTTAACCAAATGAAGACCTTTTGGTCTAAAAAAAAACAAAAACTGTTATTCACTACCACATTTTTCTTTATTTCTTTTATTGTTTCTTAAAGCTACTAGGTTGCCGTTTGACATGAGTTTAATTTTGCATCACGCCTGGGATCTGCTTTTTTTCTACAACATTAAACAACTGAATAAACATCCTGAAACAATGGTGATTCCATCACTTTTGCCAGGGGTTGTATACTGACATGCTAAGACAAACCCAGAATTGTTATCATGGTAACTAACCCTTAGTGTCCTTCGAAGAGGCAACATTGTTACTCACTGTGAGCATAGGTGTGGTCAGCAAACCCCAGGCAAAGAACTCCAGGAAGATTACCACCACTGCATGGTACACACTCGGTCGGCCTATACCCTGCTGGAGCTGACACACAAATACAAAGACAAAACTCAAAATACAATGTCATTTCAATGACAACAATGCCATTATAAATCCCCGTCTACTTTGTAGCTTCACACTTAGCAGTGCACATTTTCTGAAAGGTCTTTGGAATTATCCCTACTAGTGTTGCGGGTTCCACTGAAAGAGCTTTAAGGACTTTAAGGGTCTAACATGCAATAAATTACAGACACACCGCCGCACTAACGTGCTCTGCTAAACTGAGCTTCCAGTCACGCAAATTCTGTGGTCCGGCCGCAGAACCCCTGCCCCCCCCAAACACAAACCTTCCTTTTCCTCTTGATGAAAGCATTTCATTCTCAATTTGTTAATTTTCCGCATCTCACAGTAGATTCCATTTTTATTGGCCAATTTTGCAGAAATAATAACTGGGGCTTCAGTGTCTCACCCAAGGTCACTATTACGTGGTCACAAGGGGGCTGAGGATCAAACCCACTCAGTTATAATGTGAAAATTAAGAGATAGTGCCAATTCTTTTTACTTGAAAAACACATCCATTGTTCTTTCTGGGAAGTCCCAGACATGTCTTGATAAAAATGAATACAACCATTGAAAATGTAAAAAACTTGACACACCTGCCAAGTAGACAGTACATTCATGCATTTAGTTCATGTGATTGCCGGTGATGTTGGAGTAAACCAGGGTGGTGTAGCCCAATCACCGTGGCCGGCAAGGCAAGCCAAGGACAAATGACAATGTTTTCTTTTTGTGAAACTGAACATCATTCATTGTCATTGGGAAATCAGATGGTATGTTCGTGTGAATCCAGACAGCAATTTTCCCCTGCTAAAATGTGCTACCTTGATCATGTACTGTATATTACTACAGTGTTTACCATTCATGTTTATTTGTGGTGGCTCACATGTGCAAGTGTTTGCAGTTGACTAGTGCTGTCCTATCTACTGTGACTGGGGTGTGTCCTACCTAGTGTCTGAGCATGAAGCAAAACGTTGTTGCAATGGAATGAGAATACCTGGATGAATGGGAATATTCACAGATGCAGGAAGTGTTTCGTGCATCGTGGCGATAGTGCCAAGAAAACAGAGCATGGAGACATGTCGTTTGGCACTTAGCCTTCCCGCTGAAATATACTAAATGACTTTTGTTGTGGCTGATTTTAGTAAAGAACTGCCGATATCACACAGGTCTCCCTTCATGGACCACTCCTTAAAATCACTGGAGTTTGGAGGCATGTCTCAAAAGGGAATGACTATTGACTATTAACATTACAGAGCTTAAAGTAAAAAAAAAAAAAAGCCTGAGCCTGACCTTCTTTCCCGCAAAAAAAAAATATGGATACATGCTCAGTTGAGCAATTGTGAAAGATAAATGTTGTTCAGCAATGAAAGAACAAACATGTTTCTTCAAATCACAAACATGATCAGTCTGACGCAAAAACTACCAAAATATCATTGTGAACATGAACACCCCCCCCCCCCCCCCCAAAAAAAAACATGGTATACGACCATACCGTGCACACGTACAGCACATGTACTTTACTATGGGACAATGACCCATGGCCACAACAAAGTCCTTCAGTATATATAAAACAGGGGTGTCCAAAGTGCGGCAAAAAAGCCATTTGCCGACCACAGCTCACAGGGCTCGACAATAACGATGTACCGATGGCCCGGGGCAAGTTAAAACAAAATTGGGGCAAGTAAATCCAATCAGTGATATTCCCATCGGGCAAGTGCACTTTGGCATGCCATACTGCCAAGAGTTTTTTTAAAAGCGGTTCTTGTTGGGTGTTGGTAAAACACGGACTGTGTAATTCCAGTGGTCCACCGGAATTACGGTGGTCCACAGTCGGCGTTGTACCCACACCCGTTCTTGTTCGCGATCAACCAATCAGCGATCGTTTGACTACGAAAACATCTATCATGGCGTCCCTGCCAACATCGTCTAATTCTTCAACAACTTCTGAAGGAAAACAACAAAAACTGATAAAAACAAGTATTTTATTAGTATTAGTATTTCATTGTGGTGCACAACTTATAAATATCACTGCTTACTACGACTACGATGTGTAAAGTAGTATGGCATGCCATGTTAACATACATCTCCACAATGCGTCAGTACTATTATCTGATGAATTATCAGCATATATTGATATATGATATCATTATGGCAGTCTTTTCATTTTACATGGGGCAAGTTCGGGCAAGTAGTTCTCACCTTAAGGATTCCCCATGGGCAAGTCATTTTTGTTTTTAATGTAGAGCCCTGGCTCATTTTTACCCCCAAACATTGTAAAAATAGAATAGAATAGATAGAATAGAATAGAATAGAATAGAATAGAGCAAATAGACACGCAATGAGTGAAATCTGAAATGTTGATACAAACACCATTATTTGTCTTTAAATGCAGATATCTTTATTCAACCTTTTTCTTTAAAATGACTTGCACATCCTAATTATGGAAAGTAGGCAACGACCACCACCAGAAAGAGAATGCAGTCCTGAAGAAAACACCATCCTGTACTGTATACGGTTATTAGTCCGGTCCAAAACATCACTGTTAAATGATGAAATGGGCTCCACTAATAAATAAGGCAAAACGCTTGTGTGGGAGACATATTGTTATGAATTGAATGATTTAAGAGTGTTTAGAGATTTTCCTGTGTAGGGCTGATTTGAGCGAAGATGTTAAAATGGACGCTGACAGAGCAAGCAGACGGCGTCTGTGTGTTGGAGGCAGAAGTGTTACGTAACAGATAATGGCTCCATCCTCAGCACTTCACCATGGATCCATTAGAACACAAACACAAATACATAAAGCTTTGTTTCTTCGTTATTTTTACAACACACCCCCATTTATTTACTAGTTTAATACCGCAATTTAAACACCACTCCTCGAATCCCGACACTTTTAGAAGGCCTGGTGTGTTCGTGATGAAAGGAGCTATTGTCATTATAATATCAGTATTCAATCCACACAATCAAATTCGCTTGATTTCAGTGTTGGTTAAATGAAATAAAAATGGCGACTCGTCTACGCACCACGGATCCGTCCTTCATGATGATCTTCTTGACAAGCACCACTCGGCCGGTGCCCACCGGCGGCTCCCCCGCCATCTCTTCACACCTGCAGCGGGTCACAAAGCATCCTTGCCGCGTTGATATCCGCGGTTCTCCGAGTGCTTCCAGGATGTCTTCTTGAAATGAGTGGCTTAATCGAGGGAAGAGATGACACCAATAAAATTATCTCTCCGCAAAATGTCTCACTGTGGATATTCAGACTGATCAGTCAGCTGCTCTCAAGACGATGCGTTCATGGACATTCGTAAATTGGACCTAAGCAGCGCATGACTTCCGGGTGTGTTGTCGATTCATTTCAGAGTATGTTTTTTTTGTTCCCTTTAAAGCCACATTGATAAGTCGTACACCAGTGCCACACCGAATGAAATGAATATGCGAGAAAATGCATAACTACAATGGAAAATGATGGACATTTACTACACCGAATCGATAACAAAACTTTATCCTGTCGTTATTATTTGAGTCCTATTGTTTGATTACGTCATTTATCTTATTTTATTAAAAATGTAATCCTGTTTCCTGTCTCACTGCCCGTCTAACGGGAAGTAGAGAGCTTCACGATCACATTAAAAACTAATCAATTTTTAGTTACACACGAATATAGGTCACCGTATAAACTGGAAAAGACGCATTTTCCTCAGTGAATGAATGAAATCGGTTTATTTTATTCTGAAAACCAAAACTGCATTCCGGTTGTTCTGGCAGTAACGGATGACGGGCTTAAACCCGATCACGTGTAAATGGATGTGGTTGTCCCTACTTGTGTGTGCATATGTAGTGTGTATATGTGTGTGTATGTGTGTGTGTATGTATGCACGTGCGCGTGCATACATAAAACATGATCAAATCTGAGAGATGATGGAGGAAAACGTGACCGCCTCTCATCATAATTCAGCAGCAAACTGAATAATACAATTGACCCATGTGAAGAATAATAAAGATTTTATGACTGTTTTTGTTGATGATTATTTTATTTAATACTCATCTATTTCAACAAAACAAAATGTTTTGTTTTGATGGATTTTGTGCAGTCTAAATGTATACATTATGTATACAAATTCATGTATACATTAATGTATACAAATTAGCGTAATGCAAATGTGCAATATTTCCATCACTGCCTCTGTTACTACCTCAATCATATTTATTTATTTAACAACCCATTACAATACACTCATATGTGACTCTACTCATCTGTATACACCAGTCATTATTTGCACTATGACCCATTTATCATTGCACTAAAATTAATATATGCAATATGTCTGCTCCTGCATATGCTCCTGTGCAATACTATGCGTATATTTTGGATATCTTGTATATAGCTTGTATATGCTGTATAACTTGTATAGCTTGTATAACTGTGTACTAACCAATGAATGTTGTATTCTGGTGTGTCTTTTATTCTGTTTACTTGCTCTATTCAACTTCATTCTTTTGTAAAGTGTCTTTGAGTATCTTGAAAAGCGCTATACAAATAAAATGTATTATTATTATTATTATTATATATATCTTGTTAAATTGTCTTTTTTTACTCTACTTTTGTATTCTTTTTTTTTAACTTGACTACTGCACTGAAAGGAGAAGCTCTCCAATCTCGTTGTACAATTTCATTTGTCATTTTGTTTTTTTTAACTTTAAAAATTATTTAATATGTCAACTTTCAGGCGGCACGGCAGTTGTGTGGTTAGCGCGCAGACCTCACAGCTAGGAGACTAGGGTTCAATTCCACCTTCGGCCATCTCTGTGTGGAGTTTGCATGTTCTCCCCGTGCATGCGTGGGTTTTCTCCGGGTACTCCTGTTTCCTCGCACATTCCAAAAACATGCTAGGTTAATTGGCCACTCCAAATTGTCCATAGGTATGAATGTGAGTGTGAATGGTTGTTTGTCTATATGTGCCCTGTGATTAGCTGGCGACCAGTCCAGGGTGTACCCCGCCTCTTGCCCGAAGACAGCTGGGATAGGCTCCAGCACCCCCGCGACCCTCGTGAGGAAAAAGCGGTAGAAAATGAATGAATGAATGAATGTCAACTTTCATGCTACTAAAATTGCATCCCCCCCATTTTTTCATAATAACAAAACATTCATTAATTCTACCGCTTATCCTCACAGGGGTCGCGGGGGTGCTGGAGCCTATCCCAGCTGTCTTCGGGCGAGAGGCGGGGTACACACTGGACTGGTCGCCAGCCAATCACAGGGCACATATAGACAAACAACCATTCACACTCACATTCATACCTATGGAAAATTTGGAGTAAAACCGGAGAAAACCCACACATGCATGAGGCGAACAGGCAAACTCCACACAGAGATGGCAGTGGGTGGAATTGAACACGGGTCTTATATTTTTAGAATGTTAAATAAAGGATAAAGAAAACCATCCAGCTGCAAATGGTCCCCAGGCAAATGACCCCAGCTAAAATAAATACCAAATACTCATTAACATGAAGCAAATTGGATGTAGCGTTGTATTTGTATCTGTTGGCTAATTCAATAATGCCCTCTGTATCAGTATGTTTGTTTGCATTGCTAGGCAACCATGTACCTGCCAGGGAAGCTTAGCCTGCCTGTCACTTGAGCAGCCAAGGCTCATCCGTGGTTAGTACAGCACCAATAAGGGCGTAATAGTGCAGGTAAACCCAAGAAGAATCAGCTTTGTGAGGTGAGCCTTCCACAGGTAGGTCTCATTCAACTAAAAGCAAATGCCACCAACACATTTGTGTATGTATGCGTACATTGCTAAAATGAGGCCCAACATATTATATTTAATTAATTTATTTGCACTTATTTGCATTGAATTATGATTTGAGAATATGTCTTTGTTTTAATTCACATGCATAAAGAAAGATGGCACTGGCCAGTGGACATTGGCTGGAGAAAGACATGAAGGGACGGGTGCCAAGTCCCAGGTGGGTTGCATTTAGATACCTCAAAATACAGCAATAGAATGACTTGTACAGTACTGTAATCTTGTGAGATCTTGTGACACTGTGACTAATGAATGATGATGTAAGATGATCTATCACTATCTATGATAGTGCTTCTATAGACAAACAGACCTTTGCGTCCCACAGCAACTAAGGTATTGTACATTCCAGGACCACAGAACAAAACCACAAAACCTATAGGCATAAAGACATAAACATTCATTCATTCATTCATTTTCTACCGCTTTTTCTTCACGAGGGTCACGGGGAGTGCTGGAGCCTATCCCAGCTGTCTTTGGGCGAGAGGCGGGGTACACCCTGGACTGGTCACCAGCCAATCACAGGGCACATATAGACAAACAACCATTCACACTCACATTCATACCTATGGACAATTTGGAGTCGCCAATTAACCTAGCATGTTTTTGGAATGTGGGAGGAAACCGGAGTACCCGGAGAAAACCCACGCATGCACGGGGAGAACATGCAAACTCCACACAGAGATGGCCAAGGGTGGAATTGAACCCTGGTCTCCTAGCTGTGAGGTCTGCGCGCTAACCACTAGACCGCTGTGCCGGCCGACATAAACATGTAAAAGAAAAAAATGTACATTTTACCTGTACTATCATGGATTTAAAATGTATTGCCAATTTATGGTGAATGGGATGTGTTCTGGAGAAAAACAACAAAATGGAAAATTTTGAGCAAAAATATGCAAATTTGCAGGACAGTGAATGCTAATCTGTGGAGTCAAGCCTGTTTATGTTGACAAGGGCAACGCCCCCCTACACAAATGGCTTGACCCTCCCCAAATCAACATTATCAGATGTGAAAACTCCACCAGAAAAAGCACAAGACAGCTCCACTCATCGCTCATCTCCGTGGCTGTGCTGCATGCTTCTTCACAGCCAAGATAGTCTGGAGAATATTTTATTTTACTATTCATGTGCACTACCGCTCAATTGTTTGGGATCACTTGGACATTTTTAGGCCAGTCTGATATATGGCTTTTTCTTGGCAATCCTGCCATGAAATCCAGCATTTGAAGTCACCATTTCAGTGTTGATACTGACACTGGTGTCTGATTCATTTTAATTGTGTGTGAAATGGATACAAATGTTTGTGAAATACATAAAAATGCGTTTTTCTTTGGAAAACAAAGACATTTGCAAGTGATCCCAAACTTTTGAGCGGTGTAACTGTCAGGAACGATGACATATGTCCCACCAGGTGGTGTATGTGGTGCGTGTTGCACATTGTGGCCTCTGATGTGCAGTCCAGTGGGCCCTGTGCATTTAACGCCAATGAGAGGCGTTCATTGATTGGTTAAGATTACACTCTGTTATGTTCAACCCTCCCATGTCTTCTCTCCTCCCTCTTTGCTACTTGCGCGAGTGGGAGGGATGAAGGCGTGGGTTCGGCGCTCATGAAAATGGCAAAGCGTGCTGGCCACACCCCTTGGCTAGTCTGGTGACTGGGATGGGAGTCTGGTAAGGCTCCTGAATGGTTCAATCATAAGACAAAGAGCTTGGGGAAGGGTACCTGAAGGGGGAACTCTAGTCCACTGGTAGGTCCTGGTTTCCGCAGCCCTTGGGGGTGCTGGGGGAGTTGGAGCTACAAGCTGGACAGGGCTGCTGGTGAGAGGATGTTAGAGGGTGAGATGAAATTGGGAGATGGCTCGGAGGGCCCAAGATGATGTTGGAGAGAAGGGATGAGCCTAGTGGTGGGCAAATCCGTTCATTTCAGTGAACTGGATCATTCCGTTTCATTCAGTAAAATGATCCGTTCATTTTGGTAATTTCGGTCAATTAGCCTGGGATCTCCCTCGGTGCATAAACCCGGTCAGCCACGTCGAGTCAGTCCGTTCACTCGTGTTCACGTTCGTTCCGACTCAACAGTGCAACAACACATGATGACTAGTGGTGTGTCGGTCAGGAACGAACGGGTCAAAAGAACTAGTTCTTTTTTGTGAATGGAATGAACAAGGTCACCGACAATGTCGGTCAATCTCTCGGTCTCGGTCAATCAGTCAGCTAACCCCTCCCACCCACAGAGGGAGGCGTGATGATAGGATAAGACAGGCGAGCACGCAGATAGTCCCGCTCTGCAAAAGGAATGGTTAACTGACTCGCCAGCCAATCAAAAAAAAGCATTTGCAACTGAAGGGACTGAACGGGTATTTTAAGGGCGGAGACCTTGTTCATTCCATTCACAAAAAAGAACTAGTTCTTTTGACCCGTTCTTTCATGACCGACACACCACTACGCTGTGCTGCGCCCGGTCTATGAAAGTAGAGCCTCAAGTCTGTGTTCTTGTTATTGAAAATTGCCCGCTTAAGCCGATATCGACATAAATGGTCACCCGCTTATGTTGATATGATCACCATTATGTCATCATAATAATTTCAATGAAAAATTGGTCTGTTTATGGGGACCTGTGTTGTACTATAGTTGACATTACTATTTTTAGTAAGCAGCGTGACTGTCATAGTACGACTTCATTGCTTTACGGTTCAACCCCAGGATGCAGAGAACAGGACCAAGTGCAGGTAAATAATATTTATTCTGTGCAATAATAGCAACAGAAGAACAAAGCAACTCAGGTAGCTGACGGACAAACGATAATAATCCCACACAGGGAGACGCACACACCTGAACTAAATAGATACTCAAATTAGGGACAGGTGTGGGTAACTAAGACAACGGAGGCAGAAAAGGCAAAACAGGAAGTCAAATACAAAATAAGAGTCCAGAAAGGAAACCAAACAAACTGTCACGAGGGAACCCACACAGGGCGTGACAGTGACACAAATATATTAAAGATAAATAAATAAAAAGATTAAATCCATCCATCCATTTTCGTCCGCTTATCCGGGTCCAGGTTGCGGGGGCAGCAGTCTCAGTAGGATGGTGGCGCCCTTGACCGCCACCCAACACACAATGCACCGGACCCTTATGCTTGCCCCCGTAGGTAGTGGGTGTACGAGGGGGAGAGCCCGTGTGGCTCCTTCATGCTGGGCCCAGGCACCAGGCACCCCCGGGCCTGGCTCCAGGGTGAGGCCCCGGTATCCCACATCTGGGCGAGGTACGGTTCCTCCTCTATTAAATCCAATAATTCTATGATTGTAATACAAAAAGAGAATATCTCCTTACTTTTATTCCTGTGATTGTCCTGCACACTGGAAGGACGTTGCAAAGTAGGGAGAGACAGGCCTATCAATAATGAAAGCACATGTTTGGTTATAGATCTCGACTTATAGGAGCGTGAGACCGTGAGTAACGTGAGCCCACTTATTACGCCTCTTTTAACTAGCGCTTTTTCTTTTTTTTATACAGTGTTAATCATTTATGGCACAAAACACTGTAACACTTCCATCTCTGCACTGTCTGTGTTTTTGTGACAGATACGGCCATGCTTTAGCTGTGGCAGGAAACATGGCCTTTCTCTTTGGAGGAGCCTCCAACCTCGCCCAAGAGGTGGCTTGACACAAAACTGTTTTTTTTGTGTGTGGAATTTGTGCTGTCACACTGATTTTCCAGTATGAATTTGTCTCTGGTGACTAATGTAGGAGGACAACCCTGTCTACTTCAATGACTTCTACATGCTCACAGGTACAAAGACTCAACACAATTATTCATTTAACTGCACACTGTAACAAATGTTCCTGTTAAATTACAGTACACTACTGGCAGCTACAATCGCCAGCTTCAAACTGTTATTTTACGGTGTGCTACTGTGATCGACAACAACAGTATACTACTGTAAAAGTATTACAGTACTGTGCTGTAGATAGTATAACATTACAGTAATATACTGTTATTTTACAGTTCCTACATTATTCTCAATTAAAGACTTACTACTGTAAAATTACACTGTAACAATTTTCCTGTTAAATTACAGAGAATTTACAAAGAATATAAATCACACAAATACGTATTTATTTAAACGGGCAGTGTCAACATGAATACTGCTACTGTAAAATACAATAAGAATAATCAAAGAAACTAAAAACCCTTAGATATCCCAGATAATTAAACTAAATAAATTCTTCAAATGCATGTATGAGACCTTACCAGACATGAAAACACAACAAAACCGTTTCCATACTATTCTTTTTCATAGTGTCTTATCTTACCATATTGAACTTTACCTTCGATCAAACAATTGGGCTGAATACCGAAGCAACTAATACACGGCAAACACAGTAAGTGACTAACAAATTGTGTGAGGAATGCTTATGAATGTGTACTGTATCTAAATGTACTCCAATGTATTCTCTGCTGTTTGCAACCATGTATCAGTAAGAACAGTTTGAAAACACACTTTTCCAAGACCATTGTGAAAATACACACCAGTAAGAACTGAATATGAATATGAAAATATTCATCAATTGCAAAATTTCTGAAGAAAACTGTAGGTATGCTGGTGTTTTTCCAACTTAAAATAGTCCTGTGAGGTACACATATGTTCTATCAAAAAGCAGTTATATATACAGAACATCAATTTCCTGCCATGTATGGAAATATACAGCATCTCAGCAAGAACTTATATAACTTAAATATGCATCAATGGCAACATTTGGGGAAAAACAAGACCTTTTAAAAGAGTTCTGTAACATAGTCTCTTAGTAAAGTGGTTAGGTAGGCTTGTTCTTTACCTCAATAGAGTCCTTTGAGGCTTGCGTTTTACCTTTACCTAAAGAGTTCTGCAAGGTAGGTGCATGTTTATCTTCGTCTGAGTAGGCGTGGACAGTCCTGATTCAAAGCAAAGATTATTTAGTCAGAGAGAGATGATCATCATGTTCCCGGCCGTTGTTGGTCTCTATGGCTAGCAGTGTTGATGCTCTAAAACAACAGCAAACAAAATAATCAAAATAAGTCAGAGATGTACAATAACATGACATGCTTATAAAGCTGATCATATCAGAGTCTTTTATGGTTTAATGTGGCGATGTCAGTCAGAACAACATATGGAGTTAAGAGCATGAGACAAGAGATAGCTCACTGACCTACGTATATGAAGTCCTATTCAAAGTCCATGAGGTTCTTCAGTAGTGTGGAGACATGTGTATTCACTGTGGCAGACTTCTTCTGGAACCATCATACCAGTCTTCTTGGAGACACCCTTTCCTCAGGTGGTCTTCCATCCTCTCTCTGGATTGATATGAATGAAGCAACTGAAATCAGAATAGTCTATGATTAGAGACTGAAAGGAAACTATATCTTGGAACTATTCTAACATGCAACATGCAAACTCCACACAGAGATGCCCGAGAACCGCTCATCCACCGTACAGGCTATTCAGGTTCCAGTTTTCACTAATTCAATAAATAAAGTAAAAAAAAATCCATAATGACGACAAGGAAATGAAATGATTCTTACCTGTGAATACATTCCAGAGTACAAGCTGCCCCCTCTGGATGTTGAAGGTTGAATATGTAGTAGACTGCAAAAGCAGCCAGTCCCATCAAAAAGGATGGCGTGATGCCCTGAGATATTATACGCCCCTCCAGAGTGATCATCCAGCATCCAATATTGACATTCTCTGTTCCACCTGAAACTTCAAGTAACATCATCAACATCATTTGCTTTATGTACACATCTATAGTCTCAAAATAATGACCAATGTAACATATGAAACAATGAAAATGAAATGCTTACCAAGCAGTATCAGACGAGGACTTGCAGCAGGAGTGAAGGTTGTTTCAATGTCGGCTACAAAGGCAGACACCTGGAAGGAACAAAGACAAACCATATTATGGAAAATAATAAACAATCAAAAAACAGAAGCACTGGGTGAGAATAACTTTGACCTATTGTAAAAATAGATATGACATTCAATATTTAAACACGTGGCATGAAAGAGAATATAAACTTACTGCACTTCTCTGAAGTGTGCCAGGAGCAGCTGAACCATCTCTGTACCTTCGCTGTTACAGAGGATATGTTTGTTGGTCAGTTTTACTCTGAAGTATTCTGTGATGGCTCTTCCACGTTCCTCAATACTGAGTTCCAAGCTACGAAGCCCATTGGTGTCTGTAAGCAACTCAAAATGGGCGTGGATGTACCTGAGAATGAAAAGAAAAGGTCATTTGATTTTCTTATCTTCACTGTCAGTTGGTGCGGCACGGCAACTAACGTAACCTAAAGTAACGTAAAGTAAAATAACGTAACGTAACGTAACGTAACGCAGTCTAATCATAATACAAATCGTTACACCTCATGTAAACGTTGACAGAAAGTCAAATAAAACCCACCACAGCCATCTCTGTTACTCATTTAACTCTTCCATCAACCACCAAGTGTTTAGTTTGTTCGAGATAAGTCCTTAATTCTGTCAGCTCGATGTAAAAATATTTTGGACGTGCTCTTTCTCTCCCCTGCTTTGCTGAGTGACCAGTTTGTAAAATTAACTGGAAGAAAATTTAATGGAAGAAAAAAATCAACGGTAAAAATGTTGCTAACATTATTCAAATCTTAGCCTCACTGATGAGTGGCACTGAAAATCAGGCACTTGCTAGCTAGCCAGTTTGATTTCAGTCAGGTGGCTTCATTCTGCTGTAAAAAATAGAGATTAGTTAGTTTTTACTTACTGTGTTATTTGTAGATGCACAATTGGAAGAATGCAGACAAAGCAAGATTTCCTGTTCATGGGTAGCAAACATGTCCCCGCTGCGCAGGCAGGAGAACTTTCCCTCGCAAGTTTGGCACGCAAGCAGTGTGCAAGTATACTATGACCTGCACCTCCTGTCTTTGTCAGTTCATATTCATGTTAAAGTGAAAGCTACCTCAATCAATACCCTATACCCAATACCCTTTTGCTTTCTCTCTCATCCATGACTGAGATGACCACGGTCATTGAGCTGTACTGCTCTGAAAATCTGAAGCTCCGCTGTCATTTCTGGGTACATGATACCCTCTGGAGGCGCACAGAGCTCTCTAAAACTGTAAATACAAGTCACAAGATAAAGCAGCAGCTCATCAAGCATGTGGTCAAAGTTACCGACGCTGCTGCCAGATGTAACAATGCTAACGAGTACGATGCTAACTTGCTAATTGGGTAAAATTATGTAGTTTCATTAATGCTCATGTTAAAGGTTAAATAACTGTTAATACTGTTCATTTGAATCTGAAAAAAATCATTTCTCATTTCTCTCTATAAGTTTTTCTTATATGCTGTTTTATTATTATTGTATTGATTATTACTGAATGATTTATTCATTTTCTTTATTCTTGATTTGTTTATTGAGTTTTTATTTTATTTTGTGTAGAAAAATACAAATTAAGATATTTGAGAACAGTGGAATGTTTTATCAGAGCTTTTCTTGTGTAAAAGCGGAACCAAAGCACTGAAAAAGTGTAAGATATAGCACAAGCAAAAGCATTGAAGACAGTTTTTTTAATTGATTTTTCCCCCTGTTTTTAATTTGAAAAATGTTTTTGAAAACCCAGCCTCACCCAGAACTTAGCTCCAGTGGCCCCCAGGTAAATTGAGTTTGAAACCCCCGCCCTAGACTTACGTATCCATTTTGCTAACCCTGATATTGTACGTCTCTGACATATTTATACATATTGTAATGCCCCGGTTGTGGTTAAGGAAGAGACACTCACGTCGCCGATGCACTTCGTCGCTTTATTGATAGCGGTCAACTTTATAACTGTTCACTCACACCCGGACTGCTGTGGGCCACAACCCACGCCAACACACGTACGCCATTCGCTCCTAGCTAGCGCTCTCTCTGTCCTCTCGCTCACCTATCGCCACACCCAGCCTCACTCTCTGACTTGTGACGTAGCACCGTCACCTTCCAAGCCCCGCCCTATTAAAGGCCCAAACACACAAAGTCACAGATATTACAATATTATACGTAGTTTTTTTGCGTGATAGGCCCCTAGGGCGGTCGTTATGACGGAGGACGCGGGGGTCCCATTAATTAATTCATTTAGACAGGAATTTCTTCTAGAAAACATTCAGTTTTGATATTACTGTTTTGTAGCTTGGAAATGGTGAGAGATGAATGCATACTGTAAAAGCTTTTTTTGTTGGAAACTGATATTTTGCCGATACTTACCTATTTTCTACTGCTGAGTACTAAATAACTGAAGAAGGTAGAAACAAACTTTCTTTGTGATGAAAGATGAGAGTCTAATCTTTCCTTAGGTAGGTTCCTAGAACACAATATTTTGTGCGTCTTCAAGAAATTAATCAAAATCTTCAAAGATGGGGTTGAATTTAGAAAAATAGCTGTGTTTCAATGAGCTAATGAAAGGAAAGGCATACAAAACTGTGGTGAGACCAGCCATATTGGATGCTGAGGTTCTCAATGGGAGTGACCAGGACGGATAGGATCAGGAAGGAGTACATCAGAGCGACATTACATGTTAGAGGCCTTGGAGATAAAGTCAGAGAGGCCAGACTGAGATGGTTGGGACATGTCCAGAAGAGAGATAGTGAATATATTGGTAGAAGGATGCTGGTAGGAGGCAAACCAAAGATATGGATGTCACAATCTATGGATGTAGTGAAGGAGGACATGAGGGTAGTTGGTGTGAGAGACACAGATGCAGAAGACAGGGTTGGATGGAGGAGGTTGATTTGCTGTGGCGACCCCCATAGGAAAAAAGGATTGTGATTTTGGGGGGAATGTGTCAACCCTGAAGATTTATGTTGGAATAGTTTGAATCTGTTGGGAAATGTGGGTGGAGATGATTGTCAAATCATCATTCACACAATCAAGATATACGTATCTACAGTTTCTCCAGATGACATCAAGTGGGAGGAGATTCCTCAGAGTGGAGAAGTTCCCCCAGCCAGAGAAGGACACACCCTCTGGTAAATGACCGTACACGATGTCACATTCAAAGATCTGCAACACAGATTGACTTTACTGTAAGTTTTTCATCCCCTTCAGTGTTGTTAAAGGGAAACTGTATCTATTTGGAGGACTGTCCCATCCTCAGGCTACCGAATGCCTTCCAGGAGTTTACAGTTTTGACATCAGTAAGTTGTAATGCATGACGCAGAGCAGATGATGACCACCGCCTTCCTTTGCATCGCCACTGTCTTTAGAATCAAACAAAGTTGTGAAGTTTCAGTTTTCCATCAGTGTCGCTGACCTGGGATTCCCTGACAACTGGGATCGTTGCCGTGAGAACGCTCGGACACAGCTCTGTTGCTGTGGGAGACAACATCTATGTGTATGGAGGCACACTGGAAGGGACGCCAACCGATGACCTCATGGTCTTCAACACAGGTCTAAATCATAGAAATATCTTTACAGGTGGTCCTCCGGTTACCAACAACCACATTTTGTCCCGGGCTGGTCTGGAAAGATAACTAACCTTCTAACCCTGAGTTGTTTGTAACAGCGCACAGAATCCATGACCCCTCTGGCATTCATTAGTATTCAATATGTTTATCCTTAATGATGGTTGGAAGAGTCGAGTTAGGACCAAAAGATCAGCAAAGATCGGAACTTATTATGATGTTCATTTTTATTGGTGATGGCTTTCCTTTTCTTTGGCGCACTGCTACTTGGGAGACATAATGAAGTTTATGTCTTTCTGCTGGTTCTAGAGAGTCTTCTGTTTATAGTTTAAGTTTATAACTAATCAATTATGGTGACCACGGAATGTCGCAACACGGAACGTGGAAAACCAGGGAGCACCTGTATAATAGATCAGTCTATTCTTTTCTCTGCTTTCGAATAAATATAGTACTCCTTCTTTTATGGCCATGATAAGTGAATTTCCGCAATGTAGGATTCCTTATTTAAAATACATTTAAATATCTTGATAGTTAGGATAGATAACATAATTCACAACTTTATAAATACAGTTTTTAATATTATTAGAGCCCTCTAGACATGAAATAGCACCCCTATAGTCACCTTAACACACATATTTCTCTATAAAGTAGACATAATAATAGAAATTAAGACATACCGACTCAAATGTGAGCATTGGTAGAGTTCCTTTTTGTTCCACTTAGTGGCCAGGGTAGAATAGAAGACATTAAAGACACAAATGTATACAATTTAAAATTAAAAAAAATGCAGTGAAGGGTCAGAGTTCAGGAGCTGTTCTGCTGTAGAGACAAAGATTAACCTTTGACCTATGAGCCATTCAAACACCAAGTGTAGTGTGCTTGTAGGACCTGAGCAGTGTAAGTTATTTACTGGTTGTAATGCACAGAGCCCAAGCAGGGTGTTCGATGATTGCGGAGCAAACTGTGGTGATGCTGAGCAAGCGCGTTTGGTCCTGATGATTAAGTGAATAAAACCACAAGATAAATGACAATGTTAACATGCTCGCAATAATGGAGGGGTAAAAAGTCATTTTTTTGTTGGCTCTGAACAAACTCATCTTAATCAGAAGATGATGTCTCTGTTGGCACTTCTTTTCTGTGTTGGAGTGAAACCTCAAAAGGCTGCCCAACCATATACAGTAAACCTCGGATATATCGGATTCAATTGTTCCCACTGGTTTTGTCTGATATAAGCGAAATCCGTTATATGCGTATACCGGAAAATGTCAGTTTTACGCATATATCGGATTTATATCCGGTATATGCGTAAATCGGATTTTATCCGTTATAAAAAGGCACTTCCTTGACTATGTTTCCAATGTACCTGGACTGGGCAATGAAAAGAGACGTAAGGTAATGAGAATTTAACTTTATTGGACTCTGAGCATAACAAATTGTTAATTAAGCTAGGCCCTGGCAACGCTGCAAATGACGTCGTATAGCGGCCTGTCACAATTCGGCGAATCGGAGCGCCACGATGCGGCCATCCGATATATGCGAGGGAAATTTAATGGAAATGCATTGGAACGGGACTGGAGATTTTGTCCGAAATAGGCGAAATCCGTTATGAAAAATCCGATATATGCAATGAATTTTTATTGGAAATGCATTACAGAAAAATCGGTTCTTTTTTATCTGTCCGTTGTGAGCGAATTTCCGATATATCCGAGTCCGATATATCCGAGGTTTACTGTATATACATATATATTTTCATTTTGTAAAAGATTAATAAATTGATAGAAAGAGTAACAAAGCCTATTAGTTATTAGTATCAACATTTCAGCTTTTTCTTTTGTGCTTTTTGCAAGCTACAGCGATATTATTATTGTAGCAGCTAGCATGAAAAACTATATTTATCTGGCATGCTAACACGATGATTCGCTAATCGCTAGTGTCAGTGTCATTCACAGACGGAAGAGTGGATAACTAGCTCTCAATTTCGCTACCAAGACTCAACAAGCTGCTTGTTTGCCGTCAGCATTTTTTCACCTGAGGACTGGAGCACAGGTCATGTGCTGGAAGACACAGACACACATCCCAATGAGAGCGGACATTGCCACGAAAAGAAGCTTTGTAGTGTTTTGAATAATCAAAATATGGCAAGATACTGCAACTATTGCGTGTTATCATCAGTGCACGTGTATCAAACCATGCAACGTTATCAGAGGGTTTTATTATAGTCCAAATAATAGGTGTGTCCCAATGACGTGCATTGTTAGCTAGCTCATATCAACTTGTTTTCTCGTGCTAGAATGCACAGAAAAGGGGAAGAAATATGTGTTCATGTTTCACATTGTGACTGATGGGCAAAATGCAGTTCCCCTTTAAGCAAATTTGTCTATTTACAGTACAGTACATGTCGTCATGTCCTTCATTTCTTGTCAGCCCAGCTTGCTATTATTCTCACTCCTATTTTCAAAATCTAACGTTTAACTGTTGAAACATGTCAAAGTGATGACTGCAGTTGAAACATTTTCATGATTCAGTATCTCACACTTGGACACCGGTTAAGACGAGCGGCTCCCCACCTCCACCTCTGTGAGTATCTTTCTCTGGTACTTTGAGGGGGTGGGGGGTTGTTGCATGTTACACCACATTAAAAAGTATATATGTGTGTGTGTGTGTATGTGCTTTAGGTCAGATCAACGTTTTGCTCTAGTCGGTGATCAGGTTTTCATGTTTGGGGGCTATGGAGCAAGTGGAGAATTCTGTAGAGACCTTCATGTCCTCAACACAGGTAAGCTGGTCTGAATGCAACTGGCGCAGAGAACCATCCATTTCCTATACACTTGTTAAACTTGGTAGCTATGGTACCATCATGGTAGCATCATGGTACCATTGCGGACACGAACGGTAAAAGCCACTTTGCACTTGGAATTTTGTGGCTACACTCTATCATAGTTTCAAAAGAAATACTTACCCGTGCATAGAAATGGTTGAATGATGTAAAATACAAAACATAAGGCATTCAGAAGACACATATATATGTATGTGTAGTATTCTACACTGGTCACTAGGTGTCAGTAATGTTACTGTAAGCATCAGCCTTATCGCTTTATTGCATGTTTGAATGATCTCACAATAAGCACAAGAATCCGTAACACATGCTACTGTTGTGGCCGTGACCCACGTCAAGCTGAAAATCAATTCTGAACCCTCGACGTTACTTCCTGTCCACCCCCGACTCAGATCTGCTAGTACTGGAACACACAGACCGCAACACACACAAGTCTTATTCATTCATTCATTCATTTTCTACCGCTTTTTCCTCACAAGGGTTCCGGGGGTGCTGGAGCCTATCCCAGCTGTCTCCCGCGATTCCACCCTCGGGAGTTTGCTTGTTCTCCCCGTGCATGTGTGGGTTTTCTCTGGGTACTCTGGTTTTCTCCCACATTCCAAAAACATGCTAGGTTAATTGGCAACTCCAAATTGTCCATAGGTATGAATGTGAGTGTGAATGGTTGTTTGTCTATATGTGCCCTGTGATTGGCTGGCGACCGGTCCAGGGTGTACCTCGCCTCTCGCCCGAAGACAGCTGGGATAGGCTCCAGCATCCCCCGGAACCCTCGTGAGGATAAGCGGTAGAAAATGAATGAAAGTGTAAAGGTGACTTTAGGGGTGTTATTTCATGTCTGGAGGGCTCTAATTATGAAGGTCGTAAACAGGTTTTCGATGTGGCAACTACGAAAATATTACATTTATTGATAAGGAATCTTACTTCAGGGAAATTCACTGATCACTTATTACCATACTCTGGACATCAAAATGTGGCAAAACTGGTAAGTCACACAATTCTGTCAGAAATACGACAACATTTATATGTTTGAAAGTATGGTTATGACACCATTTTAATATAATTTCTTTTAAAAAATCTTCTTCCTGTAATTATGACTTTATTCCCATAACTTTGACTATATTCTCTTGAAATTATAACTTCTTCTGCAACCTAATGTTCCAACGATTACAACTTTATTTGTTGTTTTGTTTTTTGTAAAACTGCCACTTTTATAAAATTATATATTTCTTTAATATTACAACTTTATGCCATTAAAATGACTTTATTTTCATCAATTGTAAACAAATGTTGCTTTTCCTTTACCCCTGAACACAGAGAGCCAATGTTGGAAAAAAAGCCATCCCAAAATTCTTTCAGTGCTCACTTCCAAATATGGATACCTCATGATGTGACACTTTGGCATCGTTTAACATGAGAATGCAACATTCTACATTTATAGGTCAGAAAAGTGGAAAAAGCATAATAGGTCCCCTTTAAATTATATATTTAGAACATGCCGTGAGCCCCCAGGCTGCATTTTGAACACCCCCTGGTTTAAATATACTTGCATAATACCTCATGGACCTATGACAAACATTTTATTTACTTTTTTTAATTATAGAAAACCTGGTGTGGCAAAAATGGGAGACAAAGGGAGAATTACCTGCAGCCTGCAGTGGACAAACACTGACAGCACACCATGACAAAGTAACGGTACACACACACACACACACACACACACACAATATGTAATTTATTCACATATCATCAGTATTACTGCCCAGTAATATAGAATATTATAAAGTTCAAATGTAATATCTTTAAACACACAAAAGTAATGTGGACAACAATTCCCAACCCCATCACTCATCACCACAATCACTACAAAGGAAGAAAGAAGCATGAATGCAAAGACAAAGCAATGTTGTGATGTTAGATGTTGCTTCAGTTCAGGCATTGCTTGCAACTACTACACAGGAAGCTAAACAGCTAGTCACACTAGGGATGTGGTTGGGAAAACACTGCCTTCCTGCATTTTGCTAAAGCATTCCAACTCACGAGGTCAGCCCTCAGCCTTAATCTCTCAAACATCTCAACGACACTCGCCGCCAAATCCTTCTTTATAACGAATTACTTTTTAAAGGAAAATTTCCAAACATTCAGTATTTGCGAGCAATCCACATCAATAATCGTTGCTTTGTATTGTCTATATCTGGAATGAAGCATTCCATTGCACATACACATGTTGCACCTACATTCAATGCACAAAACAGTGGAACCTGTTGAAGTCAACATTACTGACCAATAATGTTGAGTTTCTTTTATTTTTGCTTTGGAATGGAAAGATTTGTGTTTGAGATTACAATTTGATACAATAGGCACAAATTTTGTAGACCAGGGCAGGTGCGCCAACGTGGTGTAGCCAGCGCACCTTGCAATTTTTGTGAGCACCGCAGTCAGGTGCAGCGCAGTGCACCCACGCCCCCGTCCCTCCCACTGGTGCACGTGGCAAAGAGGGAGGAGAGAAGGCCAGAGAGGATTTAACACAACCGAGTGTAACCTTAACCAATCAAATGAACGCCTCTCATTGCCTTTAAATTCACATCAGAGGCCGCCATGCGTGTCATTCATCACGTACGCCACCTCATGGGACACGTCATCTGTTCCTGACAGTTACATTAAACACAGCAGCAGGCTAACCCAGGCATCTTGCTTGTTTTGCACCAGCATTCCTGCTCTACATCATCAAATAGGAGAACCTTTGATGGTATATTCTCCTCCTCATCCTTCTTGAGAAAAAATTAGCAGTTAAAAAATATATACAGATTTGAACAACAAACTTTATATGAATCGTTGTTTTTATTCATTATTAATCATCTAAAGCAGTGTTTTTCAACCTTTTTTGAGCCACGGCATGTTTTTTACATTGGAAAAATTTTGTGGCACACCACTAACCAAAAATGTTACAAAATGTCACCACGACCTCACACGTGCATCAATAAGTCTATCGGAGGAACAAGGTAGGTGTTGCCACACGGACCAATATTACATTGCTCTGCCAGTCTTTACACCACAGACACTCCACAGTAGCCACGTTTTTACATGACCACTTTTTCTCTTTCCGAATGACCTTTTGGGAAACAATGGTATCCATAGAAAGGAATATTCCAATCTCTTGTCTACATGCGCTGTGAAAATCAAACAGAATAGTCAATGGGTCATGCGCAGTAAAACTTAAACATCAACATCACGTGATACCGGCTTCCCCAAGTTTTTCTTTCACTTGTTGGAATTACTCCGTATTGCCAGTTTTTCGTCTGTCCAGTCTTGAAATTTTGTTTGAATCAAAAACAAACATTTCTTAGTCCAGTGCCGATTGCTGGCCTCCATTTTTAAAAGTGAAGAACGTCTTGATCTACGTGTTACGTCATATCTGAGCATGCGCTGAAAGAACGCACCCGGGATAAATTTAAACAGGAAAAGATCAAATTCAATCTTGCTAATATTTTATAATTAAACTCAGGACATGTTTTATATAGATATATATTTTCTTTTTTAATAAAACTGGAATTGTGAATAAAGTATAGAAGGGTTTAGATTCTGTTCCACAGATGGCGCTAATGCACACGAAAGCTGCTTTCCAACCGCCAATAAACAACAGAAGAAGAAGAACACCACGAAGAAGAACGCTCCCTAACAAATTTCCGTTTGAGCGGGTACAAGATACCTCAATTGGAGTGGGGAAAGGAATATTCCATCCCTGTTCAATTCTTTCCGTTTGAGCAAATATACCAAATGTAATTGGAATATTTGGGTCCATATATTCATGGCTATTGACATAATATTTGCAAATGATGATTAATCAATGTTAATGCTATAAAAAGTGATATTGGATAATTCCTCACGGCACACCTGAGGGAATGGCGATCTGGGCTATGAAAAAGATTCCAGGACAGCCATGGAGATGAGCGATGAGTGGATCTGTCTTGTGCTTTTTCTGGCAGAGTTTTCACTTCTAAAATGTTGATTTGGAGGAGGCAAGCCATTTATTTAGGGGGACTTCGGGACATCCAATTTACCACTGCGCAGGGTGCGCTTCACATGCGCCAAGAATAGACCAGTAGACCAGGTCGGAGCTGGTGAGCTTTCAGCGTTGTTATGAATTTGCCACTGTGCCAAGCTGAAAACGTAGACATCTCCCTATGTACACCGCCACGCCCATCTTGGGTGACCAAATTACCAAATTAACTGGACCAAATTACCACTGCGTGGGGTGCGCCATGTATTGCCACCCTGCGCTGCACCACAAAATTAAAACCCAATCTCTGTACTTTTTGACAAATTACAGCGTAGTCTTCCTATTCTTCTTGCTGGGTTGTTTGCATCTTCTGGTTTAGCCATTGCACGTTAGTACATGACATCATCACACCTGCCCTCTGCAGGTTGTTTGTGTTCCCACAAATCTCCAGCAGACCAGCAGTGGAGTAAATGATAGGATCTGATTATTAATGTTATTATTATGCATTGTGTAAGAAACAAGTATTGTGACATAAACAAGGTCAACTATATAAGCTTTTGCTTCAGCCTACTCCTTTTGGGCTTGGAATCAGATTTGAATACAAATGTAAATAATGGAAAGTTATATTTTGATTGATGTAAGAAATGCACTGTAATGATTCATATATTTGCCCAAATAAAGGAAAAAAAAAAAAAAAAAACTTAAACAGATTCCACTAACTAATTGACAGTATACTGTACATATAATTTATAGTATTATTTGTGAATTGATTGGATGTTGTCCTTGTTGTTTCTGCTTCTATATGCTGGATTTTTCACATGTTCAAATCCATTGGAGGATCTTTACCTGTTTGGAGGAAAAAGCACCCAAAATGACGGCCCAGTGATGTCATCCAACGAGATTCATAAATTCAGTATTGGTGAGTGCAAATGCGCAAAAAGCAAATTAAGGCCTTAATATTTTTGATGAAGTGCGTACATTGCACATTTTCATAATGCTATGCCCTGTACGTACTCAGCTAAACTAAAGTGGAAGGTGCCATTGTATGTCGGCATTCCTCCAGCAAGGCGAAACGGACACATCGCTTTCATCGTTCACAGCCATGTTAGTATACGCCACATACTGATGGATCATAAATATGAGGCATTTAATTACTTCTTAAAGTACTGTTTGTGTTTTGGACAGCTGTACATATTTGGGGGGAAGAATGAAGGGCAGGAGTTCAATGATCTGAAAGTCATGAAACTGATTAATCCCTCAGAAAGGCAACCAGGTATTTATTTATTTATTCAAGTGTAAATGACCTTTTGAAGACATCTTCTCACCTCGCAGTGATGAAGGAGATTCTGTCTGAGTTTGGGCTTCAGGGAACCGGCCACAGGTGTGTGTTTTCATGTTTGACTCTCTTGTTTCAGTTTTGACACTTTGCTTTCATTCTGGTTTGGACAGTTTCACTCCCACTAAAATCCCCAATGTTCGCTACGAGCTGAGCAAAACCGCTCCAACATACCCAGCCAGGAGTACAACTGCTAATGCACAGGTGACCTGACTCACACACACACACGCACACACAGACACACTCAGTCAAATGGCGGATTTTTGAAATAGTCTTCTATAGTCTCTGATCCGATACCGATCCTTTATTTTTTAACAATAACAAGCTTTGAGTTTGAGAGTGAGAAAACATTCTAACTACATTTATGGGTCAAAAAAGTTGAAAAAGCATAATAGGTCCCCTTTAATAAAGACCGATGTACAGAAACACAAAGTGCCTCAGCTTTTGTTTCCTGCTGCTCATTTTCCTCACCTTTCCACCAACCATGAGACCAAAAATGACTGCTCACTTCAAAGAGCTGGCTTGTGTTGTTCACTTCAAAGATCTGTTTCCTTCCCTATCGACCGGTCAGTACTTGAGGAAAGTCGGAAAAATCAAAAAAAAGTTTATTAAGTCTTACTTGCAGGTAAAAACTTCATAAATAAACCATCATAAATAAAACTGAGTGTAGACCAGGCGAATCACTGGCATACAGCGCGTCAAAGGCTCAATGCACCAACAAAGGAAGAAGCACCCTGCTGAACTAAATACAACAATCAACAATTACAACCAGTAAGCGGGAACGTAAGAGTGTAAACAGGACAGACCAACACAGGAAATAGTACAAAATAAGAGCACGAAACCAGGAACTAAGGCTTACAAAGGGAAACAAAACAAACTGTCACACAGGCAACAATGCAGATTGTGACAATTTCCTGTGTTGAAATGTACCTGGTAAATTTGTTTTCATGGTAAAATACAAATGTTTGTTTGTTTCTTTTGGCTTTTTCCTTACGGAGTCGCCAATGTAGCAATTACATACATAAAATAATATATATATATATATATATATATATATATATATATATATATATATATATATATATATATATATATATATATATATATATATATATATATATATATATATATATATATATATATATATATATATATATATATATATATATATATATATATATATATTAGGGTGCATCAAAAAACACTATTGAATTTTGATATGGCTGGGTACTAAAAGTGTTCCAATATATGTAGAAACAACACATACTAAATATTTTTCCAATACATGATTATTTAGGGACGCCACCATACATCTGTTTTTGTGGAATAAAGTGGTGAACAGTTCAATGGTCGCCATGGAGATTTGAGGTCAGCAAAGAATGCAGCTCAAGAACTCTCATGTGATCTTTATGTTTTTGTTGGTATTTATACTCCTGTTACATATTACTAGCAAATTTGCGGTTTTGTCTTTGTAATTTGAATGATTTGTAGTCATATTTATAGGTATTTAGTGCTCATTGCCTCTACTGTAGGTAACATTAGCTAGCTACAGTTTGCTAATGACGGTTTGCTAATAGCTGAGCAAGCCTAACATTCATTCATTCATTCATTTTCTACCGCCTAACATCAATAACAGTAATATAGAGTAGACAGTATTACTGATGCTTCATATGTATTGAGAGTAGTACTGTAGTACTGTAGTTTGAATTTCCCATTCAAATTTGATGATTATATATATAAATTGATTATATATATATATATATATATATATATAAATACAATGTATATAATTAATATTTTTTTAAATTTAAATAATACAAGGAATAAAGAATAAAACATAAATGTCAAAGAATAACTCAATATATTATGCATATTATGGATAAAAGAGGCATAAAAAACAAATTTACAAATTTCCCCACTGAGGGACGAATAAAGGCATATCTTAATAAAAGTGCATGGCATGTACCACTGAAAAATCAAAGAGGTGGCTGGAAAAGGCTGGACTGAATGACAGCACAGGAGCGCTAATCATGGCAGCACAAGAGCACACCTAAACACAAGATCAATAGACCTCGTGTGCAAACCGCCCAGTAAAGATACAGAGACGCTGCAGCACATCTCAGCAGGTTGTTAGAAGTACACGGATAAGCATACACGTAGTAGGAGTAATGTACTGGAGGTCCCAGATTCAAGATGGAAGACACCACCACCGGTGGCTGAGAACAAGCAGACCGAGATCCTGTCGGACTTCCAGAGGACTTGGCATTTTTTATTGCTCTAACAACATCCTCTCTCTCATACTCACTCCGAAGTCAGTATCTCTTTGACTGTGCTACTTTGTTAGACCCTTATTCCTCTTTTTAACCTAACCTATCCTAACTCATCATATCGGTGTAGTTCATCCATTTTGCCATCAAACTGCAGTTTTTATTTTTCTGCTGCAGGTATTTGTCCACAGAGACTTCAGTGCAGTTCGAGACAAAGCCATGGCAATGATCCAGACTGCTTTCACTCTACTGGACCAGGAGTTCCAGAAACTGGATCGGTACCTTACATTAGTTGTACAGGGTCCGGCAAAATGATCTGACACATTTGTAGGTTAAATGTAAAAGTTAAAAGTAAAGAAACAAAAAAGTGTTTTTATTTTTGAAAAGTACTCCATATGATGCAATTTTTTCATGATGAGCATGGTGCTTTCATTGTGGAAACGTTTATCAAAACAAATGAATCGGTAACTGCAACACAACGAGCGTTCCGTTTGCACTTCAATCTTGGTAGACATGATTCTTTCTTTCTTTCTTTCCTTAATTTATTTCAGACATGCATACTATGTTACATTATTCTTTCTCACATATACACTTACAATACACTTACAATATATATATATATATATACACATATACACATATACATACACACATATCTACATATATATATATATATATATATATATATATATATATATATATATATATACACACATACATACACACATACATGCATACACACAACACCTCATTACTACACATGTCTGAAAAGGAGCAGGAAGAAGCAAAGCTTATTAAATCCTACCCCTTCTCCACGCCATAGCAGTTACCAATTCAATAAGTGATTTTTCCACACATATAATCACAGAATCTTACATAAGACAAAACAACAAAAGAAGAGTGGGAACATCGGACACCCAAGCAAAACCCCAGGACATTGCTGAAGCACAACCCCGCCAGTCAACCCACCTGGCCCCGACCCCGCACACCCCGCTTCCCTCCAATATTGATTCCGTACCAGCTCCAAACATCATCTTGTTATGGGTTACCAACTTCAAAGCTACTGGATCTGCATTGAAACCAAAATCAACCGGCCGACCTCGCACTGCCAGAACTGATTTAATTTTTCAAAAATAATGAAACAGAATGGCATTATATGTACTACAAAAATAAAAACACTTTCTTTACTTTATTCACCATTTATTTAACCTACAAACGTGTCAGCTCCTGTACTAGCACTAAAGAAAACCAATCCTTAGTTTATAAGACAAGTGAGTAAAAAAAATGTTTGACACTGTTAGCACATTTACCTACTGATGACGCAGCATCAGCACCAACTTGGGGGGGTTTAGTACCTTGCTCAAGGATACTTAGACATGATCACGGGAGGACCGAGGATCAAACCTGCAACCTTCAGTATTGGAGACAACCATCTTACCAGCTGTGCCATGCCGCCCCCTAGCCATGATTCCCTTTTTATTTTGCTCTTGTTCGACAAAACAAAAACAAATGCATACTTCATGACATGACTGCTCCTTGAAATCATCTTCACAGAGAGAAGAGGACGTTGTCAAACTCTGCTGCTGCTCTTCAAGTAGAGAGGGAGGCCCTGGAGGCACAAAAGCAGCAACATCAACAGGTTCATTCTTTACTACATATTCAGCTATAATCTTCTATCTGAGTCTATGTATGTTCCATACTGTATGTGTGTGTGTGTGCGTGTGTGTGTACATGTGCTTGTGTCAGGAGTTGCAGGAGATGCTGGATAGACATCGCTATCAAAATGAGGCGTGGCTTCGAGCCAGAGCTGAGGAGAACGACCAAGAGCGGAGGGATCTCTACAGACTGCGGGTCAATAATCATGCACACACACGCACACAGTTCAGTGCCTCAAAATCCTCTTTTTCACATTGTTCAGGGACGTTTTGTGTGACAACATTTTGTGGTTCCAACACAATCCCACAATCCCAGAAATGAGCCCCTAGTAACACAACCACCAGATTTGATTGGCGGGAACAACAGCCTTTATTGCAGAGTTGAATGATGAACAAGCACAATGATAATAGCAGTATAATCAGAATAATAACACCCACTACTGTTGAGGTCATAATCCCCCACAGGAACACATTTACAGCAACACATATGACTCTTTTCCGATTATAGTAATTTTTCTACCCTTTGTATTGAGTTGTGGACTCCTATAGAGCAGCGACACACAACAACCCACACAGAAACATTTCTAGAACTTCCAGAATCTGCACCTATTCCAGCTGTATGTCCTTGGAATTGTGCTTTCTGCCAAAACGGTCCACCCACAGCCCACCTCCAGGAACGCCCATTCCACTGAAATTGGTCACAAGCCCAAAGTGCTTCCTAACTACGAATGAACCGCAGTTTCTAATATAGTGGGTATAGGAGTTGATAATAAATGAATAAATTCTTTAGAGAACTAATTAAAAAGTGTTTAGGAGGTACTGGCAGCTCATGATCGTAGCTCAGGAGAAACCAGACATGTGGTTTTGCCTCCAACCTCGCCTGCCGGAGGAGGAGCACTCATTGTCGGACATACTTTGTCCGATGCACAGCATGTCCGACATTAATGCACCTTTCTTGGTGAGAGCGCGCTGTTTCGGCAGATATTTCACATTCCTGTTCACAGAAACAGTCCCGTGTGAAATGCCGTTGACAGATTATATATTTTTCTCTTGCTGGGAATCACCAAATACAATAACTTCTGCCTGAGCTTGACTCATAAAGAAAGAAGCAGACCTTGGGGGAGGAGTGAGAGCGTATCGCACCTACAGTCACGACCATAAGGAAGCTGTGACATCACAAAGGAACAGTTTTGCAACGCCCTCTGAAACCAAGCGTTTTCAGCCATGCCAATCATCTTTCAGGGCTGACTTCCAACTGCGCAAACCTAATTATCTGAGACTTTGGCATTGTTTAACATGAGAATACTACATTCTAACTACATTTATAGGTCAGAAAAGTGGAATCGGTCCCCTTTATTGGTATACTCTATTGGGTAAGACAGGTTTAAAAGTGACTATAGGGATGGTATTTTATGTCTAGAGGGCAATGTCTAATGGTAAAAAAAAATTATTCCAGAAAAACATAATCAGTTTTCTATACTCCATTTAAATATTCAATTTATAAGTAAGGCCTTTGCGGGAATTCATTAATGTCAGGTCAAACCGGAACCAATTAACTGCAATAAACAAGGGATTTCTGATTTCTGAAATTAAAACTACTTCTGGATGAACATGTGCGCCAAACTAACAAACTGAACAAAATGGAGCGCATACAAGGCCTCACTGACAGTTCCCTGCGACCCCCCATGGGGGTCCGCCCCACTATTGTCTAAGAGTGAAGCTATAAATTACAGTTTGATCACATGCTGGCTGTTAATAATTAAAGTTGAATACGGTGGCCTGTAAACTCTCTTTACTATTCTTTTAGGAGGAGGTGCTGCAGGAGCAAGACAGACTGAAGGAGGAGCACATCAGAATCCAAAAACGCAGTGAACATCTTCTGTCGGTTATGCAGCAATTCAAAGGAATGTAAACATTTTGTATTTCACATACAGCTGGATGACACAGTTGTACTCATGCAGTGTATTAATAACACAACAAGACGCGTGCCATAGTGTACGCCAGTGCTTCTCAAATAGCAGGGCGAGCCCCCTTGGGGGCGCGGTGAATTGTTCACAGTCATAGTACACCATTTAAAATTTGAACTAAAGTTCAGTTCATTTCAGTTTTTTTGGTAAAACATGAGAATGACAGACTGACCTTGTTTTTAAAAGAAAACTATGACTACCATGTTTACTGTTTACAATTATGTATCGTCCTTGTGGAATTGTAGAACAATATAGATTTGGTTTCTTTATTTACTGTATGCTTTTTAGCCTATGCATGATTAAGTTATTGCATATGGAACAAAGGTGTGGACAATGGACACAATTTTTGTTTTGTATTTATTCCTTGGTACTCATTCATTCATTAATTTTCTACCGCTTTTTCCTCACGAGGGTCGCGGGGTACGGCGGGGTACACCCTGGACTGGTGGCCAGCCAATCACAGGGCACATATAGACAAACAACCATTCACACTCACATTCATACCTACGGACAATTTGGAGTCGCCAATTGACCTAGCATGTTTTTGGAATGTGGGACGAAACCGGAGTACCCGGAGAAAACACACGCATGCACGGGGAGAACATGCAAACTCCACACAGAGATGGCCGAGGGTGGGATTGAACTCGGGTCTCCTAGCTGTGAGGTCTGTGCGCTAACCACTTGACCACCGTGCCGCCTCCTTGGTACTCCTTTGCTCATTTTCCAAACTGGTTTCTATGCTCTAACTTAATATTGAATCCTCCTTCACTGATATTCACTTATGACAGTCGGGTCTGGAACCAATTAACCACAATAAAGGAGAGACAATTGCATGCTTCTTTTACTGCACTTCATCAATACACAGTGTGCAAAATAAGATAAATACTGACTTGGAGTGATTTTTCCTGAGGTGTGATATTAGATACAAATATAACAAAGGCACATGTCCCCCCACCCCTACATAACCAGCACTTTATATCATGTTCCATGTGACAGGTTGGACGGTTTTGGGTTTTCCTTAGATTTCGAGTGACTTCCTGGTATGTGCTGTTATTGTGGTTCTGTGTTTCCTGTTTGACACGGCGTGCAGCTGCTTTGCGGTTGCTGGAAAGCGCGTGCAATGGTACCTGTGCTGGAAACTCTATCGGTTCTATGCGTGTGCAGAACTAAACATCAGGCACCAACATTTCTACTATGCATGTGCAATATATGTCACACCCACCTACTCCAAAAAAAATTTATTATTCATTCATTCATTCATTTATTTTCTACTGCCTATCCCAGCTGTCTTTGAGCGAGAGGCGGGGTACACCCTGGACCTGCACATATAGACAAACAACCATTCACACTCACATTCATACCTATGGACAATTTGGAGTCGCCAATTAACCTAGCATGTTTTTGGAATATGGGAAGAAAACCGGAGTACCCGGAGAAAACCCACGCATGCACGGGGAGAACATGCAAACTCCACACAGAGATGGCCGAGGGTGGAATTGAACTGGAGTCTCCTAGCTGTGTGGCCTGTGTGCTAACCACTCGGCACCGTGCAACTGAAATTACAACACAATCAATTTTTTTTCCTATATCATATCCATGCAAGTTGTTAAATTGTAAGTCCTCCTTTTAATAGATTTTTAAAGGGGACATAATGTGCTTTTCCCTCTTTTCTGACCTATACATGTTACCATGTAAACCTTGTTACCATAATGAGGTTTGTGCATTGGAAGTAAGCCCTGGCACCAGTTTTGGATGGCTCTTTTATTTTAACACCAAGTTCTACTGATGTCACTGCAACCCGGACTTCGTGCACTTCATAAAAGCGGACCTACATTTCTGGAAGTCCTCGGGAGCGCTTGGCAGTGTGACCAACCACAGCAGAGTGGGCTCGGCTGGAGGAGGAGTCAATTAAACAGACCATTTGGGCGTAAGGCAGGAATTCAAAGAAAACACTGCAGGAATAGGCACAGAGTCTGGGAGATCTAAAAAGCTCTCTGTGCACATTATCGTGTGTCACCGCTCTTGAGTCCAGAAGCCAATTAAACTTAAAAAGCCAAAAACTTACCACTTCCACACGGATAGGGAGAATAACTATTAACAGTTATTTAACCTTTAAGATGAACATTAATCAAACGTAATAATTTTTTCTGGGTACATGATACCATACAGCATCCATATCAAACTTGCGCGGGCCGCACTAACATTAAACTATCATATCAAGGCGGGGGCCTCAAACTAGTGTCCTGCGGGCCACATTTGGCCCACGGGCCGTGTGTTTGAGACCCCTCATCTAGGACAAGGACAGTCTGATGTAAAACCTACGACTCGAGGACCTCGCTGTCACCGTTCCAGCTAGCTAGGCCATGACAGATGAACCCCGGGTGTAAAGGGTGGGCCAGGAATGCCCACACTGTACTCCACCTTAAAACTCCATTGCGTAGGCTCCAAGGACATGCCCACATGTTAGGATGGATGGTAGCCGAATTGTCAGGATTCATCCATCACTCCACTTTGCTTATGCTTGTTTGCAATCAAATATCACCGTATTTTTTTGTGTTGTTTAATTGTATTTATTCCGGTATATTACACGTAACCGGGTATGATGTTTTACTCTGCGTTGCATCTGGGCATGCGCTAAGTGCATTGCGCAATTGCCCTTTAAATATCACCTGAAGGAGTGTTTTGGGTGTGTCATCATTATCGCCGCCAAGAGTAAATACTGCTTAAAAAAACTACCAATATGTTTCATTCTAAATAACACACTTCATTGTTATTTTATTTCACTTTTTTATACTGTTTGAGTGTCTTGTTATGAGCAGCACATTTCTGCATCTTATCAGTGTTATGTACAATGCACTGTTGCACTTTTATCAACTGGGCTATGAGTAATGCACATGAAGCTGCTTGGTTGCATGTCCAGTCAGATACACTGCACGGCGTGATAACAAACTGTCTCGGGACATTCGATGGAAATCAGCCTTTGGCAAGAATCTGACATATTTACATGCAGTAATCCCTCCTTTGTGGTGGTTCATCGGTTCCAGACCGGACCGTGATAAATGAATTTCCACAGTCTTTATTTATAGTCTTTATTTATAAATTTAATATTTTCATACTTACAGCATAGACAACCTGTTTAGGCCACCTAAATATGGTTTTTAATATAATAGAGCACCCTAGACATGAAATAATACCCCTACAGTCACCTTTACATTAATATAACCAAATATAGTAGCCATAGACTAATGCTTGTGTGTGTTGCTATAAATGTATTCCCTAAGTGAGTTGAGAGGTGGGTGGACAGGAAGTGGCAGCGGGGAGTTCTGAGTTGAGTTTTAGTGTGGCGTGGGTTATAGCTGTACGGATAACAGTAGTGTTTTTATTAGGGATAAATATGCCTGTTGTGAGATTATTCACACATATAATAAAAGCCTATTGATCTGACAATCAAGTCTGGTGCTTGTGTGTCTCACTCAGCATTACAGTAACATTACTGACATCTAGTGACCAGTATAGAATACTACATGAATGCATCTTCTGATACATGTTGGCTGACAACCAGTCCAGGGCGTGCCCTGCCTCTCACCCAAAGTCAGCAGGGATAGGCTCCAGCATTGGTTTTATGTAAATATTTGTTTAGCCTTTTTATTAATTAAAAAAACATTTTAACATATTTTGTTAAAATAGATTTTTTTATACAGCCCTCTGTGGAAGAGGTTTGGCCACCTTGACACATTTAACTAGGAAAAATGCTTTGCCTCATAATTTGTCATAGCTATTAGGTCAGGGCGGGACAGACAGCGAGAAGTGTAAAGCCACGATGTTAAGACCGGAAGTTTGACTTTTAGGAAAAATAAAAGCGTCACACTAAAAATTATGTTTGCGCCACTACTTCATCTTTTATTTGAATATTTCTTTATCGGTACACATTGGATTTATTGCTCATATTTTCCCTAAATCCTTGATGTGATTCCCTAAAGGAATAGTTTACATTTAAATATGGACATAAAATTAACTATTTTGTTTTGCATATGTATATGTCTTTTTTCATCGGAATATTAATAAGTTAAACTTCTCATTGTATATTAAAATAAGATGTTCGCCTGAAATGTTCTTCGACTCCTATTTCAACTTTCCTCACGTAGTCGACGTGGTTTTATTTTGTAATACATTACCGGACGTGTCACACTTCAGTGGGTTTGTCTTAACTTCCCGTAGTGAGATGGCCGTGCAGTCCCCTGCTGGTTCCCGTGAATTCCTAGCGAGTTCTGTGGACGGTCAGCAGGAGGCGAGACAACTCACCCCAGTCCTTCTCCACACCTACTGGTGAAAAATAAAAACGGTAAGACAAAAAGCGAACGCGGACCTGAAGCTTAGATAGCATGTCAGGCCGCAACAACAAAAACATAAAATGTGCGCTAGTTTTGTAAAGAGGAGCCGACGGCTGGTGTTGGCGGGGGAGGGGCTGCAGGCAGCAGCAGACAGCCGGAGACATAACCCTGTCTGCTGCTTGCTTTCCGCCTGCATTAGGTATGTCTTTCCGCTGCGGACAATCCCCCAGCCTGCCACCTTCTCCCGGCCCCTTTTTCTTAGGATGCGTATGAGTGCGTCTAAACAATGGAGAGTAAATCAAGCGAGCAACATGGCTGACGCTGGCCCTGCAGAATCAGATTGCTCCTTTTTCACTGTAGATGATGATGCATGTATACTTACCATTTCTTCGGCCTTTTAGCTTGGTCACATTAGCAGCTTATTATTTCATTTTTGAACCCACAACGTATAGTAACGGCCTGCCAGACTGTCTATAACCGCAATTCTAGGTGGCCATAATTGAAGAAACTGCTTTCACTGCATTATGTCTTATGAAGTGTAAGAGGCTGTTTGCTATTTGTTGTTGTTGATGCATGGTGCTGTCAGTCAGGTCCTCCTTTGTCAACGTGGAACTGTATTAAAGCAAAGGTCAAAGTAAAGTGTGATCCTGCAGGTAAACCACAGTAGGCCAGTTGTTGTCTTACTAGCGCACCAGTGGAAAAAAATAATTTGAACCATTTTTGGTAAATAAAACAGTCCTTATGTTGATGCTTGCTTCCCAGTCACACTACACCAAGGTCATAAAAAGCCACATGCATGCAGTATTTGTATCATGGCATTTGACAGCAACCTATTGAAATGCGCAGGAGGGCAACACGTGCGGTGTCTGTCCTGAGCATCACTGATGCGGCGGATTTGCTTCTGCACCTAAGGAAAAAAAAATGTTGCTTCCTGGACTCCTTGTAATTGTGTGTTAAATTTAACAACAATGTACACATCCTTGTATATCTAATACTGCAGCTGGAGTACCCAGCATGCCTTGTGGGCACTTTGTAAATAACAGTTAAAGTTATGTGTTTGTGTTAGCGCTTAGCCACATAGAATGGTAGTTGGTGGTTTTGGTGTTGTGCTGTTTATTCTTTGCTTTGGTGACTGTCGTTTGTGTTCGTTGTGTTGTCAAACAAGCTGTTGGCTGGGACTGCAGTGCTTCTGACTGTGCAGCATTATGGTGTCATCTACTGGACACAGTTGTAACAACACTCAGTTTATTATAGTGTAAATGTGAGCAAAGGTGAGCAGATAGCACCAAATCTTTAAAAACAATATAGGGCTAAGTATCAGATAAATGAATTAGTCAGCTAAATCTTTGTATTTTCCATAATTTTAACTCACAGTGCTGTTCAATAAACCCTGTCATGTTACTGTCCTGGGCGGCACGGCGGGCGAGTGGTTAGCGCACAGACCTCACAGCTAGGGATCGATTCCACCCACGGCCATCTCTGTGTGGAGTTTGCATGTTCTCCCCGTGCATGCGTGGGTTTTCTCCGGGTACTCCGGTTTCCTCCCACATTCCAAAAACATGCTAGGTTAATTGGCGACTCCAAATTGTCCGTAGGATGTCCATATGAATGAGTGTGAATGGTTGTTTGTCTATATGTGCCCTGTGATTGGCTGGCGACCAGTCCAGGGTGTACCCCGCCTCTCGCCCCAAGACAGCTGGGATAGGCTCCAGCACCCCCGCGACCCTCGTGAGGAAAAAGCGGTTGAAAATGTATGAATTAATGAATGTTACTGTCCTAATAAAGTAGCCACATTTGACAGTCATAGTAAAGAGAAAGCCAGCACCCCACACGGCTAACATTATGTTACTAAGATACATTAATGCTAATGTCTATCTGATTTGGACTAAATTAAAGAACTGCATCTTTTCAGTGCATTGTAATACAAGAAAAGGAGTCAATATGAGCTAGCTAACAATGCACGTCATTGGATACACATATTTCAACTATAAAGACCTCACTGATAATAACATGTAATAGTTGTTGTAATAGTCTCAGTATTTTGATGGTTTAAAACACTTCTTTTCTCGGCGCACTCATACACAATACTTAAGCTAGTTCCGTCAATAACGGCAACAACAACACTTGTGATGTCCGTTCTCCTTGGGATGGTTGTGTCTTCAGCACCAGACGTTTGTTCCAGTTCTCGGGGAAAAAAAGAAATGTTCACTGCAAACTAGCATCTTCCGTCTGTAAATGGAGGTGAGACAAGCGGTTAGCGAGGCGTCGTGTCAGTCCGCCAGATAAAAATAGTTTTTCATGTTAGCTGCTACAATAATAATATCGCTGTAGTTTGGTTAATGCAAGTCAGTCATGTAAATGGAACACTGTTGGATTTTTTTTTGTAAAGGCTGTAGTGTCATAATAGGTTTTCCCATGATGTGTGTTGTTAGCTAGCTCATATTTACTTGTTTTTTTCGTGCTAGAATGCACAGAAAAGGGAAAGAAATATGGAAATATACAAGGAAATATTACAAGGATTGTAAATAATGGGCTAAATGCAGTTCCCCTTTAAATTTACCTTGAGGTTCATGGTGTTAAAGTTGCTGTTTAGCTCATGTACACATTTTCTGTCTGTCTGTTGTTTTCCTTCTCTTTCCTTACTTTGCCATTTTCTCTTCACTCGCATCTTCCTCTGTGTAGGCGACAGGAACGTTTTGGTGATGTAAGTCATCAAGTTACTCGAAATACCCGATGAATCATTTCGCCCGTTATGTGTTCTTGGCATGACAGAGCTCTGGATTGGTGGTGTCACCCATAGGCTGTGTTTCAGTTTGTGCCCATCCGTACCTCAATATATATTAAGTACACCGCATACCTAGGTCCTGTGGGTAGGAATTTTAACAGGATAATGTTGTCCTTAATTGCGCATTCACCGAAATTGACGATTGCATATTTATCTGCTGTTGTTTCTTCCTCTGTCCTTTGCTAATTGTGAATTGCAGCCACCCAATTTAGGATTAATCCCAGTTTTACCCCTTAGCACCTTCAAACGACAAACAAACAAGGCAAGCTTGCATGGCGTGGGGAAGGAATGATCTGCTCAGTCTTTCAGTGGAGCAGGACAGTGATAGTAATCTGCCACTGAAACGTCTCTTATGTTGGGAAATGATGCTGTGCATTGGATGATGCTGGTTGTTCAAGATAGAAAGAAGCCTCCTCAGTGTAAGAAGAAGGTGTAGCAGGAGGGATCTCTTCTAGATTGTTTTAAAAAAAAAGCCACACGCAAAACACCTGTAGCGACTTTTTCTGATCTCATTGGACACTTTTGTAGACCTTTGTAGACATGAAAGCACATGTTGCTCTTCTCAACGAGCAGTGGGTCCTGCTGTCCCGTCCCCATCTAAAAGCACTCGCAGGCAGCTTGTGATGTAAAAACACAAAAAGTTAGTGAGTTAAAAGTTAATCAACAACTATTTAGGACATTGAATAATCATTATTTGATGCAATAAATCTACAGTGAAGAAAATAAGTATTTGAACACCCTGCTATTTTGCTATTTCTCCCACTTAGAAATCATGGAGGGGTCTGAAATTTTCATCGTAGGTGCATGTCCACTGTGAGAGAGATAAACTAAAAAGAAAAATCCAGAAATCACAATGCATGATTTTTTAACAATTTATTTGTGTGATACAGCTGCAAATAAGTATTTGAACACCTGAGAAAATGAATGTTAATATTTGGTACAGTAGCCTTTGTTTGCTATTACAGAGGTCAAACGTTTCCTGTAGTTTTTCACCAGGTTTGCACACACTGCAGGAGGGATCTTGGCCCACTCCTCCACACAGATCTTCTCTAGATCAGTCAGGTTTCTGGGCTGTCGCTGAGAAACACGGAGTTTGAGCTCCCTCCAAAGATTTTCGATTGGGTTCAGGTCTGGAGACTGGCTGGGCCATGCTAGAACCTTGATATGCTTCTTACGGAGCCACTCCTTGGTTTTCCTGGCTGTGTGCTTCGGGTCGTTGTCGTGTTGGAAGACCCAGCCACGACCCATCTTCAATGCTCTGACAGAGGGAAGGAGGTTGTTCCCCAAAATCTCACAATACACGGCCCCAGTCATCCTCTCTTTAATGCAGTGCACTCGTCCTGTCCCATGTGCAGAAAAACACCCCCAAAGCATGATGCTACCACCCCCATGCTTCACAGTAGGGATGGTGTTCTTCGGATTGTACTCTTCATTCTTCTTCCTCCAAACACGCTTATTGGAATTATGACCAAAAAGTTCTATTTTGGTCTCATCTGACCATAAAACTTTCTCCCATGACTCCTCTGTATCATCCAAATGGTCATATGCAAACTTAAGACGGGCCTTGACATGTGCTGGTTTAAGCAGGGGAACCTTTCGTGCCATGCATGATTTCACATCATGACGTCTTAGTGTATTACCTACAGTAACCTTGGAAACGGTGGTCCCAGCTCTTTTCAGGTCATTGACCAAGTCCTGTCGTGTAGTTCTGGGCTGATTCCTCACCTTTCTTAGAATCATTGAGACCCCACGAGGTGATATCTTGCATGGGGCTCCACTCCGATTGAGATTGACCGTCATGTTTAGCTTCTTCCATTTTCTAATGATAGCTCCAACAGTGGACCTTTTTTCACCAAGCTGCTTGGTAATTGCTCCGTAGCCCTTTCCAGCCTTGTGGAGGTGTACAATTTTGTCTCTGGTGTCTTTGGACAGCTCTTTGGTCTTCGCCATGTTACAAGTTAAAGTCTTACTGATTGTATGGGGTGGACAGGTGTCTTTATGCAGCTAACGACCTCAAACAGGTGCATCTGATTCAGGATGATACATGGAGTGCAGGTGGACTTCTAATGGGCAGACTAACAGGTCTTTCAGGGTCAGAATTCTAGATGATACACAGGTGTTCAAATACTTATTTGCAGCTGTATCACACAAATAAATTGTTAAAAAATCATGCATTGTGATTTCTGGATTTTTCTTTTTAGTTTATCTCTCTCACAGTGGACATGCACCTACGATGAAAATTTCAGACCCCTCCATGATTTCTAAGTGGGAGAAATAGCAAAATAGCAGGGTGTTCAAATACTTATTTTCTTCACTGTATATATTTTTAATTTCCTTTGTCATCCATGAAAGTAGACCTATTATCTTTGTGTTTTATCCAAAGCAAGAGCTTAGCAGCAACAACTGCAATCAAGCGTTTGCATTGAGTCTCTCAGAGCAGTGATTTTCAACAACTGTGCCGCGGTGCACACAAGTGTGCCGTGAGAAATTGTCAGGTGTGCCGTGAGGAATTATTCAATATCACTTTTTTAATTAACATGTATTAATAATGCGGCACGGCGGTCTAGTGGTTAGCGCGCAGACCTCACAGCTAGGAGACCAGGGTTCAATTCCACCCTCGGGCATCTCTGTGTGGAGTTTGCATGTTCTCCCCGCATGCGTGGGTTTTTCTCTAATTGGCGACTCCAAATTGTCCATAGGTATGAATGTGAGTGTGAATGGTTGTTTGTCTATATGTGCCCTGTGATTGGCTGGCGACCAGTCTAGGGTGTACCCCGCCTCACGCCCGAAGACAGCTGGGATAGGCTCCAGCACCCCCGCGACCCTCGAGAGGAAAAAGCGGAAGAAAATGAATGAATGAATGTATTAATAATTTTCTGCAAATATTATGTCATTGTCGCGTGTCATTTGTGTAAAGACTGGCAGAGCAATGTAATATTCGTCCATGTGGCAACACGTAGCTGATTGCATCGTTCCTCTAATAGACTTAGTGATGCACGTGAGAGGTAGTGGTGACATTTTGTAACATTGTTGGTTAAATTAGTATGCGGATCAAAAGGATCTGCTGTGTCGAGTCCGTAATCAGGAAAAAGCTGAAAGAAGCAAATAATGTTGGTTATTGGTGTGCCGCAAAATTTTTCCAACATAAAAAAACGTGCCGTGGCTCAAAAAAGGTTGAAAAACACTGTCTTAGAGCGCTGTGGAGGAATTTTAACCTGCTCATCTTTGCAGAATTGTTGTCATTCAGCCATAGTGGAGGGTTTTCCAGTATGAAGTGCCTTTTTTATTTTGGAGGATAAGACTAAACATATCAGGAGAATGTCGGTCGAAATGTTCACATATTATGTTGGCAACGCTCAAGTCTGGTCACATGACATGACCAGGGTTTTGCTTGTCTACACGGCAATGACAAGCCGGCGTTATCAGATTTCCCCTGTTTTCAAATATAAGCATTTCAAGCTGTCTTCATGTGGATGAAAGACTGAAAGTATGAAAGCCAAGGTACTTGTTTTGGGGACATAGCTCAACTTGATGGAACCCAAATGGTTTGCTGGTGAACAGAATCAATATTTTTTTGTGTGTGATTGTTGAGATCACCCCCATTGTCGGCAACCCCCCCCCCCCCGTGTAGTTTCAGCACACAGAATGACATTGAGCAGTTTCTGTCCAATACAACTCTGCCCCACGACAAGAGATGAGTAATCATGCGTTGCCCAGGGAAACAGGAGGGGAATCACCACCATCTGCAGCCAAATGCTGCAAAATGTCTCCCGTGATTCTGGAAGGTTCTGCAGGTAACCAGCTGTGAGTAGTTTCCACTATGCTGCAGCTACTGTTGTTGTTGTGTTCACACTACATTGTCTGGTCTTGATGAGTAAGACCCTTAAGCTCGGCAGAATAGAGGCAGAAATGATGGCTGCTGTTGGGTGCTAATACTGTATACTGCTAAGGGAAACACTGGTGACAAAACTGCAGTATGGTTGATGGACACTGAATATTTAGCTTGTGTTGCTAAATAAGGGTGACCAAAGTATTAGTATTGTAAAACATGTTTATTGTCATTTTGGATGTAGTAGATGTTTGTGTATGGTATGTGTGTAAGAGACATTGTCAAAGCTTTATTAGCATATCCAAAAGTCCTTGCTTCCCCCAAAATCTCAAATACTACTCAGGGAAGCAAAAGCTTTGACTATTTCTTATTGTATACCGCCCAAAAATCTTTGATTATTTATTTCATAATTACTCAAGGACTTGTTTCACCCCTACTCAGATGATACAGTACAGTCATCCCTCGTTTATCGCATTTATTTTGTTCCAGACTCGACCACCATAAGTACATAGTAAGATAAGTCAGATTCAATATTAATAAATGCAATGGTATCGGAGTTAGAGCATAGAAAACTTGCTTGTGACCTTCTAAAACTGTTTTTTTTTTAACACGATTAGAGCCCTGAATTCATCAAATAACACCCCTATATTCACATTTATACTCGTATTACCTGATATAGTAGCCATTATAAGCAACAATAAGACATAATAACTCAGTTTTTGCTTTGGGAAACTTGTTGTAGTATCTTGAATGTAATGTGCGCTTTCTATCATCCATCCTCACTTTGACCATCCTTGTTTACACCATATTGCACAACTCATACGCACAGGCTACGGGATCTCTACAGGAACACAAAAGCCGGCCACTGCTTTTAGCACAGCAAGCTATCGAAAAAGCTATCAAAAAATGTACCACTTCCACAGGGAATGGGAGGAGAACTCCTGAATCCATTAATGCAAGTTAAGGTAATGTGACATTACTGACGCCTAGTGGCCGAATACTATGTATGACTTGTATTGCAATATTTTTACTAATCATAGGCCATTGTCAACCGCAAAACGGGATCATTTATGAATTAATACTTTTTTTTTAAACACAAGTTCAAAGTGTGATGTTGTGAGGGACGACTGTACTTATCTTAAATTGAAAAAAAAAACAAAAAGAACTTTGAAAATAGTTTCTCTGCACTGTAGCCAGGCTGACAAAGTGATGATAAATCTGTTCTGATCATTCTCAGTTGAAGCATTCTTTTGACAATAAAGTGTCATTTTTAGCAAATCCATCCTTCAAGTGTAAGTGGCCTGAGGAGCAATTTCCATGACTGATGCATACTTGGAGAGTTGAAGTCCCACAGGTTTTTCGGGTCTGCCGCCTGCAATTTCTTTCTCTAATTCACCACCTTGCTTACTCCCCATGAACAATAGATCCTTAATACTGTCACAGGTTAAGTAGTTCACAGTGGCTCAGGAGGTCCAGAAACCGGACAGTTGGCGGTTCGATGCCCGCTTCCTCTATCCCAATCATCATTGTTGTGTCACCCACTTTGTGTCCTGGTGTATAAATGTGAGTAAATGTTTGGTGGTGGTTGGAGAGGTCGCCACGTTTCCGTCAGAATGCCCCGGGGGCAGCTATGGTTACTAAGCCTACCACCGTCAGTGTGTTCCTGCGGAGTGAATGAATAAGTTCTCTCACTTTAAAGTGCTTTGGGTGTCTAGTAAACATCATGGTCATTTTAAGCAGCTGTAATTAAACTTCTTTCAAGAAAATCTAAGATTAATCCAACTCAATATCCAACCTTCCTTTTCTGTCCAAGATTCCACTGGAGCTAGGGTCTGGGTGAGACTGGGCCACATCAGGTTTTCCAAAAAAAAAACAAAAA